>NC_140467.1:33323448-34047615 GCF_051167445.1 Perissodus microlepis | reverse complement strand
AAAGGTAAGGGTGCCACACTGCCTGCCTACTCTACAGAGGAGAATGGAGGCAAGCCTGCTGTACGTCATAATACATATTTGGCTCATGCAAAACAAACAAACACACACACAAACAGACACACAAACAAGACAACATCAAGAAAAAAAAAACAAACAAAAAACTTTTGGTAGTTAAAAATTCCACTGAATGAGTTTTTCAAATCTATATTTTAACACTTTAAAACCTTTACTTATTTCTTTATTCAGTTATTTATTTTGTATGATGTTTATGTTTGATTTATTGTTCTTCGCCTTTCATTTTGCATACGATAGTCATAAATAAAATAAAAGGGTCATGTAAAGGTCTGGCACAAAATGTGTAAGCTAGTGTATTGTGGAAGAAAATAGAGCATAAAGTTGGAACAACAACAGATCAGCTTTTCAAAATAAAGGCTAATTTGGATATTTTGGAGTGTTGACTGGTGATTAAAAATAAAATAAAAGTTCCGTTTTTAACGTCTTAAATTATTTCCTGATAATTCAATCTTTTTACTATAAAAACAAAAATCGAGGCATCTATTTTCTAATAAAATATGCAGACACAGGTGATCATACAAACATACTGCTCTTATGTGATTAGTAGCAGGTCACCGGAACGATGACCAACGATAAGCAAAATATCGACGTGAAAATGAGTCGCGCTTGGTTACCTCTGGATGGTGACAGACCAGAGCCTTTTATCAAGTTATTATAAATAAAAAACAAGACAAAACAAAAACGGCTGCCTGCCTGTACACGCAAACACGCGTGGTCCGCTTCAAGCTCTGCGTTAAGCAGAATATCCGTAAAGCATCTGTTGATGTCAGTGAGGCACGAATGGTAGAGATGACAGGGTCGCCTCCAGATAAATGCCATCAAGGGCCTCTCTGTTTCCAATCATGTCAGCCATAACAGACGTGCCACCTCCACTGACAGTTTAATGAAGCAGTGCCTGGAAAGAACTCCACCGCTGTGGGCTACAACAGGAAATACAAACAAAATCACACTTAATACACCTACAAACTATTATTATTATTATTATTATTATTATTATTATTATTATGTTTTCTCGCAAGCTATTCATTTAAACGTAAAGTCACTGATTTCTTCAACATTTTCCGCCCGTGCGCTCACGTGCATCACAGAGTGGATGCGACGCTGATTGATTGAAGAAGCCGCGGGTCCCACGCGCGGCTCCCGCCACGGTAACTTTGATTTCCACGAATCCGCCTCCTGTAATATATCAGGGATTTGATGCAATTTGTCCCCGGCGCTAATCAGATTTGTAACCGCGCCCGGCCGCCCAGCTCTTGATTTCCACTCATGCCCACGGTCCTGTGAAGTTTCTCCGGTCGCGGTTGAAAGGCTCGTCCTTTCCCTTGTGGCTCAATTAGGCGGATTATTGTGCTTCTTGAGACGACTCAACTATTCAAGTACCAAGATATCTCGCCTTACTCGCTTCTATTGTTTTCTTCTTCTTTCTCTTCTTCTTCTATTTTATTTTATATTTTTTAACTATCAGAGAATTAACTATAAGGACTACATATCAATGCTCGTCCTGACACGACACCACGTGTACAAAGAACAAAGGCTGTGGATCTGCTAACAGGAAAATATCAAATTGGAAGGGTGAATATTGGAATAGCTTTTCATAACAATTTAAGGCCAAATCAAACAGCTCCATAAGCCTATAGGCGCAGTTTCCAGTGGCGTGATTTCACTCGAAAATGACAGCTCTTCTAAAACGTAGATAAAACTCATCGCTGGTTAAAAAATAAATTATAAAATATTTTCACATTAGAAATGTTTTTAAATTTGATTTCTTTATATCTGCAGATTAAACGGTGCACTTTGGAGCCCGCAGAAAGTGATTTTGTGTTCATTTAAAAATGAAACTTTAAAAACAAAATAAAGCCTTCTGGTCAAAAGTTCGGCTTAATACACACACGCACATACACACACAAACATATATGTGTATATCTATATATCTGTATAGATATAGATATATATTTTATTTCCAATCAAAATTTTCCAAAATAAGTTTTTGCTTTTTTTACACACAAAAAACAGAAAAATGTTGACAAATCCTTAAAGTCAAATCCTACATAACGTAACAGGGCAAACCATTTATTCTGTTTGTGTTTACTGATAGTTGTTTGCCCTGTAGGACAGTCATGCACAGATTTATTAGCCTCCTCTTCTTGTGGAGGCTGCACGCAAAAAATATCTACTGTGTGCTGTGGGAGAGGCCTTAACTTTGGTTTCACTCTGTTTCTGTCAACCAGTGAAAGAGGAGGGAGACAGAGAGATCTCAAGCAGCAGAGACAGCCCTCAGGTCCGGCTGAAGAAGCCCAGGAAGGCCCGGACAGCCTTCACAGACCACCAGCTGGCCCAACTGGAGCGCAGTTTCGAGCGGCAGAAGTACCTGAGCGTCCAGGACCGCATGGAGCTGGCGGCCTCCCTCAACCTCACCGACACGCAGGTCAAGACCTGGTACCAGAACCGGAGGTAAAGACGCTGCTGTTTTCTAAAAGGGGGGGGGGGGTTAATCTCGTTTCTCACGGCCGGCTCGTGACCCGGGACGCCATGTTTTCTAACTGAAGGTGGCAAGATTTCACCTCATATCTGAGTGAATGCGGGACGACAACGAACCATTAACTTCGATTATTGATCAGCCTGCCCTTTTCTATTAATTTATTTATTGTGTGGTCCATAAAATGTTAGAATAACTAAATATATCTGACATCTGATCCCAAATCATAAAAACAGCATTTACGTTTGAAGTAGAAGGACAAATTGCTTTATTTATTTATTTATTTATTTATTGTTGTTGTTCTTCTTCTTATTAGATAAAAATTTAAGCTCTAACTTCTACGGGAGCACTTACTGACTGGCAGCACGTCTGTGGATTAGTGCTGGATATTTGTATTTTATATACTCTTAAGAAAAAATTAAAAGGGCATCACATAATGGAGACATGTCACGTGACCTCAAAAATATATTTTCTATATCAGCTTTTCAAATACATTAGCAGAGCTGCACAAGCTGCACAGGAAACAAATGTAAAATAAATAAAAATAGTTTTGGGTTCAGATAACTTTATTTATCTGCAGTCTGTCTTTGAGGCAGCTAAATGACATAAATAAATATAAAAACAACACTTTGGACTATGAATAATGTATCATTGCATGTGTGCATATTAATAATTCAAACAAACTACTATATCTACTCAATTATCTTTAGTATGAATTATTCACCTGCATGGAGTGCACACTGGCAACCTAACAGACATCGCTGGGTGTGAATACATGTGGCAGGTTGGAGATTTTAGTGATTTTAGAAAGAAAAAAAACCTCACTTGAATGTTAATTGGATTCCAGGTAAACAGATGGGAGATATTTTGGTGTGTCAAACACGAGACACGTATTCAGATATACATATGCTCCACACTTAAAAAAAAGAAGCTAAAACCTAAAAACATCGTTTATCTCTTCCAGGACAAAGTGGAAGAGGCAGACGGCGGTAGGACTCGAGCTTCTGGCCGAAGCTGGAAACTACTCCGCCCTCCAGAGGATGTTCCCGTCCCCGTATTTCTACCCGCAGAGCCTGGTGTCCAACCTGGACCCCGGAGCTGCCCTCTATCTGTACAGAGGCCCATCGGCGCCCCCGCCGGCCCTGCAGAGACCCCTGGTTCCTCGGATCCTGCTCCACGGCCTGCAGGGGGCTAGCGAGCCGCCACCTCCTCCGCCTCCCCTGCCTCCTATGAGCGGCGTGCTTCCCCGGCCAGCTCAGCAGCGGTGAGCGGGCCCCTGCAGATATTATTTTTCCTTATTTTTATTATTATTATTTTTTTGGTTTTTCCTTCGCCGATCCTGGCAGCTTGGGACTCGTTAGAATAAACGACACAAAGACAGAAAGAGTTAAAAAAAAAAAACCCCGAAGAAAACTAAGACTAAAACAAACTGTTCGGCCTTTAAATGGTGAAAACTGATCCACGATGAACCCAGACGGACGGACCTTTGTGACTGAGACCCCCCGCTGCCTGTATGGAAGTTTTTTTCTTTTTCTTTGTGTCTTTGGGGGCAGGAACTTTATTTATAACTTATTTATTTTTCAATATGAATCAAAGCATCTAAGTTATGTATTTATTTGAACCCAATTACAGTATTCAGTGTTTTTCCCAAAAAACAGATACACTGCAATTGTCGGTGGCACTTTGACCTTCAGTTCAATGCTAATTAGACCTTTATTATTATTATTATTATTATTATTATTATTATTATTATTATTAAAAAGGTGGAAACGAACAACCACCCCTGTAATCTGAATAATAGCTTATTTGAAGAGCTAACGGAACAATGAAGGGATTTTCTTTCTATTTTCTTTGATTTTCTAGGTTGTCATTGATTTTTCTTTACACGTGAAGCCGTCATGAACCTGTAAATAAGAATATTTTGCATTTTAACCTAAAAAGACTGATTTTAAAAGAAAACTTTTTCCCGTTTGTTTGATCTGTTAGTGCGTCTCTTTCAGACCACGGTGATCCAGTATAACATAATAGGCTAGATTAGCCATCAGAAATTATACAGAAAAAAAACACACAAAAAAAACAAAAACACATATTGTCTGAGAAAGGATGGACTACCCGCCCGGACCCACGTGTAGGCACATATACAGGAGAGATATGGAAAGAAAGAAATCTATAAAAGTCTTTTTCTTGTTCTTAGTTGAAGTTTTTAGCTGAGTACAGTTGTCAAGTAATTTATTTAAAAGCTGTTTGATCCCCGCAGAGGGGAAGGCAATCACCTCAGTGATTATTCATTTTGTATTTTTTTCGATAAATGATTGGACTCGGGTCCGCATACAGGTGTAACCGCCTGTTGATTTGCTATAGATGTATTTGAACATTGTGGATTACTTATGTTACTTCATATGAAACCCGTGATAACCCTTAATTGTTAATACTCTCCTTTGGTGAAAAAAATGTATATTGCAGATATCAAACTTGTGGAGTGGTTCTCGTATATCTCCTGGATCGTTTTTAATTATATATTTTTTAATTATTATTATTATTATTATTATTATTATTATTATTATTATTATTATTATTACAATTTTCGTTCCTCTAGCTTTCCCCCAAATTATCTCCCCAATTTCGTGAAGTTCTTTTTTTCTTCTTTTTCTTTTTTTGGTGAAATTCACAGCAAAAGTTGGACAGAAAAAAAAGGGGGGATTTGATGTAAAAGAGAATTACTTTTATAAATGTGGAAATAAAAGTCTTTCATTTAATCAAGTGGCTGCTTGAGTGTGTGACGGGAGGGCTTTTCAGGTGGAATCAACACGTGGACGCGGGGCATCACGCAGAAGAAGCTACACGAGGTGGACAAAAACAGCAGCAACACTTGGTGCAGTCTGATGCAGCCAAGAGGAAGCCAACGATAGCTCGAAGCTCTGATTTTTTGGGGGATCGTGTTGTGCTGAATTAGCTTCTTTTTAGGGGGGGGGTACTCTTTATTTCGGATTGCGCTGTGTACACATGTGCCGTTTTTTTGTTTGTTTGTTTAAAAAAAAAACCTTATTATCCGCTTACATAGCAAAAAGTATCTTTAAACAAATACAGCTTATTTAAAAAGCAAAAAAAATCATTTTGAGTATTTTTCTTTTTTAATATGGCATTTAAAAAAAACGAAAATAGAAATCTGGATATTAGCAAATTAAAATAATCATAGAAGAAGAAGAATTTTGTATGAGCAGTATGAAGGTATGAGCAGAGTCCTGTTTGATGTTTAGCGAAACGTCAGTGGGATTTATTAAAAAGACATTTTAAGGAATGTCAGTGTTATTGAGCAAAAGTTGGGGAGATGCATCCTGCTGCTTTAAATCACTTTACATGAAGAAGTTATAGGAAAAAACTGTCTATCCCTCCTCTGTTTGGTTTGGTGGTGTTGATTTTAATTAATGGAAAGGTGGACAGTTGTCACTTTTTCTAATCTTTGCAAAAAAAAAGCAGACGTCTCTGGAAATGTTAGTGCGGTTTTTTCCACTTAATATTATTATTATTAGTTGCGCTCGTCGGGTGTTTCGTTTCCTTTTTTGACAGCAAAGGGCTTTACAGATAATTAAACAAAAGGAGCAAGAGCGCACGCGGACAGTGCACACACACACACACACACACACACACACACACACACACACACACACACACACATTCAAAAGTGCAATCAAAGATCAATTCCAGCTAATGTCTTTAAAGGAGGGCCAACAAAGCAGAAGGGTATTCTGTCCAAAATGGAGCCCCTGTCTCCTGCCATCCTCCCTCCCTTCCTCCCTCTCGCTTTCTCTCTCTCATTCCCACTTTTCTAAATTAACAGCAGCGACTCCAATTCGTTTTCCATAAACAATGCAGGAGATGAAATATTAATGTCATGTGCGCAATTGTTTAAGTGCCTTAAATGATCCCCATTTGGAAATTGATTGTTTCCATCCTTCTTTTTTCCTTGAGGGTGCTGGATGCGCGCTCCTCTGCCAAACGGCTCCAACAGCTGGTGACCGGGCTGGAGCTGACTGCAGACCGGGGATCAGCGTGGGGACAGCTGGTCAGCGGCTCCACCACAACTACCACCACAACCCCTCCCTTCATCCTTACAAATTTCAATCAGCCACCCATGCACCAACCCCACTCTCATCCTCCAAGTCTGTGTGGACCCAAGTTATTCGGCCATGGCGCTTTGGGGGTTAAAGGAGTTCAGGCTGACGGACACGACTTGGCATGTAGGATGTTAACGATTAGACAAAAGACTTTAATAGGTTTTAATTGAAAGTCGATAATGGGTTTGATAGCCAGCTCCCCCTGCTGTCCTCCACGCAAGGCACCTGTTATCTGGGGGCTCCACTTAGTGGCTGACCATGCCGTGAAATATCAGACTGACGGCCCGATAACGTGCGCTTTCATGATGCGTAAAATTGCATTAAAAATACAGTTAGCCGGCCCGGCGGGTTTTGACGACTGGGAAAGTAAAGAGAAGGAGAAAAAAATCACCTCCCAACTTGCCAAAAGATCATTATAGTCCCATCACAAGGATCCGTGACCGATTCAGTTAACAACGAGACATTTTTGGGGGGAGGAAAAAAAAAAAAAGGGGGGGGGGGACTTGCAAAGTGCACAGCTGATTATATAAGCAAAAGCCCCCGTGTGTCTTGTTGGATGACTCGGAGATTTTTTGTTCTATTCTTTGCATGTGAAAGGCTGGTGGTAAATCCCCCGGCTCTTACCGTGGATTGTCCCGGGCTCAGGGTTAATGAAGTGCGGATGGAGTCTCGTTGAGCTCCCGACTGACATTAAAAAAAAAAAAAAAAAAAAAAAAGGAAAAAAAAGGGAAAAAAAAGGCTTAAATCCAAAAGATCAGTGACTCTGCCTAATCCCACGGACTCCACTAATAATATTAATTCAAAAGAAAAAAAGTAAACAAAAGAAACCATCAACCTTTTGATGAAATTAAGAGACAACCAAAGCGTAATTTGCATTATGCTCGTGGTGTGAAAGCTTTTATATTTCCTTTTATTTCTTTCAGTGGACCAATGAGTCACATGTGCAGCTTGCAGTAAGACTGTTGCGATGCACTGCCAGCGTTTTGTTTTTTTAAAAAAGAAAAAAAAAATCCGCGAGGGAAGATGAAAAATAGATCAATTAAAATGTTCAAGAAACGCATGGCCTAATTTGCCGTGTTTCCCCCCCTCGAACAATAGCCATAAAAGAAAAGCTCTAATTTTACAGTTTCGTGCGCACAAGCGAAATGTGCTTTCATTTGGGCCATTATATCTGCGCTCAGTCAGATAAGAAATTATATCAATTTATCCCCACATCCCTAAAGTCTCCATCCCACATGCTATGTGCATTTGGGTCATTTTGGAATAACGTTTGAAGCCATCATAGCACACAAGTGTTTCAAAACAAAGCAAAATCGCTTTATTACACACAGATCCTCATGTGTGTAATAATCCAAACACGGTGTTTGACTTTGGTTGTTAAAAACAAAGAATGTTAAAGATTTTTCTGCCAGTTTTTCCACAAAGGGTGGTGTTTTAAACCTGTTCTTTGGAACATAAAAGAGAAATTAGAAATCTAAAAATATATATTTGTATCTCTCCAAAAACATGGCAAACTAGTCTATTATATAAAAATATAAAAGACTCATAATGCTTTAGTCTTCACAGCAAAAATATAAATGAACCAAAGCTTGATGCAGGGATCTTTTATGTGTGTTGCTTCAGTATAAAATGCAAGCAAAACGAGGCACACTTTAGCCTGAGCTAGTCCTCGCTTCCATACAGAGTCACCCACGACTTCATTCACTCCACTAAAATTTCCTTTGGCCCAATAGCTGAAGAGAAAGGAGAGGTTATCTTTAAAATAAATCTGACGCAGCAATGAACAGAGACGCTTAAAAAGATGAAGAACATGATGAAGTATCAGTAAGTGTAAAGAGGGAGTGAGAAGGAGTAAAAGGAGAGCAGCAGCCTCCCAGTTAGAGATCCGCTCCTTGCCTGGAGGTACAGAGGGCCGTGAGGAGGAATGAAAGCCTCGTGGAGTGGAGGGGAGATAACCCCACTAATCATTTCCCCAATATGACGGCGGAGAACTACAAACTTGGGTCAGGGGCGCGGGGATTGACATCCCAATCTCAGCAAATAATGAAAGCTTTCCTCTCGGATCACAAGGAGGGTTAGGGAGGAAGACAGGAGAGAAGAGGAGAGGAGAACTGGGGGATCGACTCAGTGAAGACGCACACACAGTCTACAGTCGAAACATCTAATTTCTGTATTTTCTTCCACTGGACTGCAGAGGAGAAAGAATATCTCACACATGCCAATATGTTGACTGAAACTGGCATATGTTGTAGTTTTAGGACGATACATTCTGGCATGTTAAAACCACCAAGAACTTCAGTACCACTGATAAAAACTGACTGAAAGTGTATTTAAAAAACCTTCCTTCTCTAATTTTTTTCACTAAAATTGGATGAAGCTTAGAAAATAAGCTAAAGATACAGAAATTTATTGATCCAGCAATAGGCTAATATCAGCCAGTTAGCATACAGGATGATGTTTAATGTTGCGAAGCATCAATTTCGCAATCATTATACACCAGGAACTCCAAATCTTGTCTTCCAAATCTAGTATGAAAAAAGGGTGAGAGACTTTTTAGACTTCCTTGTTTCGTTGTCAAAAAAAAAAGAGATAAATAGCAACAAAGCTGTATCCACATTAGGTATCAGCTAAATTGTCATTTTAAACATGGTCATTGGTATCAGCCAAAGATTTCAGTCGTTAAAGCAACAATAATGCAAACATTTTGGATCGTGTTATTTGAGTTAGGTCAGCAAAAGTTTCTTATTAATTAGTCTGGTAAAGGCTACCTAGCTTGCTAGCGAGCTATTAGTCCTAAAGTATGGTAATCAAAACGCGAGCTAATGTTTTACTAAAGTACTGTTGGTAAGAGATCAATAAATTGCCTTGTTTCCAGCATTATTATTATAGCTAAATTACCATTATTTGATAGTGTTACATATCCTTCACTGGTTAGTCAGCAAAACAAACAAAAAACAAAACAAAAAGGTCGCTAACACACAAAAAACGGTTTCGGTGTGATGTACAAAAAAAAATCACAATCCTGATATTTTCAACTAAGCTCATAACTAAAGAGCTTTTTTCCAAAAAAGAACCAAAAAAATGTTGTTTAGCCTTTTCAGTGTTTAATCTTTTATCGCCTTTGAACAGGACAACTTCCCACAACCTCTGGATGTTCTTGGGTTAAACATCTTGACTCAACAAGAAACAAGAAAAAAATGTACACAAGACGAATTAACAATGGCATGATGGCAGTTTGATGGACGCTGTAGTTTTTTTGTGTTCACAAAGTAATTTTAGCTAAAGTTTATGTAACTCGTAAAAGCTTTCAAATAGTTTTTGAAAAGTCGTCTTTTCTTTTTTAGATTATGGAAACACCCACAATAATGCAACTCGTTTCATTCACAAAGACCAATGAAAGAAGCGCTAAATCAGAGCTCACTGGGTAACAAAGGCTAGCGGAACAAAGGCAAGCCTGGGCATGGAGTCAACTCTTTCTAGCAGCTTTTAAATAAGCAGGATTAAATGAATTAACGGTAATGTTGCGTTCTATTTATTTCTTCTTGTCAACGTCTGCCAATTGAAAATATTACAGGAAATTTCTCCCATATCTTCAACTCTTTGTCTGAGTCGACACCTGAATCTGAATCTTTTGTTTTTAATTGTACACAAATAATCAATGCAAACTAGTTTCGAAATATGTTAAGCCTGTTGTCCTCTTAAAAGACAGATTCATTAGTTCATGACACACCCCAATAATAATAATAGCTAGCATTAACTTTATAGAGCTAGCTATTATTATTATTATTTATTTATTTATTTATTTTTTCTGATAAATGCGGGAAAATGTTTGTAAACTCCTGATGCCAATTATGTTTCAGTTTAATATGATGTAGATTACACCCCCCCCCCCCCCCCCCAAAAAAAAGCAGCTTTTTTTATTCTATCAGTGTGAGACATTTGTTAAATGACAGTTTTTTGTTTCATTTTATTTTTTAATGTTTAACAAACTGTCCTGAAACCAGGGCCACTCAAGTTTTAGAATATATTTCTTCTTGAAGGGACTTCCACTTTTCCCATACAGTGTTTAAAGCCGTGTTGTTCTCAGCAGGGGTTGGTGTAAGCCACACTACTATCAGATGATGCCGATTATCCAATCAATACCTTGTTATGTCAGGCTTTTTCACCTGCCACACTGCCCTCTCTGCAACCACTCCGGTCAAACAACATGGCAAAAGGAGAGAAAAAAAACAGCCCGAGGCCCTGACCCCCAACGGTCAGCAAGCGCTACAAATGCCTCTGGGACCAACAGTGAGTAAATCTTACACTGTTCAGTCTAGACAAAGACATTTGAGAAAATGGGAAATAAATAAATAAATCAAAAATAAATCAAAACAAATTATTGGTGGTCTTTCTATTTTTCAGCCTTGACATGTTACACGTCTGCAGGAAAACGCAAAATTAAAGAAAACGGATGCAGACAAATAAGAAATTCACTTGCCAGACAACAGGAGACATTTGCCATTTTCATATTTGTAAACTGGGAAGTTTCACAGTCCTGATTAGGTGGCAAAAATTTAATCACAACAGGTCAGACCTTTAAAAATATATCTTTTTCCTCTATCTAACAACCAAGGTCAGCAATCTCATAATAAAGCTGGTCCTTCAAATTCTGGAAAAGCAGCCTTTTTTTCCCCTCTTCAGCACAGCATAAATGTACTTATACATGTGGAAGAATGTGCACACTGTGGTTTGATTTGAAAGAGGGCTCAATCAGAGGGAACAGGCAGTTTCTTGCACACCCCAGTGGATCCTCTGGGTCACTGTCGGGGCCACAGGGAGGCCTCCCACCTCATAAACATAAAGGGAGGAGAGGCCATCAATAAGAGATGAGGAGTGGTATACATGTATTTTTCAGTGCTGCTTCTGTGTGATGTCTGGCAGTTCTCTCACACTCTGTCTCCTGGTGGAGGGCAGAGAGCAGAGCAAGACCACGCATTTTTTTTTTTTTGAATTAGGCCTTCCTCACTCCCTGTCTGCGTGTCGAGGTGAGGACAAAGAAGTGGGTAAGCGAAGGGTAGAGGCAAAAAAAAGCCCCTCCAAAAAGTAGTATGTCGCTGGATAACAGGTACCTTTGCCAGCGGGCTGATTGCTGCATTAGTGAAATGAGGGAGTTTGGAAACAGGGTTAATAGGAGAAATTCAGTCATCATGATCAAGTGTCTCACCTACAGGGTTTCTGTCATTATGTCTTTAAAGATGCATTATAAAAATCACTGATCTGATACTGTTCGACCATCCAAATATATATAATGATGATGTGCGCCTAAAGCTAAAACAGAGAAAAGCAACAAAATTAAATCTACATCTAAGAGAACTAAATATGCCAAGCATGACGGTTTACAGGCTGGTATAGAGTCAGATTTAGTCAGATTGACTCGAGTCTTGGCTGTGGATAAATTATGGGAAAGTTGCAGATGCGTCAAGGGAGCAACGGCGTGGTTTCAGTCAGGAATGGAAGTAATTGATGTTGCTTGCAGCCTACAGGGGAGTGAGCGAGCGAGCGAGCACACAACAATCAATTCGATCAGCGATGGCAGGCAGGAATACTAGCACAGCCTTGGTTTGATTTGCATGTAAAAAGATCCTGCTGATTTATTGTCATTATCAAAAGGCAGGCAGCTGTTAGGCTACTAATACAAGACTACCAGCACTGTCACATTAGTGTTCAGCTCTATTCAACTGAGAGTAAACAAATTAACATCCATTTTATATCAGAGTTCAATAAACTTGAAAATACCCGGTTGCTGTTTAAAAAAACACTGAACAAAAGAACACAGAAAACATACCAAATGTATCATTTTAAGAAAAATAATATTGAATTTGATGGCAGTAAAGTTGGGACCATCCGTGTTTAACATTGTATACGTGGTAATAGATGCAGTCTAGCATTGTCTTGCTGAAATATGCAAATCCTTCCCTGTAAAAGACTCCAGCTGGATAAAATAGCCTCTATGTACCTTTCAGCAATGTTTGTGCCTTTCCAGATGTGCAAGGTGCCAGTTTCATAGGCACTACTGTACCCGCATGCCATCAGAGATGCAGGTTTTTTGAATAAGCGCTGATCAACCTGGATTGTCTCTCTCATTTTTTAGTCCAGAGAATCCAGTGCTCATGTTTTCCAAAAAGATATTCACATTTTGATTTGCCTGACCACAGAACAGTTTTCTTCATTGTCCGTTTTAAATGAGCTTTGGCACAGAGAACACGGCAGCCTTTCTTGATCATATTCACATATGTCTTCGTCTTTGTATGATCGAGCTTCAACCTGCATTTGTGGATGTCACAGGAACAATGCAGTGCTGACTAAAGGCCCTTGGGTCACAGGGATCCTTGTTCTTTGCGCACAGAGATTTCTTCAGATTCTTGGAATCGTTGATGCTATTATGTAGTGGAGATTATGAGATATTAAAGTTTTCGCAATTTTAAACTGTACCACAAATGCCTAAAATGCTATTTTTATAGCCAATCATGTTATTGATCTGTTGCCAATGAACTTAATTAGTTGCTAAATCTTTCTCTAATTGTTTCATTGTAGCACTTGCTTTTCCAGCCTTTTGTTCCTCCCGTCCCAGCAGCGTGCTTCTGCCATCAAATTGAATACAACCTAATATTATCCGTGAAATACTAATATGTGTCAGTTTAAACATTTGATGTGTTTTCTGTCTTCTATTGTGAAAAATTATGGGTTTATGAGATTTGCAAATCACTGCATTCTGTTTTTACGCAGCAATGATATAAAATGACTTTCTAAGTAGTTGGAATCAGTGAGGATTTGAAACCCACATGCTATTTTTCTTGGGTTAATTTAGTAGTATTTATGTATGCGTGATGTCAGCTGTCCATAAACAACATATTTGTGTGTATATGTACCCACACACACATAAAAACAAGAGGTCAATATTTTACTGTGTTTGTTTCCACTTGTCTGCACACACACAGAATTTATGTGTATCTCACACACTCATGGAGGGTGTCAGGTGTGTCCGTCTTGGGGTCACTGATGTTGGAGAATCAGTCAAGAGTGGACGGGTCGGGGACTTAAAGGGGAGCCAAAAAGCCCCTAATTGGACAAGTGAGACCGGTGGCGCTGATGTTGATGACGGGGAAGACAATCTACCTCAGTGACCACTTCTTGACATGCCATTTGCCTCTGAGGACCCCCAGGGCTGGCCAAGCACCTGCCCGACAGAGCCATAACTCCAGGCCACAGCGAGGACCTCGGGCTAACAAGCCAATAAGGCAAGAGTGGTGGAGTGAGAGATAGAGAGTCAAAAAAGACAGCCGAGAGGAGTAAAGCAAAAGTAGGAATAGGCCGAGAAGTCAAGAGGAGACACTTTTCTGCTGCAGAAACTTTATTCTCTGAATCACGCAGAAGCCGGAGATCTCACACTGCCGAGAGGATGGCTTTAATCGCAAAAAAAGCGCCGTGGTTTCCCTGCCTTGCTCACGATCGTAATGCGCATTTCATCATCAGACAAACTGACACCGATATATTTACATGGAGAAGGAACAGCAGAGGAATTTGGAGGCATCTTGCCTGGGAGATCAGAGGCCCGGTTTAGAGCACGGAGGCAGCACAAACAAACAACAGCAAAGGCCCCTAGCTCTGCACACACACTCATACACACAGACACCCACAGACACCCACACCTGTATACACCTGAGTGGGGGGAAAACACACTCTCCTATTTTGAAGTTTGTCTGGAGTGGCAAGCTGAATAAAGCATGTGAAGCGTGATGCCAGGTAGGAGAGAAAACTAGCTTCAAACGGTTATCAATACAATTGGCTGTGCCAGGCGCAGCAGTTTAACCTCTTTAGCAAGCTGGGTGTCTGCTAACTGGATGTGACGCTTTCACTGGAAGGCGCCTTCTGTGGTGTCGTCTTCACAAAGACTCACAGGGGCCTGATGGGTACTGAGAGTCCCAGTTTAACTGCGCAGCGCCGTGTCCCTTTGACAGTCCCCGAACTCAACCATAATAACATCCCAAGAAAACACAACAAATTCTCCCACTTGGCTGAGAATAAACAATATAAAAAACACCCCCAACAAGTTATGATGTGCAGCGGAAATTTGCAAAACAGTAAATAGTGATTCAAGTGCTTCTCACAACAGATGTCTCAAGTTAGCCTGTTTATGGGAATCAACTTTTCCTGACAGCTCTCATAACACTTTTTTTTTTTTTTTACCTAAGAATATCAGCATCCTCTTACACGCAGTAAAGGACAAATACTGTGAGCCATACAAAATAATTCCAACATATTTGTAAACACTGACATGAGTACAAAGATAAACAGGCTCCCCATAAAAATCCATCACATCAAACATTTTTCTCCACAGCTCTGCAGCATAATTTATACCCTTGCTCCATCGTGCTTGTTGGAGATTTTTTTAATAGATGATGGGACTATTTACAGTGAAACTACTCAGAAATATGTGATTTAAGCACATTTAAAGGTTGAGCAATTATCAACTGTCCGCTGATCAAACCCCCTCATCTAATAGCCTCAATGTATGTCACCTATCCTGAGGTGTGAAGACGAGGAAGCAGGAATAAAATAAATTCACAAGAAGCTCGGAGGTTGCCAGAGCGGGGAGGAAAAAGGGCAGGGGAGCAGCCTGCCAAGGATGTGGCGGAGGCGTTGGGGATTGCAGCTGGCGTGCAGTCAGGCTGGCTGGGTGCGGCAGCAGCCCCTGCACCCCTTGATCCTGCGCAGAGGCAGGTTTCAGCAGACCCGAGGGTGCCAAGACGCCGCCATCCAAACCTGGAGCTATCATTCTCCACATGGACTCACAAAAAAAACAGGAAAAAATGCACAGAGAGCACACGTCTGCAATATGTGTATGCATGCCGCCACACACGCACACACACCTCTGACAGGCCGTACACAGATGTTCCAGTGATAACTATGACAATGTCAACACATACTGCTGCCTAACTCACATCCTGAGTCATAATGAACTAGGGGCATCGAGCCTCCATTTCTTCTTCTGGGCTTCTCTGACAATTTGTAGACTGCTTCTGGCTCCAGGTTGCTTCCTGACCCCCAGGAGCAGAAAGAGGAGACGAGGCAGAAACGGGGAAGAGGCTCAGACAATAATAGCAACAGAGCGTATATACACACACACACATATATATATATACATAGGAGAAGCTGATTGGGATGAAGAGATGTGTCACTCTGTAACCGGGCTCTCCGTTTTAACACCACATTGGCGTGTGACCTCAAAGAGCTGCTGTCCCCTTCAGTTAGGACAGAGAGAGGATTAGCAGCCAGGGGAGGCAACGAGTGGGGAGATGGCTCGCGCAGATAGAGTAATTGGCGCAGCTAACGGAGTATTAAAGAAAGGGGAGGTTGAGTTATAAGATGCGGCGAAGGAAAGGCGAGGAGTCAGCAGGGGGTGGGAAAGATAGACCCGCTGATATGAAGACCCAGGCAAAGCCAGCACAGTGTGGCAAGGAGGCCGATACACAAACACCACAGAGGAGTAACTATAGCTTACCTACACCAACCTGCTGAGGATCCTATGGGAAAGTGAGATGCACGTTAGATGCACCTGTTCTCAAAAATTAGGAATTTTCTTAAGAACTGACCTTGTGAAAAAAGAGTGATTCTGGCACTTCTAAGCTCTTTGGTTAACAAAAACTATCAAAGAAAACCAAACAGAAATCTGATCTGGATTTGCAATCCAGGCCTTAAATATTTTCCAGATACACAGTATCCAAGGATACAGAAAGCTTGTTGTTGCTGCTTGATTTTTTGTTTATTAATGGTCTCGATTTCAGCTCTGAATCTGCAGTCTTGAATTTTTATCAATTTGAAAAATATATATGTACATGAGAGAATTTGAGCCCTTTAAAGCCTGAACCATGAAGTAATTGCCAGAAAATTCTAATTTAAAAAAAATAAATTGAGTGTTTAGTGAGTCTTCTGATGAAGTTAAAAACGAATCAGTTAAATTATAATATGCATATATAAGTTTTGATTTGCATCATATTTGCTGGAGCAGGCAAATATGATTCCCTAGTTTTGAAGATATGACATTTCTCTTGGATGTAATGATACCAAACTACTTGGAGTTTTCAATACACTTAATAAACATGAGGTCATGATTTCTGGATAGGGGTGAATTTTTCCAACAGATTTTTTGGCATTCTGATTGCTTACTGTGGACTCTTGAGCCGATATCTCCAAAACTGGGCAACTCAAACTAAAGCCAATGTGTGTTTTTGACACTGGTGTCAACTGTCCCTTTGAACATTTACAGCAAAAACCAGTGCTGGAGGCTATTGAAGCATGACCCGAGAAAAAAGACAAAGAACTGAACTCTGGTGTTACTTTAGATCTGGAGGTACGGGGTAAAATGCTGTGAAATGGCGTCTTAAAAACCAGGCTAAACAACAAAACTGTGTGTTGCTTTGCTGCTGCTCATCTCCATTACAGCGGGCCTCAACCACAATTACTAACAGGGGAGCGCTGCGAGCCCTCGACACTGAGAAAAAACGGTTTGACAGCTCTACTAAATGAGATGGAAGGGATGACGAGAAGAGGGAAAGCCACGAACTGTGCGGGTCCTAGTGTCTGCGTACACACAGTTAAATCAACTGCTGGCTTTTATTTTGGATGCTTTTATCACTTTGGATTGCTCACCTGAGCTCCCCTCAAAGCTATTAATTCTAAGCCACAAAGTTTACTGCCAGTGCCTGGCCTCACATTTCTGCCTCCGCTAAAAGAGGAGAGGGTAGAGGAAAGGAAAAAAGAAAAGGCAAAGAGTAACTTATTGTTTTTATATGAGATCTATTCCCCTGGTGTTCTGGTCAATAATGACTTGATATATCAGTGACTACCTTGCTATTTGCACTGTTTTCGGTGTGTTTTCTCTGCCTGTGATTGAGCGAAGCTATTTTCACGCGTGGAGAGAGGTGGTTGAGGACCAGGGAGGCTAACGTCTGTTTGATCAAAGTTTATGTGAAATTTCCCGGGGCCGCCGGGGAGCCGCTGTTTATGAACTGTAATAAAAAGAGTCATTTTGACGGTGTGACCCCGGTGCACAGGCGAATGGGGGAGGAGGTGGGGCGGTGGGGGGTGTCGGCGGGATGGGTGGAGAGAAGAATTTGGTTATGTCTCTGTTTGCAAGGACGAGGTGCTCTCACAGGTCTTGATGAAACAGAGGAAAAGGAGGTAGGGGAAATGGAAAGAGGAGCACACGGTGAGGAAGGAAAGTACAAGAGGGTTGTGGTGTTTTTTTACGAAGCGAGGCTTGAAATGACAAAATGAGCTCCTGCAGAGGACGTGAGAGAGAGTGATGAAAAAGGACGGAGAGCGGGAAGAAAAGGTGGAAAAGAAAAGAAGGATAGAGGGAAGGAAGGATGTGCCCTCCCATGTTGTCCTAGCAGCCAGCCAGCAGCTCTTAATGAAACACTTTGGTTCAGTTCCTGATTCATCTCACGCAGCACGATCAGCTTTGTCCCCACCAATCCTCCCCTCATCTGAATTTAATACATTGTAAATGAGAAGTTAGGATGCGCACACTTTTGCTGACGACTCTCAAACAAGAGGACAAAAGAGAGGGAAACGAGTTATGCGTGACGTTCTCACGTAGCGCTCAAACATGTTACAGGAAGATGGCAGTCGATAAATGGGTATAAATAGTAACCTTTAAGAAAATCAAATAGCGTTGACCTTTTGCTAAATCAATAGAGTAATCCTCTGTGCTTTCTGTGCTGCCTGCGGAGACGCTTGAACAGTATCACACTTTTTAATGAAGAGATGATCAGCCTCCGGGTTGAAAAGCTTACATCTGGACTCGGACAGATGCTCTCCAAAAGCATACTAAATGATAGGTTAACGTCACATCAGCTATTCCTCACCCAGGATGAAAGCAAATCTTAATTTATCCCCCTCCCGTGTGACTGCTCATAAAAATCAAGAGCAACCGCACGGCTGCCATTTACCTTAACTGTTGCAAAACACGCATGAAAATTCAGCGAAAGAAATGAGATCAATCGATACCCCCTACCATCTTACCATTTATGTTCAGCGGATTTAAAATATTTAGCAGCGGATTCAATAAAACACTAACAGACAGCACCTTACAGTGCCACTCTGCACCGATTCTCTAAATAAACCTTCCCGGGTCAGTGGAACTGCAGGAGAAATCACTGGATGATCCAGGGAAGCTTTGCTGTGACAACACTCCTGTCTAGTTTCTGTCTGAGATTTATCAGAGGTTTCACAAAATCAATGCAGCGCACTGTAAGAAAGATCACAGCAAACACTAGAGACCCATCAGCAGTAATAGCCATCTCGACACGTAACGGGGAGAGAAAAAATACATCTGTCAGAAGCGGTGAATTACAGAAAACACACGAGACAATGAGTTGAAATGTACAACATGTCATATTACAAGGCTTCTCTCCATTATTAAGGTCTTAAATGTGTGTGTGCGTGTCTGTGTCCTAGTGTGAGTGTGTGTGTGTGTGTGTGTGTGTGTGTGGGGGGGGATCCTGGATGTAAGTCCTTGTATAAGATTGTGTATTTCCATCTATATGTTGCGAATCCATGATTCAAATTTGTGTCCTGGACTTCCTGCCAGCCCAAACACAAGCACACACATCCATCACGCAGCACACCTATGGGTCTGTGGCTGCATGCCACACTCACCCACACCCACTCCCACACACACACATGCACGCACACACACACGCACAGACAGGCAGAGGATTATTGAGGTAGTATCAAACAGGAATAATAAAGCAGGTTCTTAAGATTTTAATAAGAATAAAATGAAACAGTAACCACCAAGGGGGCAGCAGGGTTAATCCCTTCTATATTACTGAAAATAAAAAAAGGATAAAAACAGACAGGAGGGCAGAGCTGGTGCCGGAGGAGAGAGAGAGAGAAGAGCGAGAGAGGCGGTGAGAGACGAAGAAGAAGAAGAAGAGGAGGAACAGATGATATGAATAGTGGTCGTCTGCTATCCAAAGTAGAGCCCGTTAAAAGGGATTGAAATTAACAAGAGGGCTATATTCTCTATTATTCTCTGACACGCCCTCACACACACACACACACACACACACACACACACACACACACACACACACACACACACACACACACACACACACACAGAGC
The DNA here is from genome assembly GCF_051167445.1 of Perissodus microlepis. NCBI lineage: Eukaryota > Metazoa > Chordata > Actinopteri > Cichliformes > Cichlidae > Perissodus > Perissodus microlepis. The sequence goes on along the minus strand of NC_140467.1, from coordinate 34,027,773 downwards.
AAAAATGACACTGTTTGACTGTGTTTAGACTTGATGAAAGCTCGGTTCATTCCCTATGCGTTGTAACATCCGTGTCAGTTCAGCAGCATATTTCCAATGTCAAAGCACGTGCGCCGGCAGCAGATGGCATGAAACAGTTGGCAAGAGTGAGCGAGCGTGAATATCTGTTTACTAATAACCCTTTAATTACTTCAGATGGGCAATGGGATCAAACATCCAGACCCACACAGGAATTTGCCTTAAATGAGACTGGACTGGAAATCTAGGCTAACCCCTTATGTTGCCATAAAGACCTTTGCTGTGAAAACCGCCGCTTAGAAAAACCTTTATAGACGGAAAGTAGATGATGATTGGAAATTCTCTTTTCCACTTACTGGGCTTTATTTATAATCAAACACAGCAGATGCTGCAATATAAATTTAAGTGGCGGGTAGAGTAGAAACTGATAAATCATTTAATTTATAAAACGTCAGAAAATCGTGAAAATTTGCCATCACAACTTTTCAGAACCCAAGGTGGTGTCATTCTTTCTTTTCCCTTCCTTTCAGCTAAACTAACAATGAAAAATCCAAATAAAGTTCATCTGTTGATTATTTTTCTAATTAGCCGAGTAAATGCTTGTAAACCTTCTAAAAATGCGTAGCAAACTCCCGAAGGCCAAGCTGGCATCTTAAAAACTCTGACAAACTGAGTTTGACCAAGTAAATGTTTTGCATTTTCTCTTTACAGGGACATAACCATGTTTTCATTTGTCAGTGAAAGTTATGTTCATTATATTTCTGTCACAAATTTGGGAGCTATTGCTTTGTCTCACTCGCTGCTTATGGCTACCTGTTTGGCTTTAGAATAAAATTGTGGTTTGTGCTAAAATCCACTTCTTCACAAAGTTAACCCTGCATTCTATAAAAATTACACTTATCTCTGAGCTTAAGTGAGCTTCCAAGACGTCCTTTAAGCCTCCATATGTGCTGAGTAGGGAGCGGGACACCAAAGGACAACTTTTGCGAATCTGTGAGACGACAGCAGCTTTGACAAAACGGCAGTATTCAACACCCTGGGAACTGAAACAGGCTGGTACGTCAGCTGTTTATTGTTAAATATAAACAATGATAAAGAATACTTATTGTGCACTAGAGCAATGGAACACATCCTAACTGGAAACATCACAAACACCAAAACAGCTCTGTAGCTGGTAATCAAAGCTTCCTAGGACAGTTTTGTTCCTCGGGCTATGAGACTAACAAATTCATTTCCTAACATTCACAGCTAATAGTTTTCTATGACTAAATTATTGAAACATTTTATTTTCATCTATATTTTGGTTAATAGCATAGAAGATGGACAGATCTGCATTGGCAACTACATCTGCCTCATGTTGCATAATTAAAATGAATCCTAAATATTTACTTATTGTGACATATGTAATGAATAGTGCAGGAAAAAGTACATTTTCGGTAAGGATCGCCCAGTTTTGGAGATATCAGCTGTAGAGATGTTTGCAGTTTGCTAAATATTATGGAAATCGATGGCTCTCATCTTGTTTTGCAACAAGAAAAAACTTTGCAGTTTCATGTTTTCTTTCTACTGTCTATCCACCAGTCAAAAGAAGTTGTGTAGCTAGCCAACATTACCAGCTCAGCCCAGGAATGAAGCCATCAATCTTTACATCCTGTTATGCTATCATGAGCACAAGCCTCAAAGAAAGTGTGCAGCTGCTTTCTTTTGCACAGCTATTTAGCAGAAGTAAAACAATTCATATCACTAGAGGTTTGTGGATATTTTGGGTCCAAATGCATGAAAGGCTTTTTTTAAACATATTTTTTGGGGGGACATTGTGAACAAACAAAGCAAAAGAGCATTTGGTTTTATGCAAAAGAATCAGATATCTCTAGTTATTATCTCCAGAACTGACAGGTGATTTAGACTTCTATGTTAAATCTACTCTAAAACCCTACACCATAATCCAACATGCACCTGTCTGGAAATGTAACTGCACATGGCATCAGCACCGCTTATTGGCTCATTTAGTACTACTGATTCCTCTTATGCATTTCCAGTAACTCTATCACCAATGTTTTTGAACATATCAGAGGGAGAATAACAATCATTGCCTCAAAATAAAGAATAATAATCATAGCCTCCACATGAGGAGTCACATAGAAATTGTTGAAGCTACCAGAATCGATGTGAGTGAAGGCATGTCATGGAAGAAGTTGAAGGACAAATACATTTACCTCTGAAAAAAAAGCAAACAATCAAAGCATGTGAAGCTAGGAAGGGAAAACCGCCCCAGAATTATATTAGTTTCTGTCTTTACTCGCTTTACTGGCACCCCAAATAACATTCAGACATGACTCCAAGGTAATCAAAACCATGCTTAAGCATGATTGTTTGCAACATCATTAGCCAATGATGTAGAAAATATCCATGTGGGTATTTTCGTGTATATTTTGTGCACTTATCAGTTGAAAAATAAATCTGTCTCTTCTCTCTGGGGGTCAGGCGTTGTAATGGCACCACCATTTCCAAACTACAAAGTTGCAAATTTGCCTAACCAAATTTCTCTAACCTCGGCAGAGAGGTGGTGCATGAAAAAAGGCAGAAATTATTAAATTTGGTGCACATCTGAATCTCTTTCATTATGTTGCAAAATAGAGCACTGGCCTTGGCTGGGGTGTGCTATCCGAGCGCCTTTACTGGTTGCCAACTTGTATGCAAGTCTGAATATGTTAACTATTTCCTACAAACATCTCTTCACTATAATTGGCACAAAGTAGCACATTAAAACGTGTTTATAGTTTCGTCTGAAAACGGGCTCCGTCTGGAACACGGAGGCACTTTTAATATTTTGTACACTTTATGCATATGCCACAGCTCATATGCTGCGTACAGAGTGTTATGAGGGTGCACCCACGGAGAAAATCCCTGCTATGTGTAAATGTCATGAAAAATTCCTTCATCTGCCAGAATAACCTTCATCATTTTGTTCCACTGAACCCACCTCACAGGCAAATGTGTTACAAAGATGCGAGGCGTCTCCGTTGCCTGCAGCTCGTTCTTCCGTTACGCCTTTCATTATGTGAACGGGGAGGTGAATATTGTTCACCGGCTGCCCTTTTCTGGTGCCAGTGCACTGAGAAAGCATACATTTTAATGACAGGACCTTTACTTTTAAATAACAGTGAAGAGAATAAATTGCTGTTCAAAAGGAGATAAAACTCTTGGCATTGTGGGATTGCAGAGGAATGGGCAGCTGTGTGGCAGGGACCCCTATGCTGAGACCATCCTGTATAAATTAGGATATAAATAGCCTCATCTAGTGCAGTATTACCATGGGTGTGCTTGAGTGTTCAAGCACATGCTTAATATATGCATGTAGGTGTGTGTTTGTGTGCGTCTGCAACAACATGAGGAAAGCAAAGAGAAAAAGAGCATGCATATGTCCATAGAGCAATCTGGTTGCATGACGATTGAGTGTTCGGGCGCGTGTGCTCGCACACACTCTCGGCAGTGTGCTGGGGAAGCCTAAATCCTGCTCAAGTGAAAGGCAAACAGTGGTGGCAGTGCGTGGTTATTGTATTTTCTTTGCTTGGATCCCAGTAAAGACCCCCAGGCCTGCGCTGCCTGCCTGTCACTGCGGCCATCCTGACATCGGCGGCCAGCTTCGCTCTGCAGCCAGAGCCCTGGCGCAGGCCCCACAAGGAAATTAAAAGGGGATTAGGGCTGGCTGACACTTTGTGGCCGATTACTCATTTATTTTTTGTGTGTGAGAAGCGCGGGGTGGCGGGGTGGGGTTGAGTCTTGACTTGGCTGGGAAGAGCTGGGTGGGGCCTGGGGATGGGATACTCAAAGGTAACACTGCTAGCCAAGTGTTATAATTTACAAATGCACTGACTTCAGCATCCTTTATCAGGGTAGAGCGGTTGGGCATTTTCAGATTTTCTATACTATTCCCAAAAATATCCCAGAGTTTTGGAATCAAATTTTCACTGCCTAACAAAACAAAACAATAAGCATCAGTTACAGAAGAAAAACAATGAAAAGGCTGATGCCATGTCTTCAAAGAATACGTGAAAAATATTTTTAAAAAATCTAAAAAGAATTGATAATAGATTGAGTCTTAAGGAAAATGCATTTCTGTTACTGTGACTCCAATCATCAGTTAAGTGAAAGTAGCTCCAGCAAAGCACTGTTAATAAAAATGTTACTTGAGTTAAACAATTAACAGCAAAAGAGTTATTGATCATCTTTGGGAGCATCTTTCTATTTCAGAATCCTCCCAGACATCATCAAAACTGTCCCGGGATTTAAATATAACAAATATGTTATAGAAAGCAGCTAAAGCCTAATTACTGGCATGGGAAATTAAGTAAAAGCTATAAAAAAAATCTTACCCCAATTTATTAATAATCAAATAAAAAGGGCACTTTGAACAGTGAGGTAACAGTATTACAGAGAAACCAAACAGAAAACATAGTGTGAGAAAATTGCATTCAGTCGTTCGCTCTATTTAAATATTTTGTTACCTCGCAACTATGAACTTAGCTGATCTTACAAGTCATGAATCATCTCACTGTTATGAAATTTGGCTCTGTCCTTTATTTGACCACTCTGGTGCCTGATCCTGGCATTAAGTATGCTTAGCAGCAAGTCCCCCTTTGATTCTGATGTGCATCCGGCAGCTCAGGTTTACTGCCTCTTTGTGTTAGAACTCAATATCACCGCTGCAGGGAAAAACAAACTGTACAGATGCCAGTGTTTGGTCTGCTAATTAGCAGTTTGTATTAGTAATTAATAGGCATTACCAGTCAACCGGGCTCCTGCTCGGCAGCCTGTGAAGAAGATCCAGGCAGCGCAATCCCCCTGCAGCGCCACGGCTTCATGGCCCAAGGAGAAATTTCAACAGTGTAGTCGCTCTTAAGTCTGACTGCAGACGGAAGAATGTAGCACGAAGCCTAAACAGCCTTCAAGCTGAAGCCGGGTTTTTAACCTCAGTGCTTACTGTGGTCTGTTTCCTATAGCGCCAGTTATTGAAAACTGTAATAGTTGAATAGCAATATTTTCTTTGATCTGGAAATCAAAATGTTGCTTCTCCTGTGTTGATGTTACTGTGTTCTTTTGTTAAAAAGAAAAGGCATATTTTTAAGAAAGCAAAAACATTCAGATTATTAAGCTAAGGTTAAAAAAGTCAGCACAGAATTTGTGTTTTTGCTCTATATTGCTATTTCTAATTATACTCAGTCCCAAACGAAGCTCAGAAATAAGGTTGCATTGCAGACACATTTTTCAGTTTACGACCATGCTTTTGTAATATAAGTGCGTGTCTTTATCAGAACAGAAGAAGCTTTTAAGCTATATAGTAATCTGTCCACTAGTGATTTGGATCATTGACGACCTGCGAGGTGAAGCAAGGTGTGGAGGGGTGGCAGAGTTATCAATTATCCAGAGCGCAGTGGCACTCTGGCTTCCTCCAGATCTGGTGTTAAATTAAGTTGTCAGCGCTGTCTCTCTGATTTCCCCCATCACATAAGCAGACGGTGATAGCGCGTGACGGCCGCTTGCCGGAGCTCCTCTTCGGCTGCCGCTCCGCATCTCGCCTGCAATTCATCAGTTTCTGAGCACACTGGCCCAGCCCGAAGCCTCCACGCCAGCACACGCCGCGTTGCATCAGAGCCAGCCAGCCCACTAAGCACCATGGCAGAGGAAAAAGGATCGGATCACCTTCCAAAAACCCACCGTAGAGGACGGGGTGCAGTGGACTTTTGCCCCCGTGTCTGAAACTGGAGTGGACTTGGTGCAGTGTTTGAACTTGAGATGTGTTTGTGTGGGTGTGCTGTTGTGTTTGTGCAGCAACACAAGAAAAAGAGCATGGAGGAAAAAAGTGCTGTAAACAGACAAAGGCATCATCTTGGGAAGTGCAGCATACAATACAGCCTCTGGCCCTGCTGTCCTGTTGGGGCAAGGCCTCAGGTGAGGGCAGAGAATATGGGACACCAAGCAGGGAGGCTTGGCACATGGGCACTAGCCACCAGCTCCCTCCCAGCGCACTACAGAGTTGAAGGGCACCGGAACATCCAGTCACAAAAGGGAATGAGAGGCAAAGAGAGGAGGAGACAGAAGAAGGACAACCAGGTGACAGAAATAATGGATAACTGTAAAGCAGCAGGGTGCTAAGCTCTCACTGCTTAAGTATTTATTTCCGATGAATAGTAATGACGGCACACTTACAAAGCACTTGTTTAGTATGGAGAGGGCCCGAGAGGGGCGAGGATAGCTCCTGCGCTTCTTTTACAGGGCCGGCATGCTCTGAGGCGACCGCGGAGAGTTGCCAAACCCTGCCCAGCCTTCCACCTCCCATCTGCATTCAAAAACACTTGCCTTCCCTTTACACTGTCTCTGCCTCAGCGCTGAATAAAACATTAAACACCATTCTGAGATATTAACCTACTTATTAAAAAAAAGTCAGTGATTTATGTCGATTTGGTTGGCTTTCAATGCTGCCCAGCTGTCACCGCCGAGCCTGTAACCTAAATTATACAGTGATGCTCTTTCACTCCAGTTAAGGGAATAAGCAGTCCTTTAACACTTCAAAAGGCCTGACTGTGCTAACTCTGAGTTGTTGTTTTATTTTTTTCTGCACTTCTTAAGTTCAGTAATTATTCAATCTGGGTGATAATGAGCGCCTATTTGACCTTGTGGATAAAGAATATCTTCTTTTATCTCTATGCTTCATGTTTTCCAGGCTAATTTAAGAAAACAGTGCTTAATCTTTCACCAAAAGCAGCAAAACACTGGGCTTCAGCGCCGCAGCGGGAGGACCCCTCCGGTTAATAAGCAGCATCCAGGCCCCGGTGTATAACTGGCAACGGGTTCGGCGGCCATGGATCAAACAGTCATAACCTCCTGTTCCAAAGATAAGCTGCAATCAGATCTGTGGGGGATCTTTAACCAGAGAGGAGAGTGTGTTTGTGTGAAAAAGAGGCAGAACAGACGGGGGAAGTGAGCATGAAAAAGAACGAGAGGGTGGGAGGAGTGTGTTTATATGCGAGTGTGTGTGGGGTTCACAGGGAATATGGCAGCGTGCTCATCGGTGACGTGCCTGAACGGAACCCGGAGGGGGGTGCGGACTGAGCCCCTGCGCTTAATTGGGCACTCAAATGTTATCAGGTCCCTTCCCAAACGACTTGGAGGTGACACATGGCCAAGAGTAGGAGTGGAGCGGAGCTTGTGGAGAGAGGAAATGGAGCAGAGGGTTTAGCACCTCCCGCCGCCAAGTATTTTTTCTCTCCCTTTGGGTTTTTTGCTCAGGATGGCGGACTGCGGGACTGATAGTGCATTTGGCCTCTCGCTGTGCCAAAGATGACAGAGCAAAATTAACCCCTCAGTGGTGGGGACAGGATAGAAATTCGGAGAGTTTTACGTTCAGTTTTGCAGTCTTCTTAAATTGAATGTGTTGCAGGGATGTGTGGATTTGATCTTGTGATTGCTTCTGCAAACAACCAATGGCCACCCTAAAACAGAAATAGCCTCTTTGAGAATGGTTTATTTTATCACGTGCAAAAGCAAAACGCACGCTGTAGCGTTCATCTAAAAAAAAAAAAAAAGACTTCAAACACATACTACAGCAATATGGGAGCAAATTCATCCTTTTTTTCACTTCATCAAAGCCTCTACCAGCTAATCCCTTTCTTATATAAATAGCTCTTTTGGTGGAGAGGGTAGCTGCCGCATAGAGCTCTAACCCTTCTGTCCCTGAAGCTACAGCCAGGATAAGCTGTGTGTTGGATTGGCACATCGGGCTGCCTGGGGCCTGCTGCTGCGCTGGCCGCCAGTACAGATGGAGGGCAGGGCTGGGCAATGCCAGCTTGTCAGTCGGATTAAAACGACTCATTTATTCACTGAAGTATCGTGCAAAGCGACCGGGCCAAAGCAGGGTGAGGCGAAAGGGGGAGAGGAGGGTCGAACAGTGGCAAGATGAGGGCAGCTTGAATATGAGGAAGGGTCCTCCACTCTCCTGCCCTCAGTCCTCCCGCCCCGCCTCACCCCTATCTCCTGCCATTTTGCCCGTTACTTATCTTTCTGGAGCTGCCAGAAGCCATTACCGCAGTGTACGGAAGGTGGACGGCAGGGTGGCATCTCCTAGTGCCCGGGTGACAGATTGCCGCTCGGCATCGGTGGCGAAAAAGGAGTGGGGTGGAAAGTGATTGGCTCTGATGGTCAGGAAGTGGGCACTGAGGACTGGAGAAGGAGGTGTAGAAGGAGTGCAGAGCGTTAAGGAAGAGGATGACAAGACCTGGCTGCGCGACCTTTCGTATCGCACGAGTTATCTAAAGGGGCAGAGGCCCTGCTTTTAAGAGCATGCTTGGCAGTGGTGGTCGCCGTGGTGGTTGCGGGCCGAACACGGATGCCAGGGCAAGAAGAGGTGGCCCTGATGCTGACTTCTCTGGTTGTGCCCAAGACCCTGCTGTCCCTGAAAAACCTCAGCGAGGATAAGTAGAGGACGAATGGCAATGCCTGCAGATCCATCCAAGATAGTTCACTGTCGACGGGCTCACCTCTGCAACTTCAGGGTTGCTGCCAACATCGATCTTGGAGTCCTCAAAGTCATGAAGTATACTGGGGGAAGGATGTCAGACTTTGACCCAAAAGAGAGATAACACCCTTAAACCAGGAAAGAGTGGTGAAGAATTTAGGGCCATAATAGAATTTTAAAAGAATAATAGTGATGATAAAACTTTAGAAGTTACAAAAGCAACACAATAACACAGCAGTTAAGACCTGCACCTTTATATCTTCAGATGACACACTTAGGTCACTGACAGGCCAGTGCTGTGTGTGTGTGTGTGTGTGTGTGTGTGTGTGTGTGTGTGTGTGTGTGTGTGTGTGTGTGTGTGTGTGTGTGTGTGTGTGTCAAGGGGGGGTTGAGGCTTGGAAGGGTTTTATCGGGTCTAATTACTCCCGATAGCTGTAATTTACAGGTTGACAGCAGGGAGAAATCGCCAAGATTCACACTTCTGTGGGTCAGCATCTGTCGCCATTACTGCGTGGTGCACGCAGCCGGCCAGTCGGCGAGCAGGAAGAAACAGTAAACAACAAACGCCGTGTGACAGATTAGCAGCGCGGGCTAAAGGACCTTCCACTGACACATCATTTCTCTCGCTCCGAGAGTCTGTTTCGCAGCAGCTGTCACCAATAAAATGGAAAAGCAGGAGATGGGGAGGGGAGGCGGCGGCAGCGGAGGTGGCTTTTGTTCCAGATCCAGAGAGGTGGGAGGTAGAAGGAGAAGAAGGAGGATGAAGAAGGGGTGTAGGAGGGGAGAGGTGGAAGAAAATGGAGTTGGGAGGGAGTGTTAGCAAAAGTGACCCGTTTTAAAAGTCAGGCCTCACTTTTTAATGGAGTATTAGCAGGAAAACCAGGCCAGGGCAACGTCAAGCTGCATTTTTCCGCTGACTGTAATTACCCCAGCTATTTCTCTCTTTTTAGGTCTGCAGTACAAATTGCCAGTGTCACCCTGAAGAGGTAATTTTAGTTCAGTTTGCATCAGTTTGTGAGGTACAGTCAGCAAGGAGCACAGAGCTGTTCCAGAGGGTAAGCATTATCTCAGAACATCTTGTTGTGAACACTTTTGTAGAAAGTGCAGCACTGCAGTCCGGTCCGACTCACTTTCCTCCAACCTCCCATCCCACGTGGCTCTCCTTCCCCTGGTCCCATGCAGTTCAGAGACGAGCCAGGTCAGTCCAGTGCCAGAGAGGGCTGGTGGACTACATTGCTCTCCCCCTGTCTACCTCATTGCCTACACACAGCCCTATCTGGCCAGCTCCTGATCGCAGAGCTAGCACTGTGCATATCCTGGCAAACCAATTTTTCCTTGACCTCCAACTAGAGGACATTCTCCAAGTTTCTGGCTTGTTAACTGGAAATGTTTTGTTGATCATCTCTTCAGCAAAATCATGAGGACTTCTCAAAGTAGTTAGAAAGCAGAAAGTCTGGCTGAAAGCTGTATAAATATAAGCCTGTGCCCACATGTATGTGCTCTTCTCTTGCAAGTATTCTGTTTTTCAAATGAATGCCTCAGCCCTCTGAAGCAGTTGTGACTCCATCCCCATCAGCTAACACATCCATAATCCTTGATGGTTGTGCACTGATCACACAGGTCTGGCCCTGTCCTGTTTAATAACTAACGGCAGACTGCCTGGTGACTACGCGTGCCAACCTCCAGAGCCCCCAGTTCTCCTCACAAGTGCCATATGGGCGGCCCAGCCTTGTTCCATTAGCGGGGCCCAAGCAGAGGCAAGAGCAGGCCTGGACCCCAGCCTCTACTGGCCTTCCCCTGGCACTGCCACAGGGCATGTCATCCCACTGCCAGCTGCCCACAATAGGTCAGAGAATGCAACAGCCACTGCCTACCTGAGTCTGGCAGAAGCCAGCTGCTGGCCGAGTCACACGATGCATCAATGTGGAGCAAAGGTCATCAAAGCCTGTCCTCCACACTGTGGGGCCTGGGGATAAATAACAAAAACAAAATAAATTTAGAATCAGCTAATGGTCAAATTGCAATTCCAAACACTGGTGTCACATTGGCTGAGAAATTCACAATCGGTGTATTTTACTTCATCTGCACAAGTTACAAATTTGAAATCTAATGAACTGTAATGAAAGCCATGAAAATGGTTACTTGACCCTCTCTGTATTTTTCATGATTACCAGGCACTTTCACCTCATGTATTTGTGAAATTGGTTAAAATGTTGGGTGCACAGACATGAGAGGCATGAGAGGTTCTTCTGTGTAGACGTGCGAAGGAAAGCAGGAAGAAGGGCAGATGGAGGGTGCGACATCCAGTGCATCACATGGGAATGTCAGTGTGTGCCTCAGCAGCCTGTACCTGCCACAGGACCCGGGGCCTTTTTTTAATTAATCATCATACAGGATGAATAATTTAGCCATTATCACTGGGAATAAATAGTAAGGCTGGTTTTCCTCTTGAGTTCCATCCATTCTGTTATCATCTTTTCCTTAATAACCTATAGTTAGGGCCTGGCCCCAGGTTAATACACCCTATAACTAATAGAGACTGAATACGTCGTGAAATAGACACATGGACATATTTACTATTCAGCAGTTTAAGAAAGTGTGTTCTTAGACATTGCAGTCTTGTCGATAAAAGCTAATTTACTTCTACACTACAAAGCAAATAATGTGAAACTGGTCAGTGGAAACACACTTTGATAGGATTTTAGTTTTAAGTGCTATATTCCGTCCCGCCTACAAAACAAAGCATGCGATGTCCTGCTAGCTCTAGGTCTCGTCCTATGAAAAGATGCACATGATCAGCTAACATTAAAACCATCTAAACAGCTCAGGCCTCTCCACAGGTTGCCCCATCTTGGATTGAGTGTCTTCGTTTACAACCCTTGCCCTGCTTGACTGGATTGAGATCTGGGAATTTTAGAGGTCCTATCCAATGCCTTAGGCTTATTATCGTGATCCTCACATTGTTCTGAACAGTTTTTGTTGTGTGGTGGTGTGCGCTTTCACTGCTGGCACAGGCAGTTCCAGTAGAAGGGTGCTTTGCCCTGGGGGGTGTCTACAAGGCCTACAGTGGCTTTTAGATGGGTGGTGTGTGTCAGCAAACTGCAGGGCACAGTGGTTCCCACAAGAACATTGCATTGGAAAGGAATCAATGCTCATCACTGTGTGTGGTCAGTGTATCCTGTTGATGCAAAATGGGGAATGAAGTTCATTTTCCATGTGCGGTGGTGTTAAAATATAAAGGCTGTATTTTTCTGCAGTTACTGAAAATACAATCACAGTGAGCTTACAAAACTAACAACACTCACAGTCAAGCATTATTTTCTTCTTCTTCTTCCTTCTTCAGCTGCTCCCTTCAGGGGTTGCCACAGGGGATCATCTGCCTCCATCTCAGCCTATCACTAGCTTCCTCTTTTGTCACATGAAGCCTCTGCATGTCCTCCTTCACTACATCCATGCACCTCCTCTGAGGCCTTCTTCTTTTCCTCTTGTATGGCAGCTCCATCTTCTGTCCACTATCGCTCCTCTGAACATGCCAAAATCATCTCAGCCTTGCAGCTGTCTATCTTTTTTACAAACTGGAGCAGTCAGTATGATATACTCATTTCTAATCTTGTCAGTTCTGGCCACAATGAAAAACTTAGCATCTTCAGCTCTGCATCCTATCTTTTTGTTAGTGCCACCATCTCCAAACTATATATCAAAGCAGGTCTCACTACCATCTTATAGACCTTCCCTTTCACTCTTGCTGCTATCTTTCTCTTGCAAATCACCCCTGAAAATCATCTCCACCCACTCCACCCTGTCTGCACTCTCTTCTTCATTCTTGTGCACTGCTGTTGCTCTGGATGGTTAACCCTATTTATTTAAACTTATCCACCACCTCTGCTCCTTGCAGCTTCACTGTTACACCTGTCTCTCTCTCACTCACACAGACTCACACACACACACACACACACACACACACACACACACACACACACACACACACACACACACACACACACACACACACACACGCGTAGTCTGTCTTTCTTCTGCTGACTTTCATTCCTCTTCTCTCTATAGCATACCTCCACCTCTTCAGGGTCTCTTCCACTCTACCTAGTCTCACTACAGATCACAATGCCATCTGCAAACATCACAGTCCACAGAGACTAGGCTTGTTTTACAGCCACAGGACCTTGTCACTTTGAGTCAAACATGAACTCCTCTGCATACCAAGTCATTTGAAAGTCGAATGTGAGCCTGTCTGTCTTAATCAAATCTACATCAGACTGACTAAAAAAACTAAAAGAGTCTAGGTGTTGCAATGGCTCAGTCTGGCAAGTCCAGAAATCATGTGTTGGGACCTTAAATGAGCTGTGCATAAATGAACTGAGGCAATGTTGTAAAGTGGGCTAAAATTCCTCTGTGATGATTTGAGAGAAGTCATAAAGAAAACAATCGGTCCATGTTTTTCACATTACTGTAAGTGATCATTTCTAAATTACTCCTTGCTTTCCTCCTCTGCACAAAGTCAAAACATGCCAATAAAGATATATCTGTGGGCAATATAAAGCCAATAAAACATTGTTTGGGTTTAATAGAAAACACAGAAGGCATTGTTCTGCATGTGTTCAATAGAGTCTTCACAGTATAATAAGATGAAAGCCTAAGGCCAAAGCCTCAGAATTAAATCAGCTATCATGGAGTTTGTAATATTCAAGAAAAAGCAAGTCTGATCAAATGCTTAGCATAGGCAGCAATTAAGCTAGCTAGGTAGCTACTTACCCACCGAGTTGCGCCATAGCCTTTAGCTTTACCCCTTCTTCTTCAAACCTTTGGCTAGAAGACAGCATGTAGAATACCTAGGTAACAAAATCCTGCATATGCATTTTTTTTTCCTAAATGCTTTCAGCCAGTCGAAAAAGTGCATCGTCTACTGACTGTCCAAAGCATTTTACTTATTGCGGGAATGCTACATAATAAGTAAATAAGTACATTTCAATCCAATCCAATCAAGTATGAAGTCAGAGAAAAGAAAAACTTTAGAACCAAATAAATATTAAAATGTGGTTTAACTGACAAAAGTGACTTCAGACCAAACCTCCCCCTATATAACCTAATAATTCTTATATGAGGATTTCTCAGGGAGGTTTTTTCAGAACAAACGGCTTAGCAATGTCAGAGGCTATCACAAGACATTAACAGATGATTCTCAAATCTAACCTGCAAATTTGGCCCACATCTCATTTCTTCTTATTGAAATTATGGCAACTCTTGCTAGGTACTGCTTTAAGGTAGTGCTTGGATCAATACGTCCTCTCATAATTTAGTCAGGAAAGTCTGAGCCATGCATCATTTACACAGGGTGCAGCAATGCACAGAAGGCATACTACAAAACCTGCAGTACTTTATATACATATGTGTGCAGCATTTTATATGTTCACCAGCAAATAAAATGTTAGTTCAAAGTATAACTGCAACATTTTTTCTTTTAAATAGCTTGGTTTTCTCTCTAATATCAGTTAATAGATTAAAAACTAGTGAAAACTACAATTCAAAATTACTCAAAATTAGACAACAACTTACATTATCCTGAATTTGATCTTAATTTGATGTTAGGATAATTTTCCTAACATCAACTGGGGGGTCAAGCTGAGGGGACTATCAAAGCTGCAAATATTGCACATCACAATTATTTTTTTTAACCCTCAAATTAGAAGCTTTTAAACGAACTCTTTGGGACACTTCACAGATGGAAGCCTTGCACTTGGTCGTAATTTCCTTTTTGTCCTAAAACTAATATCAATCACTTTGAAAGATGGCGAGCTCGTGGTTGTTTTACAGGTAAAGACTGACAGAATGACCCTTGCAGCAATTGTAAGAGAGTGTAGTTTTTCCCGTTCTTAAACAATTCAAATTTTAAAATGACAGTCCTCTCAATATTTAGCCAGGAGCCACCTAGCATCCAGTGTCATGCATGCAGCCGCCTTGTATTAATTTGATTTTTATTATATTATATATGTTAAGAAAATTGGAGAAAAGTGTGTCCAAAGTGTGAGAAGTCCATTTGGAGGAGGCAGAGTCATGGTTTGGGGTATCTTTTCTGCATCAGCAGTTAGGGCTTCTTCTACAGTTACACTGCAAGCTAAACAGTGATACTTATCATAAGCTCCTTTACGTATCTCTGCTTTGAAACTGATAATCTTAAAAATAATGAAAACACTAATGCAGTGTCCTTAACTGTAAGATCCCATAGTCATCTCAAAAAATGTTCTCTAAACTAGCTGTACATTTGTCTCATTTAATTAATTATTTTGTGATAAAGAATATTTTTAAGTAAAAAAAAAAACACTTGAATTACACCCCTACAGGCATCATTTTAAACTGGACTAAGTAAGAGATTCAAAAGACATCAAATTCTTATTTCATGCATTCACAACCTTTATATGTTTGGTTTGCCAGAGACCTACATATCATTTCTTTACTTTAAAGAAGAAAGAATTTGGCCATCTGGTATTATTATTTTAACTATCATCACTGTTTTGTTTGGGGTTGGTTCACAGCATGTACCATTGTTCGTGCACTGAAACCTCTGATGCTGAAATCCTATCGCCTTGACCTTTAACAAAAGACTGAGCATCCCTGAGGGGAGCTAAATAAAAGGGCACCACTGTGTTTTCTACTGATGCCACTGATATGATATCAATGGTTTTTCAGTAAGGGGGGGATTTGCTCTTGCTTTTTTTGGTATATGAAGGCCCACATTGCTAAATAGAGGCTGTCAGGGTGCATAAAGTGTCGAAAAGAGACTTCCTCATCCCTTCTTGCCCCAAGGACAGTAAGGAGGGCAGCAGAGGAGCACTGATTGGGAACAACACCTGTCAGGTGAGGCTTTCGCAGTTGACAGCGCAGAAAGAGTGCCAGGTCGACCGCTATGACTGCTAATCTGTGACGTGGCAACCTGCCGGGCTCTGCCAGTCTCCAGAGAGAGAGAGAGAGAGCGCCAGGAGCCCCAGTGTTGAGGCTTTTCTGGGGCTACAATCCTGCTAATGTCTCCCCGAACAGAATGAACCACGCTGACATGCTCTAAATACATTTCATTATCATCATCATGATTATATCACTAATTGTGTGTGCTTGGTAACGTGCTGCAGCAGCCTCCTCCAGGGAGGTGTCTGAAAGACTGAATGATTAAAACATGTATGATGAACCATGCATCAAAATGTCCCTGCGGGCCTCTTCGCAAGATACATGTAAGCAGCTCCACTGACACTCTGAGCCAGCAAACAGCAGAGGATGTGATCTACTGAGGGTTGAAAGGCCGGGGAGAAACCTGCAGGCAATAACAAGACAGCAGGTGGATATTAGAGATGCAGAGGATTGACCTGAGCTGACCCATCCATATCCTTAAACCCACACTACCTAACCTATATACCTTAAGACATGGGTCCAGAGCAGCCTAAATAATTCCACCACCACACAACGAGTGAAGCAGAGGCTTAGGTTCAAATCATGGCTGGGCTTCTTTGGCCTGTGCTTGGCAATGTTTCCATCCTTATATGTGGTTGACAGGAGCGGATAAAGTTTTTGTGACAGCATTTGATGAATGTTTAATCCAACATTCATACATCGAGGGCTGGGACTGGGTCCCCAGTCAAAACCCACCAAAGACACACAGCAGGTGTGTAAAATATTCATTCACTACACGCTTCATTAAGAATGAAACATATCATGGTCCCCGTTCATTTATTCATTTCGATTATCGAAACAAAAGACAGAAAAATGAGAGATTAAAACATGGTGGGCGCGCTATTCTGTATTTGTCTCACAGATTTGTAACGATTTGTTTTGTGACAAATAACTCTGTCTGTTGAAATCCTGCTGTCATCTTGCTGAGAGTCAGGCAGCTACTGCGAGAGAAGCTTTCATGTGAGGGGCTGTAACAAATCACTGTCTGTCTGTCTGGGACTATCCAGCTCTGCATCCGATTGCAGCAGCTTGACCTTTGACTGGTCCAGGAGTGGCCAGAGACTCATCACACACGGCGTGCTGATACATACCTGAGCCATCAACCAAGAAAGGGACAGGTTTCATATTTTTATTAATTAATGGCCATTAATGATCTCTCCTGGTGACAAATCACCACATGCAGACAAATGAAGTGACTAATGCCGTGCCTGTCAGTGCTCGGGCAAGCTGAATGAATATGTCACTGTGGAGTGCCAGTGCTATTTCAACATACCCTTTTTGAATGAATGTGTCACACACATGACAAAATTTCCCCATGGAGATCATTAAAGTTTCATCTAATCTAATCGAATTAGTTCAAGTCCTGACAAACTGCCCAAGGCTGCGAGGCAACAGCGAGCCTACACAGAACAGACAAAAATATATATATCCAGATTAGAAATTTAAATATTCCTTATAAAGCGTTGTTACAGTGGTACTGAAGATGTGGTGACAGCATGCCAGCTATCACTACACTGCTATTATTTATTTATTTCGTTTTGACAAGGTTAAAAATCAAAATTTGCAATCTTTTACATATAGTTTTACTGCGGTTTCACATCTGTTTTAGATGAAGCTGTGTCTGCTCTGAGGCAACATTTTTATTTATTTTTTGTTGCTTGATACTGTAATAAGAAGCTCAGCCTGTTTAGCATACATCATCTTAATGTAAGTCTGTGTATTGTCTAAATATGACTGAAGATATTTAGATGGGTTTTGAGTTGCCTTACTGTTTCCGGTCAGCTCAAAGCTGTCTGTCCTTTCTGACCTCTGACATCAATAATACATTTTCACCCAGAGAACTTCAGCTCACTGGATAGTCTCTCTTTTTATTTTAAGCATTCTCCAAAATATTTGTATAGAAAAATCCCAACAGATCAGCAGTTTCTGAAATATTCAGACTAGCTTTTCAGGCACCAACAACCATGCCTCACTCAAAGTAAATGAACTTTTTAAAAATTTTGATGTCAGTTTGAACTTCCAGGTCATCTTGACCGTGTCTACGTGCTTAAATGTACTGATTTTTGTGTTCACAAGCAGTTGAACAGATATACCTAAGAAAGTGGCCAGTGAATGTATATTGGACAAGTAAGAGACAATTTTGCAATTCTTGAGCCCTCTTAATGCCTTCAAGTTAAAGATTCTTACAGTCTTTGCAGAGATTAAGTGTATCATGGTCAATGAAAGCTCCCTGTGTAAGTTTAATAACATGTATTGATCTGGTATAACATGATAGGTCACCGCTTGCACCCAATAACATGTCTTTACTTTGCAGCAAGAGTCCCTTTTACTCCCTTTTTAAGCAATTACATTTTCACTTGAGCTTAAAAAAATATTACTAACTGTACAAGCCAGACAGTTGACTTTTATTTATAATTAAGCACAATGTGGGAAAATATGAAAGGGATTAATGAACATTTTCTTGTGAATTGCAAATAATAAAAAGCATGCATATAAAAATCATATAAAAGCCTTTTCGATGCTTTAATTTATTAGCAGTGTTTTAAAGCATTATGGAAAGGTATGTTTCTTAGACAATCCATACCTTTTCTTTACAGTGAAATGTAGTGTTTCGGTTATTTTGTCACGTGAAATTTTTTTTTGTTAATGTTGCTGAGTTTTTATTTTTAATATTTTTTATTCTTATTATTTTTTTCATTATTATTATGTGTGTTAAATGACTTGATAAAAGTCAATTTTATAATCGGCGGAGGAAGCGCCTCACTTTTCTCCTCCCGCGCTTGTCTGACGTCACTTCCGCCGCCCAGAAAACATGGCGGCTGCCAGTACCTGTGATTCGGTGCACACTCTGCCCAAAAACGTAGTCATTAAGACTGAACCAGAAGCGGAGGATGTGTCGGTCAAGCGGGAGCCCGTCGTTCCTCTCATTGCCCCGGTCAGCGGACTCCAGCCTCTCTCGTGGTCGCAGGACCACCGCCTGGCTGTGTGCACCTCCAGTTCCCTGGCGGTGATGGAGCTGGTGTGCGACGTCCACAACAACAAACAGGACCTAACGCTGCACAGGACTTCAATCCCCGTCCCAGCCGAGGAATACAAACTGCGGGTAAGCGACCGCATACAGTCGCCTGTTACCTGCTAACACCAACACGTTACAAGAGGGAAATATCAGAACCCATGCAGCTCTGTAGCTTTAGCTTACTGAGCTGATGTGGTGTTTACAAGTCACGTGCTTCACTGTTTTGATTGGGAAACAATAACAACTTCTTCTGCGGAAAGCTCACCTTTATTTTATTTATTTATTTATTAAATTTCAGTTTAGTTTGGGCTAGTTTATTTTTTGTTTGAAAACGTAGGAGTACAGGGTGGGGAACTGTGGTGCTGCATGAGGAAGTCCGGAGTAGCAGAGAAGTATGTGGGGGTGGTGCAGGACATGCACGAGGGATCTGCTCTGAGCCCCTTCTTGTTTGCAGTGGTGATGGACAGATTGATTGTTAATGTCAGTAAGGAGTCTCCGTGGACTGTGATGTTTGCAATGACATTGTGAGAGTAAAGAGCAGGTGGAAGAGAGCCTGGAGAGGTGGAGGTATACTGTGGAGCAAAGAGGAATGAAAGACATAATACATGTGTGAGTGAGACTGGTGTAGAGCAGGGCGATATGACCAAAAATATTTATCACGATATACATTTGAAAATTTGCGATAACGATATAACTGACGATATAATTGACACTAGACAAACTACTTTACAACTCCTCAACTTTATTATTGCAAAAAAAAAAAACCCAAAACCCATCAATGTATTTTCACTTAAACAAGCAGCTGTTTTTTATGTGCATTAAAGTTATATAAAAAATTAACAGTGGAAATGCAAATTCCTTGCTGACAGTTTAACCAAAAGGCCGACATATCCTCAGCATAACCTTGTATAATATCCACAAAACTTATAAAAACGTTATACACGCGCAATACTGTAATATTATGTCGAAGCGCAGTACGTATCAGTCCGCGAGGCTCCTGCCTACGTAGCCGTAATGCTCCGACAATCCATCAAGCGGTGCGGGTTAGTAGCTTAGCAAAGTCGAACTAAAACATTTGACAGATTTTCGAGCGCCGTGTACCAGATAAAATCGTTTCGAGGTCAGTAAACACAACCAGAATTCATACATAAGGCACACGGGATTATAAGGGGCACTGTCGATTTTCAGAAAAATCAAAGGATTGATTTTAAGTGTGCCGTATTTTCCAAAAACACTCGGTAATAACGACGGCCCGCTAGCACGCTCTACCAAAAATATTGCTTTGTTGTGTATCTGACGGACGAAAGCTAAACCCGTTCCACACCACTGAAGTTGCATTTTTACAAACCAATTCTGGTTTATCTGTTTCATTCAACGATCTGCTTTCGCCCTTCTTATTCTCAGTCGCCGTCATGCTTTTTCCGCCATCTGCGTATGAAAACAAAGGCACTGCGCACGCGCGTTTTACCCATATTCTATCGCGATATATGGCCCAGCCCTAGACGGGTGTAACTGTGAAACTGCAAGGAGCAGAGATGGTGAAAGGGGCCGATCGTGGTTCAGGGGGTTATGAAGCTCATTTTGTAACCGGAAGGTTGGCCGTTCGATCCCCAGCTCTGTCTGTCTTGGTTGTTGTGTCCTTGGGCAAGACACTTCACCCTACCCTACCGGTGTTCGCCACAGGGGCCGATGGCGCGATATGGCAGCCTCGCTTCGTGTGTGGATGTGAGAGTGAATGAATAGTGGAATTGTAATGTTAAGCGCTTTGAGGGTCTTGAAAAGCGCTATATAAATGCAATCCATTATTATCATTATTAATAATAAGGTGAAGATGTTTACATAAATGCGGTCACCATCCAGAGAAGAGAGTGCAGAGTGGGTGGAGTGGAGTGTTAGGCGGCATATGCGATAGAAGGGTAGCAACAAGAATGAAAGGGAAGTTTTAACAGATGGTAGTCAGACCTACTATGATGTATGGTTTGGAGATGGCACTGATAAAACTACATGATGCAGAGCTGGAGTAACCAGAATGGTCAACATAAGAAATAAATACATCAGGGGGACAGCGACAAGGTTGAGGTTTAGGCATGTGCAGGGGAGAGATACAGTGGCTTGCAAAAGTATTCGGCCCCCTTGAACTTTTCCACATTTTGTCACATTACAGCCACAAACATGAATCAATTTTATTGGAATTCCATGTGAAAGACCAACACAAAGTGGTGTACACGTGAGAAGTGGAACGAAAATCATACATGATTCCAAACATTTTATACAAATAAATAACTGTAAAGTAGGGTGTGCATAATTATTCAGCCCCCTGAGTCAATACTTTGTAGAACCACCTTTTCCTGCAATTACAGCTGCCAGTCTTTTAGGGTATGTCTCTACCAGCTTAGCACATCTAGAGACTGAAATCCTTGCCCATTCTTCTTTGCAAAACAGCTCCAGCTCAGTCAGATTAGATGGACAGCGTTTGTGAACAGCAGCCACCACCATATTTGACAGTGGGGATGGTGTGTTCAGAGTGATGTGCAGTGTTAGTTTTCCGCCACACATAGTGTTTTGCATTTTGCCCAAAAAGTTCCATTTTGGTCTCATCTGACCAGAGCACCTTCTTCCACATGTTTGCTGTGTCCCCCACATGGCTTCTGGCAAACTGCAAACGGGACTTCTTATGGTTTTCTGTTAACAATGGCTTTCTTCTTGCTACTCTTCCATAAAGGCCAACTTTGTGCAGTGCACGACTAATAGTTGTCCTATGGACAGATTCCCCCACCTGAGCTGTAGATCTCTGCGGCTCGTCCAGAGTCACCATGGGCCTCTTGGCTGCATTTCTGATCAGCGCTCTCCTTGTTCGGCCTGTGAGTTTAGGTGGACGGCCTTGTCTTGGTAGGTTTACAGTTGTGCCATACTCCTTCCATTTCTGAATGGTCGCTTGAACAGTGCTCCGTGGGATGTTCAAGGCTTGGGAAATCTTTTTGTAGCCTAAGCCTGCTTTAAATTTCTCAGTAACTTTATCCCTGACCTGTCTGGTGTGTTCTTTGGACTTCATGGTGTTGTTGCTCCCAATATTCTCTTAGACAACCTTTGAGGCCGTCACAGAGCAGCTGTATTTGTACTGACATTAGATTACACACAGGTGCACTATGTTTGGTCATTAGCACTCATCAGGCAATGTCTATGGGCAACTGACTGCACTCAGACCAAAGGGGGCTGAATAATTACGCACACCCCCACTTTGCAGTTATTTATTTGTAAAAAATGTTTGGAATCATGTATGATTTTCGTTCCACTTCTCACGTGTACACCACTTTGTGTTGGTCTTTCACGTGGAATTCCAATAAAATTGATTCATGTTTGTGGCTGTAATGTGACAAAATGTGGGAAAGTTCAAGGGGGCCGAATACTTTTGCAAGCCACTGTATATATGGATATAAAGGAAAACAGGAAGAGTTAACTGTAACTGCCTCAAACCATGTTAACCAAGGTTAATAGCTACTCTTATAGCTATACTAAATACACTGCAAGACAGTCATTCATTAACCGAGGAACAAAAGAAAGAGTATAACTGCTAAACAGTTGACCTTAAGAGCAACTGGCCTTGAAACTCTTCAGGAGCTTTACAATATTGTCACATCATAAAACAGAAAAAAATGTTTTCTTGCTGGGATGTTTTATCTTCGGTTGAGCTTTTTAACCAGCTGTTTAAGGCCCTGCTTTTCCACCATGTAACTACTCTTCCTGTCATGTAGGGTACCGCTAACTAGCTCACATCTGTCCACTTATGTCTACTAATCAAGGTAGACTAAATCAGCTGTTTAATGTTGTTTCTAAACAAGATTTTCAAACATTGCTTCATATTCATACAGGAAGTGGGAAATAAATAAACTCTTAGGTTCTTCCCTCAGTCTCCCTCGTGTCTCCTCTTGTGATCAGAGCTTTACATACAGTTGGACCCATAGGTTTTTGTGGTTTGCACCCTGTATTAAACCCTTTGTGTTTGCATTCATGAAGGCGTCTCTTGATTTTAGACTTTCACAATGGCAAGTGAATGTTCTTGACTCAGCTAAGTGCTGGTTTTTCTAGACCTTGGAATTAATTTTGTCATCTTGAACTTCATGATGTCATCTTTGGTCTTTTTGTTTCTGAGTTGGGCAGTGCATTCTTTCTTTTTAAGAATGCACCAGGTTACTGATTTGGATTTGGCCACTATTGAATTTTTTTTTTTTTTTTTGTATCTCTGCTACGTTTGTTTTGTTTTTCAACCTAGTAATGCTTTCTTTAACTTGCATGGGCACCTCTGAACAGCAGAACTCCATATCCTCGATTTGCTTAATTTGTTATGAAATAACAAAGGAACAGGTCTCCCCTGGCCATGAAACTGCTTGCCAGTGACATGAAACTGTGATTTGGGCGACAGTGCTTAAAAATGGCTGTACTCTAATATTTGCATTTGATGCAGTATTTTTGTGAAACCCCTTTCAATGAAGGTGTATGAAGTATGCACTTTCGTCACATTACAGGCCTAAAGCACAAAAATGGCTTGTAACACATTCCCAATTGTTTCAGTCTGCAGAAGCAAAAAAAAGTAAAACCCTGACTCGGTTACAGATTGCATTGTGTGTTCAACTTATTGACCCATTAGCTTTGTGCAAGACCTTTCAGAGCATGATCACTGCTCATAAATTATTAAAGTCATTGCTTCAGTAAATAAATAACATATAAATAGGTGATCACAAACTGATATGTGTTACTCCTGTAACGGTGTTGATGTTTGTTTTCTCATTAAACAAATTGTGTACACATGTCTCAGAAAGGGAGCCAAGCTAATATTCACTTTTGTGCTATTAGTTTGGCAGTGGTGAATGTTTCTGTATTTTTCATTATTTACTAAAGCGCAGGGAAGATAATCAAAGTAATAGAATACAAATGCTGATTTTAAACAAACAAAAAAACGAGAGAAACAATTTTGTTGCGGTAAATTTGTCTCTTTGCAGCTGCTCTTGTGTTTAAACATGAGTGCTTTTAGGTTTCGTCTCCAGTCCAAAAATCCACTTGGCAGATACATTGTTGGACCTAGCTGAATTTTATAATCCACTAGGCACGGTGGCAGACAGGCAAAGTTGGTTTCCAGCTGTCAATGGCTGATATGAATAACTGCTTTTTAATGGGAGGTACTGAGCTGGGAGCTGTAGACTGTGGCTCACAAAGCATGGCTTGGTTTTTTTTTAGAGGCCATGATATTGTCTGCATAATAGTACAGCCACCCAGGAGGCTGTTTTCTGTGGTGAAGTTGGGCCATGATGTTCATCATTTACCTAAAATGATCCTGCATTAAAAAAAAGAGATAACAAAACTTAGATATCTCTAATTTATTCATTGCAGTCTGTTTGGTTATACTGCGTCTATCTTGTTTGTCCAGTTTGTTGACATAAAACTTTTTCTAGGTTTTACTCGCTGTAGAGCAGCAGTAACTAGGTGGTTATTTCATTAGATGAAGAACAGAAAATGGATCATCAGTGCTTTGGTAACAGTTTTAGTCTTTTCTGTGGAAATACCACTTATTAAGCTAAAACCTGATGATGATTTTGTTGCTTAACAGAAAAAATAAACCATTGCTAAAAAGAGATCATTACAGCTAATTATATGTAGTGCTTCTAATGCTTTTTTAACATCTAGCAGTGCATACTGACATTCAGATGTGCACATAGAAACATGATATATATATATATAAGTGCATTTATATGTGAGATAAATGCACACTTTTTAAATAGTTTTCAAAAATACTGTTTATATGGTGCTTCTCTGTAAATCTTTGCAATATTGCAACATTTCTAAGGACTTTGTGGTAGGTCTTGAGTTGTAGCTGATGACGTTACTTCTGTTCTGCTCTCACTTTGCATAGTTTTCTTGCATATTTTGTAGTATTCAGCTCTTTTGGATGTTGTTGAAGTTGCTCCTTTTTTTCTGTATTTAATCATCATCAGTGGCTCTTGTGCTGTTGTTGTAGGTGCATAGGAATGTAAACATGTGCCATCCCTATGTCACTGACACCAAGATATGATACTTTTATATCACGTGAAAACTTTATATCTGCTTTATAGCAGATGCTATGATATGGCACGTTCCTTGTAGCCTGAGCAAGTCTGGCATAAAGAACCAGTTTTCTGCCTGTAGCAGGGTGTTGTTACAGTGGCCCCCCCAAGCTGAGACAACCTGTAAGAAAACAAAACAGGAAGGGCTGGGGCATGTTGGCTTGATGATATAAAATATATATAAAATATAATAGTATATAAAATATCATAGTAAAGCCAATACAAAAGTGCTTTAAACCGGCATTATTTTCAATGGCCAGCAGGGGCAACACCTGTGTATAATGTTTGTATAGGAGTCTATGGGAAAATCAGCCCTCTTGTGCCTTACTTTTCTGACCTAAGTTAATACTTTGCTGTTTGATTTTATGGGTCAAGTCATGGGGATTAAAACATCAAATTAATTTAGGCAATTATGGTCATTGTTGGAGTCAGCGGGATTATCCAGGGTATGCTCATTGGATGTCCACTCTGCTGATCCACCCTCAGTCCTCACATTTGGTCAACGCACCAAAAATGGCAGTAGTGTAAACACACAGCTTTTCAAATCGATACAGGTGTATCAATTTGAAGTGTTGGTGGTTTATCAAATAAAATATGTCTGCACATGAAATTAAGAACAAACTTGACTTTATAATCCTTAAATATATGTTGTTTTTGCCTTTTAAGGTGGGGCCATCAGTAGAGCTGTCTGAAGCAATGGTGAAGTTCGCTACACATCCAGATCCCACAGTAAGGCAAGCATTTTTGGCCGACAGCGTGATCAACCCATCAGTAGGCGTGCACAAAGGAATAAAGTACGCCAGCTGGTCTCCGTTGGGTTGTGACTCGAGTGGACGCTGCTTGCTCGCTTGCCTAACGCTTGACCACAGACTTACCATTCATAACAGCCACAAGCGTCTTGAGTGGAACACGCTAGTTGATCTTACTAAAAAGTACAGCGAGAGGCTAAAAGAGCGGAATTATGCCAGAAAGGATGACAAGCTGCCGCAGACTAACCTACAGGACTTTGACGAGCTGCAGCGGCGTTTCCGTATGCAGACGCCTCTGAGAATGGAGTGGTCGAGTATTTACACGATTAAACAGGTTCAGCCGGACAACACGGGCGTAGACTTAGAGATGGTCCTCCTCGCTGTCTTGATGGAAAACGGTGACCTCGTCTTGTGGAAGTTTGTGTTGCCTTTTACGGATGGGGCAGATGTCACGTTTTATGACATCATCGAATCAGGCGTAACCAGACCAAGTGACTTAGCGTGGTGGGAGTATGAAAACGCAGATCGTCGCATGAGCGGCCTGATCGTCGGCAGTGAGGTGGGACCCGTCAAGATCATGCCAGTCAGCCTGTCGGGAGTGAAGGGGTACTTCACCCTCCGACACCCCGTCATCCTGTGGAAGGAGTGCGATGAAATCGCTGTTGAAAACCTCAAATGTGTCCCGATGATCCACCCGATCCATAAATCCAGCTGCAGCCTCATCGTCGCATCACGTGGCTGCTACGTCTTTTGGTGTTTACTTGTGATTTCCCCAGCTGGACTAAATGTACACAACTCTCACGTGGCTGGACTGCACTCCCTTCCTGTAGTCTCCCTAGCGGTCAGTCAACAAGGTGTCGCGGTGTACACTTGTTCCACAGACGGGTGGATTAAAAAGCTGACGCCAACTTTTACAGAGAGCACTTTAATATTTAAGCAGGAGGAAATGATGCGACCAGAGAACCTCACGGGGAGGAGGATACACGGGATTGCAGTGAGCCGCAACGGAGCATATATTGCACTTGTCAGCACGCAAGGTATGGTTGATGGCTATCATCCAGTTAACAGGACTTACCAGGTTCACTTTGTGACCTTAAAAACTCCAGAAGCCGCAGCAGCGTTGTTGCTCAGGTCCCCTACGCAGAACTTGTATAAAATGGCCGACCTGCTCGACCTGGTGAGGTGGCAGATTTTGAAAAACAAGTCCATCCCTGCATCACTGCAGGACGAGCTCGATCAAAAGATCCGGGAAGCGGACTCGCCTTACTTGTGGCGGTTCAAGCTCTTTTTGGTGCGAATACTTCACCAGTCACTGCAGTCACCTAATACAGAAAACAACTGGAAACCTGCAAAAGAGGGAAGCAAGGTGTTCATAAGAGATGAGGAACAGGAGCAGGAGGATGGAGAAGACAAAGAAGGTGCTGTGAAAGAGGAAGGTGAGCCCGGAGGAGAAAAACTGGAGAAGGAGGAAAATCAGGAGGAGCAAAGGGCAGAGGTACAGGCTTGGATGAACACCGTAGAGACTCACTTGATGAGAGAAAACATGAAGAAGGTGTTAGGGGTGGTGTACCTCAATACCTGGCTAGCAGAGAACATTAGCATACCCACCTGTGGCCTGGTGGAGTATCTCTCTAAAGACACCAACGACAGAGCATCAGAGGTAATGACTCACGTGTTATTTTTTTCTACTTAAGACACCACTGCACGTTCTTTTGGTTTGGTTTTCCTGATTACAGCGCTGTAAAAAGTATTTGAAAAGCTTAAATGTTTCAGATCATTTAAAAAATGTTAGTAGTAGTCAAAGGACAGAGTTTTTACATGATCATTTGAATAGAACCTGTAGATTATAGAAACAAATTCAATGACATCTATCACTCTGGACAGTGTTACAAAACCATTTCTTAGGCTTTGGGGACTCCAGTGAACCACGGTGAGAGCAATGATCCACAAATGAGGAAAATTTGGAACAGTAGTAAACCTTCCCAGGAGTGGCCGGCCTACTAAAACATTTCATCAAAGACTCATCCAGGAAGTCACAAAAGAACCTAGAACAGCATCTAAAGAACTTGTAGATAACCTGCTGTTAGTTTGGTATTTTGTCCTAATCCGCTTGCCGTACCTCAGTGTAGGTGTGTGTATGTTTTGAGTGGTATAGGCGCCATTCCGTTATTGAATCCAAGCATGTAAGTTCTCTGCTGCTGTGCTGGTTAATAAAACCACGTTAACTGAGTTTACTGCTTCATCATTGTCATACTGGTGAACATACAACAGAACTGCAGACCCCAATTGCTTCTGTTGTTGCTTCATGACCTAGAAAATCCAATCCAAGCACCTAAATCCAATTGAGGTGCTTTGGCACGCCCATAAACAGGCCACTCTAGCTTGAAAACCCTTCAGTGCGGGTTGATTACAAAGAATAGTTGGCTAAGAATTCACTAACCTCATTACCAGTTTTCGTCTTGATGCATTCTCAATCATCCAGGTAAGTAAATTTCCAAAGGTTGATGCTGCAACAACTCCACCTCATTGTTAGTCCATTTAAAAAACTCTGTGCTTTTCCTCAACATTTTGCCGCGACGTTTGAAAGAGCCGGAAAGTAAATAAACGGCAGACAGAAATGAGGCAGGCCGAATTGTCTTGTGTTTCACGCATGCGCAGTACTGGAACGTAAGCGTTTTCGGACGTTTCAATGTGGCAACTCTGTGAAAATGACTGAAAACGCCGTTTTCAAATCTATCCGGGCTAGTGTGGACGTAGCCTCAGCTGACTGCAGGTTTCCTCAATTTTATAAACAGTACATTTGCATAATGACTGAAACTAGCCCATTACCAGTTATTACAAATGTTTGATTGCAGTTACAATGGTTGTCAAGGGTGGCGCAACCAGGTAAGTTTAGGGGGCTACTTTTTCCATACAGGACCAAGAGGGTTTGGAAATTTTCGAACTTTTGTATTTACTCAGGTTATGTTTATCTGAAACATGCAAGTCTGGCAAATATGTAGGAGGGGGATACTTGTTAGATGTAAGGCTGCAGTGGAAGAAACGGTTCTTGTGCTGCCTTCTTTGCCTCCGCTATACAAGTTGGGAATGATTGCATTGGTTGCTTTCATTTAGACCCTTTGGTCCTGCATGCTTTGTCCTTCAGGTCCTGATTGGCCACATCAAGAATAAGATGAACAAGCAGACGTTCTCGGAGCGCTGCAGCCTGTGTCAGGATGTGCTGCCCTTCACAGACCACAAACAAACCATGTGTAAAAATGGACACATGTGGCTCAGGTATGCAGAAAATTCTTGAACAACTTTAGAAACTTAAAACGTCTAAGGATGGTTGTTTTTCTTAGCTTTAGCCTGACAGGATGAGTAGGTGCACCGTTGGTTCAGATGCCACAGCTGAGCCTGAGCGTTGGGACATGAATTGAATCTTAATGCCGAACGCCTTCTTTGACGGTTTATTTATCTTCTCGGAGCAGTAATCAAGGCTCCTTCCTTCTGATATTTACCTATGCAGCACTCATCGTCTCATAAATATCGTCTGTCAAACATTTCTCCTGCCTGCTCTCTAGCTTGAACGTGGTGCCTCTGGTGGGCACTGAGAGGAAATCTGTGCCCGTCAGCTGCACCTCAGCACTGTTTCCGCTCTACTTTTATAATGTGTATATGTGTGTGTGTGACTGTCCCTGGCAGCCAGCTCTCTAATGTATTTCTTTCGGTCTCCTCCAGGTGTGCGTTGTCATACCAGGCCTGCCAGACGCTGACGTTCAGACGGTGCCTCCTGCTGGATAGCATCGCCAGACTGCCAGAGCCTGAGGGTAAGCGCCACTTTCCATCTCCCTCCACCTCCATTTCACAGTTGCGCTCTCGATCAGCCGTCTCCTCCTGTCACCTTCAACATCAGCCTCTGCCGCTCGGATCAATGCTCGACATGTTGGATGACTGAGCCACACAAACATAATACTTATTAACTGTGACTGATTGCAGAAATTAGCACAGCGTCTTTTCTTTCTTTTTAGCCAATGTGCTTTTGTATTTTCTTATAAGGCAAGAGTTGAGTTACTGGTCACAAAGCTCAGTCTTGTCACTTTCTTGGCTAGGACTTGAAATGTGTAGCTGGGGAATTCTGAATGCTGGAGCGGCAGTAAGCGATCTTTGCATAACTTCTTTAAGGTCGGTCAGCTCAGTGGGAGGGTAGAAATGTGCACTGACATGCACGTGCAACAATGCAATTAACAGAATGGGTGACTACTGTTTTTCTTTTTGCTTGTGCTTGTGAATTACTGAAGGGGTTAATACTTTGATACTCAGGGGAGAAAAAAACGAAACTATCCGAGGTTCCAGTGAGGAGGAGACACGTTAGTCCTGATTTCTTAAGTAAACGATAACCTGGATTAGAAAAACCTGTTGGGGTTTTTTTCCGCGCTAGTTGGGGAAAGCTGATTTCCACTGCCATGTGTACAGTTAGATGGATTTCTAATCAGCCTGTTCACAACAGACTGTAAACAGAAACACAGGTGTGACAGCAGAGCTGCGGGATGAAAGAGGAGATGAATGCATTACATACATCATTACTATATAATGCATGTAAACATGTTTTCTGATTGCTTTTATATCTGAAATAATGATTGCATTCTGTTTCCTCATAAAAGTCCTAAAGGAAAGAATTAAGTTTACAAAAGCCTTAAGTATTGTCTCGAGCCCGCATTCGACTGTGCAGGCAAGCCAGCAAGGGTTTCTGTATCAGTCTGGGGGTGTCCCGACCACAGTGACATTGCTGACTGCTGCTCACTCATTAGGTACGAGCTCTACATCGATTCTGATAAGGAGTCATTACAGTACACAATTGTAACATTAGAATTTAGGATTTAAATATACTGCTTAAACATAGGGGAATTGTACTGTATGCTAACAAATAATTATCTTTATAATTGTTTTCCTCATACCATACGTTCCTCATACCTTCTTTATATTTTGACCATTACAGTAATAATTTGCATTCTTTTAACGGTCTTAAAAAGCCTGAAACGCAGAAAGCCTCGGTGAGTCTGTGGAACGTTTATTGCATCTAAGTAATCTGATTATCAGACTCAAACTGATTAAGAAGATTTCTGTCTGTGGTCATTTTGTCCAGTATTTCAGTTTCTTTAATTGGATTTGGGGAAAGTATGATTTGCTTCACATTAAATGTAGGAAACCCTCTTACATATTTATGTTCGGATATATTTGTAAGTTAGAGATCTTTTCTTTGCATTGGTATTACAGTACATGTCTCTATGACATGTAATGTACATGTCATCATAATAGCATATAAATGGGTGGAGGTAAGCTCAATAATGATACAAATGAGAAAAAAATATATTATTCTACATAAACACAGAAGTGGGAAAAGAGCAGGCTCTGTGGGTCCTGCAGGGGGAAAAATGATCTCAGGTCTTTATCAAACCTGCCTGAGGGGCAGCTCTGCTGGTCATCCCAGCCTATCTGAGCTAATGAGTGACAGGTCTGTGCAGTTGTGGCATCTGTCAAAATCAGCATCACCCCCCACTTGTCTAAAAACATCTTTAGGATGTTTGCCTTCTTTATAGTTCCTATTTTACTATTTTTATTATTATCACAGCAGTTTCTGTTTGGAATGAAAACCCTTTTATACATGAAATCCTTAAAAACAATTTAGAAGCTCTATGTCTGACAGCAAAAGACAAAAAACCTACATTAATATTAAATATATGGCATTAAATAATTAGAGATAAACAAACCAGCCATGTTGCCATCTTGAATATGCCCGAGACACTACAGTCTGTGCAGCAGACAGGAGGCCGTTTCACCAGCTGAGCCACAGCACATCATGTCTGTGAGATTTAACTTTAGTCGTGGGTGTTTTGGGATCACAAAGAAGAATTTTCTTTTCCCCTAAGTCCTGCCTCACTGATGAGTGTGAGCTAATGCACTTTCACAGTAAACTTCCTAATATAGTCATTTCTTATCTCTCACATGCTTCATTAGAAAGCCCTGTTCTATACTTCTACGTCAATAGCAAACATGAGGTTAAAATTAGTTTTTTCAGCATTGTACAGTGGGATAAATACAATTTTTAACCCGTTTTATTCATTGTGGGTTAATTTACTCAAGCATAGATGTTTTTGTTTAACCAGTGGTCAGAGACTCTGACAAATGTTATAGATGTTTTAGAAAAGTAAGTCGTTTCCTTCGCATTACTTCTGACAAATGTTGGAAGACAATGCAGACTGACCATCGCTTACACTTGTCCCGTCTTGCGTGTAGCAAGCAGCAGGAGAGAAGCATGCTCTCATTACAGGAAGTGCTTAGTTTGTCAGACCAGTGTGTGCAAGGGGCGGCTCACTTAATTGTGGTGTGTCGTGAAAAGTTTAGGGCTAAGCTTGTTAATTTTTCATCCATATTTTCTCACCTGAATTTTTCTTTTTGGTGCTTTGGTATTAGACTATGCATGCACGCTAACAATGAATTGTAATGTGTTTTAATTAATGTAAATGGCACTGAATAACAACTGTAAATGTTGTTAGGATAAAGCTTTAGCTTAATGTATGTGTACTTTTATATAACGTATTAGAATAGGCCGGCCTTCCAGTACCACTAATGAAGACTCAACAAAACACAAATAAAAATGTAGAGTTCACAAACAATAGTGATCATACCCCAGTTTTGAATGCTCAGCATATAAAAATGGTTATTACATAATTATTAAATATGTTTGCGTTCCATTGCAGTCCATTTTTACTGTATCTCATCACCTACTTCTCCCCATCTTTTAATATCAAACCTTTTCTTTCTTTGTCTGAACTACAGTCCGTGTCTCGAGGGCACAACCTCGGCTGTTCCAGCTCAAACCTCACTTGTATACTTACTTACTAAAAATGTTTATTATTTAGCCACATCCTTTTCTTAGGAATGGTGTGCACTATTGATTGTCCCACTTTTATTGCTTTAGTGGACAAGAACATTATCGATTTTTGTGTTTTCTTATATAGAGAAAAGGGGTGTGGCACTACGCAGATTGCAAATAACGAGAGTACGACTGTGTTTGTAGAACGATCCTGTAACATATGCATGGCAGTGAGAACAAATTGGCCAGTGTGCACATTTAATGAATCCAGTGGTAAGTTTGCACATGCCCTTATTTTGTGCTCAATTGTATACTCGTAGTGCTTAATGAGGCCATTTTTTTTGGGGCGGGGGGGGGGCTTAAATTGTACTCCTGTCACCCTTCAAAGTCTCTGATATTAATATATACATAACCACATTAAATGATTTTGTTGTTTGTAATCTTGAGTACAAACAGAAGTTGTTTTGTTTCCCCACAGATCCAGAGTGGATAAAGAAGATACTGCAGGCACCCTGCACGCTCTGCGACTCGCCGATGATCTAGAGCTAAACGATCATTAAAACCTCAGGGTTTCCCCGCGACCTTCAGAGCTCGCCGCTCTGACACCGGGTCCAATCTTGTCAGACATCACTGCTTTTCTTTTTTCTTAATTTGATATATTTTGTTCATATTTTTATTACTTTATATTGGTATGTTAAAAGAGCAAATAAAACGCTTTGAATATTTGTTGAAACTCTTATTTCACTCCAGTTACAAAGTGTGCAGTGTGTGCTTCCTGCCTCTAAAGTTTGAAATTAATATTTTACCGAGGTAAAACATTTTGGAGTCAAACTTTACACATTTCTTTATTTTCCACCCCTCATCTAAAGCGAATTCCCACTCTGAGCAGTGTTTGGACAGAGATGCTCAGAAACAAAGTTTAAAATGTGGTTATATGTGGAGGTTTTTATTATTCAGTAGGACTTCAGGGCACCATAAATAAGCTCCCTCATTTTCCTCATGTTGACTCTATTTCCAAACCTTTGGTGTAGTTTTTATTGCAAGTAAGTGGGACTTACTCTGCGAGTCCTATTTTAGTGGGTTTTTTCTTCTTCTCTTTTTTTTTTTTTTTTTTTTTTGAGTGCAACAAATAATACACTCTGAATAATACATACTCTGGAAGAAACTCAACATACCTACTTTAATTGGCACTGTAAAACAATTTCCAAGCTCTGGGAGGAGGAGATGGAGGGTGGTGGTGCTCAGTCATTCTCTCAGATGAGGACTTCCGCTAATGTAAACGTAGAAGAGAAGAAGCGGCAAGGCAGATGAGATGAGCAAGAGGCAGGAAGAAAGCAAAAAGTGTGCTTAAAAACCCAGCGTGTCCCTCCCATGGGAGCCCGTTGTAATGAGATTCAGCAGTAATGAGGGACAGAACATGGCGCCAGATGTGATTCTAATTCTAATCAAGGACGGGAGGGTGGAGGTGATGGAGACGGGGGGTGTTAGGATAGAGAGCATATTGTTAAATACAATTAACCCTTTTTTCATATTTGGAGAGAACAAGGGCTGCAGGGTGGGGTTACAGGCTCAGCAGCGTGTTATCTGGCCCTCCTCCTTGTTGTGGAGACATGGAGGTCGGCTGCTGGTGATCAAAGAGGAAGCCGGAGCTGAGAGACCAGGCCGGCAGCAGAGCCTCTTCTCCACTGCGGCCTTACATCTCCAGGTCCGACAGGGGCGGGGTTGGGGCTGCCCTTCCTCTGGTGTCACCAGAGATGATAGCCTGCCCCCGGGCAAGGAGAGAGGAAGCAGCTCTGCTCCAAACTCTCGGGAGCTCATGAAAGGGAAGCTTTTTACTTTATTTTCCTAAGCCCACATTTCTCAGTTCAGTGGTGGCATTTATTGGCCCAAGACTCAGAAGACTCAGCGCATCGGTAGAAAAAAGGAGTGTCTCCCGTTTTGCTTGAAATTGAATCACTTATCACATTATCCTGTGCAGTGCTGCAGGAGATGCCCTGGACTATTGTATGATTAGTTTGCTTTTAAGCTGCATAAGGCAGTTCTTTTTTAAATGAACAGTGCCAAGGCTAATAAAGAACACAACTAGAACTCTCTTTAACTTCTGATGTGGCTTCTACAGTACTCCTCCTGAGGTCCACAAAGGGTTAAATGTTATTCCCGTGCTTTTACCCACAGATTTCCTTCCCTCGCCTCTGCTCTGTCCCAAAAAATTATAAGAACAGTCTTAAAAGTTTCTAAATTGATTAAACGAATGTGTCTGCAGACTACATAGCCGTCAGAGTGCAAAACGTGCACAAATGACTACTGAGAAAATATATAAATGTAATGACATTTTACTGTGAAGTTTTCTTCTGAAATTTGAAAGAAATCCTGCAGACCATGTGGATGTGGCTCATTTTTATTTATTTTATAACCAAAAATTACAAAACTCTCAATAAGGATTGCTCAGTTTTGACTGGTTTTAAACAAGTCCATTTATTAGTCTTTTTCTGGCCCTTTTATCTACATCTTGTCTTCTTCATCAGTTTGTTTCAAACCATTATTTATTTCCCTGTGATGTCCTTTGTGATTTGTTTGTTTTTTAAATGTCAGACACACATAAAAGACACACCGTTTGTGTGTTTTTACACTTTTTTTGATGTAAGGTATGATGCGGGTTGCACCACTCAGCGTGATACGGCATTCCCCGGTGGAACTGATAAGCGCACTTTCCAACTTTTAAGCAACATGTAAAAAAAAAACACGTGAAAGAAAAAGTTATATTATTCATTCCAAGTGGAGCTTTGTGCTTTTCCACATTTGTTGTTATATTAAACATTTTCTGAAGAGTCAAGGAATTATGAGCCAAAAGCCCAGACTTCAGACTGCTCTGTATGCTCAGTTTCAAGCTGATCTTTCTCCTCTTGCCCCACTATGATGTCAGTGAGAGGGAATATTCAGATATTTCAGATACAACGCTTAAGCCCCACTCACCTCTTAGGATTATGGTTATCCAGGGTGCGATCACAGGCTAATGACTCTTTAATTAAGTTAGCCAGTGAGCTTGCAACATGCTTGGATTCACAGTCTGGTTTGAAACAGCAAAGATGGTGCCGTGAGAACATTCAGCTCAAGGTTTCAGGAGACTTCATTTACCATTAGGTGGCGTCACAGTGACTAGTTTTATAGTCTTCTATATAAGCTGTGGTTTTCATAGTTGATCAACTGAGGGGCTGTGCCAAGGCTCAATGTAAGGTGTATTCAAAGGTACTTTTGAATTTTGTATAATCCAAAGCTGGTGTAAAAATTTGGAGCAGAGGACAAAAATTTGCTCCTATATTTGTGCAGCTGCTGTCCTTTCTAGTGTCTCTTTTCACACTGCAGTAAGAATAGGATGGCAACCTCCAACTGACCAGGAAAAACAGTGGTTGGAGAGTGATTGCATTACTTTTTTTTTTTTTTGCTGTCTCCATCAAATAAAGAAAAAAAGAAACATGAGTTGTTAAGGTTTATGTTAATAGCTATTAGGTTTATCAAAAACAGTTAGCAGACTGACTCTGTCTTATTGCTATATTGACGCACCAAGTTGGTTTAAAGACCACAATTGACTGCAAGAGGTTGCAGACCTGTTTCCTGTTGTTAAAGTGATGATTTTAGAGGTAAGAATTTGCAAGCTGATTGCAAACTTGCAATGACTTTGGTTGTACTGCAGTCTGTAGTGTTTTCCCCTAGTGTGACTGTAGCCCAAGTTAAAGTAACTCAAAGCCTCGTATTTAGCTTTTCATTAGATCCGACTGTGGTAGGTTTGCAGTATGCGGTGCCTTCTTGGCAGTCAGGTTTCTTTTTATCAGCCTGGGGATTTGTTGCTCGTTGTCGTGTTTGTCAAGTGCAAGTGGCTCCTCAGGTTGTAATGTTTCTGTCACTGATAGGTGGAGACCAGCGCTGTTAGAGGTTAGCTGTGTTTGGTTGATCCTCCTCCTGCTTTAATATAATAATCCGTCAAAGAGCATCTCCACTAGTAATTACCTGCTTCCCCTCCCTTTCTCTCCCAGTGTCTTTGCTCTCAAGACTTCAAACAGGGGATTTTTCTCTTTGCATACAATATTTATATCCTTTATGTCAGTGGCTGGAAGGCATAAAACATTCATGGCACCTTTTCACACCTTAATTTCATGTGATATTCCTTTTGTTTTGTTTAGAATAGATTTCCAACATGAGTCCCAGTGTATTCTCGAGAGAGTATCGATTTGTTTTGTTGCTTCAGAATTCTCCAATTTAAACCGCAGAACATGGCAGCTACTTTACTGCCTTAGACATGTGATTGCATCGCCTGTTGGGATCACAACACTGTGTCTGTTGATGATTTTTTAACATTTTGTTCAGGAGGAGTTGATGATAGGGTTGGGCAGTATTAAAGTGTCGATTTTTCTGTAGTATTAATCCAAGACTGCATTATTGTAATGCGAGGAAGCACCTTGATGTCCAACATCAGAATAGTGCAAGAAAAAAACAACATCTTTCTTCATTTGCTGTATATTGCAAGTACATTGTAACATTGATTTTGTCTATTTTGGTTTAGTCCGCATCAGCATGCTTTGGTGGTTCTTCGGTGATATGTAGAGCTTTGTTGTAGCTGTGTACTGCACCGGGGCCAGGGCCAAAAATGTGGAACAAGTTATAATGTTGGTTACTCTTATTGTTTTATTTATTTTGGCCTGTTAGCTTATGCTTACCTCAAATGTCGGACCAGTAAGTCATGTCCCACTTGACTTGACCGCATTCCAGTAGTACAAGTAACAAAAACAGGTTTTGTTTTGCTGACTAAGAAGGCAGAGCTATTTATCTTGGGTTTTTTTGCTCTTTAAAACACCTCTGCACCACATTCACTGATGGAGCCTGGTCAGTGTTCACAGACGCTGTAGGAAGACTTGGAAGTTTTACTACAATTTACGCTCACTGCTGCCATCTTGGATTAAGAAGTCAGGGATGGTGGTTGGTGTGACATTCTGAATGGAAAGAACAACTCAGGAGGAAAGTGTTTCATCTGAAAATTCCATCTTAGAACTTGGGATTTCCAACTTCCCACTTCAAATGGAAGACAGAAAACTTATTTCTTGTGAAGAAAAAACAAGTGTTAAAAACAATGAAAACTGTTCCCTGTAGCCATTGTCTGTACATTGTAGTTCTTGTTCTTGATTCCACATATCGTATTAACAGCATCAGGCAGTGTACTGTTGGCTCTTTGGTTGGTGAGCTCCGTAGTAGGGTTGTACTAATCGAGACTGATGATGATCAGAGTGACTTCCCGGGCAAAATTTTCCCAGTAATACATTAATGCAGTGATATAACAATTGTAGCCCATGACCTGGAGTTTGCCTGTAGTTTGCATGGAAGACACCGACTTGTCTACAAACACTTTCTAAGTACTGGCAGTGTCACTGACTGATCTTTAGGCCTGTGTGACTGGGGGCTTTTCCCAAATTTTTCCTTATTGACTGATGGAAGCCAGATAGTCATGGATGGATTTCTATGCCTCTGTGACTATTAACCCTGAATTGTCAAACAAGTTAATATTAGTGGTAACATGTCTGCAAAACCTCTAAAATATATTTTTGAGGGAGCCAACTGCCCAAATGCCACAGGCCTAGCACATTTTTTTTTCCATTTGACTAAGTCTCTTTATGTTCTTTTGAACAGTTTGTTTTTGGTATAGTTTTTCTCTGTGTGTGTTTTTGTTTTCCATTCAAATCCAGCGTGAGCTGCTGTGTTTGCCTGGTAATCACTGCAAACCAAATGTACTTCCTCTACTTCTCCAGCCAGCTTGTAGAAGGGCACTATGAAGAGTGAAGTAAAGACAATTAAGCCAGTTTATACATAAAAACAAACTGAACAACAAGCAAAACTATAAAGCTAAAAAATAAAAAGGAAGGCAAGTGTGACTTAATACTGTTTTATCTGTTCAGCTGATATCTACCCGCTTACATTCATTAATTATGGTAGGCTAAATTATGCATCATTCTAGGTGAACAAAGCTTTCCTGCAGGTGTGTTCTTTCTCTTGGTGTCCATTTGTGTGCTCCACTGTCACCAGCTCTAGTGAGAAAGCTGTTTTGAGCCACACGTTGTGCATTATGTCGCATGGATAACGCTACCTTAATGGATGCATTTTAATTACTCCCCCAGCCCCATCCCAGTGCTGATTTTATTGGTGATCACAGAGGGAGACAACAGGACAATTGGACTATGGAACAGATTACCCAACACTACTGCATGCCAAGTATGCCTAGGGTTTGTGTAGGTCCTACTCTCATAATCCCTCTTTCTCCATGTGTGACAGTGAATCAAACTTCAAATATTCATAATTGAATTCACTCCTTTGATTGGCCAGCCCCATCTGACAAATCTTCCTTCTCTTTTCTTCTATATTTACTTTATTTACATATCATTCAGACAGGAAGCAGATAGTCCCTGAGCTGTGAAATAAACATGGCAGTCTATAGAGTTTGGGCCCAGAAATACATCACAATAAACACTTTGGCGCAGCAACAATCCAGAGCTGCATCTGACTCCCTTACACCCCCATGAGGCTCTCCTCTCTTCTGTTTCTAAAGTCTTATAAACTGAGCCGCACCCCCCCAAACTTGTCAGTGCTAATGAAGTCAGTATGCAAGGTTGTCTTCTGCTTTCTCCGAGCTGATGGAGTGAACACGGCTGTCTAACTACCCCCCACGCACTCCCTGGGGAAGCTGGAGGGGGGGAGAACGCAAGCAGGGAGGGCAGTGACCCAAGACCAGCCGTGAGGCTGTGTGAGGAGGATAGAGGGGGGAGGTTGCATGTCCATCATTAGAGTCACTATTTGTTCGAGGCTTTGAGAGCACCGAAGTGGAACTAATACTGAACAGCAGAACGGACACGGAGAGGGAGGGCCACTTTTTACTGCTACATTAATTAAGCTCATTCTCAACATGTTCCCCATCTCCTCTTGTTCTGCGGTAATTAAGTGGAGGGGCTGAATTGAGTGTGTGGTTGGTTTAACCTTTTCTGACGGTTAGCGTAACATCTCCCGCCTTCAGAGGTCAGAAGTGACTGGAACATTACATTTGATCTAAAGAGCTGTGCTTTTTTTTTTTTTTTACCTTGACTATTTCATGTTCAGAACTAAGTGATATATTAATATTGTCTCTGAATTTGCCCATGGCTTGATTTTGTAAATCGGGTTTTGCTTGCTTAGCATAGATAGGCGAACAGTTGCACTCCGAGGGGTTTTGACGAGTCTGAACAATAACTTATGTAATTTGTCAAATACTTAACACGATCTTCCAAAAAGTTCAGCTTTGCTCTCGTAGGTCCGCAGAATATTTTCCCTAAACTTTCAGGAATCATCAAGACGTTTCTTGGCAAACATGAGAGGAGCCTTTTAATCTTTTTGGTCAGCAGTGGTTTTCACCTATGAACTCTCCCATGGAAGCCATTTTTGCCCAGTCTCTTCCTTATTGTTAAATCATGAACACTGACTTTAGCCGAGGCAAGAGAGGCCTGCAGTTTGGGTTTGATCTGGGGTTTTTGTGACCTCCTGGATGAGTCTTTGTCTTTCATGGTAGACTGGGCACTCCTGGGAAGGTTTACCAAGTCTTCTCTATTTGTGGAAAATGACACTTTGAGTAACTCTTAGAAATGGCTTTGTAACCCTTTCCAGAGTGATACATGTCAATGACTTTGTTTCTCAGTTGTTCTTGAGTTTCTTCAGATTGTGACTTAACACATTGCTTTTCTTGTGCCTACTTTACTTTTTCAGACAGATTCTCTTTAAGTGATTTCTTGATTCAGCAGGTCTGGCAGTAATCAGGCCTGGGTGTGGCTAGTGAAACATACATAGGGCCAGTTATGTTTGGCTAGCTCAGGGGTGGGCAATCTCAGTCCATGAGGGCCGGTGTCCCTGCAGGTTTTAGATGTGTCCTCGAACCAACACAGCTGATTTAAATGGCTAAATTAGCTCCTCCACATGTCCTGAAGTTCTCCAGAGGCCTGGTAACGAACTAATCATGTGATTCAGGTGTGTTGACCCAAGGTGAGATCTAAAACCTGCAGGGACACCGGCCCTCATGGACTGAGATTGCCCACCCCTGACCTAGCTGTTTTCCCTTAATAAATTAAATGATCATTTAAAGGGCAATTTTGTATTTATTTTGCTAATCTTTGACTGGTATAAAAACCTCAAATTTCTTAATATGTTCCCATGTAAGCAAAATAGTCCAGTATTTTGCTTATTTTGCAAAATAGTCCAGTATTTTGCTTACCCACCCATCCACCCATCATAATTACTATAAACATTAAATGACTATGTCGTAATGAAACGGAACGTTTCTTAGCTTAGGTTGTAAATTGTACCAGATGATGAAATACTGTTCTCCTAAAATTTAGACTTAAATTTAGATCCCAGCTACAAGATGATATCTCTAAAAACTGATTGCTGCACAGTAAAACTGAAGTCTTTGGTGGTCTTTGGTGGTCTCGGGAGTCTGGCCCATGTATTCTGCTTTGCCTGTGCAGTTTGTAATCCAAACCTTGGTGTGGCTTCACTCAGTAATAATTTAGGGAGTGTCAATTCACAGACAACTCTGGGTTTTGCATACGCTACATCAATAAGCTATACAAAGCTATACAAAGCTGAGGACATAAGATTTTAGCTATTATGTCTAATATTATGTATACTAATACAAGTTTGTGATGCCAGTTAATGCTGGTTTTGCTGTTATATAAAAAAATAGTTCATTAATTAATTTATTTTGCCTTTTTCAGTGTTTTGTTTTGGGGTTTGTTTTTGTTGTTTTTTTTTTTAGCTTTTTGTGCTTCTTGTGAATGTATGAATAATTAACCTCTTTAAAATTTGCTAAAATAAAATAAAAGGAAAGAAAGGATTTTAAAATATCTCAACCAGTAGGCACCTGCAGCCAGTCGTGAGGGGCCAGAAGACACGGTTTCTTTAAGGGGCTACAAGCTGAAAAGATTAGGAATTACTGGTTTCTTTGTTTTATAGATTTTGACTATGGATGTCTTATCATCTACCAGTAATTTGCAGCGCTGAAGACTGGGTTCCTTTGATACTTGAATGGATTTTTCAGCTATAAATTATACATGCTATACAATTCTAATTCAGAACTGATTGCTATATTTACACAAAGGATCTGAGTACATTCCAGTTTAATGAGATCCATGTGATATGGCTTTTGGTGTGATTGATGGGTAGTTGCTTCTTTTTCTTTC
The DNA here is from genome assembly GCF_051167445.1 of Perissodus microlepis. NCBI lineage: Eukaryota > Metazoa > Chordata > Actinopteri > Cichliformes > Cichlidae > Perissodus > Perissodus microlepis. The sequence goes on along the minus strand of NC_140467.1, from coordinate 33,986,328 downwards.
TTTCTTTCTTGCCTTAAAATGCTGTATTTTCTTACTTAGTTTCAGATCACAGCGATAAGTGAACAAAAAGCTCTCCTGGCTCCGCACGAGCGTGTTTCTGCAGATCATAAGTGAAACATCCTGTTCAGCAGGCCTGCAAGACATCACGTAGTGTTCGTCACTGCAACAGATGACGGGTGTCTGTCTCCATCAGTGCTGGCACGGTGAAGTGACAGCTCTCTGTAACGGTGACAAGTCAGGTTCCAGCGGATACAGATTGCCTTCAGGTGGCTTCATTTTCAAAATCTCACCAAGAATGTGAAGCACTTAACTTTCCTTTTGATGGCTGAAGGGCTCTCGGCGCCTTTCCTTTCTCAGATTTCAGCGGGAAAAGAATGTGGGGGGGGGGGGATGGCTCATTTGAGAGTTTGCTTTAATATCTGTCTTTCAGAGATCAGAGGGTGTCATATTCGTACACCTCATATTTCCTAGCATCTATCACAGGCTATGTAAAATTCCCTTAAAAGTGCATTATGCAATATAATAGCAGGTTTGGGTGACATTTAGCTGCCAAGGGGAGGAAGGCTAGTTACAGACCTATTGCCTTTTACAAAAAGAATTTCATCACACAGCCAATCTTTTGGGAATTTCTCTGGTTTGTCTTGCGATTGCAGCTGATGACAAAAATTAGACATGAACTTTATGCCTTTCCCAAAGACAAATATGTGTCTTCAACAAGCTTTTGGGGAGGATTTTTGTAATAGCTCCAGTGACTTGCAGTTGAAATACTATTTGACTAGTTGATCTAGATAATTTCTGTGTGCCTGCATGGGAGTGGGAAATGATTTCAGGGCCTGGTTATACTGAATTTTAAATAAGTATTTTTGTTTTTTGTGTGTGTTTGTTTTTTTTTAAAGAAAATACCGGTAATAACTATGTGCAAAACCATTAGAATGAATATTTATGCAGCTTGTTATGAAATATTCATTAAGTTGATACCAAAAAAGAACAGCAAGTGAGAATGGGGAGGGAGATTGTGTTTACTTGTGTGTATTTGTGTGTAAAATGGGGGCAGCAGGGCCCTCATCACCTATTGCACAGGAGTACTGACAAAACCCCCGGATTGAATATCCGACATCTCTTAACACAAGCGGCAGCAGCATCTTCCCTCTTGTTTTTTCTTTTTTCCCCCTCGTCTATCTCTCCCTCTTTCTCCTTCCCTCTACCTGAGGTGATACGAGTCCCTCCGTTCATCCGATCCCCGCAACTCCCTCTCCTTCTCCACCTTTCATTCCCTCACTTCCCCTTCGTTCCATCTACCCAAATTACGAAATTAATGAGGGATAGGTTCTTTACCAACTGCCCCCGCAATGTTTACCACTGATGAAATTATAATGTAGGCCCTGCTGTATTATTTATAAGCCAATTAGGGGAAGTGTTACTTGATTTGATGGGGAGCCGACACACAGAGTACATTTAACTAATGGAGACCAAGAGAGTAAAGGGAAGGAGGGGAGGGAGGACAGCTGAGGCGGACTATTCCGTACGATGCTCTAGGATTACGTGGCTAATTGCCCTGCTTTATCTGTCTGTCACGGATAGCCATGCATATTTTAGCGTTCCCAAAGACTTTGATTGTTTGCACTCGTGTTGGGGCTGTAACAAGTAGAGCAGAGGCCAGAGTGGAGTGTAGTTAAAAACTGGCAGCAGGGGAGGCAGAGACAGGGGGGCGATGGAAAAGAAGGGGGGGGGGTGCGACCGTGCACAAAACTCGCACACTGTGACAGGTGGAGGAAGAGTTTTGACAAGAAGCAAAGGGCTGTTGAGGTGGGAAAATCTAACAGGGGGGGAAAAAAGTCTAAACCGTTTGTTGAGAGGCTGCAATTAGACGGCAGCACAAACAGTAAGTAATTTCACTTATTGTAGCCCGAAGGCAAGCGCGACTTGTTGACTTCCTCTGCATGTTATTAAAAAATTATTTCAAATTGTGCTTCCGGATTTGTGGCTCATTTGCACAGTTTGTCAAAGCAGTGACATCTAAAGAGAGAACATGGGACCAAACCCCCCCCAAAACATCAGATTGCACAGGCAGCTGGAGACTGGAGGCTAAAATCAAAAAAACAAATTTACAAATATGGTGGTTGAACAAATTGATTAGTTGATTAAACGATTAGTGAAGGAAAAATGAAGAAAAGGCACAGCTCAAATGTTAAAGTCTCGGCAGGCTGGATTAATGATATCTAATCCACATGGAAATATTAAAACAAACTCCAGGCTGTAAATATACTGCAAAACAACAGCTATGACTGATCCTTGAGCTGTCTGTTCACTGTTGGTTGCATCTAGCAGAGTAATTTGTTGATTTTTTTTACAATTTTAAATTTATTTGCACCCTACTGGGCACGCCAGAGGCCAAGACTCCTGGTAATGCACTTGACTTGCATCCTGGAGGAACCTGCAACAACCCCTGCAGCGGCGCTTCGAGGACCAACTCTGACTGATGAGCTTATTGAAAGTTGATCAGACACTTATGCTAAGAAGGGGAAACTGGAGCAAAGGCATCCTTAATTATCTGATGAGGGGAAGCTTATCTGAACGGCTTCTTTTTCTCTCCTCTTTTATCCTAACGGATCACATAGCAGATCTTTACATAACAAAAGAGTTACCTGGCTGGCCCAGTTCACTGAAAACTCCACCCTGGTCCAGAGATGCTCTGCGTGTCTGCATGCGTGAGTCCAAGTTCTGGTCCAAGGGTGATCCACAATAAGTCCTGGCTTTACGTTACATAAGGCGAAACACTCTGGAGTTGTTCTTTTCCTGAGATATTGTGCAATAACGATTTCAGGCTTGAGCATATTGGAACATTTATGGGTCTTCTCCCTGCAATGAGCGTGTAATTAATTCACGATTAAAAGTATTAGTGCAGGCTTTGTGTGGTGATTTATTTAAAGGCTGGTACTAATGCTGGCTCCGTTTCCTCCTTTAGGAAATGGGTAATAAGAGCCGATGCCAGGCCTTCTTTTTGCATCCCTCTACACACACACGCACACACACACACATATCCTGTATTAGTGTGTCTCGTCGATTAAAAGCCCACACATAGGCACAGGAGTGCTGTCACCACCACCATCACAGTCACCATGTTAACTTATTCATCCCTGTTAAAGCCCATGTAACTAGATAGCTGTTAATTAATATAGCTGTCGGGTAAATGGTTGCCGCCGGACCATTGCCACCATCCATCAGTAACATAATCTCGAGGTTGTTTTCATGCCAGGCCTCGGGCTCAATTAAGATAATGCTATGCAAACGAGGTCTCTCGCCATTAGCCTCATCACTGAGGGGCCGTTAATGGCATAATTGGGGCACTCCAAAGAACAATTAACGTAGCACCTCTTCACCACCTATGAGATTAGCAATAATCTGCGAGCATGACTGAGGAGTCACGAGTTGTGACCGCCGAGCGTGGAGTCGTGGCTGCAGACTGACCCAGGAGGTCCAAGAGGAGCAGGTGGAGAATGCAGAAATGAGAGTTGCAGCCAGCACTGCAGGCCTGTGACTGATGAGCTGTAATTAGCATAAAGTGCTGAAATCACAGAGATATATTTGTTTTTATAACAGTAAATGATCGAAACTAAAAACAAACTTTTATGCTTAGGTTTTTTTTGCTGTCTAATAAAATCTGTGTCATACCGTGTGTGCATGTGTGTCTAAACAAAGACGTATCAGTAATTGAGCTCATCTGTCTGCAGGGGAGAGAAGTGGGGGGTGTGGCTAGTCAGAATATGGTTAAACTAACAAGAACTAGTTAGAACTAAGTCAATTTTCAACCACATTGTGTTTCTGTGGCTTATGACACTCTCTTATCTCACTGCCACTCTGTTGCCTCTTTTTAAATTAAGGTATTGACCTTATAAAAGTACTTTTGGGATTTGAGTCTCTACTGCATTGGTAGAGGATCATGTCTCTTCATCGTGCTTCAGTGCTATGTCTGAATAAAAAAAAAAAAGTCTAATTGTCGTTCACCTTCAGTCTTTTAATAGCACAATTTATTTATAGCACATCTTTAGCTAGGCTTTTAAAAAGTCTAAATAGTTAATATCTCGTGATGAGGATTAACTAAACCTGGCTGTGTGAAATATCACTCAAGAGTCATAATTTAATGTGTTAAAATGTCAAAGTGCCATCTTTTCATTTTCCCACTGAGTCTGTTTAGAAACAATGTAAAGGAATAAGAATCAGTGCTGTAGCTAGTAATTCATTTAAGTGTTGCAACTCATATATATGCTCATTTATTTCTTGAATGAAGCACTGCTTTTATAAACGCATCAGCAAACAAATGCCAAAGAATGGACTACATCAAGGATCCCACGTGGTTTAATAAGGGGACATATAAACATGAACAAGTGAGCGAATGATGCTGTAGTTACTACAAGATGATGTCACAATGCCAAGTCAGACATGTTGGCATTTGTCATATATTATCAGTAAACATCAGTGTTGGAATTGTTACTATTATTACAAAAACAAAAGCAAAACATGAGATATTATTATGCTTATTAGTCCCCAAAGAAAATATCTTGTTATACAAGTTGTTACATTACTTTAACGCCATTTACCAGTTTAACAATATCAACCTAAGAAGGAAGACATGAAGTTTTTTCTTTGAGTGTTTAAGGTTTAACGCTTAACTGGCAACAAAGTTAAACTCCAGGACAAAGAGCACTAAAGAGGAAAATATTGTGGCCAAAGCAATTACACTTTAAGAATAGATACAGGTAAAAACTGAGACTGTGCCTGTGATCGTTGGGTCCTCAGGTGGCAATGCATTAAAAACAGGCATGATTCTGTCATGGAAATCACTGCATGTGTTCAGGAACACTTCCAAAAATCACTGTGAACACAGTTCACCATGCTGGTTTAAACTCTATCATACAAAGAAGAAGCCACGTGATTCATGGGCCAAAGCTCATTGTAAACTAAGGCAAAGTGGGTATTTCTTTTCCAAATGTCCAGCAACTGGTCTCCAAAGTTTTCATTTCCAGACTGCTGTGAAACGGAAAAAAAAAAAAAAAGGTAAACATGCTCTGTTCTGAAACATGTTGCTTCAGAATGAGCTGATAATTTTCCCAAAATGTTACATTTTCCCAGTTGAAACACTAAATATGTATTCTATCTTCTACTGTGAATAAAATTGGGCTTTATGAGATTCGAGATCATTGCATTCTGTTTTTATTTACATTTTATACAGTATCCCAACTTTTTTTGGAACTAGGGTTGAAAATGTTTGGGTTAAAACTGAACAACAATTGTTTGAAATATGTTTTAGATGTCTAAATTGTGTAGTAAATTAATTGCTGTCTTTTAAAATAAATTTGGCTAATGTTTAGTTACGTCTAGTTACATTTTGACCTCAAAGTCTGCAAATTGTAAAGAGATTACTGAGGGGCTGGATGTAAAATGCAAGGGGTTTGGAATAGGGGTGATGGGGTAGAGGTGGCAGTGCTTTGACACTGGTTCTGGAGGGGGGTGGAGACAGGAGGCTGGTGCTGGCAGAAAATTGTAGTTGTGGTGAAGGTCAGTGAGGGAGGAGGGGGTCTGTTTTTCAGGATAGCGGTGACATGGCAAAGAATGCAGTGACTATTATTTGTACTACTCACTTTGGTTGTTGTTCTGGAAACATTGTCAAACTCCTTCAAAACTTTGCACCAAAATTGAGCATCTGAATACATTTCAGGTGGGAGATTGACAATAAAAGTTACCGTTCGAGTTGTTAACAAGGTGAAAAAAGTTTGGAGACAGCCCTGCAGCGCTATTTGATTAATTTTTGACTGGTGGAATTCAAGTTTTCTTCAGACTTCAATTAATTCACAAATAAATATATTCATAAATCTTTTCTGCTTTGGAACGGTCCCTGTTTTTTCCTCATTGTTTATCGTTTCCTCTTCAATTCAGCAAGCAACAAAACTACGCCCTATTGAATTTATGCACAATTGACCAAGAATCCAACAGCTGCAGATTGTTTCTTTATTTTCTATAAAATACAGCACTGATGTTCTGCTTTGCTTGACATCAGACAGAAATGTCTAGATGGAAATGGAGCAGCTGGAATGGGATGCCAACCAATTTTTGTTTGAGTGGAGACTCAGTTTTGCCCACCTGATAAAAATCAGTAATCTTGGTGAAGTGGATGGATTTATAGCAGGGGTTCAAACTTAAGGCTCAGAGGCATTCATTCTGAACTTCTAACTCCATTTCCATTTTCATCGCCTTTTTCCAGCTTTTCCTGCCATTCATAGTGCACTAAGGTAACTAAGTAATGGATAAGCATTCACTGGTTTTCATAATTTACTATAGAAATTTCTATTTCTTTTATAGTGGGTCCACAGTAAAAAGTTTTTTTTTCTGTGAGTTAACAAAAACTTAGCCAGCAGAATTGTCTTTCTGTAATTTTACACATTTATTCCTTATAGTTTAAGCACAAAGAGTCATACTGACAGATTTATTTCATTCAATAGACCACAATTGTTCCATTATTTAGAAAATAATAATAGTGTAGTTAACCTTCTTTCCTCTGAAAGAGTCCACTTAAGGGCAAAGTGGGCTGTACGTGGCCCATGATGTGAAATAAGCTTGACAACCCTGATCAAAAGGATTGGACCCAATAAATGTTTCATCTGTTGTTGTCAGCACATGTAACTGAATTTCAAGCCTAATTTTATTAATGTTTTTCGGGCAAAAAGTCAGATATTTGCTCATTTTCTCCACTTAAGCAACAGAGGAGGAGGGTTTCTTTTCCTCGTTAAGTACTGGAGGTGTTTCAGCTGTCAGTCACTCAACGCCCATGTGTAACAGCCTTTACCTCCAGAATTTTGTACCCTTAAAATGACTGCAATTCACCATTTTAAGGTGCCATGAGACTTAATTTATCAAATATTTTTAAAAAAAATTAAGACTAAGTACAAGATTATGAATACAGAAAACAACAGCCAAACTTTCTTATCCCTCAGACTGCGAACCTGCCACCAAAATGTATAAATTTCCAGGACACTTTCTGTGAGCTCAGTCACATTCCCACACATTTTCTTTCACAGCAGGTTTGTTATTGATTTGCAGGTTTTTTCTCTCTTCAGCGGGAGAGACAAAAGCCACATCTCTGCAATACCGAGGCCCTTCCCATCTGTTGTCTGCTCACACCTCCACTTTGCTACATGACTCTCTCTCTCAAACACACACACACACACACACACACACACACACACACACACCCTCACACACACACACACACACACACACACACACACACACACACACACACACACACACACGCTAACACCATAGGCGGGCTTCAACTCTAGCACTAGCTATAATGATTCCTCTGACACACATTGGGGCACATCATTCCACAGCACAGCACAGCTTTGCAGCTCAAGGCCCCTAAACCTCCCTCACACCTCTCACTAGCAAGATGTTTTGTGTTTGCGTTTGTGTGTGAGTGTGTGTGTGTGTGCGTGTGTGTTTATGGCCATGGGGCTGAGCAGTGAGCGGCTCCTTGGGAATTTTAAGAGTCAAGCCCCCCTAAATCTTCTTGTTTCAACTTTAGAAAATCAATAGGATAAATATCCTGTTTGCCCCTCTTGTCCTTAGCTGCCCACCTCCAGCTCGCTCTGGTTACTGGAGCGGAGAATCTCGCTCTCACCTCAGGCTATGTTTAAAATAATCCTTGGTTTTTGAGCTCTGAATGGCCAAGGATCTCAGGTGCAGCTTTTTTTTCTTAATGGTGAACAAGAGGGAGCATCGTGTTAACATATGCTATCAGAGAGCGCCACTGGCTAAGTCCTCCAATCGACCTGCTCCGTATGTGATTAGGTTAGTGAAGCTGAGCCCGGCCCAGACACAGATCGAAGAGGGTACACTCTCAATATGGATGTGATCCGCGCCTGCCGTGGCCACATCCAGCTGCTTCTATTGATTTTATTCTTTCTTTTTTTTTTTTGTCCTCAATTATATAATAGAAGCTCTGTTCTGGATTTAAACTTAAATCACATAGTTTGGTGAGCGAGTGTGTCTCTCTTTCATAAAAAAAAAGGCATTTTCACTCATATGAAATGGGAATTTTATTGACTGCATTTGGCAGCCCCTCTGGAGGCATTTGCGTGGCTACAGTGTGAATGTGCGGCACAAAAGTGTATGTCTGCTTTTTTTAAGTGTTCCAGGTGATTGAACTAAAGACAAGGAGGCACTGACACAAAACTTTGAGTGTGCAGTTCAGCAGGCCACAACTCAAGCTCTCAGAAATCTGTTTTGAAAAGCCCCTGGATTAGTTCTCCCAGTACACAGCTGACTCTTCTAATTGGAAGACATCCACTTTTTTAGCCATTTGATCCATCGGCAACTTTGCTGGAATACATCCGTAAATTCTCTATCCTCCCAGGCATGTCAATATTGACAGGAGAATGCAGGAGTGAGTGAAAACACAACAAGACACTTACTGCTGTTTCACAGACAAAGACTATTAAACTCAAACACCTTTGTAAAGGTCAGTCCCGTCCAAGAATCATGTTAATACATACAAGGATCTACTGATAGGGGAAGGTGATTTATATTCCAGTTCAACTAAAATCAGTTAAAGGAATTCTTGTGGTCAAAATATACTGAAATGACCAGATTAGTGTGGCATTGATTTGGTCTACCTTGGAAAAGCATGAACATTGCCAAATCTTTGGAGTGTATTTTAGTATAATCGAAAGCAGAACAAGGAAAAACAGTAACATATAAAGTGCTTGCTCATAGAGGATCATCTGATTGTTGAGGTTTTCTCTGTTTGCTCTGTATTATTGAAGGTTCTTTACCTTAATTTTCCTTAATATAGAGCGCCTTGAGGCAACTGTTGTGATTTGGTGCTATATAAATAAAACTGAATTGAACTGAACCTCAGGATGAATAGCTCCAAGCAGCTCTGCTCTGGTCAGGTCTATCTTTAAACTTGGATCACAACACATCTATGGATTTTTGTTTTAGTGACTAACAATTTATGCTAATGAGCAAATACTTGAGTTCAGGTTAATACTGCACCTGCTTAGCATGGGCATGTGTTCTGTGTAAGCATAAACTCTATAGGTTGATTCACCAGTGGGCCTACATACAGCTCCATGGTGCCACTGGCATAGCAGTAAGGCATGTTTGCATGTTTGGTAAAACCCTGCAGGTAATTCTGCTCATGATAAGGAAAAATCATCAAAGTCAATAAATCATCTATTCTTCTAGCCACATTATAGTGTTCCGGTGCAATGCATTTCATTGCTGTAACACCTCATCATCAATTTCATAAAGACTCCTTTCATCGCTGAGTGGCTTGACTGTCACTGTAAACCAAAGTATTTCATGCCCTATAGACCTGGTAAACCGACCCATCGTGCTCCACTCATGGAGCACAAACATCAACCTAATTTCAGGAGACATGTCCTTCCTGCAAATGAGAGTACCGTCATTATCACCAAGTGCCATCAGACACCTGGAGGAGGACGATGCAGAGGCAGTGGCTGAGAATGGCAGAAGAGTTCGGCTTGGTGGGAGGGAGGGTAACCTAAGCCTCAGATGCTAATCTTGCTACGCTTGAGCATTTTGGGGGATAATTGTAGCCTTGGCTGAGCTCAGGTGATGATGCTAGTGATGTACTGGAGTTGCCATGTTGTACTTGGCAGTTTGCTCTTCTTCCCCTCACCTATCCTTCTCCATTCGCTTGGTCTTAGACTCTTTTCCCTTTCTATATTTCCCCATCCTCCCTCTATATAAATATTCCCTAGAATACCAGACAAACCCACAGTAATCGGCAGTGGGGAAGGGTCGTGGGCGTAACTTTAGCTGGAGTAATGAGGCCTAATCCCCTGCTGACTGGGGCCTGTTTAAACAGCTCCTGGCTGAGCCACCCAGTAATGGAGTAATTAACCCTGCCGCCCTCTTCTGCCCAGAAGCTCCAGTCCTCCACCACATACACTCCCCTCATATTCCACTCCAGTTGCATTCCTGGTCTGGCATTGTTCTAAATGGGATATAGTGGAAGATGGGAATTGATGGAAAAACATCAAACTGGCACTGATGGCGAATAAGCTGCAAACTGAGCGAAGAGTAATGCAAAGCCACCCTTCTCTGACATTGTCTTTGCAGTGATCTGTCTTTACGTGACGAAGCAACACCACAAAGTACTGTGCGAAGAAACAGTAATGGGAACAGTTCAAGGTTCAAGGGTCATCATAAGCTCCGTGAATTACTCTAGGCACACAGAGTGTTCAGGTGTGAAACATATCTCTTTCCATTGATCAGATTTCCAGACAATCATACACGGCAGATTCCTTGTATTTGCTTTCGGTGGGCTCACGAAAAACAATCACCACAATCAAACAGCATACACTATACACAGGCATCCCATCAAGCCACGAGGAAAAGCCTTGTGTGTTCATGTCCTGGCTCTTGCCGTCTCCAGCCGGCTTAATGCGGAGAGGCGCTGAAGCGTTTGAAGTAAGCAGCCACCACACATTATGCCAGATGAAATGCTATCATGCGTGGTGGCTGAATGGTTTGTGTCATTAAGAGAATAAGGCAAACAGGGAGCCGAGTGTGCTCAGAACCTGCCTGCTCGCACGCCTTTCTGAGGGGAAGGCAAGATTAAGGGGATGTTCAGAGGCTCTCGTCTGTCAAGACTTCAAAGATGCCATCGACACTCCTTGTTTCTGCCGACGCAGCGACCAAATCGCACACACTCTGCTGCCTCTGTGGCTGTCAAAGCTCCTCTGACATCCCCTTTATCAGGTATACAGGCTTTAATCCAGACACAGATAAATAAATCAACACACAGGGGTCTCGCTCTTTTCAGCGCCTCCTGGTGGCAGGGTATTTGCACAGCCTACAAAATATAAAGAAGGCATTAGCTGTCTGTTGGGGACTACAAAGAAGGGCCAATTACATGGTACAGAAAAGGATAATTAATGTGCTATTTTCAAATACAGGGAAGACAATGAAAGAGGTGAATTAACCATTAAGCATTGTATGTTTTTTTTTCTCCTGGCAATCACGTCAGAAGTCTCAGGGCAGATAACAAGCAGTGGCATCAAGGCGTACTCTTGCTGAATTGGGCTCATCTCCTCCTGCAAGCCTGAAATGAATTTCAAAGTCTATCTCTCAGTTTCTACAAACAGAGAAATATGTTGCTTTCCACCTTTTTTTTTTTTCCGGAGCAGAGATCCGTTTTGACACCCAGCGCAACATCTGGAGCAGACAGATGAGAGGGAAAACAGAGAAGCTTGAATTAGAGTTGACACGTCGACATGCAGGCAGACATGGCGCACATCAGAGTCAGCCGCGTGCTGGTGTGTCTGGATGGACACATCAGTCTGTTTGGATATTGGCGTATACCGAGTGCAAAAAACCACAGCTGCGCAGGGCTGTGGGAAGCAATCTGAGATACTGACAATGAAATAAATACAGAGGAACAAACCAAAGAAAGAGCAGTGTGTATCCAATATAAATGATTTAACTCGCAGAGAACTTCCCGGAAAGGAGGAAAGGGAAAAACACATGCAAGGAAAAGGCAGTGTTGTACCTGTCTTTGTGTATTTCCGATGGTTCTTTTCATTTTGTTTTAACAGTGAAAGTGAGGCAGACAGAGATCACCACAACAGAAATATGACGTCTGAACTGAGAAGAGAGATCTGTTGCTCTATTGTTCTGTTTGTTTGTTTTGAAGACCAGCCTGGCAGCAGAAAGCGCATCCCTTTCAGAATACAAAAGATGCCTTAGAGGCAACATAAGTGAAGCTTTATGCTGATGACTGACTGTTTGACAAACATCGGGGGTGAAACTACAACTCTCTTCAGCAAGGAAAAAGGAAGAAGGCTCAGGAAAAAAAAAATAATAATAACAGGGGTACCTGGGTAATGTGTAAAAGAGAAAGAGAAAAAAGGGGTTTAAAAATGAGGGAGTGAGAGGACAAAAAAACTAATTTATATCCTATAAGAGGAATGTGAGGCACCCAGGGGGGCCCTGTAAGTTGTGAAAAATTAAAGGAGACGGATTCAAACTGTCCAATTTCCACATCAAACAAACCCCAGGCTCCATGCTCCTGGAGAGGCTGCCTCATATCCAACACATAGCCTCAGAAAAAGGTGCCCCCCCCTCGTCTTCTCCTTCTTCCCCCTCCTCTTCATCCCCTTCATGAGTCCACCACTGCAGCCGCCTCATTTTTTATTTTTTTGTATTTTATTTATTTATTTATTTATTTTTTACTGGTACTCTCCATTTCCTCAATAACCCCCGCTCTCTATAATTCCCCTAAGCACTGTACTGGTTACACTAGCCACTGTCTTTCCCCTGCCTAATTATACCCTTGTGAGTCTATTAATCAACTTGTGAATTATTTAAGAAGGAGAGCTCTTCTGTCTGTAACTGGCTTTGACACTGTCAAGGGGAGACGGAGAAGAGAAAGGCAGAGGGTAGGTGGTGGGGGAGGCTAAAGCAAAGGGGGACGAGTATTAGGAAGGAGAGGAGGGAGGCGGTAGGTGGGTGGATGGATGGATGGAAGGGAGGAGAGAAAGAAATGTAATGAAAAGAAAAGGGAGATGGAACCAGGGGCTTCTTGAATATGTCCCCCGAGGACCGGGCTGCCTGTGCACAGTGCGCTGCACCCAGACGATCAAAATTCACCCTGTTTGTTTTTTGGTGTTTTTTTGGTTTTTTTTGTCGTTGTTGTTGTTTTTTTCCTTCCCACCCTCTATTTTCATGCATAAGTTTTCATGATAAACAGGAAATTCATGAATATATGGAGTGATACAGTGAGAGACGGAGGAAGGAGGTGGGGGGCAGAGGGGTGAGGTGAAGGAAGAAAAAGAGGAGTGAACAGTCAAATCCAAAGAGTGAGGTGAGACTTGGGGAGGATTATGTAGACAGAAGGAGTACGCACGCACACACACACACACACACACACACACACACACACACACACACACACACACACACAAGCAGTTGCAGTCACATACATTTGCACACATACAAACACACACGACTTTGCATTGGCAAACCAGGGTCCATCCGCTGTTTGACAGGAGCCAGCGTCTCCCCAGAGCAGCAGGTATGCGTGGCGATGGTGATGATGGTTGTGGTTGTTAGCGTGCCGGAGTATGTCCTCTTCCTACTCCCCTGGTCCCTGCTGCTGCAGCCGCTCCTCATCAGTCGGGAGGAGCGGCCGACCCTTCTAATGACTCCCATCGACACCGACACCGCCATAAGCAGTCGGAGAAGGAAGAAACAAGCGTTAAAGTGAGATCATTATTATTTTCAAAATGTTTTGTGCTTGCCGTTGGACCCCTTGGCACATCGCACGCTGCCCATGGAATCGCAATGAACTCGAGTCTGAGGAGTGCTTTAAGAGGCCGAAGAAAAGAAGTTCACTTCAAAGACAGCATGCCAGTTTAAAAGGAGATTTCACCCAAAGTGCAAAAAAGAAAGATATATCTTCTCTCCTGCCTTTAGTAGTATCTATAAAAATGTAATTTTTTGGCCAAGTTTTGAGCTATATGCCTGCCATGAGCTGAATGGAATTTTATTTATGGTGGTCAAAGCATTGGATGAGTACTCTATGATCCAGAGTAGCACTTTCTAAAAAAATGGAGTGCAAGTTAACCATTGAATTGATAAAAAAAGTTTGGACACCTTGTTCACTTGTACATAGGTATTTTTTAATAGCTGCATTGTGTCCAGGGTTCGAGCCAGAAACTCCTGGGTTCGAATTCACTATCTGGCCAGGGCCTTGCATGTCCTCCCTGGGTACTCCAACTTCCTCCCACAGCCCAGAGACATGCAGTTAGTGGGATTAGGTTACTTGGTACTTAAATTGGCCATAGGTGTGACTGAGAGTGGGAATGGTTGCCTGTTACTTTGCATTAGCCTTGCAACAGGCTGTTGCCCTATGGCAGCTGGGATAGACTCCGCTGCCCACCATGGCTCTGAATTACACTCAGTCGCTTAGATGAATCCAGATACAAGATCCAAGTATTACATTGCTTCAGGAGTACCCAAACAATATTTTATTTAAATCATCTGTGTCTGAGAAATTTACAACTTGGATGCTTCGGTACAACATGCAGTGTGCAACAGTGACATTAATACATGGATTGTGTACTCACAGAGGGCAAAAGGTTGAATTTTGTTCAGCAGAAGCAGAATGACCTCTAACTAATTCAAGGCAATCAGTAGGAGAAAACATCATTAAATCTACTGTCAAATGGCAGTGACAGTGCTAAAGGAGGCATATTTCTTCTGAGGTATTGATGTTATATGTGTTGTGCCATTGTTTGGTATTTATCAAGAATTTTTAATTAAATGTCTGGATGGAGACGCAACAAGACATAAAGGGATGTAAAACACAGCCATTGTTTCTCGCAGGTGCAAAACCTTTCAGGTTTGATTGAGGCCAACAAACCATCAAAATGTACTAACTACACAGAGTATGCAGATAGTGCATTGTGTACTACAGGAAATTACATGAACATAGGTATCCTGATTGAGAAAACTGAGGAAATATTATCTATATTGGATGCATTTTAGTCTGATACCAATATACCTGACTTACATCAATCCTAAAGAATATTCTGAATTTTTTTTGACTGAACCTTAATAATGATATGAAGCATTTTTGTCTTCACCATTTCTCTTCTCTGTTGTCGCTCGGTGGTGTTATGTGGATGATCCAAAGTACCAGTGTTTCCTAGAAAAAGATATTTTAAAAAAAAGAATGATTTTTTTCTAAATCTTGTAACCACGAATAAAATCCCACTCACTTTCACTGCAGTGGAGTAGAGGCAGAAATCTCAGGATGTACAACTGAAAACTTTGGCAAATAAAACCAACACTATTTTCACAGCTAGAAACCACAATATGCAAGTGACATTTTTTTGACATATTTATTGAGCAACTGAGCCTGTGGGCTGCACGGCTGTGTGTTTTCAGAAAGAGTGTGCCCACTTTGTGTGAATTGGCAAGTGTGTGTGTGAGAGAGTAGCACATCTCATTAGGCCCAAGCAGTGCTGTTGTCTGCAAGGGTACGTAAGTCCACATCGCTCCGTCTCCGTGGGATGTTTATTAAATTAATAAAAAGTTGCTCAAGGCGAGCTGTACCAGGGAATGCCCAGGGCTCGGCCGTGATTGGCACTCTCCGCCGCCTTGCGTTTTCTCAAGGGTCCGCCTGCGTTTGCTTTAACTAACTGGCCGTGACTGAGGAGAGCGGGCTGACATAAAGCTCCTCTCTTCTCCCTCCTCCTCTTCTTCCTATCTATCTGTCTCCCTCCTCATCTGACTGGGTCCTGTTCGCTTTGAATTGGGTGTTGCAGGAAACTAGTGAAACCTCCAGCTTTATCTTCTTTTTAGGACGATCTGCTGTTTAGCTAATTAAATTTAAAATTATTAGTTAAATAGAGTATTTGACCAAGTAGATTCTGTATGGAAAATGATACAAATATGTATAACTTGCAGAAGAGCTCATGAAATCTGTAAATCATGCTTTCTGTTATTATAATGACACTTTCTATGTATGTTAGTTTTTCTGTCTTCTTCAGGTATAAAGTATAAACATCACTTTTAGAGCATTTCCACATCTTTCGATTATCTTACCTCAATTTTGAAGATTTTATTCCCGGTGATGTGATGTTAACACCCAGTTCTTCTTTACATAACTCAGCGAGACAGCTGTGCAAATGCCTATAGAAAAAAAATAAGAGCAGAGGTCACAAAGAGGAAACAATATTTATATCGACAGAGAATCGTCAGACTCAGAGACTCCTGTGGGAAAGATGAGCCTTGTTTGTTGGAGGAAAAAGAGAGAAAAAGAAAAGAGTCATTATACAATCGTTTCTCACTTCACACAAACACTTTATTTAGACTACTGGTATTATGTTCCAATTAAACTCAAAAGAAAAGTCTGGCATTTCAAACTCTTCAGAGAATCTGCATATTGCCTTTCAGGAAAAAAAAAAAACAAAGAACAAAAAAAAAAACAAAGGAAAAAATTAAAATATATTATCATCTTTTAAAATCCTTTTAAAAATAAACAAGACAAACACAAACAAAACACAACAAAAAAGCCCCACTCTGTCTCTTTCACTTTCTATCTCTCTGTCTATCTGGCTCTTTCCAGCTCGGCTGGGCGACTCTCTGAGGAGGAGGAGGAAGCTGAGAGAACTCATTTGCATATAAACTGTGAGAGGCAGGGACTGTCATCGGCGGCACATTAGACGCAAGGAGAGCGAAGGGAGAGGATTTTCATGTGCAAATTTCAGCCTTGCCAACTCTGTGCATTATTATTTCATCAGCGCCTAAGAAGGAAACCCCTCCGATCCCCAAACCCCACCATCATCCCCATGGACGCCTCAAGATTCAGACCAAATCCCCCCCCCCCTCCGCTCAAGTTGCGCCACTTCCCCAGAACGCCCCACTGCTGAGTAGCTGTTTACACTGGGGGTCCACAACACAGGAGGAGTCAATCCGCCTCTGTGTGAGATCAGATAAGAGGGAGCTGCAGGAAGAATGAGCACACATACACCACTTGTGACCAGCAATATTGGTGTTCCCTTGCATTAATTGCTTGTAAACTGCGAGGCTGGAGGCTTGCTGGCTTTCAAGTTTAAAAAGGAGATTACAGCCAATTAGCAAGTCCTCTGAAAGCACTTTACTGCCTGGGGAATAGCAGCTGATCCCTAATATGGGACAGCTGTGAGCAACAAAAGAACAGTCGCAGTCCTGCTTCTGAAAACACACTTGCAAGAGGAGCACTTTCAAAAACACACACATATTGTATGTGCTCACATACAATCTCACATGCAAATAAAAGAAAACCTGATTGATGGCTGCAAAGAAGTGCCATTATGGGCATGAAAAATGAATGAATGTGAGGCATGCAAACAGGCACGGAGTGCACGCACACATTCCCAAAAGTGACAAAACGGGAGCAGGCAGGGAGGTAAATATGTTTTAAAAGGTGAGAGGAAAACGTTTGTGGGTTGGGGAACGTATTTCATCCTTTTAAATCAATTTGTCAGGTTCTTCTCGGAGCCGCGTTACCAAAAGAGCCGAGTGTTTCCCTGTAAACTGCCATCTTTAATTTCTTTGTCTGACATGCTCCACTGTACCACGACACACCAGAGACCGAGCGTGAGGTGAGCAAAAGGTTCAAAGCCCAGATGGGAGCAGAGCCTGTGTACCCCTGAGCACCGCGGATTACCTCATTCACTCTCATGTCAAACAGTAGGTAGGAAGAGGAGGAACACAAGTCAAAAGATCTCCACAGGCTCGGTAATCTACGATGATTTATGCCGAGCCCCACGACTCAAACATTACGAGTCAAGCTCGCTGATTCCCTTCTTCCTCTTTATCTTTTCTCTCCGTGTTTCATTCCACTTTCTGCCTGTTTTCTGCCTGTGTACCTTTCTGTCACGTTCGCTCTGCACCTGCACATCCTCAGCTACACCCCGCCGCTGCCACCCTGCCATCTTCTTCTGCCTTCTCTCCCGTCCCCGCACGCACATTAGCGAAAACAGCTGTCTGCCAGCTATTGTCACTTCAGGTAATGAGACTCTTAGGTTTCATACAAAACAGTTTGTGAAATCTAAATGTCGAGGTCCACAGTCCTAAAAATGTGTTTTTGTTCGACAGATGAATTGATTTTGGTGCTTCAACCTTACCACAGCCTTAACGTGTGGATTTAAGGCTGTTAACGACCCTGATAGGTAGCCAAAATTAGAAGCTATTGCAACTGGTTATTGTGATTATTGGGACAGATACCTGAACCTGCACCGATATCACAGTTTAATGCGGTTTCATTGCATTACTATTCTCCTTTTGCCAAAACTGGAGCACATTCAAACCCTCTAAGATCAAGTTTGTCCACTTCTGGTGCTAAAAGAGGAGGATAAAAAGACGTGTGCTCTGACATGTAATGACGTTGCATCTCCAAGTGAATCTGTAGCTTCACAGAGCTTAACAGATCTCTTCAGTCTTGCACCAGGACTTTGATAACAGATATTTTGGGTTCAGTCTTTTGCAGGGTGAGGTTTCCTTCAGTCAAACTTGTTCTGAGAGGATCAGCAGACTGGACATTTTAATTTTAGTTAGGCTTAAGCACAAAAAACCCACTTTGGTAATCTTTAGTAAAAGATCACGGTTTGGGTAAAATTGCAACAGTTACTAAGTCTTTTAAAATGTTGTTTTCCTTGATTGGTGACACCTCCCTGCTCATCATACACAAAACCTATGCTTCTTACAAAAATATATTTCCTATTACTCACAAATCTGTACTTACTGACACAGAAACATAACTTTTTTGTGGCTATTTCACAAAATGCTGTGACACTGGGCTGAAAATGTTCCCCAAAGCATTCCTGACAATTATTTGTTGGCGAAGACCTTTGCTGTTGGACCGTACCATTGCTGTCAGAGTATGTGTTGCCCTGCAACAATATTTAGGTGTGTGATTTGTGTCAAAGTAACACCCAACTCAATGCTCAGACTTTTTTTTCCTAGTAAAACACCTGTTGGTCTGATTGGTGTATACTTCAGAGTCTTGTTATTATGGCTTTCTGTTTTCTTCTCTCTCTTTCTCTGTACTCGCACCTCATATTGCTTCTCCTCTAACTGATAACATGATCATTGTTTTCTGCCTTGTCTGTTTTGGTGCACTGCAATAAAGTATATTTATCAAGGTGGATAAATATATAAAA
Organism: Perissodus microlepis; assembly: GCF_051167445.1. Classification (NCBI taxonomy): domain Eukaryota; kingdom Metazoa; phylum Chordata; class Actinopteri; order Cichliformes; family Cichlidae; genus Perissodus; species Perissodus microlepis. Next base: position 33,967,588 of record NC_140467.1, on the reverse strand, counting down.
AAAAGAGTAAACAATCAACTGGCTCAAATAACTTGTCACTGTTGACTTTTTGCATCCATAGGGTGCCCATTTTTGTGGGTAAAGCACATTAATATGATGTCAGAGATCAAATATCATTATTTTGTATTATATTATTATATAAAGAGGGGTTTTTTGAGACGCAGTTGGATTTCCAGGTTCTCATAAATCTCTGTGCTTCTAAGCATTTTAAGAAATGCCCAATTTATATCCACTAAATAAAATGTAGAGACAAAGCAGCACATTTTATTTCCAATCATATACTCCACTCAACTGCTGCTTAATTCTGCATGCCAATCATCTTGTAAGACTGGGTGTCCCGTGCTCTCGCTGTGCTCAGGGGAGTATTTGTTTATAGCATGACCCTCTCTGTAAAGTCAACAGCTGTTTCCAGTCGGGCTTATTCGCGACACCACCATCCTTCAATATGATGGGTTTTGCCTTTTAACGCATCGCAGTTAACCACATCCTAATTAGAACTAATGACTTCCTTGTTAAAGACCTCTGCAGCTAATTGGCATACTGAACTGCAAGCAGAGAGAAAACCACTAGGAGGTGAGGAATTTTAAAAAATAATATGTAAGTTGTAAAATGAGGGAGGCTGACCAGAGAATGCTGCTAACCTTCTTATCAAACTGCATTTTTAATTAGAGATAATCAATATTCAAGGCAACAGATTTAACACAGTTTATATATCCATCACGGATCATAAATATTTAATGATTAAAAAAAAATAAAAAAAATCTGAAACCCCAACACTCCCAGATTTTTATTCCCCAAGTTTATGGCAATCTGGCAAATCAGATATGATTAATTATAAATTGAACTATTACAACACGCTTCAGAACCTCACGTTCACAAATTGCATCCACAACTGGGGTTGAACATGAATTTGCTCTCCTGGTATTTCTGCAGCTCGTATGCAAAGTCGCTGTATCTGATTCGCATGCAGGGTTTGTTCTGCACCCTGTAGTTTCATTTAGATCAAAAAGACTCAAATAGACAGAGAATCATAGGATATCCAGAATATCTGATCATCCCCCCCATCACACCTCACCTTGCCTCTGAGAATCTAAGCAGCTACCGAGACAATCTCATTAAATCGGAGATGTAAGAACCGGAGGGAGAAATATACAACAGTAATACTCCTTGCTGTTGAGTTCGCTGTAAGATACAGTGAATCCTAAGTGCTTCAGCAACCCTCCATGTTGGACTGTTCAGGGAAGCAGTGGACATAAGTGGAAGCTTTGACAGTCACACCACATTAGTGCAGTAACTGTAAAAAAGCCTTTCTGGGATTTGTTCCCTAAAAATACTCTCACACCACTGGAAGCTGAAGTCTCTCTAGAGCCTTATTTGAAGCCTCGCAGCCTGAGGACAAGGCAGGCAGAAAAATAAATAAAAATAATCAAACATGCCCTCAAACAGCTCCTATTACATACACAACATGGCAAACAGTGGAAAACAATAGAGTTATTTCAGTGTAGAAAGAAGCAGGACAGAGAGCAATGGCATCTTGGGGCAGAGGGCTGCAGGGCTGGGTGGGGGCCGCTCGGGTGGAGGTGGTAGGAGGGGTGCTCTAATGGGCTTGGGGAGGCTGCTGAGCCCTGCTGGAGGCCCACAGGAGGCCTTAGCCTGTGGTCTTGCCTTGGGCAGGCCTGCCATAGCAGCAGTCAGGTGGGCTGACAGACTGAGGGAGAAAAGGCCCTCCCCATGTGGCCTGCCATCACTCCCACAGCCCCCTCCCCTTTTCCTCCCTCTGCACAGATGTTCAGGGTTTGGGGAGCAACAAGCTGCACACAAACAAACAAAGACGGGGATTTAACATCTCCAAGTTGCATCTGAGTGATATCCTTCAGTGGATTGCTCTAATTGAGTCTCTGTGGTAGCTTTTAATTTCGGCATGTGCCGACCTCTCTGCTGCAAGATTAAAAGTTAAATGTTTGCTCATGCAATATGAAGGAGCCTGAAGTTTGAGGGTTATTAATTAATGGTCATTTACAGGCATGAATTAAACATTAACACAAGTCTGACATGTTGACACGTGTTAGTACAAAGTTTAGATTTGTGGAGTGCGTCTAAAGTAGTTGAAAGCGGCAGCAAAATTAATCTGCTCATCAACACATATAAGTCTTTTCTCAATGGTCCGCTCTGGACTCGCTCGGTACTTATATAGCCGACCTTTGGCCCAATAGTTCCCTGAAGCCCCATCTATACAGCCCGCTGTAGGAGGTAAAGATCAGGGCTTCCCAGCTTGGACTCACCCCTCCTGACCAGTGAGGTGTGTGAAGCCTCTGGCATGACTCTCAGCATGGGAAAAGTGCAGCTTTATCACCACTGCTCAAACATTCATCACACAAACCTCTCTTGCAGCACAGGGAGACAATAACGCCTCCATCAATTCCCATCTGAAGCCGCCGATTTCGGCAAAAGGTGGCACAGAGGCAACTTCAAAGTTCTGGGATACTCAAAGAAGAAAAAGGAGAAGCGAGCAGGGACAGCCGAGGAGGAGCATCTCTTTCCAGTCAGGAGGGAGGTCATTATCAGGCCATGTTTACGCCGGTACAGAGCACACTCATGCGTGTTGCTGTTTTAACATTTGAAATACAGTACTGCAGCCATCACTTCAGGCAAAATAGTTTATGTTCCTATGTCTGTGTGCGTGTGTCTGTGTGAGTGTTGTACAAAAACTCCACTGAGGCAGCACTTTAAAAGGTATTTGCATTATTTCTGCATAGAAAGGTGAAGGTCAGTGTTTCCCCTGCGATACAGCAAAATAATACTTTAGAAAGTACGGCACCGGGAGACTAGACGGCAAAAATGTCAGATTTAACGAGTCATTTGGTTTGTTTTCAGCTTTTTTTTAACAACCCCCTCCCCATAAAAATAAATAATAATAAACTGCCATTAAGACCTATAATATTTTTCTGCTGACAGCAAATAGTTGACATGAATGCACTCAAGCAAAGGAGGGAAAGCGGCTCTCGCCTGAATGGTAACAAATATCTGCTTCTAAAACTGAGTCTGAGGTAAAAAGGGGACGTGGAGTAATGAATCCCATCAGAATACATTTACTCAAAAAGCAACAACTAGCATTAACTGTCTCGTTGAAGGCGCATAGCATATTTTATCAATTCTTGATCTGAAAAGCATCTTTGATGCTTAATGGCTATTAAAAATATCTGACTGAAATACAGCAATTTTATAAAATAGAAGAACCAGAAAATTCTTTACAGCATTTTTACTGTAAAGGTGGGAGAAACAAAATCGACACAGCACAGTATTGCGATATTTTGTGATGTGATATCATATCAATATAGCAACACCAAATATTGAAATTGTATTACATTATATAAATAAAAATACTGTGGGAATACTATGAATAATGGGGCTCATATTGCCTGGTAGGAAGAAATCTCTCTGCAAACAGTCACAATCTGTTAAACTTGAACTGACTGCAATTAATCTCAGAGAGAATGTTAAAGGTTTACAAATAATTGTTATCTAATTTACAAATGCAGATAAACTGCTCACGTTTCAATCAGTTTGAATGAGTCTTTGAGGGGACTCGACTCAGCTGGCTGGCAGCTAGTTCTATTCTGGTTATTAGTTATTATTAATCCTCCACAACGTGTTTTTTGTCCTGTTTCATACCTAAGATAAGATAAGATAAGATAAGATAAGATAAGATAAGATAAGATAAGATAAGATAAGATAAGATAAGATAACCTTTATTAGTCCCACACGTGGGAAATTTGTTTTGTCACAGCAGGAAGTGGACAGTGCAAAAGTTATATAGCAAAAATTAGAATACAATAAGAATAAAATACTGTACACAACTGTACAGAATAGAATAAAATAAAATACTATATACAGTAGAATAAATAGAATAAAATATACAATAGGATAAAAATAGAATACAAATGCTGTATACAACTAAAAAAAAACAGTTGAAGCAGATGGGTGCCCCTCTTTCAGCCTGGTTGTGCTGGTGGTTTCTTCCTGTTAAAAGGGAGTTTTTCCTTCACACCTTCTCACTTTTATGCTCAAGTTATGCTTAGAGGGGATCATTTGATTTGTTGGGGTTTCTCTCTAATATTGTAGTGTCTTAGAATATAAAGCACCTCACAACTGTTGTTGAGATTTGGCACTGTATAAATAAATTGAATTGAATTGATTATAGTTCTATAGAACATAAATGTTGCTAATTGCAAATGTAATAGTTAAATGTGCAGTTCTGTTAAATCTTTCTTTTTTTGCAGCAATAGATATCTTTAACAATTTATCACAGTTAGTTTCTGTATTATCTGAACCAGACTGTGTGTAATTGCCAACTTGACCCCATTCAATCACAGACTGACAGAAGACTGATAACAAATTGGCTTCTTCTCCTGCTTTTGTCTGTGGCTTTGTCAACACTTCTGTCTGACGTGGCCATCGTGTTCAAATAAAGCAGGCTTCTCTCTTAATGTTAGTGTTAGCACCCATGTTGCGACTGCTTGATCAGTTCAGTACAATGTGGGCACAGAGCACAAACACTTTGGTTGTGCAGAAGAAACCGCTGAACTCAATTTTTTTGAAGAATGAAGAACAATTGTTAAGAACAATGAAAGTGCAGTTATTTCTGTGGCAGAGCTGTTTACAGACCTGCTGCGCCGCTCACTGTCTCTACAAACCAGTTAACCCATAATACATTAACATAAAGTGTGACTGAAAATAGCAAAACAAAGTCAAACTATGCCATATCAGTGATGTCAAGTGAAGTATGATAACATATTTGAATTGGAAATCTGGCAAAGTGATGATAACAACCTTGTGCACTTGCTCGGAAGGCGAGAAGAGGGTTAAGCGAACAAAGCCTTGAAAAAGAGTCCAATTCTCCAGCTCCTGCCCCAATCCTCGCAGTTACCCCCACAAAGTACACAAGAAAAAAGAAAATAGTATCATGCATATCATTCATTAGCAGCAAATAAAAGAAATTCTCTCTAATAGTGCCCCCAAATCCCTGAGCTCCCAGCACCACGGCGCAGGGAACTGAGGAAATGGGGGAGAGAGATGCAAAAGGAAGCCGTCTCCCTCAAGTGCTTGTTAGGCCCAAATTATTATGGCGATGAATAATTTTAAAAATAAATAAGAAAATAAATAAATAAAAAAAGGAACATTTATAGATCTAAGTATTATCAGAGGAGCCGCGGGTCTGTTGCCAAGCTCTCTGGGCCCGTTTGAAATCCGCCTTTGTTTTTCACTTTGATCTTTAACTGCTAACCTATCCATTGACTTCACCTGAATCCCCCACCCGTTAGCGCTTCTTCACCCACTTCCTCCTGTTAAACTTTTCTCCTACGAGGCGCAGCACTGCCCGCACTAAGTGGCAATCATGATCGCATCATCATCCTCATCATCCTCGTCATTAACTTTCTGTTCTTCCACAACAATAATTAACATACTGCACAGGGAGCAAGATTAGGCAGAGAGAGAGATGCTGTGGTAAATGAATATAGAGCGACACAGAGCAAAGAGTCGAGGGAAGGAAGCCATGTTGGAGAAAAAAAAAGACAGAAAGGAGATGAGAGAACACTGAGACCAGCTCGAAGACTCGGCTTTCTCTCCTCCTATCACAGTTTCAATGATTTGCATTCTTTTTTCGCTCCTTGCTTTCATTTCTTTTCCTCTTGGTTTCTTCTGCTTACTGTTTATCTTTTCTTCTCTTGTTTGTTCACTCCTCTTATCTTTTATATTTCTTCTCATCTACTTCCCTCTGACTTTCTTCCTCCTCCTCGTCCGGTCACTTCTTCCTTCTTCTCATTTCTGGTTTCTGCTTCTCCTGCCATGCTTTACATTCCCATTTGGTTCCTCTTGTTTTATCTTATCGTTTCCTTTCCTTTACCTCCTTCCTTCTTATGTTTTTGTATGTCTATTCTCATTTTCTTCTCCTCTTTCATTTCAGACTTTCCATTTCCTTTTCTCTTTCACCCATGTTCTACTTGTATCAGCTTCATTTCATTTCCCTTATCTTATTCTTCTTTTTACACTTCCCTCCTCAGTATCTTCTTTCCTTTGCCATCCTCTTGCTTCTTTTTCTTTAATCTAATCCCTTTTCCTCCTTCCTCGCATTTCATTTTCTCTCATATATGTTTCCCCCCCGCTATGGGTCCCTCTGGTATCCTTTTTCATAATTTCTTCCTCTTTTTCTTATTTTACTTTCAACTTAATTCCTTTTATCTCACTTCTCACTATAAAATCTTCTCTTACCTATTTGTATCATCCTTTCTTCTTTTCAAATATCATTACCTCTTTCCTGTCTTTTTTTTACCCATCATCCTTTACATGCTTTTCCATGCCTACACCCTTTGTCTCATTTCCTTCTCTTTACTTTCACAAGTTTTTGTCTTTTTTAAAATCTACTTTGCTGTTCTCATTTTCTCATGAGCCCACTTTTCCATTTTCACTGTTTCTCATTTAATTTTATTCATTCCTTCTTCCCTAATTTACTTTCCTTTTTCCTCATGTTCTCATTTCTGCTCTTTCTTTCTTCCAAGTTCTTTATCTAATTTCTTCCTCTTTCGCCCAAAACTTTCTTTTGCATTTCCTCGAATTTCCTTTCTCTCTTTCCCTCACATTGACTTGACCTCCTGCACTGATGTTTCTTCTAATTTCAACTTTGTTTCCTCTTTTCTCAGTTCATTTTTCTCAGTTCTTTTCTCAGGAAGAAAAGTAGAGGAGATGGACATATACTCCTTTTCTTCCTTTTTTCTTTTACAGTCTATTTTTCACTCTTCCCTTCCTATCTCCCCCTTCTCCCTAATTCCTCCATTTTTATTGTCTTCTTCTTGTCTCATTTATTTCCTTTTCCTTTTTATGTCTTTCCTTCTGCTCCATTCTCATCTTCCTCCTGAGCATTTCAGACCTCCAGTGAAGCAGCATCTCAGCTCTGTGGTCTGTGCCTGGCCTCTGATTCATATTATAATGAGACGCATCCCAACATCCCATTTTCACTGTACTCTTCCCCACCTCCTTCCCTGGCTCTCATGTTTTCCCTGGTACCCAACGTCACCCCCCACTCTCCCCACTTTGCTCCCCAGGTCCCCGAGTGGCTCGCTCGATTCCGTTTCATCACACTTCAAACGGGCCCAACGCGATCCACGCAGGGAGGACCCAGGGACCCGAACATCTGCACGGGGAGGCATGTGTTGTGTGGTACTCCAGCGTCCGAGGGGCTGGGGGGGGGGGACGCGCAGTGCTACGAGCAGATGTCACTGGGAGCTGAGCAGCAGGCTGGGGGGATGCCGCAGGGAAAGAGAGACATAGTGAGGGACCCACCCCTGCAGCCCTGCCTGGGGAAGAGGGAGAGAGAGGAGATAAACCTGAGTTTCTCCAAACACTTCACCTTTGCTCTGCTCGCCTCTCCTCACCTTGCAGCTCAACTTCCCCTCCTGCTCCCCATTTTGACAGTACATTTAGGTAATTAGTCACCTCGGCACTAATAACCTAATCATTGCTTGTCTGGGTGTGTTTTCTCTCCATTTCAAAGTCTGTGTCCTCCACGGGCTCTCCTCAGAGTCCCGGTGTGGAGGTGGAGGGGCAGAGGAGGCATACAATTACCTTTGTCTGGTTACTCCCCATGGCACAGAGAAAGCCAAGGGTCTGATCCCAACCAAAGCAAGGGCCCCTTTTAATGGAGAGAGAGAGCCTGCTCTTTGGAAAGGGTCAAGATTGCTCTCACATCCATTAACACCGGAGCTATTTCATCACTGCCTTGTTCTGGCAGGCGGGAGCTGTTGGGGACTGTGATCAGCCTCAGTCGAGCACAGACGCTGACATTTCCCCAGTTAGTGAAAGTGGCAATCCGGAGCTTCTGCTGTCAATGAGTCATCAAAGGGCTTGTTTGAGAACAGCTGTTGACGTCAGTGCACTGCCACAAGCGTTAACCCTTGTTGAGATATGAAGTTGTTTTTTTTTCCCGTCTGCATGCATGGGCATCATACAGGCAGATCTCTAAGTTCACAGTTAATCTGCCATCAAGCAGGCAGCGTCTTCTGACAGCTCGAGCGGTACGGTGAATATTAAAAACTTGATTTTTGCAGGTGTCTGGTGTTTATTACAAGTATACTTTGCTCAGCTGCCCAACATTTTCCAAAGTATACTTTAAAAATTTGTTGTTTTTGTTTTTTTGTGGGGTTTTTTTGTGCCATGAAGGTATTAAATTTCTTTTATTTCAGAGCTGTGAAATCCTCCAGCAGCAATGCGTTGTTTTCAAACTACTTCAGTGTCTCACATACAGCTGCAGTCACTGTTCAAAACTGCAAAGTTGTTTCTCCAATTTTAGTGTGTTTGTGCGTTTTTAAGGCCAGAATGTGGAAACAACACAGACGCTACATATAAGATTTGTTGAATTTTAATGCTCAGAGTGTTTACAAAACATGCTGGAAGCTGCGTTTCCAGTATAAGGAGTAATAATAAAAACACAGCTGTACCTTACCTGCAATTTTTCCACCATTCTATGATTTGATTTGACAAATTTATTTTCATTCACCGTGTTTTTGTGTAGGACATCAACAAGTTGCCAAAATTGTATCTGGTTTTTTTTTTTTAAATACAACTTGAGGAAGAGTTCACGTGAATTTTCCCAGTTGGGAATTAATTTTTTACGTTACTCCAACACTGCATGAATGCACAATGAGATTTGGACACACAGGGTACAAAAATATAGATTTGACTGCTGTGACTTAAGTGGGTTTGTATTAGGCCAATATGGTGAGTATGATAATGCATTTATCTTACATTTACAATGTAGTTTAGCAGATGGAGAATTTTTTGATTATCATTCAATTTAAATTCTAGCTGAAGCTGCGTTTAGTTTTGCAAACATGTTAGCACAAACTACAGTAATGCACAGATGAAAAGGTTGAAAAATAAATAACAGAAATAGTCACAGTGAGTTTATGTAATAAGCAGTAAAAGAGCTAAGAAACTTCCTAGATTTTCAATCTGTATCTGCTTTTCAATTTGGAATATTTTTCAAATCTCAACAGTTTGTCCTGTAAGCACAAAAAAAAATCATTAATTCCTTATAATCTAGTGTCGTGTTTTTGGTTTTGGATCTCCAGCTGTGCTCACTGCGACAGCCGTCATGTCACCCTTTTTATTATTCAAGTTTCTTGGAGCCAAACAGCTGTTTTGCATGGCAGATTGAATCAGAGCTTGTCATGACTCCTTTACTTACTCCGGTGATGGATAGAAGGACTGAATACTTGCATTGTGGCACAGTTAAAAAAAAAACACAAAAACAAAAAAAAGGAAGGAAGCCGATGTTGTAACCCCTCTTTACGCCGATGATGAATTGCAAAGGACTGTAGTTTTTAAGTGTGCTGTGGAGGTTGTTGGAGTGAGATTTTCACAGTGTACATTTATAGTTGTATATAAATTAAGTTTCACAATGAATAAAACATCTAAACTTCACATGCATAGACTTTTAGTCAGAGGCAAGCGTCAAAAGCAGAGAGAAACAAAATTAATCGTTGCAGCCACTAACAATATTCTTGTCCGTAACAAACTCCTTCGAATGGATTTCACAAGGAAACGCGTGGTAGATGGGCTTTATTAGACGGAGCTGAATGCATTGCTTTGGCTTGATGGCGAAGTCGATGTGCTTTATCACAGTCTGGGTAATGAGAGATAACTTCCCTGCTTCTGCAGGAATTGAGTCCGTCACCACAACCCACATGCATTTTTTATCAGCTGCAATTACTCAGAGCTTGTTGATATTTCCCATTCGTTTCATTTGGGAAAATTTGCATCTGATAACCAGAGGCCTGCTGTAGGGCTAAGCGAACTGTGCTGCAGTAAATTATAGGACTCAGACTGTCCAACAACAAACTGGAGGATTTGCTAATGGCCACTCTGCAGAACAGGTCATCTGCAGAGAGGTCTTCCTTTTTAGATGTACTGTGCACATTCATTCTCCTGGCAGTTTAGTCAAAACTTGTGAATAGTATGCATTGTGCTTTTTCTCCCCCTCCTCACACGAGGTTGCACGTAAATGATGAAAGTCTGCGATTTATGACGTCGCTCAAGGTGTATTTATCACCTGTCTACCAAAAATGCTCAATTTGCTTTAACCAAGACGAGCTTTGCTTCATTTCTCCAACTGCACTCTAAAAGTAGCAAAAATTACCTAGATGTATGCCCAGCATCCTCAAAGTGGTTGCATGTTGTGGAGCCCTTGAACATGGCAAGGAAAAAAACTACAGTGTGGTACTTTTCATTTGTCTATAATTCATTTGATACAAAGATAAAGCACCACAGAACAAGACTGCGGGAGTCTTCAGTTTCAACTCTTCTGTTCTACCAGACTTAATCTCTTCAACAGTGACAAACACCACCATGTTCAGTGTGTGCGTTTTTCTTGTGCAATCCTCAGTTACATGCTGACTCTTAAAATCGCCACTCGATAATCAAAACTTTTGGAATCTTGGTCTAGGCCTGGAGAAGAAAACTGGCTTTATTTTAAACGATTAAACTATAAATAATTTAGCTTCAGCCAAAGTCTTGTGAGAATTGGTGTCTCTTAATTGGACTGCCCTCATCCATACCTTGTCAGGTGTAGACAGTTAGCAAGGCAACACTGTAAACTCATGCACTGCCACTGCAAAGCAATGAGGGGTTGTCATCACAGTTAAATTACTGGGCAGCTGCAACATGGTACAAAACAAAATGGACAAAAATGAGATTGCCAGAAAATACATAATTGAGACACATTCCAAAAGTCATTGCAGGATTAAGCAATCTATGATGGCTGGGTCGAAATATGTGATTATAGAGCATTTAATGTATGCAGACTATGACGGGTGGCCGCAAGCCTAAAGATGTCAGCCACTGCCCCAGAGTAATAAAAGAAAAAAAGCACTGCATGATGTTGCTTTTGTACTGTCGGTTTCTCCAGCGTACAGTGCTTTCTTTAATCAACTCTAATTAGCAGCAGTTCTTTTCGATTAATGCCGCAGACCTGAGGTAGAGATGAAGCTTTGAATATCAGTATCTCCCTGACAGGACGGGGAAGATGAGAGCTGATTGACAGGCAGCCTTCTACCCTGATCAAGGTGAGGAGACCAGGGTGGCTGCTTCCTGGTGTCTTGGATTTCTTGTAATTGACAGGTGCAGAGAGACGTTTGGGGGTCCTCGTGGAGCTCTTTGCCGTTTATGCAGATTAACACGTCACAAGTACAAATGAATAAATAAGCCAGTAAGCGCGAATCAGGCATTTAGCCTGAGGGGACGCCATCATTAACAGATTAAACAAAGTGACTAATCACAAAAACAATCCGCTTCAGAAGTGGAGAAAGTCAAAAGACGGCAAAGTTTGGGGGTAAAAAGCTAAGCAATCTTAATTATTCAGCTATTGGCAAACAAAAGATATGAATACATAAAAACCGAGTGCTGACAGATAATAGATTTTTTTTAACAGACAATTTTGATGAAAAAGAATTTGCTTGCTTATCTGCATTTCTTCCATAGCCCACAGAAGAATTGGAAGTTTATAAAGAAGGAAGTTCATAATTCAAGCCAAAAATGATCTTCGAGGGCGGGATCACACAGATGGCTTAAATTCTTAAAGCAGTCAGGCAGTGTGGGCATCTGAGGCAGAGGTCTCATGGGAATGCTTTAGGTCAGTGTGAAGAAAATGGTGGGATAACAGATGATGAACAAACGAGACCCACGCAGGGTGTACTGACACTAAAAAGAAAATCCTGCTTCCTTTGAAGCCCAAATGAGCTGACGTGAAGTCCTTATATTCCACACACACACACCCATGCCACTGCTCATGAACTGAATCCTTAAGAATCAACCAGAAATCTGATTTTTTTTTTCATGGCATTTTATACATATATAAAACTCAGATGACCAGAGCGGCCGTAACCTCAAATTCAACTCCATTCCTGGAAACAACTCAGCTGTAAACACATCACTGCTTGTAAATTGGCCTAAAAGCGCTCCTGGTTTCTAGACTTCCCTTCATGCACAGCGGACACCAGCCTACTTTGACCTTCACACCGAGCCATGGCCCAAAACCTCAGCTATTGATTTTTCTAACTATCTGTTTACTCCTCGTCTTCACACTTTCCCAGCTGCTTGGAGAGCATCGTTTGCCCCGAGGCGATCAGCAGGGCTCAGCTTGTTCCAGTCTTTGATCATCGTTCACCCAGCGGATTAACATATGCGCACTCTCTTCCTCCCTTTGTCGCTGAGCTTGATAATAAATCTACGGACTTCCTCTATCTCTCTCTCCCTCTCTCTCGCTCCAATATAGGACGAGCCATGAATCAATCAGCCGCGCTTTACGCCTCGTGTCCGACATGGATGCAAATCACAGAAGGATCTACGGGTAAAGCTCTGCTTATTAAAACCCGATGCCTGAGTCATTACAACCCGCTTGCGCACGTGCGTGTCTCTGAGATGAACAGCAGGTAACACTCATGAAATACAGCAACTCCGGTGGAGATAGAGGAGATAGAACACAGACGGACAAGATTAACTGATTTCTAAGACTATTATCTCAACAGAGGCCAAAACTAAGCCTAACCCACTTTGCCAAACCAAAAAGAGAATGGGAAGCTAATGAAGTTAATTACTGAGTCATTGTGGGAGGTTACAGCCTCGTCTAAAAGAGGCTTAATCTGAGGGAAACTGCAGTGCAGAGGCTTGAGTTCATACCTGCCCTCGCTGTGCAGTAAGTGTACTAATTAAGGTTGGTTTGAGCCTACAACCATCCCAGTTAGCTCACTTAAAGGGCCAGGGCTTCTGGGGTTTGGAACAACACTCTTAAGGACTCTGCAAGTAGGACACTGAGCAAATGTGTGCGAGACCAAGCGGGAAGAAGAGAAAGTGTGCGTATTTCCAGGTAGACGGGTGACTTTTTTCTTAAAAAGCAACCCATGTGGTTTCTCTAATGGCCACTGTTGAGGCACGCCCTCACTCCCCGTTGCCTTTCTTATTTATTACGACCTAATTATATCAGTGTGTCAGCTAACACAACCAGCTCCTTGCCCTAAATGCCGCAATGCTCTTGTGACTGAACTCGTACTTGCAGACCTTATGTTTCTGAGCTGTGTACCATTTAACCACAGCTTCTCAAGGCTCACATGGTTGTTTAGCCTGCTCTTTTTTTGTACCCCCACTCTGCCCATCAAGAATGCAACGGACAAGGCAGAGGACCACATGTGGCGAATGAAAATACAGTAACAACGTGAGCTCAGGACTGGCAGGAGGAGGAAGAGGAGGAGGAGGAAAAGGAGCGAGTCTGGACGAGTTCCCCTCCTCATCATCAGCATGTCGGCCAGAGCAGGCCTGCGAGGTGCCATAGCTGGGGCCCTATTAAAAAAAAGAGGAGGGAAAAAAAAAAAACGAAGCCCAGCTTGCTGGAAAAGATCCGTCCTCTCACCTTGGAAAACAACAACCCCACTCGCTCCGACAGTGAGACAATCAGCCGTGAGCTGCTAAGGGTGAGGCGGCAGGTGACCCGGCGTGCCAAGATGAGGCCGGTTCCACACACTGATGAGCGCTTTCACAGACATCAAACCAGAGTGCCGCAGACCTCCCCACGACCTGCCTGTGCTGCCTTGTCTCCTGCTCTCTGCTTTTATTTGAGGTTGATACGGGCAGACGGATTGGCAAATATCGATCACGGCGCTCTCGGTAAAATTCTCCCTTCAGGTCTGAGCGGTGATTACAGGCCTTGGACCCAGCTGATGCAGCCTGTGTGCGTGTATGTGTGGACATTTAGGTTTTCTCCTACCCCACCTCCCAGACAGGCTGAGGAGAGCAGCCCCATATTCTTTGGTTCGAATGTCTCCAATCATCTGCAGAAGAGAGACATCTTTAAAAAACACCCAGACAGACGGGCGGATGGGCAGGCAGGCACACTGTACAACACAGAAAATAGGTTATAAAGCACGGAGAATAATGCATGTGAATCTCAATCATCGAAATTCAAATGATTTGGATGCATCCCCAACCAGCCCTCCTCTGCTTGTCTGCCTTCTGTCGAGGCCTCAGAGCTCACCAATCAGATCGGAGGGAAACAGGCTGCAGATTCAGAGGGTTTGCATTAGGAATGGCCCGTTATTAATTAAGCTCGTGGAGAAGAGTTTTTTGACAGCGGCTCCCGAGGCGGCGAGCGGTGTGGATCTTGGCGCTGACCTGGCCCAGCAGGGGAAGGAGCTGTGTCTTTGAGGTGGTGGTGGCGGTGGTGGAGGGGAGTAGACGGGGGCTAGAATAGGTGGTAGGCGGGAGAGAAAGAGGAGGAAGGTGGCGGATGAGGGGTGGGGGTTGGGGGGCTGGCTTCATGCCGACAGCCAGGCCTGCCACGTCTGCGTGCCCGCTTTGAAGTGTCACCTTGAGGGAAGAGCCGATGGCCGGGAAGCCGGGAGGGCGGGAGCCGCGGAGAGGAGTGGCACGGTTGGCATTGCCAGACACGGCGCTTTAATATTGCATGGGCTCCCGTCCATCTCTGTACACACTCAGGACATTCCTTCTGCTTGATTTAGTTTGAAAGTAGATCTTTGTTTTTTTTGTTTTTTTTTTCCTCCCTCTCCTTTCCCCTCCTCTCTCGCCATGCTGTGGCTCAACACCTGTGCTTGTTTTGTGCTCATTCCTGCCTGAACAAATGTCAAGCTCTGCAGTCAGAGGAACTTTAACAACTCCTTGCATTATGAAAGTTGACAGCGTTGCATTTGGCCTGCTGAGTGACATAAAGTCTGTGCAATATTACGTATTACATTGCAATAAACATTCTGTCGATCAAAAGCTAATATGTTGACAGAAATATTGATGTTTTCGCGAGAAAATTTTCTTTTTTCATAAAACACACGCATACACACACCAAAATAAAATCTGTTAGTACAGTGAAAATGAAACCAATGTGTTCCCAGTGCTGAAGATAGAAACTTTAAGATCAATATACAATTAAAAGAAGATGTGTAGACATTTTATACTTTCTGGTCTCCAAGACGCTTGTCAGCCCTTAAACCCTTGGATGCTGAGAAAATTTAAACTTGGCAAAAAAAATCTTTAGTAAGAAGCATTGCACATTTCAGAATAAAACCAAAGAAACTGGCAGATCGATACTCCCTTACCTTAATGGCCAACTTTCTGCAGAAACTTACCAAATAAAGGCAAAAAAGAAACTCTCACTCTAAATTTGCTAATTTCTAATACTGCTTTTATCACTTCCTCCAGTGCCATCCTCCCTTTATGAAAACTCAACCATACCGTTGGGGACTCAACTTAAACTTTTATTACTTCTCTCCCATCATCACTGTGCTCGCCTGACCTGCTGCCAATGCAGTTACAGAACACGGCGGAGAATTAAACATGGCGTTAGTTTGAGAAGATGCATAAGAGGGAAGTTTATCAACAGAGGCTGCAGGAAGGAGGTGTTTTGAAGTGAGGAAAAGCGCATTTAAAAAAACACTCACGCTGCACGCACTTTCTACCCACTTTAACAACCGTCCCAGTTCACAAATAGTAGTTTTAACTCCCCTGATTAGCACTGACATCTGCAGCCTTTCATCTCTCCCTCCATCTTGTTTTTTTAATCAGATTAACCCAAACGGGCATCCTTTAATGGCCTCTTTTTTAGGAAAGCTGAAAGAGGAGAGATAATTAAAATAATTAAACCGCTGGGACCGGTCTGTGCACGCTCATCTCCGGCTCTTTTCTTTTCTTCTTGCCTTTAAGTTTTGATTCCGCCTTGCTTACCGATTCAAGCAGCACAGAAAAAGAGAGGGAGAGAGAGAAAGACTCATCATCCTCACTTAATTGCATTAAGTTGACTCTCGGAGGTCCAATTTTTCCCTCCAAAACCAACAGCCAGTGTAGGATCTGATCTTTAGGTGCATGTCAGCCTTCTAAATGTGGAAGCGGTGGGGGGAGGAGGGCACACTTCTAAACAGTCTTTATGGAGCATATTTATTTAGTCAGTGAGTGTATTTTGCATAAGGCCAAAGATAAAAAAAGAAAAAAGGAGGGCGGGAGTATCCTCTTTAATGATTATTTATTCATGGACTTTTAAGCTTTTAATGAGGACAAATGAAGGCGTTTTTCAGAGTGTCAGTATGTAGTATGCTTACCAAAAATATTCTTGTTTAGCATTTTCTTTTGCACTGTATGTCCGCGAGGAATAAACACTAACATTTAAATATAACTAGGAGTTTGGAGCAATCAGTTTATCTTGATCTTTCATACAAACATCAAATCTCCCGCAAGTTTTGATCAAATTCTGTAATGATGATGCAGATGATGCTGATTATGATTTAACAATTTTCAGCGTTCCTTGTAACTGGAGCTAAATCTCATTGATAACCACTACAACAACAACAACAACAACAAAAAGAAACTGAAATTATAGGAGTCTGGGTGTTTTTCAGAATAAGAGTTTTCTCATTTATTTCCAATTAAAACACCCATGACAACGTTATCAATCAACAGCCTTGGAATTGAACTGTTTTACATCAGCTATTCACGCCTGTGTAAGTTATTCCCCTTCATGCAAACACACGTCATACACTGGTATATTGTAGCTTCCAAGCTGACAGCCCAAAGGGAAAAAAGTAGGCTATACTGCACCATCTGAGTTATATTCTACATTGTAGGTGTACATATCTTGAATATTATAATTACACGTCTTCAGATGAATTCAAACTTCCTGTCAGAAAGAATCTAATGAATTCTTGCATGAGGATTTTACTGAGAGCAACAGCCCTGACATCTTCCTCGGAGTGCAGCCCCAAACTTTACACAAGCTTCGATGTCTTTTTCCCCTCTCATACACTTTCACTTCATTCAGATCATTTTCACAGGGCTTCATTTCAAGTTTGCACCAAAAAAAAAAAAAAAGAAAAGAAAAGGAAGAATCCCTTTGCTGGAAATACTTAAGATTTATATTTAAATTTTCATGGAATCTTTGAGAACATTGAGGAGCAATTTCACATTTGCACTGACATCTAATTTCTCAAGTAGAGTCTGAAAGCACAAATTGCCAAGGATTCCCTATGTGCCCAATTATCCTGCATCAATTTCCTTGACCCTGCGGAATGCTGGTAAATTAATCATATCACTTTTTCCCCCCCTTCTTCTTTTTTTTTTAGGACTCTCTCTCGTGCAATACATATGCACACATTTGATAAACTAATCATACTTGGTCGGTTGTATTCAGAAAAAAAAAAAATTCTCTGAAGCAGGATGAGAGTCAGCAGTCAGGCCTAGAGAACTGGGAACTGATGCAACATGCAAAGTCACATACGTAAACATGCAATCCATAAGCAGAAAAAATACAACGCAAAATGACAAAAAACCTATTCATTTTTGTATTAGTAAAAACTCAATTGTATTTATTAATCAGTAAATCATTGTGTCTAGTTTTCTGTATGCAGTATTTATAGACAGTAGATGATGGTAGAAGTATTAAAGAAAATAATTAATGTGAAGAGTCATTGGCAATATTATCAATACTTTTATATAAATAAATATACACATATTTTTATGTTTATACACACACTTTAACGGCACCATTAACAGCCTAAGGATCTAAAACATCTACGGTGATTACCTGCATAACAACGTATTTACCAGGCTGCCTTACCTGTTGATCCCAAAGACTATGGTTGATCCTAACATGGCTGCAGAGTCTGGCGTCAGTTTTTGGAGGAACAGTGTCCTCTAGTGGAAGCAACACAACAAACACAACAGTACAAGTACAAGTAAATACAAAAAAAAAAGAGGGCCGTGGAAAAACAACAACCAAAAAACACTGATCTCAGAAATGTACTCATCTTTTGGGAAAATGCAGAACAAGTGTTCTTCTTAAATGTCAAACAGCTAGGAAAAGCTGTATTTTTTTTTAAGGTATTAAACAAAATCTAATGGGGTCGGGTACAGATGATACACAAGGTTCTTAAAAATGTCTTTACTGTACATTGTCTAATTTCTTCTGACTGCAGAGCTTTTACTTTTGTTTCATTTTTTAGTTGTCCCCCCCCCTCACGTTTTTATATAAAAATTCTACCACTTAAATAAATAAATAATTTCCCCCAGGGATTAATAAAGTATTCTGATTCTGATTCTGATTATTGTCTAGATTTTTGTTGTTCTGTATGTAACTTAAACACAAAAACAAAGCAAAGGGCAATACAAAACCTTTTAATCATGTAATACACGCTTGAAATCTTCAAAGAAAAAAAAAAAAAAAAAAAAAAGGCAAAACAGCACTTTTTTGCCTTTTTTATCTGCAGTTGTTAATGATGCTGAGAAAACTACACTCTAAGAAATAAAATGTTGTATTTACTCCACCCAGTTATGTCAACTGGTTCCACACAACTGGGTTAGTGAAATATAAAATGTATGATACATTTAATTTGAACAAGAAATTTTAAGTACATCTGATAACATTTGGATAATTAAATGCAAATCAAAAGAATCATGTTGTATTAGCTGAATATCATAATGTTGATCTAACTAACCTTGTTGATTTAAATTGAGAAGACTAAATAAAACCTACTCAACCAAAACAAGCTCTACTTACTTTAAGAAATAACATGTTGTATTTACTCCACCCAGTTATGTCAACCGGTTCCACACAACTGGGTTAGTGAAATATAAAATGTATGATATATTTAATTTGAACAACAAATTTTAAGTAAATCTGATAAATCTACTCACCCAAAACACGCTCTACTGAAACTATAGGATTAAATCACTTTAACAGAATTGCAACTTACTCTATTTAAGTTTGTAAATTAAAAAAAAATCGAACACAAGTTTATTCAGTTAACCTAACTTTAATAACACTTTGTGTAAAACTTGTTGAAGCACACTTTGAGCAATTCAAATGCTTCTAGATCTTTTTTCCTAAACAATCTTTACATATATTCAAGTGCATTTTAAGTGCAGGAAGACAAGATGCAGAATGTCATGTTAAACTGAAATGATTAAAACTGGAAAGTGTTGTGATTCCAACATTTTTAACATTAACATGACTTAATTTAAACTTGATTGGGCTACAATGAAAAGCCCACAATACAGCCCTGCAAACAGCAGGTAGAAATTACTTTAGTGTCATTTTTGTCCATATTTAGAAAAATAACCTTTTCTTCAAAACTTAAACTGAAGTCCAAAGTTAGGAGCAGTCTTTTTCAGTGTAGTTGGATGTTGGTAAAGGTTCAAGAACAAAGAACGCAGAAAAGTGAAAGGCCTTGCAGAAGTTCTTGTGGCAATTCAAAGTGAACAGTTTATGAAGTGCAAGGAGAAGGGTTCAAGAACCTTAAAGTTCAGTGTCCTCTATAGTTCACTGCAGGCTGTTTCACTCAAGCAGTTTGTTTTTCAGAACCTGCACCTTCATGGATAGGTTGTTCCCATCCAACTCCATCAGCACCTTCTGAAGAAATTCAAATGTGTATTTCAGGTGCTTTGGGTAGCTCAGATTTAGACTGTAGATTAGTCCAAGCAGGAGGGCACAACCCTTTGCCACATCACTAAGAGCTTGCAGCACAGTGCATCCTTCTATGATGACACCAATGTCCTCAGGTGTATCTGCAGAGTCTGCTCCTTCATGTCTGACAACATAGACTCCCAAAGTCAGCTGCTCCGTTTCTCTGCTTGCTCCAAGATCCACATCCTTTAAATAAAAATAAAAGAAAAAGATAAGTTAATTGCATACATATACATATGGACAAGTAAGTCCACCTTCCATTTCCAATCCCAAATTAAAAAAAGGAAAATAACTGATCGTTTTCCTTTTTTAACTTACCAAGAATTCCTTGAACAGGTCATCTGGCTTTTCATTTAAGTAGACACAGACAGCTTTCAGAATGCATTCCCGTCGAACATCAACGCTGGGATTCTGGTGGAGATAAGAACTCAATATAAGAGAAGTTTCCTATTTTGGTTCCTTTCAACCTCTTTACAAAACAAAGTCAAAAATATTAACACATAATCCAGATAAATGATTAAGCAATGTTTCATAACTCACATCAGTGACGTGCAGTGAGGTTCATGATTGGTAAGGCACTGACTCCTCTGAGTCAGATCAACAAATATATGAACCCAAAAATCGAAGCTTTTCAATTTTGACATTACGTGAAAGCTTTCATTTTTGCTTTAATCAATTCTAGATTGTTCAACAATATATTTAATAATTATGCCCCTAAAAATATTAAAATAAAAATAGAAGATTAGAACTGGGCAATATGGACTTAAAATCCTATCATGACATTTTGTGGTATTTTTTGCGATAACAATAAGTCTATGAAGGTTCTCAGTCATCAAGGTCATCGTAGTCTAAGGCGCTTGGAAAGAAAAGTAAAGCTTCTTCAGTGAAGAAGCTTCTCGGATGAAACGTCTTCAAGCAACTTAAAGAAGTCCAGACGCTTTTCTTTGCAAGCTTCTTAACAATAAGAGTTACAATAAAAGATCATAATAGTATTTTTGCCTATAAATCTATCAATGCAGCCTCACAAATACAAATACTGCAAATTAAATTTAGCAAATGTGCTATTTAGACAAACCAGCAGTTATTTATCTTGTTGAATTGATGATAAGTTTGACATTAATGGAAGTAATAGTCTCAACTAAATTATCTTTTTTTTTTTAGAGGTTTGAAAGCAGTCTATCATTTTAATCACATAGGACGTGTGTTATCACAATATTGATAAGCGATGCAATAAGTGCCCAGCCCTACAGAAGATGCATTAAAATTAATTTCGGTTTGGTGTGTCTCATTTTTTGTGTGTAGTAAATAAATTGGTCAAATGACCTGGAAACAATTATAGAAAAATCATTAATTTTACATCAATTTATTAATTTATAAATAGGAGATGCATTGTAATAAAATTGGTGCGTCTCATTGCTTAGGACTGATTTGGTGTCGATTTGTCCTTTGTGAAATTTACTGATGTTCCCTAAGAGCGCTGCTTTATCCACTGTGTCAATGGCGCTCTCAGTGTAATGTGATTACACTGTGAATCCATATACGTGTACCTCTTATACATGTTGCCTTTAGGGTTCAGCACTGCCCTCCATCAGCCTCACTCCATGCATTTTTGCAGCACATTTATGACCAATAACATTAAACATGTAACACACATTCGTCAAATAAATTAGGTAGTCTGCAAGTCATCATCTGTATTACATGTGTAATCAAACATGTACGTTGGCGATTTAGAGAAACAGCAGTGGGATTGCGTATGTGTGTGTCCGCGGTGAGACACAGCATCATCATTGCCTCCTCTCAGCATTTTACCTTGTATTTGACCAGAAAATCCGTAATGACAGCAATTTTGACCATAAAAATATTGAAATCACACAGATTTTAAAGCAAATTTAAAATCTAGTGTACAAATTGAATTTCTCTTTTGTTAGTATTTTACTTCTCATTAAGGTGCCTCACTTGACTGCATGTCACTGATTCACATGTCTCTACAAAATATTCAAATATACACATATTCAGTTGAAAAAAAAATCTGATTAATGACAGACACAGAAGTTGAAGAAGCATTCAAATAATTTCAGAGCTCAATCAAGGTCAACTAAAATACATACCCCATCCATGGCTGCCATGATTAAGTTGATATTGCGTTTAGCTGTTCCCCCCTTCTTTTTGAACACTCTAAGAAGGTGGTCTGCGTAGTGGTCCAGCTTGGCCAGGTCGACAACAAAGGGACCATGGTGATGCGGGTGAACTCCGCAACAACCTGAAACATATTAAAAATTACAACTAGAGAGTATTCGCTATTAGTTTTATTAGAGGCCACATGCAAGAATGTTACAACTTTCAGTCAAACATTTTGTATCTTTTAAAATTAACAATTTACAGTACTTTGTTCTTCTTCAAATACAAGTTCTTATGAAAATGACTTGCAATAACAAAGTTAGTAAGAATTACCTCAGTCTCTGAAAACAGGGCAGGCCATCTGTTTTTGACCTCTGCAATAAATGGCATGTCTTTGATGATTTCCTGTCTTTGGTAGCGATGATAGCCAATGGAAACTGATACAAGGAGTTAAATGCATTATATATAACAGTATTACACATTATTCTGCACAATGACAACAGATGAACGCATGTCTTATACTTTACAAATCAAACTGTTAATCGCTTAAACTAGTTAGCCGTAAAACATTCCCACGTGACATTAAGGACATTTACCCCCATTTACTCCTCATTAATCCTTAAAAGAGTTTATAGTAGGTGGACTTACCTTTAGTCTGGACAAACCCCTTTCCCTCCCTGCTAGCAATCTTAGCTTAACTAAGCTAATCTAATCTTATCCTTGCCATATTATCAACTAAACTTTAACTGCTATTTATGGAAGCTTGTTTCTGCTGACACTAAGTATCTTGAAATTTTTAAATTCTGAGTTATTTTGACTTTTTGCAATTTTCTCATTGCAATTTCATCTGTTTTTTTTTTGTTTTGTTTTTGTTTTTTAAGTGTTTTTAATTATTGTTGTATGGAGGACATATGTCAGAGGTAAGAATAAAAAACCTGTACAGGTATTACAATTAAAATGTGGAATTTTATAAAAGCAATGACTTAGACTTGGAGCAGTTCAAAGTCTGAATAAACATGTCCACCTAACCCATTAAGCAAATTGATACCTTTTTTTTGTTGTTTTTTAACCAAATTAACACATAATCAAACCAAGGATATCGCCTACGTTTTTATTTTAGTTTTACAAGTTCACAATGTCGTTTGTCTTTTCTTACTTTTTTTTTTACCATCTAGTTCTAGTTTTTAAGTTTACGTTAACTATTATAATACTGATTCTGAGTAAGTCAACCATTTCAGATAACTTTTCAACTTACTCAATTTTAAATTTATTAAGTCCAAATTTAAAGAACTTGAACTTTAAATTTCTAGTAGCTTAACTGAGGAGAGTAAGCTTATTTGTCTACTTCAATTCGACTGGGAGGTCACTTCCTAAATTAATAATATTGTCAATGAAGTTCAATAAACTAAAATTCAGTCAAGAGCTGAAAGTAAAATATTAACCCATTTGGTTTTGTCCAAAGATTAAACTCACAATGACCAGAAAAAAACCAAAAAACGAGGAAAACTCAGAACTGTAGTGCAAAACATTGAAGACGATCTTTATTGTTCACAGTTAAACACAAGCCACTGCTTTACGAACTTCCTTTTTTGCCATTTTGTCCCAGATTCTCCAGCTCCGGTGAGAGTCCTGATTTCTTCCTTCAGTTTGTGCTGATTGTACCTTCTGTCTTGGTTTCTTCTGTCTTGGTTTGCTGTAGATACTACGGTTGGCATTTAAAGTGGATTGTTGAACATGCTTTAGATAGCGAGGCAGAAGGAAAAAACAGCAGGAGTTCCCGGTGGACAACAGGATTTAGATGGACTTCCACAGCCAGAGTTTACTTCTAATACTTCCAAAGGAGAACAGGTAACTCCATGTTTATCAGACCTGCAGAAAGGAAAACCCATCGGACAGGATGTGTCTGTTTTCAAGCGGAGTGAACAAGTTGAGAAACAACACTTATGTTTAGAGATGACTGAGGTCAGCCAGAATGCAAATATATTGCTTGGCACTTTCAAAATAATCGTATTGAACTGAATGTTGTGATAAAACCTGGGTCGTGCAACCCTGTCAGGTCTGATTCAATTTTAGTTCATGTACCCCAAAATTAAAAAGAAAAAAAAAAAAAAAAGGGGGGGGGGGGGGGGGGGTGTAGAAAATGTAGCATTTATAAAAATTCATAAAAATGTTACCAGTCAGTTTCCAAATCTCATTCACTCACTTTCCTTTTCTGTGGAAATAAATCATTTTTGTGTGTCCGCAGCACCTACACTTAAACATTTGGATCCAAAACCAATTTTCCTTTTAACAAAAATGTAAAGGTTTGTCGGAAATGTTCTGCTTAGACACAAGAACAATAAAGAGTGGGTTCAAAATGTCACTAGAACAAACCAAAAACTCAAGCGAACTTATATTCGAACTTTGATTAGAAGTGATAACTGATGAAAAATAAACAGTGTTTTCTTTTTTTAGAATTGCTACCATTTAAATAGAAAAAAGGAAAATGTTTCAAACAAAAACAAGAAAAAGAAAAAAGTGAGTAAGCTGTCAGTTTACCCAAAATTCAGGTTTTCTGACTTGTGCCTTCAGTTACAGTCAAAGAGACAGTTTCTGCCTTCTCAGCTTATGCAATAGTGATGAGTGGAATTTTGCTCACAGCTTTTAAACATGATCTCTAAATATTTCAACAACAAACCGTCTGTGTTACTGTGGATAGCCACACCACCACAATAGAAAGTAGCTCCAATTTAGGTGAACTGACTTTCTAAAAAGTAAATAGTCAAGGTGTCCTGTGTAGGGAGCTTCATGATTCTTTATCACTGTTATCAACTTCCTGTCAGTGAATCTTTCAGCACCTTTGTTTTGTCAAGCGTAGCGTGCTCACTGGTAACATGCTGACATTGCTTGTATCACATTATCAAAATTCTTCAGGGAATAAAGCATTATGAAAAAAACACAAACAAAAAAAAACCCAAAAACAATCATAGGTAGAAGAACTTGGGGTGAAAATCCTGTTGTCCACCCAGAGTGACACTTAGGGAATGGGACAAATAACACTGAATTGCTGACATGTTCCTCTTGTCGATTTTGTAGCTCTTCTCCGTCATTAAATTTCAGTCTCCCTTCATCCCGGCTCAGTCCTATGTCCCTAACTGTGCTCATGATGGGTTTCGTTATAGTCCATGATCTTAAGCTGCTGCTGCCGGGGGCGACTTGACCCTACCTGAACCCTCCCACCACCAGGCCCCGCCCCTGTCTTTCTGCAGAGACTTTCCTGCCTGGAAGCCCTCTGCTGCTTCGGCTCAGAGGCGGGCTCCTTGGTGGGCACAGTGAGAGGAGTAACAGGGGGAGGGGGAGGGATGGGCGAAGGTGCGGGGCTGACTGGGGCAATATAACTTGGGCTTATCGACTCCACACACAGCTCAGTCTTCAGGCCGTGGGCGAGGCCAGCGAGGCGAGGAGGTGGCTGGTCCTCATCACACTGGCTCTCACTCTTGTTGCGGAACAGCTCACGTGCCCTCATGCCCAGGAAGCTCTTGGCACTGGGGTAGGAGCCCACGGTGAGTGGTGTGTCTGAGGCGGCCAGGGGAGTGAGCAGGCTGGCGTGGGGGCAGGACAGGGAGGGCTCCACCAGCAGGGGTGGGGCAAGTTCCTGACTGCCGTTGATGGAGTTTGCTGTCGACTTGGAAGAGTTGCTCGCCTTTGGTTGCCCTGGCGATAAAGTGCTGCCATTGCCATGAGGGGAGTCATGTGGTGGTCTGCTGTCCGTGTCCTCGTTGTTGTGAATGTTACTTGGTCCATCTGGCACGATGCCACTGTGGTGGGGAGAAAAAAAATTATTTCAGAGTGGACCAAATAGCTGAAGGTCATTTATTTTTTTTTAAATGAAAAGAAACAGTGAAACATACATTTTCCATTTTTTTCCTCCTCCAGGTTATTTATGAAGAAATTAGACAACTGACATTTTTTCCCCTTACAACTAAAGATTTGCAATGTTAAAAAGCCTATGAACCATCTATGATCCGCACAATAATAGAAGTTATCTATGAAATACTATGCTATCCATCCATTTGTGTCTGAACCAAAGTGTCAGACTCTAGTTTTCAGCTCTGCGGTTTTAGCACTAAAAAGAATATTATATAATTTGTAATGTACTAATAATACAATTTCACCAAACTGAGTGTTGGTGGATTTGCACACACTCTTACAGGTGCTTTATTATATGCCTTTTTTTTAAAAAAAAATAAAAAAATAAATAAAAAATGCTGTCACACACTCACACGCTGATGGATGCATTAGAGGCAACTCAGGGCTCAGTGTATTACCCAAGGATACTTTGACATGCAGGTTGGAGGAAGCAAGGACTGAAACACTGACTTTACTTTTGCATGACAAAAAGTAACATCACAACTCCACCCTGACCTGGAATCACAAGGCATGTGTGGGTCATCTCTGCCCTCTTGTGGTGAGCAGGAGGTGGTGCTGGCTGGAGCCTCCATCTCTACTCTGCTGTAGAGCTGCAGGAGTTCAGTCTGCAGCAGCTGAGTGATTCTCCTCTGAGCCTGATACCTGCTGTCTGAGGCCTGCAGCTCAGCCCTTCAAAGAAAAGAGAGAAGACACTGGTTCAATGTAGGAAAAGACAAACACGGAGAGAGAACATGAGACCAAATTGTGGGGGGAGCCAAATGTTTTATTTGTAGGAAAAATGATCTTGCCTACTTGCACAACTAGTTTATGATCCGTACTAAAGTAGCGATCCATCTTCTCACACAAAGATTACGACAAACGCTAATTTTCAAGTTACACAATGCTGCTTTAAGTTATACAGAAAAGAGTTACATTAAATTCTCTTTTTGTTTGAATCCTGGTGCTCACTTTGCTTGACATTTTACATCCTCGAGGAACTTCTTTTGCTCTGCGATAAGGTGTTCCTTCTTGGAGAGAAGCGTCTCCAGCTCGGCGACTCTCTGCTGCGCCGCCTCGAGTTTCTGACCCTGAACCAGCAGACTCTGCCGTAGAGTCTCCACCTCCTTTCCGTAAGACACCTGCAGCATCTGGGCCTCCTGGGTGGTGGGTCACAACACAAGAAAAATGCATGAAAATGGGAACAAAATACAGATTAACATTTTCTGCGAGCCTTACTACAAAGCTGTCATATTCTACAAGGTAAGTTATCTGCAAATTAGCAGTAAGTGGTACATAAGCACAGTCATGTCTTTGTTTTAAAGCATTATGATTAGCTGACTGCCTGTGACTTCATTCACCAGAGTTCATATTGCCATGAAGTTGAAAATGCTTCACTGGGAGAGTTTTGTTTCACACCCAACAAACCCAATTAGTGTCCATTTTCACTTCAGTACGTCATCTCTGCTCTTCCCTGCAAACACACACACGAACCTTCTTCCACAGTACCTTTGTGTTATTGGCGTCTGCGTGCTGTAATTCCTGCATGGACAGCTTATGTGCCTCCCCGAGGAGCAGCAGCTGCTTGTTCAGGAAGCTCATTTGCTGCTGGGTGCTCTCGCTGTTGCTCAGCTGAAGGACAAATGAGACAAACAATGATGATGGAGGGCAAATTAGCAATTATGCTACAAATACCCTATTCGAAAGAATTTGAGAAAAGCAGTCCTTAATGATCTGACTCTGATAAACGTCCAATGAGTTGCGGCAAAAAGTCATGTAATATTTCAGTATGCAAAGAAATCCAAAAGATTTCAACTTTGTTTAAATGTGTCACACTTTACAGCCATTCTGTGAAATCGTCCTAAGAAATTACTTCCCAGGTCGTGATATTAAACCATATGGCCATGGTCTTGAAGAATATCTTGACTGCCTAATAAGTGAGAAATTTAAGGAATAATTCAGAATATGGTGAGGCATCTTTTGCCTCTGCCAACTTGTACTTAACCTGAATATCGTGAACAAGGATTTATATATGACCCTATGGATGCTGTCTGATCTGAAATGAATAGACGCCTCCCTGCTCATCAGGATTTCGGTTCAGTCTGGGTCAGAGGAGGGAAACAGACTTCAGACCAATCCCAGGAGCCAGAAAAAACACTCAGACCCCCTGTGTCGTTGACCCAAAAATAAAGAGGGTGAGACAATATCTCCAAGGCAACGAGCCCTGGGACAATCTGCATGTTTTTTTGGAGCTCCCCAAGTCTGACCCAGCTGTCTGCAAGCCTGCTCATGGTACTGCACAGTTTTTCCATTTACAGGAGAAGCAAGCACATAGAAAAATAGAGTAAAAACACAACCTGACTGTGTTAGGAAGTTAGTGATGTCTCACCAGTGGTCATATAGGTCTGTTGGCAAAGACACGTTAATGTCCCTGAAGTTGAAAACTTGCTCTGACAGAGAATGATAGATATGATATAAGGATATCAGAGCTTGACTTAAAAACAACCAGGTCAGGCACACATACCACTGGAGTGGAACTTCCTATAGCAAAAGGTATAGGAAGTCTTAATATGAAAGGCAATCAAAGACTCTGGGGGGTGCACCTGCAACAGCTTTAAGTGCAGCTGCTACTTTTAGATTCCTCACCACAGGCTTGAAGCTGGCTTAGAAAGTTAACCACTTCTCTCTCTAACTGACTCAACTTTCATTTCAACCTGTGGTGACTTCTACCGCTCAGATACCAGACAGCAATTTTTGAGTCAAGGAATCAGTTTTCAATCTGGTAAGGAGCACAATGTCTTCGACCTTCTCATGTTGGTGCACTGAGAATTTGTCTCCCAAGGTTAACCTGCGAGTCCTGCTGCCTAAAAACAAGCATCCAGTTTTTAACTACCTGAACCTTTGTACAGATGCACAACCCTGAACTGAAACCAAGTTTAAATTTGGCAAGTCTTACAGAAGGAGTTACAGTGTGCTGTAATCACACCACGTACAGCATAGAGACACCTTCCTTTTTTCTATAACAAGTGGCAAAGCCACCAATCATCCACCAGGTGGAGGTTATCGCACTAGTAATGTAGCTACAAAGGTAGAATGTCAAACTATCAAAACACCAACAAAAGCCGAAGTTCTGACTGTGGTTTGAAATGATCTCACACTCTGTACTTCTTTACCTTGATAGTCATCTGATTCAGGAGGTGACCAGTGTGACAAACTTTGTTGTTGGCCCTTTGAAGCTCAGCTTCCAGTTCATCCATCTTCTTCTGATACTCCTGCAGCTTGCTCTGAACATGCAGGACAGATTTAGATGAATACCAAACTCTAATGTATACCGTATAGAAATGTTAGCACATCATAATATAAGAGTGAACGTGCATGTGTACCTGGAGCTCCTGGTTCTTGGTGTAGTAGTCGTCTCGACCCTGCTGCAGCTGTCTGATCTGACTGTGCAGCCTGGTCACCACCGTCTCCCGGTCCTCCCACAGCTGCCTGTATCGCTGCTGCTCCACTTGCAAGCTCTCCCTTAGAGATAGGATGTCCACACTCTGCAGGTTCAGCTGGTCCTTCTACACGCACATGCGCACACGCACACACACACACACACACGATAAGCACAGAATTTTCTAAACCAGAAACTCAGACTGAACTGTTTTTGAATGATTTACAAAAATACTGGCACACGTCTCAATACAACCTCCTAGTAGACACACCAATGGTAACATATGTCGCCTGGTTCTCAAGTTAATGCATTCAGAAGAAACTTTACTCTGACCCTAACATCAAGGTCACGGAGCTTCGAACTCCAAGATTGCTATTAGATGCACCTGTGGTATCAATTTGAAGTTCCTACATTGCCTCGTTTTCAAGTTACCAAATTCACAAACTCTGGTGTCCATGCTGCCCTGCTGCTTGCCCGGTGGAGTGGGCAGAGGGGTAAAAAGTTACTCTTTTGGTTGATTGCGACATGGATGTAATCAAACACATTTGATTACTGGAGGCAAAACAGCCTTTGTGACTTCTTTGTAACTGTTATTTGTTGGAAACTAATCTGTGTGCAAACAAAACTTCCGTTACAGTTTCATTGGTATGTATGCAGATGACCCTCAGCTGATTAGACAGCTGGCATTATGAAATGCCCGAATGCCTCAGTGATTACTGAATGTCTCTGAAGAATTTAGATGAGCTTTGTCCTTTTTTATCGTTCCAAATGAAAATAAGCTGTTGAATCAGTGCACATCTAGTGTATAAGATAGCTACATCGCCTTTTGTACATTTTCAACACTGCGTTTGAAAGTGTTCAATCTGTGATAATGAGCACTTGCAAACTTGCCATGGCGTTGTTCTGCTCCTCTAGTGCGGTGGCATTGATGATGCGTCGGAGGAGGCGTCGGTTGCGGACGGCGTGTTGCTCCCTCTTGTAGCGCTCGTACAACAGCTGGTTGTGCAGCAGGAGCAGCTGGCTGCGCAGCGTGTGAAGCTCATCCAGCGGAGCTGAGCCTGAGGAAGCCCAGGTAATAATAATGTAATTAACACACACACACACACGACTAATTAGTGGAGTTAATTATTATTAGAGTGTGAAACACAAGATGAGCACAGGTAATGGTTTAGGTATAAAATTATATTCTATAATCTATTGCTTTTCCTAACTTTGCTGATCACTCACACACAGTGGTATAAAGAGCACTTAAAATAGCAAACACCTTTTACAAATGAGTTCAGGTGTGCAGTTTAGTAAGAAAATGTGAATTTTTTTTTCTTATTTTCAAATCAAGATTGGCATTTGTTTACATCATGATAACAGAACAAACATTTGATCACTAAAGGCTGAAGTTCAACAATTAAACAAGCAAAAGTAACTAGTACTATGGTCTGGTTGGCAGTTTGACAAATAACCTGATGTCATTACCAGTTATTTACATCATAAATATTATATACACATTATGAATATTTAAAATTATGTCAAATAATAATAAAAATCTAGGAAATGCCCAGTCTAACTTTGAATACACGGCTTTGCTTATCAAAAAATGATAGACTAATTTAGTGAGCATGTGCTGGAAAGTTTGATCCAGGATCTTTACAGTCATCCAAGGGCTCCATGCCCATCAGCCACAAGTGAAGAGTGGAGTTTTGTTTTAGATGTAATTTAAAAGACGTGACTCCTATCAGTCAGCCAAGGCAGATTATCAAATTCCAGAGTTGTAATTATAGGTTGGCAGAGTTTTATTTGTTTTTCCTTTTTATGAACTGCAGCTGGAGAAAATTTGATTTGTGCGCTTAAGCATAAACAAAGGCAGAGAAGACATCTTAACTTGAAATTCTGTACTGAACAGGATCTGCATGACCGAGAGAACTTTTATTTTGATAGTTTTTAATCATATTTTCTGTCCACCTCGGTATCATTTCAAAATACTGCAAATGTCTTAAGACCTCGCGGCCAAACTTAGTCATGCGTATTATTTATATACTGCTCCATCTGCAGTGTTGATAATGGCTTCTTTCATCTGTGTACAATGGTGTTCTGAGTGTTGTGAAGGATTTACCTCCAAAGTGTGTCCAGTCAGCTGACTTACTTGGCAAAGGTAATCTGTTAAAGAAGTTTTTTTTTTTTTTTTTTTTTTTTGGGGGGGGGGGGAGAGAGAGACAAAAAAACAAAAAAACAAAAAAAAAAAAACAGGTCAGTAACATGAGCAGTTTTTGTCATATTGTACTCTTAATCTGCCCTTTTTGCATTCTAAAAAACAAAACAAAACCATGTCGTCACCAGTAAAAGCAAATGTTACCACAGGTTAATGGCCTTTGCACACCGGATGCAAATAAAGCGATCTGACCAATCAGACCACTGTATTGGACAGCAAGTGTGCTTTAGCTCAAAAAGTGCACTTGTGCTCAATATACAATAATACAGAAATGACTCATTTTTTGTGATAAAGTCAGTGTCAGAGGAAGCATCTGGATGCACCTCCTATCTTTCTAGCAGACCATTCAGTATTTTTGCAAACCAGATCACACCAGACTCTAAGAGCTTACTCTGTGGGCTCAGTCTTGGGACTTATTTTCTTTCACAAATGCTGAAGTGACAAGACAACAGCTGGCTTGGCTTTGTCCAACAGTATCAAAATCTACCTAGCAGAGTCTAGAATTCACTAAATGTCAAGATATATCAAGACTGTTTATAGGAGTTATAATTATGCTCCTACAATTTTCCCATACGTTGCCCATATTTCCTCCCCTTACAGGTGACCACATCGCAGTAAAAATGGCATGCTTGTAACTTGTCTTATTTCTCTCTCTGCCTTGATTTTGACGTGTGTGTGCCAACTTCATTCTCTCCATCTGCCTGTATTAACACAGATAAAATCTAAATATGGCAGTAGCAAGCAACTAAAATTGAATGCAGTCTAAATGATCTGTGCTTAGTCCTGGCTTTGCTGACACCGCTTGTGCTGTTGTATTATTGGCACTGTGGACAAGCCAGCTGTGTGTGTGTGTGTGTGAGAGAGTGTGAGTGTGAGAGAGCGAGAGAAAGAAAAGAAGGGGGAGGTGGATTTCGAACAATGTCATGCTTGTTCTAAACTGGGTGTTTTCCTTTGGAACTGCGGTAATAGACTGGAAACAACCCAGAAACGCTCTGAACATTGAAAAGCACATCAAAACAGACTCATGAGGTTCTTCAGTGTGATCAAGATGAGTGGCTGACTCACAACAAAGAAGTTAAAGAATGAATACCTAAACCACCGCAACATACATGTGTTACTTCAGTATTTTCATACTGAAAGTTGATATTTAATAACTTAAATTTTCTTTGAAACTGTACCCATATAGCAGAGTTTGTATCACACTCACTAAAGCTAATCAGGAAAGGCACAGAGCTTTTCTGTGCAACTAAAACTACAACTGAAAATACAGTTTCGGTGCATCTAACCTCATGGCATGCGTTTCATGTCATCCTAGTTGTCGGTGGGATTGTTATGTACTTACAACAATGTTGAAAAAAAAGGTTTCTGCATGCTTTTCAAAAGTTAATTTAAGATGTTTGACAGCAGAACAGTAATAACTTGAGCAATGCACACTGATTATCTATTAAAATTAAATGTCTTCACACATTCTGATTTAGGAATCATCAACTTGAAAATGACACAAATGTTGTGGATTATGCAAAGGAGCCACAAACCCTCTTCTAAATACTTAATAATGTTGTGGGTGTTTCATTACGCCCAACATAACCAGCTTGCGGTCCACGTGGCACTGATGATGAGGTAACAGTGGAAATGAAAGACTCCATTGGCACCTTATTTTTCTAAACAATTTGAACCTTATATTGGACTCAACTGCCTAAATGTTATTTTTTACGTTAAATTTTTTTCCAGAACATTTAGAAATCACCTCAAATATGAACAATTGGAACCTCGTGTCCTTGCTACTTGCATTTCCCATCTGTCACCTTCTAATTGTCATTTCACCTCTTCTAAACAGCCTGTAATAGAAAACAATGCCGAATACATGTAGTAATGCATGTCTGATATGGTCAAAGTATTAGGACATTTAAAATTTATGATCTCTCACAAGTACTTAAGACTTTTAAAATATTTTATGGCTTAAAAATCAATTTAAATACTGGAAAGAGCTGAGCGGATCCTGTAGGAGTTGGAGATAAGAAATACTCAAATAAAGGGACTTAGACTTTTTACCCAAGGGGCTAATCTGATAGATTACTGGCTGCTGCGTTTGTAATAGCATTGTGAGGAAACTAGATGCAGTTGCTGCCATTACACATGACATTTTTAGAAGAAATATTTTTGGCAAATCAAACCATTTCTGGTCTGACTATAGCACATCAGATGAATCTGAGGCTGGGTCATGACCAATTCTAGTCTTTTCATGCACAACAGAACATTTTAAACTATTAAATTACACTGTTGCTAATGTTTCCAAATAAGCTACAATCTATAGAATCTGTAGTGTTTGCAGAAGCTGTAGCAGCTGAGTCTACACAGGATGTGTGCAGGCACAGGATGGAGTGCAGGTCACCTGTGTTTTAGACCACAATCACTGTAGATATGAGTGTTAAAATGATGTAGACTTAAAAGTCTCTCACCTCTTGAGAACTTTGTCGTGGGCGTCACTTCCCTGCTGAACAAGGCGATCCAGCACCTCCAGTGGTGAAGCAGACACTACCCCTTCCTCCTCTCCATCCTCCAACCCCTCTTCCCGCTGCAAAAGTCTCTCCATGGTGACCTTGTGCACCACCTCTGACGTCTTCTGGTGCACAAAGAGTGAAGCTGCCCTCGGCAAGGCCAGATCAAAAAATGACTCATAGGGAACCGGGGCTGGCGTCTTGCTGCACGGACTCGGGGAGAACATCCCAAACTTAGTCACTTCATCATCCGGGACAGAGGGGCTTTGGTGCAGGTGGTGCTCAATAGGAGTAAAACATGTGTGAAAAGAGCATGACTGCTCCAGGCCAACAGCTGAATTCCTTCCTTCTCCTGCTCCCGCTCCTCTTTCACTGCCAACAGTGCTGCTACACACGGTGTTCTCCGCTTTATCTGGTGTTGATACAGCATAATGGGTGTCCCGGACGGTGCCTCCAGGCTGGGTGCTGGAGCGGGTCTTGTCTCGTGTCTGACAGCCAGTCAGCGTTTCAGTGGTGTGATAGAAAGGGGAGTCAAAGCCCCTGACACCCGACAGCTCCAGCTTTTCTTCAGTGAGCTTCCATAGCTCCTCTGTGATGGCAGCTGCAGGAGACAATGACATTCAGAATATACATGCAGGTTTAAATATTTCTGCAATCACAAAACGATCGCCCAATTTTTTTTTTTGTATTTTTTTTTATTATTTAAGAAGGAATGGATGTTTACATCTAAGCACCTAGCTTTAGAAACAGAGCTTGTGCCATTTGGCAGATGCTTCTGTTAAAAGTGGTGTTCGCAGCATTGCAGGTGCATTTATTTTTAGTATAAGTGGCTCAAGTGGGATTTAAACCAGTAACTATGCAGAGAAAGCTCAACATACAGGGAAACAAACAGATGTGTTGGCATCCTGGATGTTTAGTTCATGAGCTGAGAATTGTCCAACTTAACTGGGGGAATCTGTTTATCAGAATGTTGATTTAATTAAAAACAGACCATCCTACTGACTCATTGTTCTCATATATGTGTTATCCAATTTTATTAAGGTGTCTGTTCTGAAAAATCAAATTACTTTGCTTTAAAGAATGCAACTAGTTTAAGGGAAAATCTATTGGGCTAGGAAGTACAGTTTCCTTAACTTTCCTTTCATTTCTTTTTGAGAGGCAGCGTAGGCCATCTCTAGTCGTATGACAACTGGGATAGGCTCTTATCAAACATGGTTGTGGTAGTGTGATAGCCTGGGGCTGCTTTGCTGCTTCAGGACTTAGACACTGTAATTAATGGAACCATGAATTCTGCTCTCTACCAGAAAATCCTGAACGAGAACGTTGGACATCAGTTCGCGCCCTGAAGCTCAAGCTGGGCTGTGAAGCTGGATGATGATCCAAAACACACCAGCAAGCCTACCTCTGAATGGCTTTTTAAAAAAGGCAGCAAAACAAGGGTTTTGGAGAGGCCTAGTCAAAATCTGGACTTAAATCTGATTAAGGTCATGCCAAAGCATCTCAAACAGGCCTTAAGAGAAAGGTGGGCCTCTCCAGTGATGTGAAACTTACTACAAATGCTCGACTGCAATTCTTACTGCCAGGGTGGCAAAACCACTTATTACGTTAAACAATTTAAAAACTGAATTTTACATTTACTTTTTTTTTTCTTTTTGTCTAATATAAAAATTTGATGTGTTGAAACACTTAAGGGTGACAAATATGAAAAAAAAAAAAAAACCCAAACAAACCAAGAACTCTGCAGGTGTAATATTAAAGAGAAAAGGAGCAAACTGCTACATTAAGAGCCTCTCAGGATTATCAATAGGAAAGACTGATAATGGCAGGCATATCCAACAATAGCTTTGATGGCTCCAGTGTTTGCCAGTAGCAACCACTAAACAGAAAAGCCATATGACATTGAGAATTTTCAAATGTAGGTCTTGTACCAGAATCACCAGTTCATACAGCTCTTTTTCAGAAATCTAATGAATATGTGCCTGTGAATGCTGCTCAGATCCAATGTTTGAATAAAAAATGGCTAGCATGAATTTATTCAACATCTTGCTAGCATTTTGTGTGCAATTATAATTCAATAAGAGGAATGAGAGCAGCAGGTAGTCTGCCTTTAACACCACGTGAATGACTTGGGGAAACTATAGACTTCTTTTTTGTTAACCTCAAAATAAATATTTTTTTTTTAATAGTACAGCAACATTTTCTTGGGTTGACTTTAGTCCTTGTGGCTTGAATTTGCTGACAATGTACATAAATGTGTTTCTGCAAGAAAGAAACTCACCCTCTTCCTTCTCTTTTTCTTTCTCTGTTCTCAGCTGCAGCTCCAACTCCTGTTTCTTCATGAAAACTGAAAGCTCTGTCAGAGTCATGGAGATGTTCTCTGCAGCCCCTGCATCTGATGACGAAAAACATGCCACATGTTTGCATATGGTATCAAAAAATGAAAGGAAAAAAAGAAGAAATACTTTTACCCTAAACTTGAGAAATTAACTATTAAACCTCTATAAACAGTAAAGCAGAAATTAAACACATTTTAGGTCATTTCAAGTAGAAGTGTGCACTTCACTCAGATTACAGATGTTTATGCTGTTGTAAAATATCCAGCATTTTAAAATTAGGCAGAACGGAGTCTTGCCCAGGAGGGGTGGACCATCAGATCAAATTACAGTTGTGAGTTAACTGCTTCATCTGGAGCTCCATCTGAAATGTATTTCAGTCAGACTGGTTTTCTATTGGATCATTCTGGATCTAATCCAAAAAGTGATGGCCTGTGAAGACTACTGTAAAATGAATGATAATAAATCGTATCAATGACAGACATCACGTCTAACCTTTGCTTGTGGCCACTTCTGAACTCTTCTCAGGCTCTTTTACTGGGTCTTGTCTCACCAGTGTGGGCTTTGTGCCTTCCCCATGTCTCCGATCCTGAAAAGTCACACACAGTTAACAGTCTTATTAGAGACAGTTTCAGGATACATCGGTGGTTTGTTCCAGCTCTTCTTTCCCAGTGTAATTCTAAAATAAATTTTAAATAAAGTTATAATTTTTCCCTCATTAAACATAATTACTCAAATCATATTGCCTCCTGCTGTTTTCATGTAAGGCACATTGAATTGTTCAACATATTAGTTTTTTCAGATTCTTAAGTGATTAAAAAAAATGAAAACATCATAGTGTAATGAATAATCACAATCTGCCCACTGCCAATGACCTTTTGTAATTCTATCATGCAAAGTGATTGGCAGGATTTTTAAAATCTGCATCTTATGGACATTTTCAGGATAGCGTTGAGAGAGCATACTTTTCTTGGTGGACTGGACTGTACTGTGTTGGCTGGTAAGGAGATTACAGGAAAGTCATCTGATAAGGTGGGAGGCGGAGAAGACGTGGCTGGGGTGCTGGAGGCAGGCGTTCCTTTTCCTCCTGCTCGGATCAAAAACAATCAGCAGTCACCAGAAAAGACACGACAGGACGTCACGTCAGAAAACGGTACGGTATGTACAGCATGATGTAGCCTGTACCTGATGTGCAGTGGAAGCGGGTGGGAAGATGTGAGGCACTGTGGGAGAGCTCCAAGTTGGGCGACATGCCCCTTGAGGAAGGGGGTGTAGTCATGCCACACAATGAGGAGGGGCTCCACAGAGGGTCTTTCCCACCACAGGAGGAATTTAATTCACAGGAGTTCTGCAAAGAAGAGAGTCATTATTACTGTAATATAATAAAATTTGGGAAACAAACTGGTCTATAGATGATATACTGTTGTAGCTTAGTAAACAAAATTATTAGATCATTCTCTGTCATATATGGTGATTTGGTGCCCTCTTGTTATAAACTATAAAGTGGGAACTAAAACTTCCTGATGCATTTCGTCGCCCACACAGAGAGGGACACAGACCACCTGTGTATCACAATCAGCTTTATGAAAGATTGGCAGTGCTACATTAACTGGGGGCAATTTAAAATTGCACTTCTGGAGGAAGCTTGACTATCCTCATTTTGCAGGACCAGTCGCATGCCCACTTGCCTGGATACCCGAGTTGAGCTTCTCAAAAGTTACAGGATATTTATTATTCTAGAATTTGAAATACATCTCAACTGGCTGGGGTTTCTTATTCTGTTAATGCATTGTAAGAATTAATTTACTGTCAGATGGTAGCTTGAATGAACTAGAAAATAGTGGCTGAATAGTGGAACAGGTGGATGTGGGTGAAGCAAGCCAAGTAAAAAAGTAGCGGCTCTCACGTGTTTTCCAGATTATCCATCCGTCACAGTCGTGGGAGAGAAAAATTCTCAGACAGACCCCAGGGGGCAGAAAAACACCCAGACCCCTCCTTCATGCAGCTGGTCCGATAATAAAAAGGGAGAAAGCATCTCCAAGGCAACAAACCCTTTCCAGCCCTTACGGAGTGGTGGCAGGATAAGCATAGGGGCATGAACTTGACTCTGCCCGCCAGCTGATTTTAGGGACTCAAAAACACTTTTTCTTTGCATTTTTCAAAAACATGGAGGACAGCTATTGTTCTTTTTGAACTCATTCGTAGGGCTTTCTGGACAAACAATCGCCTAACTCTGTCTGACAGGTGCTATATGGGGTGTAAGCATGACCCTGTGTACAACAGCCAGCATCAAGCAGAAGCTTAACAACAACGTGCTCTGGCACTACCCTCTGATCATCAATTACTGACAAACCCTGTGTCCTAAAGCAACAATTATGACAGATTTTGATCGAATTATGGATGATCTTACCTGCCGTCTGGAGGTCTGTGGGCTGCGGTACGAGGATTGTGTCCCTGAGAAGGGGGGCAAGGACAGGGGTGGGGGTAGAGGCTGTCGTGGAGTTGAAAATGGGGTTGAAGAAGTGCTTCCTGTTGTCAAGAAGACAAATGGTATGAACAAGCCACTAATGGATCCAGCCAGCAACTTTCAGTCTGCTCTTAGGGCACCACTGTTCCGGTGCTCTTTAAAAGCTGCTCCAAGTAATGCTTCAAAGTAATACTTCAAA
This sequence comes from Perissodus microlepis, assembly GCF_051167445.1. Taxonomy (NCBI): domain Eukaryota; kingdom Metazoa; phylum Chordata; class Actinopteri; order Cichliformes; family Cichlidae; genus Perissodus; species Perissodus microlepis. The sequence goes on along the minus strand of NC_140467.1, from coordinate 33,928,945 downwards.
TGATAAAATCCCTACTATGTTCTAACCTGAGCTATGGTTCTTGATGCAGATGCAAAAATGCAACATGTCTATTATTATTCTTGCTCGTATCAGTATTGTTTCATATGCAAAACTGACCATAGCTACTGTGGAGGTCTGGGTAGGGGCTGGAAGTGCAGTCCTGTGGTCGCAGGTGGATTTGGGGGTAAAAGTTCTCAGGCATGGTGGCATAGCCCTCCTCGCAGGAAGCCTCCTTGGGGTCTAGAGACACTTTGGCACATTCAATGACGATATCATGGATTTCATACTTTTTCCACCTACAGAAAAGCAAAGCAATGTTAGGCAAAGTCCTGCTGGAAATACAGAAAAATAAAGAAATAAAATTTGTCTTACCTGGTGGGGTCAAGCTCATGATCCTTGGTTCCCGTCACCAATTCTGGATGAATACGAACGTGTTCAAGCATCGGCTGAAGGTTGGACACAAATTTAACATCCATCATCACTTTGCTACCAACTCTAATGAAGAGCAACAGATCACTGCATCTGAAGTAATGCCCTTACCTTAACTACTTCCTCAAAGGTTTCCATGTTCTCCTTCATGCTGTAATGGGAGCGCAGGTAGGACACAAAATTGCAAGGGTACATGCCATAGAGACGGTGGAAGAGGGAATAGACGCTGGCGTGTAGGTGGATTAGGTAAACCTCTGAAACATGGCCTTAAAGTGGGGAAAAAGGGTTAGAGAGACAAAAACCTAAGCTTGCTCAGTCCTTTAAACACCCCTTTACCTCCCACACAACTGGATCAAGACCCTTAAAAATGAACTAGAAAACATTCAAAAAGCCGACAACATATTTTTGAGACATGACAGGAAGTTCCTACCTGGATTTTTCAGGTTCCACGATGCCAAACGGCCAAAGATGTCAAAATACTCCCACAGGTGTTGTTTCCCAGCTTGAGGGATCATGGGCAGCAGAGTGATCAGCACCAGCACTCCAGTGATAAGCACAACTACATCTGTATCTGTCTGCCATGATATCAAGGTGAAAGTATTTAGGTTTAGGGCACACAAAAGACATTACATAGGACAATCAAAAATCTTAGGCTTAGCGTATTAGCATACAATTTGCTGACAAGCTCTAGTAGAGCTAAGGCAGATTTTGTGAGGTTTGGGGATGGGTATGTTGTAGCTATTAAAAATAATACAAGCCAAAGTACAATACACACTGAATTCTTAGCCTATACTCTGTAAGTGATGTGGTGTCTAATGGTTTTTAATGTAGACATTTAAATACTTGCTAGTAACAGCTCAAAGATGTGTGTATATGAACAAAACCCAGGTAAGTAACTGCTTTGAAAGCAGAAAACTAAACAATCTACTGCTTTGTGTGCTCACTAGAATTAAATCCATTCTAAAAGCTGCTTGGATGAAAAACTTCTGATCCGCATCCATCCACACACGACTCGGTGCCTTTACAAGATTTCTTTGTTCATCGAGTCGTATCTGGGTCGTTACCTTTAGGCATTTGAGCAGTGAGAGTAGCAGAGGGTATCGAGCAATCTTGTGGATCCAGGACGGCTGCTTGCGGACTACATGGCCGAGCAGAGTGAGGGTGGGCAGCCGGCAGGCCTGTTTGGTCATACAGTCATTCATCTTATCTAGTAGGTGCTGTGACAGAAGGACATTAGGGTCAGGGTAGCAAACACAATCAGTACTCAGCACAGGCAAATAGTCTCCTTTTTAAAGCATGTTGAAACTAATCTGTGACAATATAAGCTGTAACTTTATACAGGACCATAATGACCAATCAATACATAGAGTTTAATGTTTCTATAAGCAGTGCTTTTTGTTCTGTTGGTTTTCTTTTTTTTTTCCTACCCTAAAAAGTACCACGTCACAGGCTACAACAAACAAACTCCACCTCACCTTATCATGTGGCTCTCTGACAGATGACAGGATATGCACAGCCTGGGCGGAGTTGGTTTCTAAATAGTAGTCCACCAGCGTGTTTAGCAGCATGGACCCACGTTCTTCAAGGAAAACAGGAAGGAGATTTTGAATAAATATGCAGTGAGGTAAGTTAAACCAGGTGATAAAGCAAGCATTATTAAAAGAATGAGATGCAATCGGCACAGAAGGGCCAAGGTTATCAAAGTTCAGTGGCTGGTTTCCCCACACACAGATTTTACTTTTATGGGCTACTGATACCCAAGTACATTTTGTGATGTATTATTTTATCTGTCTGAAAAGATGATGCAATTGCTCAAGTAGCAGTATCACTGCTTACCAGCTAGCTTCCTTTCTCCTAGTTCCTTACAGCCAGGTTAACTAGGTTATCTTTTTCATGGTCATATAGCCTTCAGCTGCCTCACAAACTCAACCTCCACCTTCCTGGACTACAGCTAGCAGTGGAAGTCCATATTCTAGTCTAATGGCCAATTTCTGCTTAAGCTGGTAATCTATGTTGCAAATTACACATTGAGTCGACATAGCCTGCTACGACTGCAACTGGCGTTGAAGGTTACATCGCAGGGTAAAGAGGGGTTTCCGGTTATGACCTAAGTTAACCAAGGCTGCAGAGCAGAACAAGGACTACCATTGCTAGGTGCAACTTAAGAGAGTGGATCAGAGTTTGTGAACAGAATGAGAAACTCACTGAAGAAGCACAAGTATGCATATAATTTTTAATTATTTATTCTGTTAAGTTGTGGTGACATCACACACACACAGAGAAAGAAAGCTGTGCCCAGAATAAACTGTGTTGACACATAACAAGCCAAGTGCCTACCAGTGCTGAGCTGCTCATTGATAAGGCCTCTGATCTCTTCTAGCTGGTGGAGGTCAGAGGTCTCCAAGAGTGGGAGGAGGTCCCCCACATTTGGCTGTTCCCTGGCCATGGTGGTGGCAGTGCTGGACGTGGAGGCAGCGTCTCTGTCACGGCGTCCGTCCCCACTTGCCTGGAGGACTCCTGGGACCCACCCACCAATACAGTCTCCAGGCACCTCTACAATGCACCAAGATCAAATCAAAAACATTTCCAAGAATGTGTTTAAGCTCTGATCCAGGATTACTGCTTGCGTGACAATATCAACGGTGTAATGGGAAGCAGGGTTTGCAGTAAAGAGAATTCTCTTAAATGGGGAGAGAAAAAAAAAAGTTCACCCTAAATGAGTGGACTTCTCTTTTGTGATACCCACGCAGATACAAGAGCTCTGATTTGACTAACGTAATGGCCTTGTCATGGTATCCTATCAGGTGAGGGAGGTGTGAACGACAGACAACGCAGCCATATTTCCATGTAATTTCAAGTTATAAGCAATGAATACAATGTCTCTGCTGTAAAGACACGCAGTGGTCCTTAAGTCTCTCAATCATCCCGCAGATGAGGCCAAATAAGGCCTTTAAGAGGGCCACATAAAGCAAAATCAATTATTGTTCTGTTATTTCTGATCGTTTGTGAAACATAATTGTGTTCGTGTTGAGTTTATGAAGCCAAATTAACATGTTATCAAAAAGTGCAACACCAGAAGGCATAGAGGAATCCCCTATTAGAGCTAGTCAGTCTAAAATTCCTCTAAGCAGGAAAAACCCTGACTTCACGATGCCTGCTTAGTACCCAATAAACTGGTGAGGATGGTGGAACATTCACCAGCCTTATATTTCCTTCTGAAGTTCTAACTGGCTGCTATTGTGTCAATGTTTTCACACAATGGCAGCCAGTTAGAAAGAAGATGGCTTAAAGGGAGGGTGTCCCTAAAGGGAAAGAATATAAAACCGTGGTTACAGTTGACGCGGTGCTCAGAGCTTGTGCAAACTGTGACGTCAACATAGACCAGTAACCATTTATACTCAAGCCTGAGGCACGCTGGACTCCTTACAGTCTTCTCCTAAACAACTGAAGAATCACCACGTCAGTGCTCACAAAAGAAAAAAGAAGAAACAGAGAAATTGTTGAGGTTTTCTACAGAATGCCCATGTGTTCTAACCTGGAAGCTCAGGCCATGCCAGAGTTCACCCCCAGGTTTAACACCACTTTTGAGGAGCCACCATTTGTAAGGGTCAAAGGCAAGAATATACTGCCAGTTCATGAGGATGAAGTAGTGGTAGCACCAAAGCCAGTATAAGATAAATAAGGACCACTCTAGGCTATGCATCATGGGTCCAAGAATAAAAGTATGGAGTCAGTATAAGAGATCCCTATTATATAAGATATCTGAAGAGATTAATAAGGTTGAATTAACAGTGTGATAACATTTTGAAAACTTGCATTTACTATAGTTTCAATCAGAGCAATAATTTGGTAATAGTTTGAAAACGGCAAAAAATGACACACAAACAAACCAAACAGTTGATGATAAGATGCGGCTGAATGCTCAAAGAAATGACAGAGTTCATGTTATTTTTCAATTATATTATATTAAACAAACCGACTGTTTTCCTCTGCAGACATTTTAACTTTGTCACCGCAGAGAATGCAGAGTTTTTACCATTAATCAAACGTCCAAGGAAGTCGTGACAATTTGACAATGGAGCCAATTCATAATGTTACTTAAACCCATGCTTTTTCCTACAGTGACAAGGCAAAAATCTGGAACAAGCCTATACATTTTGTTTTTTGAAGTAAGAAAATTAAATCTTTTCCTCAGGGAAGCACAAGCTCAGCAGGCCATAACTGATTTTCCATCAAAGTCCTGAACCACACGCAGCTTTATTGACACAAACACACATAAACCACCTCGCTTGTCAAACATACTGCGGGACAAATAAAAAAAAAGGGTCAGAGAACGGACTTGGAGCGGATTAAGCAGTGTCGATGTATCCAACTATGTGACCTGCTGCTAATCTGACCTCAAGAAGACAAGAGAATCCTTTCAAATCCTGCCTGTTTACTATCTGAGTTTTAAGTGAGAAGTTGTTTAATTTATATTGAGTATACACAAGTATGTGCTTTGAAAAAACTAAACAAAAAAAAACATAAATACAACGGGACCTGATGTGTTTACCATTTTAGGGGATAAGTCTGTTTATGTTGTCTGTAATGCGTTTAGGCTAGACGCTGAGTCAGCTGTTCGGAGTAAAGGAGGCCAAGGAATCCTCGCAAATCTCCATCTGAGAAACGGGCATTAATAATACTGATAGACAGGCCATTAGCATCAGGGTGTCTGCACCCAGCAGCTTCTTCCCCAAAAGGAATAATGAATCAGCACCAGAGATCTAATTTGAGCTCTTAAACCACAACCCCTAACAAGTTAGAAAATGATGAGACTCTTGTTTTTTGTAGCTCACAGGGTGTAAACTATCAGTGCAAAATATTGAAGCTTTCAACATGGAGTCACATGCTACGAAAACCAAGATAACAGGAGCTTATCCGGAGAAAATAAATGAATCGATATCCAGTGTATTTCCACTGAAGTCATGTGTCACTTCTCCTCTGGATGGAAACGTGACAATATTAGTCGCTCCAGGATGCTCCCATTAACATTCGCACATGTTCCCGTTTGTTCACTCACAGGACACGTCACAGCCCAGTTTTCTTCTTTTTTTTCTAAATCAATTAACTGCTGAGTCACGGGGGTTGAGAATTGGGGTGTGGAAATGAAGTCTTGCAGGGACAGGTCAGTGGTGTAAACAAGAGTTAGCCTCAGTGTGATCTCAGGCAGCTTGGGAATGCTCAGGAGCACACAAAGAAGCTTTATGCAGCCCGAGCGCTTCCATGTACACACTGAAAATTACATTTGGCCGAGCGCGAGCTGTTAGCAGTAGCCTTCTATTCTCCTGCGTGAATATTTAAAAGCCCCATCATAAAGAAGGACATTTGCCTTCTTTATAATGGGGCTATACGGTCCGTTTGAATAAGTTTTTAATCAGACACAGTTTGCAGAGGTTTACTGGACTGAGCAAAGATACAACTAACTTTCTATTCCTGAGCTATCTAATGGGTGGAAAATAATGAAAAATGCCCCATCAAGTCTTCCCAGAGCTAAAATTGCTTCTTTTGTTTAACAAACAAACCATCCCACACCATATTAAATCTTACATGAACTTTTAAATCGGTGTACATCTATTCTTATCATTTTATTACCATCTGTTTTTTGTTTTTTTTTTAAATATAAATCATCCAAAAAAACAGCAAAAATGTCTGTCACAATTTACAAGAGTCTATTGTTAAATGAGAAAACAGTATTATGGTTAATACAATGATTAATTACTATAAATGTCATAAATTGTTTTGGACTAATTGATTAAATAATGGTAGATAAAATAGAAAAGCAGCAGGTCACCACATGCAAATATGAAACTGAATGAACTGAAAAGACTCCACATTTAAAGTATTTATATGAAACACACGTATATACATAATTAATTCAGACTTGTTGTGCACACCTACATAAACTGTCTTTAGGTAATGTTGTAAGAATGAGATCTGGATGTTGTACAACGTTATGCTTCCTTCAGAAGCTAAGGCTACACTTACTAATATACTGTGTTGGGGTAGGTGAGGGATGCTGTCTGGGTAGTGTACATGTGAGGCCGAACACATGACATCCACTTGCTCGCTGCAAATTTACCAGACAATTATAAGCACCACTGGATATCACACAGACTTTGTAACACTGTCAAATGTCCGCTTAGCTCAGTTGGACATTTCGGGGCAGAGTCTTGAGGAGTTTAGTGCTGCACAACTAATGAAAATTTAATTTCTTTCCTTCACAACAACATCCTGAAAGAAAGAAAACACCTCAAACACTTGAAAACAAACTCTAAACAGTTATGACTGGGTGGCTATCATTTCAAAATTCCCAGAACCAGAAATCCAAACAGGCAGCCATGTCGGTGGCTGGGAGCTTGTGGTAAACTGCATTAATCTGAAAACAGTCAGTATTCCCTGGAAATAGCTCGGACCTTTTCTCACCATGACAGAGGGCAGCCTTGGTGCCTAACTCTTAAGTGCTGGTGCACAGTATTCCCATTTTTAAATGACACAAGTTATGTGCAAAAATAATAATAATGATGTGTCTGTGAAGGTTCTCAGTAATAATAACAACGATGATTTAAATTAAATAAAAACTCTGCATAGATAACCAAACCAGGAAATTCTGCAAACCTGGCCATAAGTATTACTGACATTAGTCATATCTATTTATTTTTTTCCATTCCATGCATGCTGCTGACCTGAAAAATGAAAAAGGTCAGCTGCATGCATGGGATGTGGTTCATTTTATATTGCCTGGGAAATAATGAGTATATCACACATTAATCTTATCTCCTGGGCACCAGTCTGACCAGCTGTCTAAGGACATCTATCATCAGCTCAGCACAGTAGTTGCCATTTTCGTGTTGCTCCTAATTCGTTGAGAGCTTATATTAAAAACAAATACCTACAGAGGACCGGTTCAACTTGGGACGCTGCCATTTCTGGAGAGACACGAAGCTTATGTCTTTACGCATTTATGTCAAGACTGTGAGCATGCACAGAAAGAATGCAGGTTAAATCACACATGGTCTAAAATATTTGTGAAAAGCTTTAAATACCCCTGTGAAACCCAATTATTCATGAACATGTTGTTAGGGTGGCTTACAAATGAAAATAAATGACTGAGATGAATAAACATGAATGGATTCTAAAGAAGTAAAGTGTCACATATAAACATTTATCCCTTCAGGCAATGTGTTAGGTTAGTGTTTATATATAATGCAAAGGCCCAGTTACCAGTGCTGGAATTTTAACAGCTTAGTCAATGTGACAGGCAGAAATGAGAGCTCGAGGGGGTCAAAGTGTGAAACTAGTGACCCATTTCGTCTTTGGAGTGATTGAAAAAGCTGAGGCGTTGACAAGCCAGCAGAAAACAACAGGATATTAATGGCTGGTGTGACAATAGGAAAAAATTGCTGAGGTGAATTTGGGTAAACTGCTGGCTGTAAATGAGACGCTGAAGAAAGGAGCAGCAGATCTGTCACAGGGATGAATAGCGAAGCGTGAAAAAGCAAATAAAAATACACAAAGGCCGTAAAGACTGGAAAAATACTGACATGGAAGAGGAGGGCCGTGGAGAGCCAGGACAGGCCGAGATGTGGGGCTGAAAAACAGCAGAGCTCCCCGCTGTATGTGGACTGACCAGAGGCTGCTGCTTGTCGTAAACAACTCGCAGGGAACAATGGGCAGGGTTGGGTTGACTTTATCCGATTATAAAACTATGCAGACGTCTCCTCTCTGGCAAACTGAGAACTGCTTTTTAATAAATAACCCACAAAAGCCAGATAAAACCAGGACGAAACGCTTAAAGCCTTAACATCTACCCATCACAGGTCTCCCCAAAAACAAGTCAGTCCCACCGCTGAGAGCTAACGTTAGCTGGGAGCTGCGACCCACACTCGGCGGAGAATTCACTCTGTCAGCCGCATTCAACCAGCTGAGAAACAAGCAAAACTAATCGCTTTCACCAAAACGTAACTTGTGCGTTGAAATTCGTAGTGAGAAAAACAGACGAGATGTAAAAAAATCGGACCTGTTTACCTGTTAGAGTAGCTGCACTCCACAGGGCGCCGCCATCTTGAACAGCTCACAGCCCATCCCACCACAGTGTGCCTCCGCTGTCAGCCTGCATGCAAAAATAATCCCAGGCGTTGGAACACTGCGCGTCATAACCGCAACTTTTACCACTCGAAATCAAATTACATATAAAAAAAAAGCTCCAACTCTCTTGCTCGGCATACTTTACCGCTAGAATTAGCATTTACAGACGTTTCTCGGAATGAATGAATAAATATATGATGTATGTAAACATATATATTTATCTATATTTTCAAAGCTAAATAAAGCTTATAATATTTTTCAATCACCCAACTGGTGGAAGAATGAAGCCTGCATGCAGAGAGTGAAATTATATATATTTTTATTATTATTAAATCAGGTGGCAGTAGTTGGTAGAAATATATGGAAGCTCATTCGTGCCATAAAAAGAAAACCAAAATTGATAAATAATTAAAAACATAAAAAATAAAAGATATAAAAAAACAGATAAATAAATAAATAAATACTGGTGAAAATCCACCATGAAATACATTTGACTTAATTATTCAGGTTAAAGAAAAATAATTGTATGAGGCAGGGTTTTTTTTTGTTTGTTTGTTTGTTTTTGTTTTTACTTTATACATTTAATTATACGCCTTTAATCGATAATAGCAAATAATGATGGGTGGCGGCCGCTCGAACACCCAAGAGACACCTAGCCCATTTTTTAATAGAGAAAGGAAATACAATGTATACTTTCTGTTTGAAAAAGCAAAACGCAACAAACTACTTAGGTGACAATGTATTAATTTAAATCAATCAATGAATAAAAAATGTTTAACATCCATTTTTATTGATTTATTTCTGAAATAAGCTAATGCTATAAAAGTTTGTGTTCACCATTCCTCTTATAGTGACTTACCCTTATTTATATAAACTGCTCCAGGTCTTTTCTTTTTCCTTCTATTTGAAGTATTTTATTTCTTAATGAGGATTTTAATGTGAAACATTTGTACGAACATGTGTTCAACAAATGTACAATAATATGTGCCTATGAAATTAATTATTTGGCATGTTATTAGTCATTTGTGTGCTATTCTATCACAGCACAGTCTGTGAGATCTGAGCAGAGAGATGTTAGAAGCGTGTAGTGTGTGACAAACATGGCTGAGATAAGGTTGTGAGATATATGACTTAATGGTATATTAATAGTCTAATAATATAGCTGATCATGTGGTTAGAAATAAGCAATAACATAGCATGCAAATACACATCAGGGCGGCCCAGTAATTGAACACATGCCTGCACACCACTGGTCAAAGCTACTAGATACTCCACACAATCTATAGCTGTATAGCTGTGATAACATTTAATTAAACTGGAACTGTGACTTCTTGTTCAGTTAGAACAGTGGTTCCCAAACTTCTTTTGCTAGGCCCCCTTTGTTTTACAAGAAAAAAAGTGTTGGTGAACTAAAAATCAAGAATGTGGGATACTGTTTGTCCATGATTTGGAGAGCCCAGTATGTGCTCCCGACGCAGGGGAAACGAATTCTGTTGGGGAAACCTACCTTGGCACTTGTGCAGGTGAAGCCAAAGGGAAGATATGCGTCACCATATTTTCTAGTCTTTGGCTTGGAAGGGCGTTGGTTTGAAGACATATTTGGCGATGCTTCATCTCCTCCTTTGCGTTTGTGTGGGAGCCCCATCAAAAACCTGTCCATTATGCTAGCAGTGTCCAAGCGTTCTTTTTTTTTTTTTTTCATACCGCGCCCCCCTGCAATGGGGCGGGCCCCACACTTTGGGAACCTGTGATCTAATGGATCTACATGTTTGATCTAATGGCTCGAACATAAAGAAAAGTGTTAAGTAGCTTGTCTCACTGTGTGATCCCCTACAACTGAAGCCCACAGAGAATTTTTTACTCTGACCTACTAGATGGCAGCATAAGACTGACAAACAAGATCTCTATGAATCTATGCCATATGACATGCCACCCAGAAGCCATGGCACTATTTCGACAGTCATGAATTATTTTTGATGTTTAATGCCATATAGGTTAAGAGACCTACAAACTTCTTTGCAGCCATCAGCACTCCTGTATAATGCCACACTGTAATACTCATTGCAAGTATTGCTTTAGAAAAAACATTCTTTAGGTTATTTTACCATAGCTGAAACGAGCTCCACCGAGGAATTACAGAAGTAGTTTCAAATGTATCAGCAGATCAGAACACTGATCAAGCCATTCACCATTCAGTGTTATAAAAACACTATGCACAGTGCTTCACTTGTTCCACGTTTTGTTATGTTACAGCTTTATTCCAAAAGGGATTTAATTACTTTGTTTCATCTCAAAATTCTCTACACAATGCCACTGTCACGGTTTGGCAGATCAAACCGTGGGGATGTAAGGGAAAGGAGGACCCAGGCGCAGAGCTCTGAATAAAGACAGTGCGTTTATTTACAGTGAAGTTAACAATAAAAGCACCATTCATCCCTGTTGCTCCCCAAGACTCCCGTGTGTGTCTCCCACTCAGACGTCCGTGTTCGAGCTCCCCGCTGTCGTGTTTCTGCACACCCTGTGCGTGCTGCCCTTCCTCTCCACGTTCCTCCTGTAGGAAAACAATAGAGGCAGCCGTTAAACACTGACCCCCGCGGGCACACACACAATCTGCACTTCCTAAACACACACACTGACTTGGGAGTCTAATGTAATGATCCCGCGCCGGTGGGAGCTCCAACACTCTCCTAAATAGCTCCCCTGACGAGCCCTGATCAACAGCAGGTGTGTGGCAGGAGCTTCGGGTGTTTGCCAGTCCGCCAGCAGAGCCACACCCACCAGGCCTGAAGGAGCCTGCAGAAACACATACACACATCCGCAAACAGGGAGAAGAGGGACAGCAACACCAAATATACATACAATACAAGACAAGTCCAAAACTGCTCAGGGACCCTGGGTCACTCAGACCAAGGACCCTGACAGCCACACATACCCACATATATATAATTCTTCACAGCTTTTTCTCAATACTTTGATTCACTTTTACAGCACCTTGTAGCTTCAAGTCTTTTGCAGTATGATGCTAGAAGCTTGGCACATCTATTTCTGAGTTCTTTGCAAAACTTTTCAAGCTCCATGAATTGGACAGGGAGCATCAGTGCACAACCATTTTCAGATCTTTCCAGAGATATTCAGGTTCAAGTTTGGGCTCTGGCTCGGCCACTCAAGAACATTCACAGAGGGGTCCCAAAACCACTCCATTGGTATCTTGGCTGTGTGCTTTTGTTTGAGCTTGAATAGTCTCCCAGTTCCTGGTGCTGAAAAACATTCCCTCAGCATGATGCCACCATCACCATGCTTCCCTGTAAGGATGGTATTGCGATGGTGATGAGCAGTGTCTGGTTTTCTCCTGAGACGATGCTTGACATTCATGCCAAAGAGTTCAATCTTTATCTCAGATCAGAAAATTTTGTTTCTCATAGTCTGAGAGTCAAGTCCTTCAGGTGGCAAACCTTTGGAAAACTCCAGGTGGGCCGTTTACTGAAGAGTGACTTGCGTCTGCTCTACCATACAATTGTGATTGGTGGTGTCATGGTACTGGGTCTGTGACCCAGTGTTTTGTGTTTGTTGGTTAATTTAGATTCTTTGGTTATTGTTATTCATGGTTTTGGTTCTCTTTCTTGTTTTCTGCTTGTGTTATATTCTTAGTTCCTAGGATTTAGGTTTCCGTTACTTTGCCTACCCAGTGTTCCACATCTAGTCACTCTTCTCTCCATGTTCCCTCTATCTCCCCAGTCAGTCATGTCTCTATGTCTAAGTGTCAAGTTAGCATCTTTGTGATTTTCTCCCATTTCCCGTTTTATTTTGATAATCCTTGTCCTGTGTGCATCTAGTAGACTTGTAGTCAAGACCGCCTAAAACAAGACCAAGACGATACCAAGACAGACGGAGTCAAGACCAAGACAAAGTCAAGACGAGACCAAGACCGAGACAAAAAAGTCTTTAAACTTCAGCCAGATGCTGCTTTGTTTACGGGTGTCAGGCATATTTATGTGTTTTTGCGCTTGCACAGCCCTCCTCACCGCTGTCTACTGTCTCACTCACTTACTGAGAGGACAGACGCATGCTCCACGTGACTGTCGCGTCTCTCACCCTCTCTGTTTTTCACATAATGATATTATCCTATATCCTCGCATGTGATTGGCCACAATATGGAGGGATTGGAGCATAGCTGAGCCACTGTGTGAGCTGAGCAGCGAAAGGAAATTAAGTGAGGAGCCGACTCTCGCTTATGGGAGTCGACTCTTCTGATTCACTACAAAGCACTCTCTAAGCACGGCTCTTAGAGCTGATGCTTTTGCGCATGACACGATGGTCGTGTCCAAATTCATGGGCTGCATCCTCCTGAGGACCCGGCCTTCATGGTCTACGTGGGCCGGGTCCTCAGGATGTCGGGCAGGCCGGAAGTAAACGGCTGTGGAATTGGACGGTCTAGCCTTCTGATTAGCGCCACCGCTGTCTCAGTGGAGTTTAATAAACTCGGCCGTCTGCTCCTTGCTGTCTAAAATATAACAGGTCACTGGCGTAAATTCTCGACCATCTCACACTTCTGTTTAATCAGTTTTCTGTTTGACATTTAGTCAGCTGTGTGAAAACCAAGGAGGAACCCACCCGTGGGATTAATAAAGTTTTATTTTATCTAATCTATTCTAATAACTTTAATCTCAGCCAAACCGATTTACTCACGAACAAATAAATCAATGAAAAAAGCCAAACAATAACATTTTTAGGTTGTCTAAGTGACTTGTATATTACGTTTAACCTGAGTAGCGAAACGCCGCGGTGATCTGAAAATGATGTGCCAGGAGTTGTGCCGTTCTCGGCGGCTTCAGTGACCCTCGAGCTCCCGGTTAGCTATCGAGCTGGTGGGTAACAGACGTCTCCGAAAACGTCGAAGCACTTTTGGAAATAGGTGATATCTTGATAAACCGAGCAGATATTTGAAGTTTACACACAGCTGCATTCTCGCCTGAAAATATGTTAAAAGTTTATTTTGTGACCCAAAAAGATTAATAAGAGTAATTTTAAAACTTAGTAGCGGCCGCCATTGCCGGAAACTGGAGTTTGGCTGGGAATTCCACGTATGAATTCCACGAAGGACACACCCGACCCATCCTTCAAATTCAGGGAAAAGGAGGACGCATTTGTCGGCTGCATTCGGAGGAGTCTATGAATTTGGACAGCCTTCGGCGCGTCGCTATGACGTAATCGGTCTACAAATGCGTCCTCAGGAGGATGCAGCCCATGAATTTGGACACAACCATTATCGAATGCTACGTTGTGTGTCATGGGTACTGTTGACTCCAGGGGTTAGAAATGACTGAAATATTTATTAGGCTGTGTTTTGAGTTTTTGCTCAAAAAAGAATGACTTCATATAGGAAAAAAGTATATATCACATACGCAGGACACCTTAAACCAGTTTTTTAATCAAGCAGCAAGGCAGAACAAAATCAGGGCTGTATCAAGACAAGAGGACTAAACCCCAATTCAACCAGACCCAGAACTGATCCAGAATTAAAACAGGACTACAACAGTTCAAAATCAGGACTACTTAGGATTTAACCAAGACAGAACCAGAATCAAAACTAGATGATAGTAGCACTAAAAATCATCATAGACCTGCACTACACTTATTTATTTTTTTTTACCAAAGTACACTATTTAGATTGAGAAAAGTTTATATAATTATTTAGCCTTGTTGTGCAAACAAGCCTGCATAACTTAATAAATATGGAATTTGAAAAGTAACAAATGGTATCTAAAACGATATGAGAAAGGATGAGAAAGGACGAGTTTTGGCAAACAACCATTTGACTAACATGTCTGTCTCACCTGGATCTTGTTCCATCTTTGTTCTGTCCTCATTCTCCTCTCCATCTCCCTGTCTGTTCCTCTCTCTCCCTCTTTGTGCTGACAATCAAGCCAAACACCAACATCATCAAATATACAGTTGAAACCAGATATTTACACACTCTTCAGATCAAAACAAAAACACTTTTTTAAGTGTAACATCAAATCAGACTAAATGTTTATTTTTTTAGATTGATAAATCTAAAAAACATATTTGTTAAATTTAAGAGTAAAGAGAGAAACTATCTGTATTTCTTAATTGTAAATGGCACCAAATTGTATTCAAAATTGAGCCACACTTATGGAGCTCCACAGTTCTTTTCCTGGTGTTTTGGTTGATATCTCTTGATTTTTCCGATGTCAAAGAAACAGGCTCTGTGTTTTGCCTTATATGCACCCACAGGTGTGCCACCAATTTACTCACATGGACTCTACTAACCTATCAGAAGCTTCTTCAGCTCAGAATGGAATCGTCTGGAGTTTTCTTATTAATTAACAATAAACTTAGTGTATATGTACTCCTAAATTTGATGAAAGTGATAAAAAATAGACAGCTCTGTCTCTCTTTATTCTGACATTTAACTAATTCAAAATGTATTTCAATATTTATTTATCTAAAACAAAACAAGTTTACTCTAAATTCATGTTTAACAGTAAAAAAAAATAAAATAAAATCTTTTCATGTTTTTTTCCCTAAAGTGTATGTAAATATCTGGGTTCAACTGTGAAGATACTGCTGTGTATTGAAATTCCTCTTGTTTTGCATTGAAATATACTGAACAACATACAAAGCATAATGTATAAAATAACATCTACCTGAGTTTTTTCTTTGAAAGCTAAGACTCTCTCTAAAAAAAAACAAAAAAAAAAACAGCATTGTTGTTGATCGGCTTTTCATTTCGCCATTTGTTGATTCACTCGAAGAGCAAGTAACGTAATATCGGTCAAGTGATCAGTTTGATATCAGTCTTTTGTGATACACAAAATATTTACATTATTTGTACAGTGCGAATGATTTGCTTTGGTACCTGGTCAAACTTAAGCTCTCCTCTGTCTGCCTGGCTGCGCTTCTCCTACAGCAAACTCACAGGCAGCAGCTTCTCCCCCCTCGCTCACATGCGTAAGTGCTGTGCTCAGTCGCCTAGTGCCTGAGTTCGGATCATACCAAAATTAGGGGGAATTTACGACTGTGCGCTATGCGCTTCGAATATTGTGTGTAGTTTTTGTTTTATACAGTTTTCAGTCAGGCATCTAACTATGAAACAAATTACACTCCAAAAGACCCCGGGCTTCTGAAAAAAATGACCCGGGCTTAAGCCCAGTAAGCCACCCCCCTGCTTCGCCGATGGTTGACTCCAAATCTCCCGACCACTATGTCGATCTGAGACAGCAAGACCGAGACAGCGAGACCAAGACAAGACCAAGGGATCCGAGACCAAGACAAGACCAAGACCAAAGTCCGTCGAGACCAAGACAAGACCAAGACCACGTAAAAGTGGTCTCAAGACCAAGACCGGTCTCGAGACATCCAACTCTAGTATCTAGTTTTACTTCCCCTTGTCTCATTATATCTGATTAAGCTGGGCATACACTGTGCGATTTTAGGCCCATTTTGAGACGATTTTTCAGTCGTGCGACCATTTTGGGGATTGGCCCGAGTTTCGCCTTAATCACGTGTCGTGCATCGTGTAGTATACATGGAGTAACAAGAAGCAATTAACACCTCACGACCAGCTCCCAATCAGCAATCGTCTAGTCGCAAGAAAATCAAACCTGTTTGAAATCCTGGTCGCCCCTTGTGAGGGTATCGCACTGTTGAAACAGTGCAGCGAGTCGATTTAACGCAGACTCTCACACTGCACACGCACAAACACAGAAATGGAAGTGAAAAGGAAGGAGTAGCATGACAGTGCAGCGTGTGATCTGGACACAAGCGATGGAGGCACAACTTGTAGAACTTTGGTAAGCTCATCCAAGCCTTTTCGATGTGGCCTCAAAAAATGATCACGACCGCAACAACAGCGAAAAGAGTTGGATGGACATTCCTGCTAAATTACAGCTGCCTGGTCAATGTTTTTCATTAGCAATTTAGCAAAGTTGATTGTGGTGGTGTGTGTGTCTGTGTGAGTGAAAGACAGAGAGGGAGAGAGCACCAACTACCTTGCGGCCGCAGCTCAGTGCAGCGGCTTCGGCAATGGAGGTGCTGAACATAGTCCATTCGGACTCAATGTCCCCAGTCTCCCTCGGAATGCTGTTGAAGCTCTGCCGGAGGTGTGAGTTGAAGATCTCGCGGACCGGGCTTCTGCTCGACGTTATCAGCACACCCTCAATGTACGTTTGGGCGCGCCAGGTCTGTCCGGTGTCCTCCCTCACCACCTGATTAAACTCACCACCAGGTGGTGATCAGTTGACAGCTCAGCCCCTCTCTTTACCCGAGTGTCCAAAACATATGTCCTCAGGTCTGGTGATACGATTACAAAAATCGATCATCGACCTGTGGCCTAGAGTGTCCCGGTGCCACGTGCACTTATGGACACTCTTATGTTTGAACATGGTGTTCGTTATGGCCAAACTGTGGTTTGCACAGAAGTCCAATAACCAAACACCGCTTGGGTTCAGATCCGGGAGGCCGTTCCTCCCAATCACGCCCTTCCAGGTCTCACTGTCGTTGCCCATGTGAGCATTGAAGTCTCCCAGTAGGACAACAGAGTGCCCAGGGGGAGCACCCTCCAGTGCCCCACCCAGGGACTCGAAGAAGGCTGGGTACTCAGACCTGCCACTCGGCGCATAAGCACAGATGACAGTCAGGACCCGTTCCCTGACCCGAAAGCAAAGGGAACAAACCCTCTCGTTCACTGGGAGAAACCCAGTAAGCCGAGGGGATACCAAGGTACCCACCCCAGCCCGACGCCTTTCACCAGGGGCAACTCCAGACTGAGACATAATCCAGCCCCTCTCCAGGAGACTGGTTCCAGAGCCCAGGCAATGCGTTGAGGTGAGCCCGACTATATCTAGCCGGTACCTCTTAACCTCATGCACTAGCTCAGGCTCCTTCCCAACCAGAGAGGTGACAATTGGGCAATTGGGACATTCCATGTGCCCAATTGCCAGTCTTGGTATCCAGGAATCGGTCCGCCAGGACCTCCATTCCTGGCCGCCGGCCAACTCACATTGCACCCGACCTCTATACAGTGCCTCCTGCAGGTGGTGGCCCATGTCCCTTTTTCGGGCTGTGCCTGGCTGGGCCCCGTGGACTAAGCCCCGGCCACCAGACGCTTGCCCTCGGGCACCCTCCCCGGGCCTGGCTCCAGGGCGGGGCCCCAGTAACCCTATCCCGGGCAGGGTGAACTGTTCCCTTGATGGTCTTTTCATAGGGGTCTTCTGAATCGCTCGTAGTCTTACTTTAGAATAAAAGATACACAGATATATACAGGTAATATGTGCAATATAAAGGAGCAGGTGCAATATAAGGTGCAGTGTAATCAGTGGTAGTGTACATTAAGCAAGAGGTAGAGACCAGAAGTAGGAATGTTGGTTGCATTTATACTATAATAAATATGGTTTATAAATGGAAGTAGGAATGTTATTTGACTACAGTGAAAATTTCCAAAATGTCCAAAAAGGTAAACAGCACGTGTTAACCTTCAGTCAGGGTGGAGGTAATGGATGTTTGACAGCCTGTGGGTAAAACGTTTGAGACCGTTTGTCTTTGACCTCACCGACCTTTGGAGTTTACCAGAGGGGAGGAGGGAAAAAGTGATTGTCCAGGGTGTGAGGGGTCCTTGATGATGATACTGGCTTTCCCCCGCTGTAATTTTCTCTTGTCCTCAAAAGTACAGCAGTTTAACCAGAGTGTAGAGCAGTAGGTCAGAATGGTCTCAATGGTGGAGCAGTAGACGTTAAGCAGTAGTTTTTGGGGTAATTTGGCCTGACGCAGTTTCCTGAAGAAGTACAGCCTTTGTTGTGCTTTTCCTACCTGGTGGGAAATGTTTTTGGACCAGGTAAGGTCGGCCAAGATATGGACCCCGAGGAACTTAAAGCTCTTTTTACCCTTTGTAATTCTTTCCCATTGATGTAGAGGGGGGAGTGTTCAGATCACTTTGTTCTTCTAAAGTCGATTACCATCTCCTTTGTATGGAAGCCCGTTTCCGCCACTAAAAAAACAAACAAACAAACAAACAAACAAAAAAAACAAGTATCCATAACTCAAAATTTGGAGTTACTTTTCTCAAAATTTTGAGTTAGCTCTGCCAATCAGTAATCTACGTGAATGAGGTCACTTTCTTGTTACCCGGAAACATATGGCGCAGAATAACGTGCGCTCAAAACCGAATCGCAACAAATTCGCAAGTACGTTTGCTGATAGTAACGCCATGTGATTCAGCTAATAACACAAGGCCACGCTGAAAATACTCAGCAATCTGTGCATTCAAGACTGGATGTAATACCGGTAGCTTAGCTGCAGCATTTGTACCTGAGGGCTTCAGCTTCTGGGTAACAAGGAAATGACGTCATTGACGTAGATTACTGATTGGCAGCGCTAACTTGAAATTTCGAGTTACTTTTCTCAAAATTTTGAGTTAATAAGTCCAAATTTCAAGTTATGGATCCTTTTTTTTTTTTTTTTTTTTTTTAAGTGGCAGAAACAGGCTTCCATACGTTGGTCTTAAGCTGTGTTCAGATGTAGGTTGTTGTCAAACCATCGCTTCAGATGCTGAACCTCCTCTCGAAAGGCTGAATCATTGTTGTACTCGATCAGTCCTATGACAGTGATGTCATCAGCAAATTTTATAATGGTGCTACTGGTGTGAATTTGAGAACAGACATGGGTAAAAAGTGAGTATAAGAGGGGACTGAGGACACACCCCTGTAGAACGCCTGCATTCAGAATGAGGGTGGAGAAGATGTGCTCTCCTATTCTAGCGTTCTGGGGTCTGTCGCTCAGGAAGTCCATTATGCAGGTGCACAATGAGCTGCTGAGTCCCAAGTTGCTTAGCTTTTTAACCAGTTTGTGGGGTTGACATCCCAGCTAGTGAGTAACACATAGGTAAGGTTTGATTAACTTGGCAATTGTTAGCCGATTAGATATCTTTTTTTAGGGTACAGTAAAAGCAAACTAAAGGGAGATCACACAAGTGATGAAAGGTAAAGAAAATCGCATGCTAGGCTCCAGTGCATTTGTCTTCACCAAAGAACTAACCTTAGTGTCCTTCCTCCCTGACAAAGCTTCAAAAAATAAGGTTTTCCTGCTCCTATCATCCATGCATGCGCAACCAAGCATAGGACCTACTTGCAAGCCTGAAGTGATTACATTTTACAATCAAACAAAGGGAGGTGTTGATATTTTTGAACAGTTGCGCGCTCACTACGGCTATGGAAGAAAAACAAAGAGATGGAGTAGGGAAGTAAGAGTAGTCCTTTGCATGTTATTCTTATTTGGTGCAGTGGTTATGAATAAATATCACAGAGTGGTGATTTCCAAGGGAATTGATATGGTGAAAAAAAATATTTTAGTCAACTGGTCATTTTTACCCACTCAAAAAATGCCATTTTTGTTTCTCTATCCTGCAGCTATGTGTGTGTCAAGGAGACTGTGCCTTCACCAGGGAAGTCTCAATTGTCCCAGGAATAGGTGTACCAAAGACCAAGTTTCCAGCGTCATTATATTTTTTTGTTTAGGAATTTTTTGTTCTCGAATTCCTAATTTGTCAGCCACCTGAGTCCACCCCAGGCGCCTTGCCACCAAGTAGTTGGACTAGACTTAACAAAAATCGTGCCTTTTGTTTTGGCTGATAACCAAACCTGAACAAAATAGGAAAACCAAACTAAGCGAGGACCTAATCATGAAAAGTCTAAATCAGGAACACAGAGACACATGGGAGGGTTAACAGGCGCACCAACAAAGGACTGAGGAAGACAGAAACAAAAAATACACTGTGGGGTGACAAGGAAAGTGGAAAAACATGGGAAGACAGCAGAAACAGAGACGTAATGAGACGGGAAGCAAATAAATATAGAGGGCACCACAGACACTCACAGGAGACACAGGGATGAGACAAAAATAGCCTAACTGACAAGAAATCATCAGTTTAATCATTAGTCTACATTTTAGGGTGTCATTTTCTCAATATTAGTGGATAACGGAATTCAGCTACAACATATCACTACAACACTGGAATGTGTCATGCAAGTCTCTATGAATATACAGGGAAATTAATCATCATCATTATTTCTCTTTATTAAAACTCAGATATTTCTAGTACCTTCAACCAATAGTTTCTAATCCACATAGTATTTATAAATGTACAAGAGGTTCCTGATTTCTATGCAAGACTAACATCTTAAATTTTAGTTTTTTCTTAATGAAGTGTTTGCATTTTTTTTTAAGTCACTATGTAATTATAAAAGCTTGTAAACTTTTATACTTTAGGTGCTGGACAACTTGGCTCCTTTCCAAGGTGAAAACCTCAAGCAACCACAAGCAGCAGTTGTTATCTAAAGAAGAGCTTGCCTTGTTTATAGGGGTAGGTTTCGATAATCAGTTTTCCAGTTAAAATCAATTTTAGCTTAAATAAAGAGATATCGATTCATTAAATCTTGAATCAATTTTTAAATAGAAATGTTTTTTTACCAAAACTGCCAGAATCTCAGGTTAAACCTCACAAAACTATTTCAACAACCACCAAACAGCTAATACAGTAAATGAGAGCAGATAAACTGATTCCACACAAAGATGTAAACAGAAGCGCGGACCCGACACATCAGACGAATCTGTGAGATGTCAGCTTTCTCACCCGACGGCATGTACACAGACTCGCCATTGTGGCTGAAAGCCAGCAGCTCACAGATTCTGAAGCTGCAGGTTTTGTCACTAACCAAAATTCACTGAACCAGCAGCAAAAGAAGATCCAAACTACACTTCACGTTTAATAAACATCATCATGATTCCCCTCTTTTGCCATTTTGCTTCCACCACAATAAAAAAATAAAATAAAAAAATAAATCACACTTCCTGCACAGCTCTTTCTGTCTCTCAGTGTATTTCAAGAACAGTTTCCCATCTCAAATCTCTGTTTTCTGGGCTTGGGATTCTGGGGGTGCTCCACCTCCGTGCTGGGGCTCTGGCTGGGCCTTGGGGGCTTCGGACCTAGTTGGTGTGTCGCCGAGGTTTTGGGCGGGTGGGTGCATGGGGGCCTCTGGTGCATCGGCCAAACTGGGGGGCTCTTCAACTGGCAGGGAGGTTATTTCATGCTTGCAGAAGTTCACTCTGCAGGTGGGGGAGTGACATAGGAGAGATGTAGATTAAACTTAACCTGGGTGTCTATTGTCTTGTGTAGTCTGGGAGAGGATTGAATGGGGTGGGTACAGTTTCCTCTGCGGTTGGGACAGGTGGGTTGCCCTGGGTCCTGTGGGGCTTGGCGGTGCTGCTGCCGTGGGCCCCGGTCTGAATGGGCCTGGACCCCCTTGCCTTGGTGGGTTCCAGGAGGCGGGGGTGCATGTAGACATGCATTTAAAATTGGGCCTGCAGCAACCCCAGAACCCCAAACTGGGCCTGCTCTCTGGCAGCAGCACGATGCCCTCCCGTGTTTTAAATATACTTTAGAACAACACACAGCAACACTACACATGCGGAGGGAGGTATGGGGTCTTCACACACCTCTCTGCTAGCCATCAGGGTGGAGGGGCTGGGAGGAGGTGTTGGCTGCCCGATTGGGGTCTGGGATGTGGGGCCTCCCTGCTGCTGTGGAGCTGGGGGCGGTCTGCTTGACTCCACCCCGGGGGAAAAGGTAACATCTCCTGGTTCTAGGTGCGGTTTCCCCCTCTGGGGGCGAGGGTACCTGGACCTGGAATATAAAGTATGTTTGGGGAGTATGATTGTGTGTACAATATCCATTTGTGTCTGTCTTTACGTTGGGTGACTGCTGAGTATTTGTATATGTGTGCATGAGGTTGGGAATGCACGTTTGTGTCTGTGTGTGCCTGTTTGTCTCTGTCTATATGTCAGGTCGGCTCTTAGACTCCACCCGGCATCGGTGCGTTAGTGGTATGTACCTGCTCACTCTCGGTGGCTGCTTGGAGGGGCCTGGCCCGGGGGGTGGGGGGCCCTCAGGCCTCTGGGCCTGTGGCTCGGTTCACTCTGGCACAGCTCCCTGCCAGCAGAGCCCGTGGGCACGCCAATGCAGCCCACTGTGGCTTCTGCTCCGTGGCTGCTGGGTGATCCGTTGTCTGGGGCTCTCCCAAGCTTTTCCCAGGAGGGTGGCACGGATGCCCCTCCGATGGTCCTCCTTGGGCTCTCGCACTCTGGGGCCTGGACCTCCTCCATGCATGCTTCATGCCCTGGGGGACGGGGCTTTGGCTCCCCACACCCCCTAACAGATCGTTACATGGAGAAATCTTTTGAATACAAGCGCACTCATCAACACAGGTGTGCACACGGGTGTTCACTGTTCATAGACACAAAATACACCTTTCTTGGCTGCTACCTCAAAGCACATTGTGCGCTGTCAGTCTTGCCTGCTGCACAACAACATTCAATATTTAGTATTTACTGTTATTTACACTTGGCTAGATTAATGCGATGGTGTTGTGTTTATTATGCTGCTCTCTTTTTTTGTTTGTTTTCTCTTTTTTTTCTCTGAACAGGTGATCTGGGAGATTTTTTTTCTTTTAAGTGTCCTTTCTCACTGTCCCTCTTCCCCTCTGTTTTTCTTTTCCTTCATCTTTCTTTCTCCCTATCCTATCCCCCAGCCATGTCTGTCCGGTCTGTAACAACTGAAAATAAAATACAATAAAATAAATAATAACAACAAAGGTCGATCAATGGACCAATACGGCAAGGCCGTGATGATCCACTTGGTAAAGTAAATCTGTTGGGTATCTTTGTTGGCCTGCAGACATCAATTCCGATGGCTAAAGAACCAAACAGGACAAGCAAAAAAAAAAAAAAGTGAAAAAAGAAAAAAGGAAAAGAAATCTAAAGTAAACTTTTTCGAATCATGCCAAATTGCAAGACGCTTAGCTGTATCTCTAATTAAACCTCTGTAACATTGCTCTGCTTCACTTCAGCACCATCAGGTAATGTTCATATGTTGATTCATGGTTTGTTTTGTTTTTTCCGTTTTTGTTCCATTGCAGAATATTTTTAAGGCTATCTACTATAAAAAGCCAGGCCAGGAAAATCTCCTTCATGTTTTTCTGTGTTTTATCCTCAGTTACTTTAACACAAAGGCAACTGCTGTGATGCTTACACGTCTGATGAAGTCTCACAAGTGTCAGAACTGATAAATGATCAGAATTATAATATTTCTGTCTGACTGAGTCAAACTTTAATCAAATCGATATCTATAGATAGATAGAAAGATATAGACAATTAATGAGTTTCTCATAGGTTCCACAATCATGGCAAGAAAATATCAAAATCGAATCAAAACCTTGTGAAGTTAGTCATGTCCATTCTTAAAAATTGTTATAAACTCGGGCTGGGTATTGTTACTGATTTCTAGAATCGATTCGATTCCGATTCACAAGTCTAATTTCCCTGTTGCAACTTCAACAGGGAAATTAGAATTGCTATCAGATTTACTTCTCTAATCAAAAGTAGGGACACAGGGAATCTGGCTGTTATACAGATTAGCAGAAAATTCAGATCATTTATTCAAATAAAAGCATCAAAAGAAATTTAAAAAATACTCTGTAACAAGAACTAAATTCATTTAAAATCTTACTTAAATACCAGTTCAAAAGTAGGCAGTCACGGCACAAAGCTAAAATAGAGCATCCCAGGTTTGAGTCTGTGTAAATGGTAAATGGTAAATGGCCTGTATTTGTATAGCGCTTTTACTAGTCCCCCCTAGGGACCCCAAAGCCCTTTACACACCCAGTCATCCACCCATTCACACACACATTCACACACTGGTGGAGGCAAGCTACAGTTGTAGCCACAGCTGCCCTGGGGCAGACTGACAGAAGCGAGGCTGCCATATCGCGCCATCGGCCCTTCTGGCCAACACCAGTAGGCGGTAGGTGAAGTGTCTTGCCCAAGGACACAACGACCGAGTCTTTTACTTTCTATTCAGCTGCTATTCAGTTGCTTTGTATTTAACTTATTGGCAATTTGATTTGTTACTCTTTTTACAATAAAGTGTTTTGATCCTGTTACATGGCCTGTATGTTTTATGGAGTCCACTCACTAACATCCCCCACATCTCGTTTGCTCTGGTAAAGCATAGTACGCCAAGGAATTTTTTAGATCAATACTAGAACATAAAAATGCAATTTTTGGTTGTGTGTTTGTTAGCCTACATTCAAATTCAGAGATGTAAACTTTGTTTGTTTCAGTGACCATACAAGATTATTATCTGTGCGCGATTACTCACTTCCATGGTTATCTCGAGCTCAACTAAACACAGCTGTTCCCACTTAGTTACCTGTAATGAGTATAAAGACAGAAAAGTACATCCGGGGGGGTCATTTTGGTTTAATTTAATTTATTTATTTTTTAAATATTAGTATTCATCAAGGCAATGATTTGATTAAAACTGAGCTTAGCAGGGTTTTTTGAAGTTGCACTTTAAAGATGGGGGTATAGAATAATTTAATTTTTTTGTTAATGGGAAGCTGTTCAGCAGACTTTGCAAATTGTTAAATTAAAAGCAAGATATACTTCTGCTTGATCTGGTTCCTCCAGTTGTTAAACTCTTCAAGACGGACTTTATTTCATGCTTGCTCATTTTTTGGAAGGCAGAAGTCTCGAGTCATCTGTTAAGGTAATGAGACTTTATTTGTATATTCTTGTCTCTCTGCAATGATGAAGTCATGCTACCTGGATGCTTTTTGTTGAACTGTAGTTTTTCCAGCTTATTCAGATGAGACGGGTATATTTTTTTGTTTTTGAAATAACTCTGGGCAAAGACGCATGTCTCTATTGGGGACTGGGAACTGCAGTTAAAATCAGATTCTTCTCTACTGCCATTATCACATCAAAGCTTTACCAGAACATATGGGTTTCAGCTCATCTTCACATTTTGGCCTGAATGACTAGAGCGTTCCTTTCACCATGAAACATTGCGGCAGGAAAATATAAACATAGTAAACTTTTTTTTTTTTTTTGTCATGCATGCATCAACATTGATAAAGTAGTCAAATACATTCACTTCAGCCGTCCAAAAATCTGTAGATGCTTGGCTGGAAGTTATAACATGTTTGGAGACAAATCTTTATAAATTTCAGTACAATGGTCAAAGTGTTCATGCAGCGTTTGGCAGCAGCTAAAAGCAGCCGAACAGAATTGTTCATTAATCACGTGTGTTTTACCAATGTGATGTTCAAACTATTATATAGAATTTAGTGACTACTGGAGTTTAAAAGCTGCTGCCATGGTAAGTTGGCAGCAGCAGACCCCAAAAGTCCACAGTAAGAGTTTACATTAAATAAAATGCAACTGTCTACTTTGGTACAACTCACCACCATTTTAATGTGTCAGTCAAGAAATTGTTTGCCTCACTAATGGGCAGCACCTGTAGCTTATTTGCTTCCACCCCTTATATACTCAAGGAGCCTCAGCTGGTAGCTGGAGGTCCAAAACAAATGGGTCCTGCATAAAGCAGTAATGTTTCGCCATATTGCTGAACACAACACCACACACAAGCATAACTTAAACATAACTATGTTAGAAAATGAGTTGGGCACTGATGGAATCATAGCTAGAAGATAACCCTGGTATCAAAATCTGGCTGCAAATGACACTTTCATATATTTTAACTTGCATTGACCAAACACCTGCATTTGATATGAACCTTTGAACTTTTAAAGTTTTCTCCAGTGAATTGAAATCACTTAATGTTTTTATGGTAATGTTTGTCAAGTGCACTAAACTTGGATCACATTTAAGAGCCAAACTATCACATATTGATGCTCAGTTGGTTATTAAAACGTCACACTGAACAAAAAGAATTATATTTTAATCGGTTTTAGATTGTGACTCTTCGTGGGACAGCAGCACTTCTGCACTAAAATGTTAAAATAGATATCTCCCGTAGTTGTCTTTGATTCCAGCTGGAAATAAAATGAACACATTTGAAAATTTTAAATGTTCTGTTATATTTCTAATTCATATTATTTCCTTTGCTGCTAAAAGGCGTATCCTAATAAAATCCCCTTGTTTTACCTATTCCCTCCAGTTTAGGGAAAACATTTTGGTGGTTACAGTCACAAATCCCTGAATGGGCAGGAACTGCATTAAATAAAGAAAAAAGAACGAATAGAGAAAATATATCATACTGCATACACTGACTTGAAAAGGGAAAAAAATATATATTTCTATTATCTGGCAAATATGTCCAAATTCAAAACTTGGCATGTTGGAGATACATATTGTGATTTTTAAAAGATCCATTAGGAGACAAATGTTGAAGTAAATATTGACTCAGTCTTGTGACTCATGAATTTCCCCCCAATGCCTCAGGTATGTTTGTTTGTCCTTCTTTTCTGTGTTATTTCTAACGGGCACGCTTCATTTTTTTTTTATCATTGTTGATCCAGATATGGACTGAGAATAATGTTTTATAATGGTTTATCACAACTATATTCCTCTGAGAGGTCAGCAGCATATAATGACACAAGGTTTGAATAGATTAGCCTTAAATCATTTGTATCTTGTTGGGCAATGAATAAAGACATTATCAGTCAAATTTGCATTTTTTCACATCCCTGTCAGGACAATGAAAAACAGAAATGATTGTGTTGCACAAGCAGTCATCTCCTAACTTCTGACTATGCTTCCCGTAGTTCTTTTGTGTAGAGCCCTGAAAATTGTTCTACACAATATACACAATTATGTAATGGCAAAAAGATAATTGTTTGTATTCCTCTCTGAGCCTTGTGTGCTTAGTGTAGCTGTATAGAAGCTGATGCTGGCATCAGAGTCCGACTTCCCTGCAAATCAGGGACAGGGGAATCAGTATCAATGTCCTGATTTTACAGGATGAACAAAGAGTAATCTGCACCGCACAAAAGTTTAATGAAAGACGGTTTTTGGTGACAAGGTTTACAAACATGAAAAAGTCTTTTGACTTTAATTTCAGAGACAGAGCAACACCTTTCAGATGTCCCATGTTTTTTTTTTTTTTAAACCCCTCAGGCACATTGTTCATGTATTTGTCCACTGTGGTGGTTGAAAGTGGAAAAACGAGCTCCTTCACTTGTTTTTAGGCTATGTATGTTGGTTGGAAAGCTCCTCGCCTCTCTGTAACATCCATATCAGGAATAAAACATTTGAGCATTAAAAAAATCCTTTCAGTCAATCTTTGAATACATGCATATACATACACATATAGGGTGATTTTTAAAGTCTTGTCACTTTTCTCTGATTGAAGTCACCTCAAAGACTAGACAAACAGGTGCCTGTTGCCTTGGTGATGAGCCTATGCAAGTGTGGTGGGATCGCAGGCAGCCCACGTGACTGTTCTCACTTGAGGCTCTGTGGCTGATTTTGTAACGGTGGATCGAAAACTCTGGTTTGTTAATGATGTTTGATATGGATAAATGATAAAAAAAAAAATCCCACTCATAAAAAGTTACATTTTAATAAGGCTTTTAACATGTTATATTAAATTATAGACGTAAATCCTTTATCGTCATCCAAGCAAATGTATCTCAAACTTAGAATAAGTGAGATTTCAGATGCCCACATTTTTTTCTTTTACTGTACAAATTGTCGAAGAAGACAAGCTACTACCCAGCAAATGTTTGAGTAGCCGACCGCTTGGTTGAAAAAATGTGTGAGTTCTTTGTTTTTGTGTTTTTTCCTATACAGATTATTTTTGGCACCCAGTTGGAATAAGCCTAAAAAAGGTAATTATACCACTCTCCATGCTTTATTCACAAACATCTGGGAAAAAAAAGACCACGGTGCCCTTTGATGTAACTGTTTTTAGGACCCTTTGTTTTTCTAAGCAAATTTCCACAAAAGTCAGATTTCCATGAAAATCAGTGAGGGGTGGAGTCAACAAAAGGTACAACTGTCACTACCGTCACTGTCACTTTACACTGCTTTCCTTTATCGACACCAGCGCATCTCTTCTCCGCGGATCAACTTCAACAGACAAGATTTTTATTTTTCCTGGAAAAGGACAAGAAACTAAATTTAACAGTAAGTAGCTGCTTCCAAACTCTGCACGGATTTTTCTAAATTACAGGCATTTTCACTATGCCCTTCACTACAAGTGAAAAACCTGGGTGTTATTTTCGACTCTGAGCTTGGTTTTATCCCACATATTAAACATGTAACCAAAATTGGATTTTTATCATCTAAAAAATATAGCCAGAGTCCGCCCTATTCTCTCTCGGGCCAACACGGAGATGCTGATGCATGCTTTTATTACCAGTCGCATTGATTACTGTAATGCCCTGCTCTCTGGTCTCCCCAAAAAGAATATTTCACCTTTACAACTTTTACAAAACTCTGCAGCTCGTGTGCTGACGAAGACCAGAGGGCGGGCCCACATTACACCGGTTTTAGAATCGCTGCATTGTCTCCCCGTGTGTTTCAGGATCGATTTTAAAGTTCTTTTATTGGTTTTTAAATTTCTTAATGGTCTTGGGCCTTCTTATCTCTCAGATCTGCTTTTACCATATGAACCCTCGCGGCGGGGTGGGGTGCAGTGGCGGAGCGGGGTGGCTTACTGGGCTTAAGCCTGGGTTGTTTTGTCAGAAGCCCGGGGTCTTTTGGAGTGTAATTTTTTCATAGTTAGATGCCTGGCTGACAACTGTATAAAGCAAAAAACTACACACAATATTCGAAGCACATAGTGCACACTGTGGGAATTTACGACTGTGCGTAAATCCCCCCTAATATTGGTATGATCCGAGCTCAGACACTAAGCGGGGCGGGGCAGCTGCTGCCTACGAGTGCGCTGTTAGAGAAACGGAGCCAGGCAGACAGAGGAGAACTGAAGTTTGACCAGGTACCAAAGCAAATCATTCGTACTGTACAAATAATGTAAATATGACGGTCTATCACGAAAGATTGATGTCAAACTGATCACTTGACCCATATTACCTTACTTGTTCTTCAAGTGAATCAACAAATGGCGAAATGAAAAGCCGAACAACAACAATGCTGTTTCTTTAGAGAGTCTTAGCTTACATGTATGTTTATTTCATATTTTCAGTTGTTACCCTCCATGGCTAAATAAATCGGTTTCAGTAATGCACTGATATACAAGAATGGACATAAGGGGCTTCTTTCAAAGAGAAAACTCTGGTAGTATTTTATGTATTATGCTTTGTATGTTGTTCAGTATATTTCTGTGCAAAACAAGAGGAATTTCAATACACAGCAGTATATTCACAGTTTAAACCAGATATTTACATACACTTTTTTTTTTTTTTTTACAAGAACATTTTTTTACTGTACAACATCAATTTAGAGTGAACTTGTTTTGTTTTGGATAAATAAATATTGAAATATCTTTTGAATTAGTTAAATGTCAGAATAAAGAGAGACAGAGCTGTCTATTTTTTATCACTTTCATCAAATTTAGGAGTACATATACACTAAGTTTATTGTTAATTAATAAGAAAACTCCAGACAATTCCATTCTGAGCTGAAGAAGCTTCTGATAGGTTAGTAGAGTGCATGTGAGTAAATTGGTGGCACACCTGTGGATGCATATAAGGCAAAACACAGAGCCTGTTTCTTTAACATGGGAAAATCAAGAGACATCAACCAAAACACCAGGAAAAGAATTGTGGAGCTCCATAAGTGTGGCTCAATTTTGAATACAATTTGGTGCCATTTACAATTAAGAAATACAGATAGTTTCTCTCTTTACTCTTAAAGTTAACAAATATGTTTTTTATATTTATCAATCTAAAAGAAATAAACATTTAGTCTGATTTGATGTTACAATTAAAAAAGTGTTTGTGTTTTGATCTGAAGAGTGTGTAAATATCTGGTTTCAACTGTATATTTGATGATTGTCAGCACAAAGAGGGGGAGAGAGGAACAGAGAGGGAGAGAGAGGAGAATGAGGACAGAACAAAGACGGAACAAGAGCAGGTGAGACACACATGTTAGTCAAATGGTTGCTTACCAAAAGTATCACCGTATCATAGGTACTCATGTATCTCGTACCTAGTGTTTCTTTTTAGGTTTGCTATTTTTCAAATTCTACATTTATTAAGTTATGCAGACTTGTTTTCACAACAAGGCTAAATAATTATATAAACTTTTCTCAATCTAAATAGTGGACTTTGGTAGAATTAAAAAAAGTGTAGTGCAGGTCTATGATGACTTTTAGTGCTACTATCATCTAGTTCTGATTCTGGTTCTGTCTTGGTTAAATCCTAAGTAGTCCTGATTTTGAACTGTTGTAGTCCTGTTTTAATTCTGGATCAGTTCTGGGTCTGGTTGAATTGGGGTTTAGTCCTCGTGTCTTGATACAGCCCAGACTTTGTTCTGCCTTGCTGCTTAATTAGAACACTAGTTTAAGGTGTCGTGCAGATGTGATATATATTTTTATATACATCTTTGTATGAAAAGTGCTTTATAAATAAAGATTGATTGATTGGTTGATTAAACATTTCTTAAAACATTTAGTCCGAGATTTTTTTTTTTTTTTTAGAATTACGACAAAGAATTTGTACATTTCGGATTTGCTACAATTTGCACGAAAGATGTCCGATTTACTACAGGTGAACTCAGAGTTTTAACAGTTTTTGACTGCTTCGTGAATTAAAAAACAAAAAGCAAAACAAAATGTTTCTGTTTGTCAGCAGTATCATTATGCCGAGATGTTTTATGGTGAAGATCAGAAAGTTTTTTTTAGGCGAATGACAACCGTTCAAGACGAGAATGAGCCGGTATTTTCAGGTAAGGTTTGAAAAAAAAAAAAGATTTGAGAGATTGTAAAACTATCTGAGAAAGACAGCGGTTAAAATAATCAGAGTAGATTATAAACGTGTTTAATCAGGGTTTTTTTAGTATGTTTTTTGTTTTTTAAATCTTCCAACCATCCATTTTTTCCTTCCCCCCCCCCCCCATGGGATATTTAATTAGTCTATAATCACTCAGGCATTTGACGTTCGATTTTAAATTTATTACGGATTTATAGTAATCAGAAGGCAGTCTGCTTCTTGTTGTTTTGCCGAGGGGGAGGCAAAGCTTGAATCCTGCTTACTTTAATTATTATTATTGAGTAACGGAGATCTCCCTTTTTTTTTTCTCTGTGTCTGTAGCCTCAGACAACCAGCGGCTCAGAAAACAGTTCCCCAACTTCAAGTGACTACAGTTGTATTGTCTGTCAAAAGGTAAAGACCATGCATGCATGTGTCAAGAAGCAAGAGCAAAAAATGCATCCATATTTACTTTTCAGTGCACCTTTCCTTTGTGTTCAAACCTGAAGTGTATCCAATTTAATGAGGAAAAAAAGCTGTCTATTTTAAACGGTCAGTGTCTCATATTCTTCCACTGATGGACTTACTCTGTTTTAGGTTTACTCAACCGTTCATGGACTTGAGGTCCACAGCAGAAGGTCTCACAAAGGAACGAAGCCCTTTGTCTGCATACTGTGCAACAGTGCTTTAAGTGGCCCAAAAGAGGTGCCGGTACTCTATTTTTTTTCCGCCTCCCCTGAGGTAACAACAACTATATTGAATGGGTTTTATATACAACAGTCAACAGACAACCTTATACAAAATAATAAATCATTTTATTAGTTTGTGGATTTGCTTGAGTTAGAAAGAGCTACTGAACATAAATAAAATGTGCACAAGGTTATTGAAAAAATACCCTTAGAAAGAGCTACTAGAAAGAGCTACTGAACATAAATAAAATGTGCAAAAAGGTATTGAAATTTTTTTTTAACAAAATGTACATAAAATAAATTATAAACTAATTTGTATTTTGCTCTCTCTTGAGTCACTGCTGCTATCAGCAGCAGCACTTGTAAAGTTTTTTTTTTTTACACAAAATGTATATAAAATAAATTATAAAATAATTTGTATTTTGCTCTCTCTCTTGAGTCCCTGCTGGTATCAGCAGCAGCACTTGTAAAGTGTACCTGCAGAGCTTGGTAGTTCTCCCATACTGCTTTCACTGTTCTCTCACTTGAAGCAACCCAACGCACTGATAAAACACGGCCTATCACAAGGAGATGTTGTCCAACATTGTGAGCACTCTCGGTTAACTCCCTTTGGTTTTTTGGTGATGCATGGTAGAGGGAGTAAAGCTGATCTAAGAATATTTTAAAGTGGTTGATTCCTCCTACCTCCTTCAAAACATCACAAACTGCCAGTTCCAGTCTGTGATTGGAACAATGCCAGACAAACAGGTAAGGGAATTTGGAACAAAGCTGCGCAGCAACTCCTGCTTTCCTCCCAAGCATCACTGAGGCTCCATCACAAGCAAATGCCAACAAATGTTCCTGTAGGTAGTGAGGGTCAAAGCCATTATTATGAAGACATCCTAACAGTGCTTCAGTGATGTCCTTTGCTGTGGTCCCCTGCAGCTCAATCAGTTCAAAAAATATTGTGTCTGGATTTTCACTGGAAATAGCTGACCGCAGGCACACGACAAGCACAGACTTTCCACTTATTGTAGTGGATTCATCAATGAGCACACACAATTTTCTTTCATTCATCACTATGTCATTGACTACCTTCTTTTTCATTTCAGCTGCAATGTGATCCAGTATATTTGCACATGAGTTATTAGAGTGCAAAACTCTGCCCATCTTGACACCATTTAAGACTTGCAACTGGACATCTATTGGCATGTCTGTAAAGGGACGCCCATGCTTGCCAATCTTATAAGCTGTTCTAAACACATTGCAAGTTGAAGCGTAGTCAGCCTTTCTCGTATCTTCAATGTGTTTTTGCATTGTATTTTGTGTTGCCTTCTCTTTTATTTCAACTGCTTTCTTGTGATAAATTGAGTCTCTGTGCTCTTTTATTTTCTTTCGTAGTGAGTTTTGTTGTGCAGCCTTGTCCCTTCCAAAAGACGAGATTAAGCACCCACTCCACTCCTGCGACACTCTCTGCCCTTGCTGCATGTCCACGCGAGCACAAACTTGACTACACACACTACAACCCAACTTTTGATTTCTGCTGATCAGCCACTTGTAATTTGTGGAGAAATACCGGACTTGTGCTTGGGACCAACATTCTGGCCACTCATGCTCGCTAACGCGGCTGTTGTCATCGGTAGAAATGGTGTCATTCTCGTCCTCGTCGTCGCAAAAAGTGCCGTCGTCCGCGGCTGCGGCACTAGTGCAGCTTTCATTAGCTTGCGTCTGACCTGCAGCGATATCATTCTGGCTTGGTGGGGTGTCAGCCAGCGAGTCCTCTGATTCTGACCTTGTTCTTTTACTACTCAGAGTCTGAAGCCAGGAGAGCATATTAAGTGTTCATTGTTTTTGTATTTTAACCGAGCAGCTGTTTGCGCGTTTTACACACCCTCTCCGGACCACGTTGAGTTGTTGACATGACAGCGGCAAAAGCGACGCATGCGCTTTTCACTTGTAAAACACATTGGTGTATGGGTAATGTAGTCTCTGCTCTCGGTGGGACGAATTAGGAAGCGTGCTTGTGAAGGGCGCTCTGAAAAGCGGCAGCGCAGCCAAACGATTATAACAGATGTGCAAATGAGAGTACCGGTACGCTAAAAGCACGTTCTGGGCGCATGGAGAGGTGGCGGTACTCTCAAGAGCTATATTTAGAAGTGGCGGTACTGAGTACCGGCGCGTACCGGCCCACTTAAAGCACTGCTGTGCAATAAATCTTTTGGTCATGTTGTCAGCTTGAGACAGCATATGAACATCCACTCAAAGGTAAATCAGCCAATTTCAATGGAAACAGAATTTTCCATTAATTATCTTGCCCCAAATTCTTCAATTTCCATGATGCACCCCTCTTTATTTTATTCTCTTTGCCTGTTAAACAAACAGCTTTGATTTCTGCAGCTTAACACAGCCATGAGCAATACTTCTTACTACTAACATTTTCTTGACTTTACAGTTGACGTTATGCTTCAATATTTAACACTAAATGTGATCATATGCAATTCTTTGATAAATGGGCAAACTTCACTTTTGTAATGAAGCTCTTTTTTCTGATCACAGGAAATACGTTTTGAGTATTTGAGCAAAACCTTTAATCGTTCCTTTGCACTCAAAAGACATCTGATAATCCATTCGGACATCAGGCCTTACCCCTGCCAGTACTGTAACAAGAGGTTTCATCGGAGGTCTGATATGAAGAAGCACACACGCGTTCACACTGGTAAATATCTTAACTATTCCACAGCTTATGAACATTAATGTGATGATGGGATAAAATGAAACCTTTATATGATTCACATCTCCTGCTTTGCTTAATGCAGCAGGGGATTAGTCAGGAATAAAACTGCTGATGAATCGGAAAAATAACAAGTATCCTGTTCATTTGCAATTTAATTGTTTTTCTAACTTCCAAGTTCTGTAAGAGAAAAATCTATGTATTTGTTCACAGTATTTGTTAAAAACCTGTGTAGTGGCCTGATTCTTGTTTGTTATTTTCACTGGAAAAATATTCTGCATTATTTTTAGCGACCCTGATTTTGCAGAAGCAGTGAAAAGGGAACTGTAACTATTTTATACAAATTACAAAAAATATTTTAAATTTGATTATGTACATATTTTACTTCAATTTTCTTTTAATCTGTACATTTGTGTTTTTATTTTTCTAGGTGAAAAGCCTCACAAATGTAAAATTTGTGGCAGTGCTTTCAGCCAAAGCTCCAACCTGATCACACATAGGTGGACACACACTGGCTTCAAACCTTACCACTGTGACATTTGTCCAAAGGGTTTCCAACGTAAGATGGCTCTACAAAAGCACCACAAGCGCCAGCATGGCGTAAACTGAAGAGGAAATGAACTCAGCTGAGTTTCCCTGTATTTTTACTGTACCGTATTTTATTGTATTTGTTCATATTGTGGTTTATGATTATCTTCAAAACTACTTCAACACTTCCAGCACCATCCTCATCAGGTACTCTGGTCAGAGTGAGAATGATTTAATTTCTAAGGGTTTTCTGCCGTTTTGTGAGGTGAACTATGCTGCATCTCCCATGTACTGTTTGTTTAGTCCCACCCAAGATTATACCTTGTTTATCTTCTTAATTATGTACCTGATGCTCATACACTGACCACTGAGGTTAGTAACTCAAAACAGTTCTGGTTACTGTCATGGTTTGTGTTTTGAATTTTCTTGTGTTTTGGTATCTGTTGTGTATTGGTATGATTATTATTTTCATTTAACTGGTCAGTTCTGAGTTTATTCTTATTACCTCGCTGAGTTTACTGATGATCAGTTTAGTTATTTGTTTATTAGGTTCCCTTCAGTCTTTGTTCTCTGTGCCCCTCTCTGTGTCTCTCTATATGTACGTTTGTTCCATGCCTCTCCTGTCTGTTTTGTCCTCTGTATGTGCTCCATAGTTATGTCCGCATCTCGTCTCCCATTGTCACTTCCTTGTTCCTTTGTTAAGTCAGAGTGTCTTAGTCTGCCTTTTTCCTGTTTTATTTTGATAGTCTTGTGGTCGATGTTCAGCATGTTTAGTTTTGCCTCCCCTGTGGTGTCAGATTCATTTGTATCAGCTGTGTTCCCCCTGTGTTTCCACTTCCCCTGATCACCTACTCTCTGTATATATTGTGTACTGTAACAAGAGGTTTCATCGGAGGTCCCCCCAACCGTTGCTGTCGCGTGTGCTTTCCCCTGTTGCTCTCCTGTGTCCCTCCCGTGTTTCCAGGTTTTCTCTAATGTTCTGGGTTTTGTCTTTTTTTTTTTTTTTTTTTTTTTTTAGTTTCTCCAGTTCAGGCAATCCTCTTTTAGTTTGTTATTTATGTTTCTTCCCCACTGGCTATATCTGCCTAAATGAACGGCATGCTTTCAGTTAATTCCAGTCTTTGTCTTTTGTGGCCTTCGTTTGGGTCCTCACATAGAATAGAATAGAATTAAACTTTATTGTAATTGCACATGTCACAAGTACAAGGCAATGAAATTCAGTTTGCATCCATCCTGAAGTGTTTCAGTAATAATATAGATGTATTACAAAATATAGATCTATTATAGATGTGTTACAATGTACACGGTATGAAGGTATGTTCTGAATATACTATAAGTATGTACAGGCTCTAACTGTAGTGAGTGTGCAAGCTATATATAGGCTATGAACAAGTATACGTATGGTTATAAATATGAAAAGCTATAGCAGATTATAAATATATAATTGTGAGTATTAATAAACAGTGTAGAACTATAAATATTGTCTTGTACAGTATAATTGATTGTCTATACAGCATTTACAGTAGTGCAGTTGAGATCAGTGAGATATATGGATAAATTATACAGTAGTTATATAAAGTGCCAGTAGTTGTAAGTGGTGGTTATTATTAGTCCATGTTATTATCGTGCGTATGAGGGTACAGTAGGCCATTTGTTTGTTTTTGTCTATTGTGTGTATGTTCAGTTATAAAAGAATAATACATAAAAGAATCCACACTATCTGCCTCACATATTGTAACAGGTTAACTCATTCATCATTTTTACATGACAGCAAATTAAATGTTACTGCTGGAATGACATGACCGAGTAGACTAAAACTACCCAGTCAGGGCATGATGGTTAATGTTTATTACCATCACTGTAAAAATCTTTTCATTTCTTCATTTCTTCATTGTTTATTAATCTGTCCTGTGACTGGGAGTGATGTAGTGCAGAAGGTGATTGGATGTTTGTATCTATAGTATGCAGTGTGTACAACACCAGTTCCAAAAAAGCTGTGATGCTGTGTAAATGTGAATAAACAGAATGCAAATCTCATACACCCATATTTTATTTATATCACTGAAATCATATTAAATGTTATTTCATGAAAATATATTTTAACGTTTTGAACTTGATGGCAGCAGTATGTTTCAAAAAGAAGTTGGGACAGGGCAACAAAAGGCCGGAAAAAAAAAGAGATACTAAAAAGTAAGGCTTTGCAATTATTCAGGTAAACTGGCAGCAGATCTGAGACATGACTGGATACAAACTTTCTCAGAAGTAAAGATGGACAGACATTCACAGAAAAATAAATAAAAAAACACATCTACAAATTGTGGAACAGCTGGGAAGACTTTGACTATCTTAGTATCTACAGCACAGCATATAAGACACCGTAAATAATAAAGGATAAGAAAATCTGGAGAAATCTCTTGGATATGCTTGGCATCAGCCAGATTTAAAATACAGTAGTTAGTCTGGAAATGAAGGTACGTATCATAGGTACTCATGTATCTCGTACCTAGTGTTTCTTTTTAGGTTTGCTATTTTTCAAATTCTACATTTATTAAGTTATGCAGGCTTGTTTGCACAACAAGGCTAAATAATTATATAAACTTTTCTCAATCTCTAGTTAGTCTGGAAATGAATAACTATCAACAGCGAAAGGTACAGAAATGTTTTAGAGCAACAAATGTTTCCATCTAGAACAGCAATTTTGTAGGGAAGGACCTGTATATTTAAACAAGATAATATTAAAGCACATACTGCATCTATTCTAACAGCACAGAATTTATAGCAGCAGAGTCTGGGTGCTGAACTGGCCTGCCAGCACTGCAGACCTTTCACTGATTGAAAATATTTGCATTGCTGAGCAGATAGGTTTCTAGAATGGGACAACAAGATGTGTATGAATTGGTCTCCTCAGTTCTCAGATGTTAACGGACTGTTTTTAGATGAAGAGGGGATGCTTCACAGTGGTAAACATGCCCCTATCCTAACTTTGTTGAGAGGTGTCGATGCCATCAATTTCGAAAATACATTTTTCTTTATAACATTTATACATTTTCTATGTTCTGTTGTGAATAAAATGCAGGTTTGTGAGATTTTCATACTTCTATTATTATTGTTATTATTATTATTGAGTTTGTTTTGTACAATGAAGTCTACTCCAAATGTTTTACTGATGTATTAAATAGAATAAAATGATATAACAACACACACAATACACACAACAAAACGTAATCAGAAAAACTTACACATTCAAAAATAAATGTTCAATTTAATCTGTTTAACATCCGAATTAACATCCGAATAAAAATACATGATCCTCATTGAAAATGCACACGTTATCCACAAGATGGCGCGCTCGCATTTCTCGCCCTTCTCCACAAAACGTTTTCTCCCTCCTTCCTTTAATCTGATTACAGTTATGCGAGTTAATAAGCTGATATTTTCATTTCAACCAGAAAAAAAAAACAAATCTCACACATTATAGGTCTCCTGTCATTCGGACCTCCTCTTGTGTGAATCTAAAACAGACTGCCGGGAAATCTGTCATACCCGAATAAAGACAAGCTTCGATAAAAGTACACGAAAAGAGTCAACACGGTTAATCTCCGGACTGGTTTGGTGTGTGTATCTTTGGAGGTCCTACAATCTCATATGATCTTTTAGCCGTTTAAATCTTGCACGCAATCATACATCTTTACTGCAAGTAAATCCTGTAAATCAAACACGGAGCGATGAAAATATTTATTCATTAAATTAATTCGTTTTGTAATTTCAAATTTCAAATTCCAGCTTATATTTATTAATTTTAAGCTTTTTTTATTTAGCTGAATTTGGTTTTGCTTTGCTGGTGACAGTCGAAGTCTAAAAGCCTTTAAAAAAAAGAAACAAATAATAATTCGCCTAGCATATTGGTCTTTTGCCTGTAAACCTACTGCACATATATTTTACCTTTAGTTCCGGCATTTTTGTTTTGTTTTTGGTCCTGTGAGTACTGTGTGCTTTGTATAACTGTTCCTAAGGCCCTGTGTTTTTCTAAGCAAATTTCCACCTGCCGTTTGGCCTTTTCATTGGCTAAAACCACAGTCAGATTCCGCTGCGAGATTGAAAATCAGGGAGGGGGGATGAGCGGGAGGTATAAACCTGATAGGTTTACACTGCTTTTCAAAGACTTTTGGAATCGACGCATCTCTCCTCTGAAACTTGTTTTTCTTCCAGGAAAAAAGGAAATATTAACTGGGTTATTTTTCTCCCCTTTTGCGTTTGTTTTCGTCTCTAGAAGCTGCGAGAAGCTACAAAATCCTCAGTGGGACATTTTCTTTTTTTCTTTTTTTCCTAATCTTCGCGGATTTTTAACGGTATGAAATAATTAGACGCACTGAAATCATTTCACGTGAAGCTTTGAGATCATTAAAATTCAAATAAGAGGAGAATTTCCGGGAGTTTAAGTGTATTTATTTATTGTTATACCCTTGACGTTGACGTAAAAGCCTACGTAAAAGCCTCGATAAAAAATATATTTTTAATTATTATACTTTTCCGGTCTAGGATCACCATGCCTCTGTCGTTTATGGTAAGAAGCAAAAAGTTCACTTCCTACAGGCAAAAAAATTTCGATGAAGATGACTCGGAGGCCTCCGCAACATCTGGTAAGTCTTTAAAAAAAAGAAGTGAGTTGATCTGAATAGGTGAAGAACGGGGCCCTATTAAAATAATTAAATGAAATTACTGCTGCAAGGTGTAACTGCTTTTTATCGCAACCCCCAAATCTCCTTGCCGTCTTAAACTAATTTTTATTTGTTTTGCAAATTAAAAAAAACAAAAAACTTCTGATGTTATTTGTTGCTTTTTCTTATTAAAGAAAATACTTAATTGAACAAAAGAAGATATTAATTTAGATTTACTTTCTCTCTAATCAACCGAACTTCACTTTGTTTTGGATTTGCAGAAATCCCAGCAGCCGTTCAGACCACAGACATTTCAGACAGGCCTAAGTCAGAGGGGCAATCTTCCCCTGAAGACCCCCGCTTACTTACTAAGGAGGAACCGGAGCTTGAATGTCCCTTACCGCTTCACCCAGAGCCAAGCAGACCTCTCATGACTCAGACACAGCCGTACTACCTGCCAGGTAAAAACCTGCCATCTGGAAGTCAAAAGACTAGGCTGGATACTGCATACCAGAGGTGGAAGTAGACGTGGCCCATTAGTTTTGGAAAGCATTTTAAAGCTTCAAAGTTGGCATTTTGACCACAGTTTGAGGTTCATTTATTTATTTATTTTTTAAAGATTTGCATATTCGGATGAAAAAGGGTTAAACGTTATTCCCTTAGGCTGAGTAGCTAACTTAACAAAACACTAATTTCACTCACAAAACCTGAAGTACAAACTCTTTGGTCTGTACCACATGGTTATCAATCAGATTATTAATCAGACTGCTGTAACTGAAGAGTGTAACTGCTATTCATAAGCTGGACCTTGTTTTTGTATTATTTTGACTCTGACATAGTATTTTATTTGATGTGTTTTGAGGTTATTTGATTTTTATTTTGTAACATTGTAATGGTGTGCAGTCTTGGCCAAGTCTACTCTGAAAAAGATTTACTCTTAAGGGATAAATAAAAGTGTTTTTTTTTTTTAAAGAAAAAAGATTGTTCCATTAATGAGCATGAAAAGGCACTAACATCACAAAAGCTACAGCTGTCTCTGTGTCAGGACAGCAGTCCAGTTAACCCCAGTATATAGGTGAATGCACTGTTAAAATATTCAGCTCCATTGTCAGCATATATTTTTAATATCAGTTGTTAAACATGTTTTTCATGCTAGGAGGTATCCAGCACTTCCACCTTGGCTTTGTTTTTCATGTGTAGAAGTTTCTGTTTGCACTGGCATTCCACTCAATTTTGCATTACATGTTATCCAAATAAGTAACATATATGTACATCTTTAATGTACAGGATCCTTTTTGTTTTCAAGAAAAATACTATAAGGAAAAACAGTAATATTTCATGCTTTCATGCTGAAATAGAATTATAGCCTTATGCTTACATCTACGAGATTGAGAAAAAAATGACATGGGTGTGATTTAACAGATATAAAGCAATATATTTTTAGGCTGGATTGGCCCTTTCATGTCTTATAGTGGTTTGCTTCACTGCCAACTATTTTCTAATTACTTGAATTTTCAAAGGTTAACTGAAGCTTTTTAACTTCTGCCACCTAAAAGAATCCAACATATGTGTACTGTTGTTACGTGGCAGCCATGTCATCTGATGCATGCTTTTAGAGACTATTGGTCTATTCACAGTTAAAATCATTAGAGCTCGCTGAATTTCAAACAATTTTCAAGCCTTTTTAAACTATTTCCAATGAACCCTCCACAGCTCAGTCTTCATAAACCCTGTACCATCACACTGAAAAATTTGTGCTACTGGAAAAACACCCCTGATTAAAAAGGCATCTGTAACAAAGATAAGATATGCTTTTTTTTGTCTCTTATGTGTGCGCCCTTTAGAGCCTCACTTGGCTGACTTCCAACCTTATGGCTCACAGTCGCCATATGCCTGGGAGACATTGTCTCCTTCCTACAAGCTCCGTCAGATGAGTTTCAGCCCCACAGTGCTGCAGCATGCCAGTAACCTGTACAGCACCAACATCAACCGTAGTCCTCAGCCTCAGCAGCCTCTAGACTGCAGCACTCACTACTCGCCTTCTTCGAACACCTATCACTGTATCACCTGTGACAAGGTAGGTACCGCAGCTTAGGCCAAGATCAAAGGCTTAAAACTGGTTGTGCAGCTTGCGAAGCTGTTATGTCAGGTGCAGACATATTTCACGGCTTTCACTTTGTCACTTTGACTCCACTGACGAGTGCAATTATGGTCAAACTGTGTTCTAGGTATTTTCAACTTCCCATGGACTGGAGGTTCATGTCAGAAGGTCTCACAGTGGAATGAGGCCGTTTGGCTGCAGCATCTGCAGAAAAACATTTGGTCATGCTGTCAGCCTGGAGCAGCACATGAATGTCCACTCTCAGGTATACTGACGAAGCAGGAATTATTTCAGTGTTTAAAGAGTTTAGGGACCTGAATATGCAGAGGACAACACATCTTGGTCTTTAAATCTTTAGTGTGAATTAGGCTTCAATTTTTTACTCTACTTGTCTGATATGCTGACAGCTTTCAAGATTCATGCTTACATTTAGTGAACACAACTATAGTTCCTATTCGTAAAATGCTCTTGATCATTTAAAGTAGGAACAATGAAGGAAATGTGAACATATACATTTCCTTTATTACAATTTTTCCCATCAAAAGGTCCCAAAAATCTACTAAAATTATTGGAATGAACTTTTAAAGACACTTTTTTCTGACATTTATTCACTAACTGATTATTGTGCCTCACTTTTTTTGTCTTTGTCCTTGATCAGGAAAAAAGTTTCGAGTGCAAGATGTGTGGCAAATCCTTCAAGCGTTCATCCACGCTCTCGACACACCTGCTTATCCACTCCGACACCAGGCCTTACCCCTGCCAGTACTGTGGCAAGAGATTTCATCAGAAATCTGATATGAAAAAGCACACCTACATACACACTGGTAAATGTCTTAATATTCTCACAGTTTGTGACCATCAGTGTGACCCTGCATATGATCCATCTTCAGCAATCACCTGCTTTCCAGGTCAAGCATGTATGGACTATTTCTAGGAGTAATATAACTGCTGATAAATCAGAAAAAGAAGCTTAAACAAATATCCTGTTGATTTGCATATCTGGGTTTCCTCTTCACAAAGCTCTGTAAAAGGAACTGTAGTTTATATTTGTTGCCAGTATGTCTCTGACAAATCTGAACAATGGCCTGATTCTTCTCTCATGGTTTTAATGAAAAACATTATCTGTATGACGAAAACGCTTGGCACCATTTTTGGTAATGTTGGAAAACCTGATTTTACCGAAGCGGTGAAAAGAAAACTATAACAGTTTCATACAAATCACTTGAAAATTGTCCAAGTTTTGATTGTGCAGATCAGGGGTGTCAAGCTTAAGGCCCAGGGGCCAGAGTTGGCCTGGCAAAGACTCCAGTCTGGCCCACTTGACAGGTTTGGGAAATATGTATAAGGGCATACATTTTGGATTTGGGGAGTTGTGGGAAGTGAGCTACTAGAACTTTTTTCTGTAATTTTAAACCTTTTTTTAATTGTACTGACAGATTTCCTTCATTCACTCCAGCAGTATTTCTTTCTCATGTAGAAAAACTGAGATGTATTGTGGACATTGTGCTTCTTTTTCTCCTGTAAAATGCCGTTTAAACTGACAGAAAGGGGAGTTTCACTGGTCCAATCCACTTAAGATGAAAGCTGGCTGTATGTGGCCCATGGTGTAAAATGAGTTTGATATCCCTGGTGTAGATTTCTTACGGCATGTGTCCTTCTGTGTGTTTCATTTTCTTTTTGTAGGTGAAAAACCTCACAAATGCCAAGTTTGTGGCAAAGCTTTCAGCCAAAGCTCCAACCTGATCACACACAGCCGGAAACACACAGGATTTAAGCCCTTTGGGTGTGACATTTGTTCAAAGGGCTTC
Source organism: Perissodus microlepis (assembly GCF_051167445.1). NCBI lineage: Eukaryota > Metazoa > Chordata > Actinopteri > Cichliformes > Cichlidae > Perissodus > Perissodus microlepis. The sequence continues at coordinate 33,885,150 of NC_140467.1, read as the reverse complement.
CAACGCAAGGTTGATCTGCGCAGGCACCACGAGAGCCAGCATGGCATAAACTGAAGAGGAAGTGTTTTCTTTCTTGTTGTTGTTGTTTTTTAACCCGTGTGATAAATAATATTTAACAATAAGCTGACACTGGGGGAAGCTGTAGCTCAACTGGTAGAGCATTTTCTTAACATATCACAAGGTTGAGGGCTCAGCCTTTGACCCCTTCAAATGCTGAGGTGTCCTTGGGGAAGATCCTCTTGGCCTACAAACAGCAGCTGTGTGTGACTGTGAATGGGCACATGAGAAACACATTATGAAGTGCTCAGTAGAACCCAGTTAAGGTTAAAAGGCACTATGTAAGTTACATTGAAAGAAATCTTTCAAGATATGAATGAATGTTTATTCTGATGCACTTTTCATTGTGTTGTTGCAGTGTTGCGATGTTCCATTGCTTAGAGTCAAATAAATATTGAAGCAATCTCAAATGTCTGTGGTTGTTGTTTTTGAATGAGGCAAAATATAATACTTGGTCCTTTGTCACCCCACGGTAAAATACACACATAGTGTGATGAACATTGTAAACAGACTTTCCCTTCCTGACTGGTTTATTCTGCTTTTCATAGTTAGAAACACATACAGGATGAAACTGTGACTCAGGCCCCAGGTGGAAATCTCTCGCAAGACTAGATATAGTGTGTAGTGGAGTTATCCTGCATTCAAATAACACCCAGAACATTATGCAAATCCAAGCGCAGGGAGCCATTCGTTCCAGAGAGTCGACTAGAAAGCAGCTAAAGGAAAGTTAGAAGCAAATATATCGTCCAGTTTGATGTTCAGGAGCAAAAAGGAGCTCTGTAATCTTTGTAAAAATCAGAATAACACAAACCGTCTGCCCCGCAATACTGTATGTTTTCCCTACACACCTTTAAATGGCCTTTGCAGTGCATTCAGCCTAATGGGATACAGGGATTAATAAAAGGTTGTTGAAAAGGTACCGATTACTTACTCAGCTCTAACCACACCCAGGCAGCCTGTTGGATTTACTTCAACAAACAAATGGCGATTCTAACGAAGACACACCGCCCTCCTCAAACACCAAACCTGTTAGGTTTAAGCTGCTAAATGCAAATCAGATCTTCACCTGCTCTGTTTAAATCTGACAAGAACTTAAAGAAGCACTGTGAACATTTAAAGTGAACCCAAAGTTGAAGCTCCCACCCACCGCCACCTTCCCTGCCATGCTGTGATGTAAATATGATGATATCAGTTTTTCAGGTAAGTGGATCGTTACTGGTATGTTAGAATGAATAGTTTCTGTTGTTCAATGCATGCATCTATATCCACAATGCATGGGCCTAAAAGACTGAAAAAACGAACAGCTGGCACGCTACAAGACTCCAGTCTTACAGTTTTTCCACTATGCAAACTGCAACAATTCACATCTGTTCTCCAGTTTTCATTGATATTAAAAATGTTGCGCATTACATATTTTGTTATTGTATGTACGTCTGAGTTTACCAACCTCAGTGGCCCACATACAGCAGCTCTCCACTGTACAGTTAAAGAACTAGATGGCTTGTAGATAAATAGATATACAAAAAGTATAAAAACGTACATTATAAATTCAAGAGCAAGTGTGTATTCAGTTGTGTTAGTGGTGCAGAAATCAGTGTTTGTGAAGGGACGAGTAGAAACATGAGGGCTTACTGTCAGGCAAACAAATCTGAGGTCTCTATGCAAAATTTGTTGATATTACAGTAGGGTCTGTTGTTATCCTCTGCAACAGTTAGACTTACTGGTGCTGCAGCTTGTGGGTGTGAGGAGACTGAGCAAATCAAAATCCTGCCCAGGTAAACCAACAAAAAGGGAAGGAGAGGATCATCTTGGGTGGAACCGAGCAAACAGGACATGGGTCCTGAAAGAGGAGGGGTGGTGCTGCCTGGGGAAGCCTGGGGGAAAACCAGAGAACATGAAGGCAGCATGCATGCCTGCATGTGTCTGCAACAATCCCACATAGAAGCAGAGGCATACAAAACCTTAATTAAGGGGAGTAATTTTGATTTTCTAACACAATTGCCAGACATAGCAGCTGTGTTAAAGTTGTGTGTGACCAAAGTGGGAGCCACAGTTAATTTGTATATCTTGTTGCCTGAGGTGCTGTATCCTCAAAGTTGTAAATCTACTGAACAGGAAACAGTCAGAAATACTCTCCCAAAACAACATTTTTTAGAAACTGTATGTAAAGATATGCAAAATCCCTGCATGTTTGCATGGAGTGCAGGACAGTGAAATATTTTGAGTGTACTTGTTTGATGTGTCTCAGATGTCTGTAAAATGGCTTCAAGTTTCTGTCTGACCGGTGGTGTCAAATGTCAGAATCATACACCAGAAACAGTCTCAGCACTGGCAGCAACAGTTATCTGCCAAATCTGATCCATCCAGCAAATAACCAAACCAACAAATAAAAAAAAAAAATCAAGACTAAAACATTAGCTCTTTGTGTTATGAACAACACACCCTAATCCACGTGGAGGTACTGAGTGTGTCTCTATCTCACAGACACAAGCAACAGGCGAGGTGATAGAGCACAGCGCTGAATTTGTCTTGCAAATTTGATCTATGCAAATGAGTCTCAGCCAGTACATTGGAAACTCTGCAGGATGAAGGCCTGAGGCATCAATGACATATTCATGGAAGACAGAGCGGGAGTTCCCCTAGTGGTGTGTCTTTCCCTGTAAGATCAAAGGAACGTCACAGGTCTCTCAGTCATTACTGTTGTAATATACCAGTAACCAAACAAAAATTGTGCCACAAGACACATCTCCAGCTTGCTCTGGCTGTGACAGCTGATCCCAGAAACAAGGGATAGACTTTTTTCCCTTTTTTCTTTTTCTTTTTTAAGCTTTATGGCTGACATCCCTTCCCTGTTCCTCTTGTTATTTGACATTCCTGGTGATTCACAGATTTAGGATGAAATGACTTGTCTCACAGATTTAGTGTAACAATTTAATATTTAAGAAGATAGCTTTCCTGCCTTTTTAGCTCGTTGTTTTTCATAAGATCATGCCGAAAATACCCTGAACAAGAGTGGTTTTATTAGTTTCAGTTTAATGACACCAGATCTCTCACCATCATGACTGTACTATTCAATTATGGCTGTTAAGGTTGTGTCTACTATAGGACATAACGTGTGACAGCCAATGTGGTGTAAAGCATTAAAATATAATAACCATGAATGTATTACTATGCACTCAAAATTTTGGTATAAACACTTCTTTTACGTGGATTTTTGGACCGGTTCATAAATAACCCGGGCTACTCGGAGGTGTAAAATATATATAGCCTGCAAGTGCTAAAATACAAGCCATAAAATATATTTAAAAAAACACAAGGAAGCTAGACGTTTGTTGTCTCTGTGGAGTCAGGCTTGTGTGACATGCCAACGATCCATCATCGGCAAACAGAAAAAACCAAATACAAAACAAACTGTCAGCAGATTTCCTCTGTAAGACTGGACTGGGGGCAGATGCCTCACGATCACAACCACTGCTGTCACACAACGTCGGGGTGTGATGCTATTTGATTGCCAGTGGCACAGTGTTGTGGTCCTGCCTTCCTCTAGATAAGTGCAGGGATGACGTGTACAAACGGACACACCTACAAAATGTTCCACAAGAGTCATGAGAAAAACAAAAAAACAGATTAGCATGTTTGAGGGAGCTTCTCGTCTTTTTTAGAGGCAGAAACAACATGTTGCATTCAAGTTGCATCCAGACTGTCAATAATTATAAGGAGAGCCTCAGCACTGCAATATTTTGTTTAGTTTAGGAATGGTAACCTTTATTGGCTCTTCAGCTCCTTAACTGATCTTTTTAAGTACAGGCAGGTAATAAAATATTATTTTGATGTGGAAGATTCTTTCACTGTGTTGTCTTTTCACCATAATTAAAACAAAATTGTAAGCAATGATCAGTGTTAATACTTGCTGGGATGTCCTGGTTGGCCAGCAGTCTTGGATGTTAGCCATGTAGTTATATTTTCCTGCCAAAACAAGGTTCTTTGTACAAAACAAGTCACATTGGTTAGTAATTAATCATGGCTTATTTTCCAGTAGGAGATCTTGAGATGATTTCAAAAGCAGATACAGCTTAATCTCCAAAGGTTGATTCTGTTCATCTGGACGTAGCGTTTTTAGTGGGAGAAATGTTTCGTCACTCATCCAAGTGACTTCTTCATGAGCAGATTCAACCTTTGGAGATTTACTTACCTGGATGATTGAGAATTCATCAAGACGATACAGCTTAATGTTATGTCTAATGCTGTGGGCCAGTCTGTTGGTCTTTCACGTCACAAATAAAAACAAAAAATTCAAACAAATAAATAAAAAAACATCTCTATATAAGGTGTTTAGCCGTGGCTGATAAGGGTCTTAAAGTCTCTTGAATCTATCTTCTTCAATAGTGATATTTTCCCACTTGTTGTTCTGATGATGGTGACTGAGAGCTATTTAAAGCTTGGTCCAAAATATTTGCCTAGCAGTTCAACTGGGTTGAGAACTGGTGACTTTTCCAGCCTTTCAGAGGCTCTTATGGTCCTTGGAAGGACCATTATATGCTGGAAAAAAGCATTGCCATCTGTATAGAAGCATTTTATCAGAGGATAAAATGATCATTCAAAACTACTTGATTTGTAGTTGAACAAGTAGGACTAAACCATACCAGAAAAAGTGGTTTAAGAAACACAGCAGAGCCATCTAATAACCTCACCATGAGATCCTACAGGTTCAGGTTTTATCTCCAATTTGTCGTCAGTCTCTAGGAATATTGCAGCCATAGTCCCCAGAGGATGAAGCCTGCTGTGGTACTGTAAGAAACACTAATGAATCACTACAGTAGGCTCCTGCACATGTGACTGCACATATTGTAGATGATGAAGCACACTGGCCTTGCCTGAGTACTGTGTCGAACTTACCAGTGACCATACTTTTGTTCTATGAATACATATACATATATACATCAAATGAAAGAGCAGAAAGTTTGAATTTTAACATAGTGATAATGTGAAAACACTGATTGCTGGAATATTTGATCATTGCCAGGAATAGTGTTACATTTTCAGCCACTAGGAGAGAGAATCTGTCTTTGTCTCAGGGCCCTCACAGACATTAAGCTTCCTGTTGTTAAATGCTAAATATTATCCCATGTTTTTAGAGCAAACCCTAATTCTAACTCTTTCCCCGTGCCTGAAATGGAAAACTAATATGTGAACGAGTTGTCACAATGGCCTCTTGTATAAAGCAAACACAGAGATTTGCATTATGCCCTGCACACAGATGGAGCTCACAGGCCTCTGTGAGTATGGGATCTTCCCTATTTATGCTATAAAACTCTGGGGAATATTGGGCAACTCACTAGGGGGATTGAAAGTTTGATTTCACTGAAATGTGCTAATAGCTACTAAATTAACCATTAATCATTAGGCACACAAAATCACAAAAAATCTATTAAATCAAATAACACAGGGAAATAAATTCCTCCATATCTTTACCTGGTCATGCAACATTTGACAGAAGGCCACAGCAGGTCATTGATTTATTTTAGGGTCTTTTCAGCATTAATAAGCATCTAGAAAACATGCAAAAGACACTTTTTAAATGAACTAGAGAGCAGTAAAAGAAATCACTGATACTAATCTTGTGCTTTACATACAGAAAATGATTGGGCTTTTGTAGGTGTGGCCTGAAGTTCACATAACACATCCAAATATGACCATAAATACAGATTTCCTTTACAGCTGATAAACCGCCAGCTGCTGAGATGAGTTGACAGGAGAAGGGATGTGCTGAGTGAGAAGTCAGAATGAGTGGGAGGAAATGAGGGGTGAAATCTGTGGGCAGCAGACTCTTCCAGAGTGAACTGAGCTGTGGAGGCCGACTGATAACCTTATCATGGCCTCCCCACGCTGTAACGGCTGGAACAGGCCAGCAGCAAGACAGGGAGGAGTGCAGAGGCCCTCAAGCCAGATACCACCAAGAGCTGGTTGGATATCCAGTGGACGATGGCCCCCCTAGAAAAAAGGGACGGCAGAAAGACTAAAAAATCTTCACTTCACCACAGCAGACAACAGATTGTCAGTCAGAGTCTTGTGTGTCTTCTATCCCCTCCTCTTTATCATGAAACAATGAGCCACAATAGCGTCTACTCGGATAGGACACTAGGACATTAGGAAACGTACATGCAGGCGTTACTAACCGCATCATTAAAGCCTTTCTTCTGTTCATGTCATCCAGTATGTAAGCACTTTATAGAGTCATAGTTAATGATTATGATACAGCTCTGCTTTATCTGCTCCACCAAGGCAAAATGTCTACCATAAAGGAGAAAGTGATCATCTGTTTTATCTCTCTTTCCAGTATATATCTTCCTGTAATGGAAGCATGCAGTGTAACCAACAGTTTGATCATTTATACTGTATAGTTTCAGAACACCTATGCATGTAATTAAAAAATAAATAAATAAAACTGCTGCTACTGATGACTGTTAAAATCTTGTGTTAAGCCTTGGACTCGCTTAAAAAGTAAAAGAAGACAAACAAGAATCAAAGTAAACACAGTGTCCCTATAGACACACACATATTTACATTGGTAAACACAGAAAACTGTTGAGCCTGCTCTCTTCTCTGAGGGGGTGACATTCAGTTTGCATTTTTGGGAGGGGCCGAGACCACTCCTCTTTGCCTCTGGCAACTGTGGTTCTGTCTTTCTGAACAACTGTATATTCATCAACTGTTAAAATATCAGATTTTATAAGATTGTTAATGCTGTACAAAAAAGTAATGTTCCTTCAGTCAGACTGAGAGGATTCAAAAAGATGGTTACTTGTGTTAGCTGTAATGTTGTCTAGCAAGACACCGCCATCGTGAGGCCAAAAGTAGTACAGCAGCCATCTATTTTTCTATTTTCCACTACTATATACTCAGTGGCCAGACTGATTCATTCTGATAGGAAGGCAACAGTTATTCAAAGAACTGCTAGTTACAACCAGGGTCAGCAGAAGAGCAAACCTAAACACAAAACACCAGACGGGCCACAGCAGCAGAAGAACACACAGTGTCACTCCTGTCAGCTAAGAACAGGAATCTGAAGCTACAGTTTGCACGAGCTCACCAAAACCAGACAATAGAAGATTGTAAAAATCAAAAATCAAATCATTTGCAAACTGGTTTCCTAAACATTAAAATGGCTTCCACAGTCACCACATCTTAAGCCAAAAGTGTACCTTGGGGATGGAACAGGATTAGAGTTAGGAGCAAGATTAAGCAAAAAGGATCCAGCTGCTATTAACAAGATGTGTAACAGGTGTCAGATGAATGTAAATTCCCTGGGACAAATGTTTTCTTCCCTGTTATGCAACCATAATTTATAATCACTTAGTTTTTGCACATTTCAAACTGCATATCATAATGGGCTAATGGAGTTGTACTTTATCTCTTCTGCCAGGTAAAAAAAAAAGTCCACTGTGAAAGAAACCTCAGAACTACAGGAAGAAGTCGTCATCAGTTTTATCTCTGTGTCTTCCAGTAGCTGACCTTTCCCTGTGCTCTCTCTGTCGTGGTAGCTCTTGGTGACTTTCTGTAGCCTGTATTCACCTCTTCTATTTTATTCTTTAAAGTAAAAATATTTAACTAAAATGTCACAAAGTAATTTACCAAATTGGAAAAATAAATCATCTTATGCTTTATCACAAATGAACATTATAGGAAAAAGTAAAAGTAAGATGATCCTATGATAAGTCTTAAAAAACATTTACTCGCCTAAAGGTATGACAAAAAGAAGAAAAACAAGAATCTATGTAAACAGAGTGTCACAGCAGATATTTATATATATCTGCCTATATAAGTCAGCAAACATTGTCATCCCCTCGGAGTAGAAAGCAGTCTCAACAGTTTGCAGTTTGTGGGGTACGGGACAGAAAGACAGTGACGGCAGTGAATCTCTCAGTCAAATCAAAGATACATTTAGTGACTGTATAAGTACCCAGCGTTTAATACAATTTAAAAATACATAGACTTTACATTATGTTAAAGCAACAAAGAAGATCTGCACATCACCATCATGAGGCTAAAAGTTGTACAGAAAGGTGCATTTTTTTAACAGTGCCTATAAAAAAATAAAGTGAGCATAAGAACCTACAGTCAAGTATTTTCTAGTATTATTCTTTCTGCACAGTGAATGAAAAGGAAATATTTAAAAAAAAATCCCCATTAAGGGATAAACAAAATAAACATATTACATGTTAATAGCATATATATAGTCTATAGTATGTATAGTATATTATGTATAACATACAGAGACCAATTATTAATGCTAAGCTAAAGGGGAACCAAAATACATGAGTGAATCCAGCTCTTGGGAGCCTGAAGCATTGCTCCATTCTGGCTGCCTTTTGTACTTTGTTTTTACTGTGATGTAAAGTACTATATTCTACCAAAACATATAAATGTATTTTAACAAAGAAAGCGAAAAAGAAAGATGGAAAACTCTGAAAAAAGAAAGTTGTATTTGTTTCTCACAAAACATGACATTCTTTTGTCATGCTTTGAGAGAAAAGCAAGAATCAAAGTACATACGGCGTCACATTAGACAGTCGTTGCCCCCCCCCCCCCCCACACACACACACACACACACACGCGCACATTTAAGCCTGCAAACAAGCAGAAAACCGTTAAGCCTGTAGTCTGCTCTGAAGGGATGACTGCCAGTTTACAGTATGAATGAAGACTCTGTGACAACACTGGGCCTCTCTTATGACTGTCTCGGGTTTAAATGAATAATGCACGTTTTCAAATGTGAATGAAAATAACTTGATAGCTTGTACTGTTTAATTTTGATATTCACCATTATATATAACAAAATATGTTCAAAAAGGAAAGCACATTACTGTGTGAAAGTACACCTACATATAATAATTTTTATATTGTTATTAAATGGTAAATGGCCTGTATTTGTATAGCGCTTTTACTAGTCCCCCAGGGACCCCAAAGCGCTTTACACACCCAGCCATCCACCCATTCACACACTGGTGGAGGCAAGCTACAGTTGTAGCCCACAGCTGCCCTAAGGCAGGCTGACAGAAGCGAGGCTGCCATATCGCACCATCGGCCCTTCTGGCCAACACCAGTAGGCGGTAGGTGAAGTGTCTTGCCCAAGGACACAACGACCGAGACTGTCCGAGCCGGGGCTCGAACCGGCAACCTTCCGATTACAAGGCGAACTCTCAACTCTTGAGCCACGAATTACTATATTTTGCATTATGTAAAAGAAACAAAAAAGGACTGAATCAACACAGGTGACCCAGATGCTAACAACAGGCAAGATGTCTTTTAAATAATAACTTCAATGGGTGAAAACTATTTACTGCATAAAAGATGAAAACTTTTATTCATACCCCCTGCAAGAGGCTGAAAAAAGCTTGTATTTATAGTGTTGTTGTTATGGGATTTTAAGTTGTTCAAAATGAATTTATAAGTACACACCACTAACCACATTGTGAAGTTTGCAGATGACACAACTGTGGTTGGTCTCATCACTGACAATGACGAGTCTGCCTATAGAATGGAAGTGGAGCAGCTGGAAGTGTGGTGTAGATCCCACAAGCTCACCATCAATGTGGACAAAACAAAGAAGAAGGTGATCGATTTCATAAAGTCTGGCAGAGATCACCACACAGACCTCATCATAGATGGTGCTGCTGTCGAGAGGGTCAGCAGTGTTAAGTTCCTGGGTGTACACCTAGCTGATGACCTGTCCTTTTCCATTAACACCGCAGCAGTTATCAAAAAAGCACAAAGCGTCTCTACTCCCTCAGGAGACTCAGAAAAGCAGGACTCTCCACACTTCACCTCACACCATTGAAAACATCCTGACACAAAGTTTTACATATTGGTTTGGCAATCGCAAGTCCTATGGGAAGCGTCAACTGAATAGGATTGTTAAGACTACCGGGAGGTTTGTTGGTGCCCCTCTCTCGTCTCTGGAGGAGATCTACAAACAGCACTGCATATGCAGAGCTATCTCCATCATCAGAGACCCCCACCACCCCTCGCATAGCCTGTTCTCCCTCCTGCCGTCTGACAAGAGGTACAGGAGCATCAGCTGCAGAACCACCAGGATGCTGGAAGGGTTCTTTGCACAAGCTGTGAGACTGATAAACAGACTGTGCCCCCTCCCCACCCACTCAGCTATTCACACAGCTACACTGTGAGGTCCACAAACGGACTGTAATGCCCCCTATCTACACACGCATACACACACACACACACACACACACACACACACACACACACACACACACACACACACACACACAATATACTCCCCAGATACACACACTACCTAATTTAACCATCCCTTTCTGTGAAAGGACTGCTTCTACCTACCCAAATGAATGTGACTTGAGTTTGTTTTATAACTTAGATTTTATGTTATTTATCCATACCCATTGTTGCAATTTATTACTGCCTTTTTACTGCTCTTTTTAAGCTTATTCTTTTTAAACTGTATTGTTTATTGCACTGTAGAGGCTGGTGAGAAACACTATTTCGTTTTTGCCTGGGTTACACCATACGAAATGACAATAAACTTCTTGAGTCTTGAGTCCTGATTTTGAAAGGCTACCGGAACGTCATGCGTGCTGAAATGTTTCCGCCCGGAGTTATTTTGGACTTGAACACGTGCTCGTACGGCTGTTGGTGCAGGAGTTAGATGTGTTTTCTTTCGTGTTCTTTTTGGCTAAAGTAGTTGGTTCATTACATTACTCTTAATTGTCGCCAGCTAAGGAGTCAGTATGGCGGATATGAGGGACGCGAAGCTGGACTTTACTCTCAAAGAGCTGACGTTTTCCCGTCCCGCCGAACACGAGGATGTCCCGGGAAGCTCGTCCACCGTGGAGCTCCAGGACAACAAGTTGGTGTGTGTGGAGTATCCGGGGGTGTTCAGCAGCGCGGACAGGATGCTGGCCACTCTGGGTGGTGAACAAAAAGTAACAAAAGTAAGCGGAATATAGCTGGGACACAGATCAGTCTCGGGCTTTTATTTTGAAAACCATTGTGTCGTTTATGTCGGCTAATGAGCGCATAGAAAATATATTTTCAGTTTTTTAAACATTGTAACTTAAATACATCGCTTTATTGGATTTATCGCTTTATTTACTTGGTGTTTTAAACTATATCAGTTACAGTCTTTCAGCATTTTGTAATTCAAGTGGTCTGTGAGGAAAACCGGGATCTTTTCAGGCTTTGGATCAGCGCTGTAAAACGCATTTTAGGGCTGGGGCCCCTATACAGTTCCAGTTTCCAATCAAGCTGGCCACACCTCCCTATAATTTACTCTTTCTATATTAAATGTAAAGACGTAAACGTGTATCCTGAAAACCTCCACATTTCCACATGTAATGAACCATCTACACCTTGATAGTACATGGTTGGACCCCCTTTTACCTTCAGAACTGCCTTAATAGTTTGTGCCATACATTAAACACGTTGCTGGATATAGTCCTCAGAGATTTTGGTCCATATTGGTATGATAGCATCACACTGTTGCAGATTTGTCAGCGTCACATTCATGATGCAAATCTCCTGTTGCACCACATGCAAAGATGCTCTTTTGGATTGACATCTGCTTACTGTAGAGCCCATTTCAGTGCAGTGAAAACAATTTTAGATGATCTTTGAGCTTTGTGACATGGACCGTCACATCAGAATCTTGCCGGAGACAGTTTTCCAGTCATCTGTTGTTCAATTTCTGTGACACTGTGTGAACCGTAACCTCAATTTCCTGTTCTTAGATAATAGTAGTGGCACCAGGTGTGGTCTTCTGCTCCCATAGCTCATTTGCTTCAGAGTTCGATGCGTTTTGCATTCATTGATGCTCTTCTGCAAAACATGGTTGTAATGAGCGGTTGTTTGAATTACTGTTTGAGTTGCTGCCATGTCATTGGCTGATTAGATGTTGCAATAATGAGCAGTTGAACACGTATCCAACAGAGTGACCAGTCAGTATATGTGTATGCATATAAAACATGAGCCTAAGTAAAAAAAAAAAAAAAGAAGCCTATTTTTCAACTCCACTAAAATTTGCCAGTCATCAGAAGGTATTATTCCCTGTTAAATGAGTTTGATGCCTTAATGACTGAACCATTAACAAAACAGATGAAGGGCAGTCTGAGATATTTTAAGAAGAAAAAAAGATCCATTGCAACAATGTGTCTGAGCTTTTCCTCATTCACTACATCTGCTGTCCTTACATGACCACCAGAACCTAGGATCACAGTGGAAAGGCAATAAACTGTAACACCAGTTGTGTTTTTTCCATCTTTATGATTATAACAACAACATTTTAACATTTTTAACCTTCCAGATAAAAAAGCTGTCACCAAGGGAGGAAGGCCATTCGTAAATTGTTACCCAAACAATTAGCACAAATTATTAGAATTATTTTGCCTTTTACCTTCTTTAGCTCCAATCCATTGAAGACTTTCTCATGAGCGCCCTCTCCTGCAACCTGGCTTAATTACAGCCAGGTGCACTGGCTCCCATAGGTTGAAACAGAGAAATTTAAATGCTGTGCTCCACTGAGATACACAAATAACAAGTTGGTATTTAAATTTCTTTGAAGTTTAAATATTTCATAGAACATATGAAACATACGTTCCTGCCCTTGGTTGTCACTTTGTGGGATTGGAGGGGAGAGCTGTTTTATTTAAAATGTATTGTCTATTTTTTTCTGTCTTTTTGCATGTTAAATTGTCCTTTTTTTTGTGGGTAATTAACAGATACTCAAATCTTTCTCACTTTTGTGGTTAATACCTGTACCCTTTATTTCCCATTAATCCCACAGACCTATTCCAACCCCAGCAAGCGTCTCGAGCTGCGTTACCGGCCCCAAGACCCTTTCTGTCACTCACTGTACGGAAACCGCGTCCCATCAGGCAACCTCCTCCTCAGAGTGCGACGGCGGGCGCGAAAAAATGACCCCAAGGATGCTGAAATCCACATGGACATGCTCGGAGTCATTGGAACCACATACAAATTCACGGGTGTGTCTCTCAGTTATCCACCTGTAGCATAATAAAGTGTTAATTTTGTTAGCCTTTGGTCCTCTTTCAATGTTTGGTTTCACTTTTTTAAGAATCTCTAATATTTATTCGTTCCTCATACAGTTTATACGTAATTTAGTCATGATGATCTTACAGATGTGGCATCTTGATCATGTTAAAAGTGAGAATTTAAACAATCAAAGGAAATCCAGTTTGACTGATGCTGTACATGTTTACTACAGTGCCCTCCAGTGGCCAAATGGCAGATTTATTTATTTACTTTTTGTTTTAGACAACTTAGGAAGATTGCTTCAGACATCAAATCTTGTGCCAGCACATGAAACAAGGAGATGAAATATGAAGATTATCGGTGCAATTTATTGGGCGCAGAATTTCTTTTTTTTTTTTTTTCAATGAAATTCAGTAATGGGGGGGGTCACATCTGTGGGAATTATATTATATATTGTCTTGACACGGGGACCCTCCCATGATCTTACCAAACATCATATTAACTTGTTTTAGGCAGTGGTTTTCATATTTCTGGCATGCCACACTTCTGAAAACGAAAAATGTCCATGCCCTCAATCCCTTTGTCTTTGTCTTAAATTCCAGCATGGCAATGCTTTATGTCACAGGGTGGTTTGATCTCAGACAGAAGATGACAGCGTATCAGAAAAAGTACAAATAATGCAAGTGACAATGTTTGTTCTGATGTTTGCCGTTTGCAGGGCTGGCAGACTTCCAGTGCCTCGCTGTGCATTCAGAAGGTGGAAAACATACGTCTTTGTATGACAAAATCATCCTCCGCAAACCCGAGAGTCAAGAGTTCTTTGAGCAGCCCATGCCTTACTTTCTCCCCCCACCCATCTTCTCACGCCTCGACAGTCCCGTGGATTATTTCTATCGGCCTGACGTCCATCTAAAGTTAGTAAACCACTGTAAACCCCCAAACAGCAATATTGGGAAGCCTTTATCGATCTTTAGTTTCAGGGTGATACCTATAATATTTCACCTCTTTTTTGCGTTTGTAGCCAAATGCCAGGTGACAGTAAGAATTTCATTGGTTTAAATCGCGCTGGCCGGCCCCACAACGCCATTTTTGTCAGCTTCACTGATCCCGTCGTGCCTGCAGAGTGCCTCGAGGCAGCTAAAGTGACCTGGAAGCGAATCTGCATGAATGAGTGTGACAAGAAGGCTGAAGAGCAGCTGAAAAAGGTGTGTCCAGCACTCAGCCACACTCTGATTGCAAGGGTCACTAGTTGATAAGCACAGGAACTGAGGGGAGATTGCACAGCTGTATTTACATCTGCTTGGACACTTTGAAAACTCTGTCTTGTTGTGTTTTTTGGCTCACAATCTGCATCTACTGGTATTTTTGTTCATTTTCCATCAGCTGATTTCAGAAGCGCAGCTCAACCAACAATAATCAGCAGTTTTCTCTCCAAAATAGCAAAATGTTACAAGGCTGTCTTTTATATAATGTTACATAAATATTGCTTTCCATCATGTTTGGTTATTATCTAATCTCAAAATACTTTGCACCTAGATGTTTGAGAGCCGGCCCATCTGGTCACGGAACGCAGTCAAAGCCAACATCAACCTCCACCCTGATAAACTGAAGCTGCTGCTGCCCTTCTATGCCTACTACATGGTGAGGTTATCAGCGATTTCACTCAGGTGTTTTGAAATATTGAAATTTTAATTAAAAAAATCTGCTGTACTTACTCAGTCTGCCCTAAAATCTTAGAAATGTCTGTGTTTGCTTCCACTTTAATCAAATACCAGTGACATTTTCATGAATAAGAATGTACACTTATACAACTGTGTAGTGAATGAAATACTTAAAAAAACAAATATAACCTATTGATATTTAATTTACTGCATAGCAATAAGCAGAATTTATATTTGTAGGGTGAATCCGCTTTTAAGCTTAGAGGTAATTTAGCTATAATAGTTTACTTTACATTTCCCTATTTGGCTAAAAGTTTAGCCATTGATTTAAGGCTATGACTTATTTAATATGATATTGAATAAGTAATATCCATTTACTATACAACATTGAATCAAGTCAAAGCCTAAAATGCCACAATTCTTAAAAAATAAATGCTCAAAAGTAATAAAGGTTTACTAGATTACATGCTTTTGTTGATATTATTATGTCCATCTGCTGGACGAGAGACTTGTGCAGTCTCTCATTTCCTGTAAAAAGAGATTAACATAGGTAGACTTTTTGTATGTAGGTGACAGGGCCGTGGAGAAGCCTGTGGGTGAAGCTCGGCTACGATCCCCGAAAGACCCCAGAGGCCAAAAAATATCAGATGCTGGATTTCAGGATCCGTTGTAGCTCCAAGCACGGTGAGAGCAGAATTTCTCCGTTTCTGTTGAAACTTTTTCTACATTTAACATCAGAGTTTGTGTTTCAAAAGGGCAAAAAACAAACTTGAGCAATTTAGTCATTTTGCAAAATCAGCTAGTTTGTTATGATGAGCATTTTTGATTTCATTTGTTCCCATTTTTAGGCTACTTGCTATCCAACATACCAATAAAAGCCAAGAGAAGCTCCCTGAACTACAGTCTGCCAAACACATTAAACAAGTCGGGTAAGTGTTTTAGAGGTATGGAGGATAATGCACACAAGTATTATTTGTGAGCCTATCAGAGCCTCTGATTTGCACATATATTCACACAAAAGGGAGAGCAGTGAGTGCAGTGTATGAATTGTCAAGACTCAAGTGTTTTAAAAGTAACCTTGTTACTAAGTTAGTAAATGAAGTCATTGCTCTATTCAGTGTTGTGCTGTCCTTTTTTCCCCAGCACCCCAGCCAGCTAGTGTGATGGATCTTCCCACTCAGGAGGGTCCCAGCAGCAGTCGAGATCCAGCTCCAGTCACATACCAGCTGAAGGTCAGTGACCATTATCAGAACAAACATGCTAAATGTTTTAAGCACACACACCTTCTATAGTTATAATATCAGGCTTTAAAAAAATATTTTTGATAACACTTATATTTAGGCTTGATGAGGTACGCTGTTGGGGGACTTCCCATGATGTACTTCTCCTTCATTCCCCTCACTTTACTCCTCGTGTTTTTATAAGCCTCTATTGATAGTCAGTAGGTTTTGTCTGCTCTCTCATAAGTTGTGTTTGGTGCTGCTTGTTAATTGTTTTTTTATATGTTCATATTTTCCCGTTATATTTTTCCCCATCCAGTCAGAGCCTTGAACCTAGTTTTTCTGCCGTGTCTTCCTGTTAAACAAACCTCTTGCAGGATGGGGAGGGGATTTTTCATTTTGAAATTCTCTCTATTTTTGTGTCTTTAGAATATAAAGCACTGTGAGGTGACCATTGTTGTAAACTGGGGCTTTGTAAATAGAACTAAATTGAACCCAACTTGAATTAAAGTTCTCCTTCTTCATGGGACCCTGAGTATTCTTCTAGAAGCATGCTTAAAAAAGAATATATGATGGGATAAATTTCATGATTATATGGCCAGAGTTTACAGTATTGTGCAAAGGTCTTGAGTCTGAAGCCATGCCTTATTTCTTTACATTTCGCTTGAAATACATACAGCATTTAAAGACTGAAGCAGCTCTGGGAAGGCCAATCCACGACATGATTTTCTATCCAGGTATTCTTTTACTGTTTGGAAGTGGGTCGGGGATCATGCTGAAAACCGAACTGCTGTCAGTTGAATACTTTCCAGATCCCACTGCATGTTGGATTAAAATCTAAACACGCATTTCTGTGTTTATAATTCAGTCAGTTTTGACAAGACACCACTGGCTGAAATGCAGCCCCAAATAATGACAGAGACTCCACCGTGTTTTACAGATGACACTCACTGATGTAAAGGAAATGAGGGGTGGATCAAAACTTTAGCCCAGTGCTGTATATTCTGTTCATTTATTGAAATCTTTTTTTTTTTTTGAACACATTGACATTTCTATAGTATGATAGTGAAAATGCCTGAAGCTACAAAGGCATTTAATGACAGTTTAAATGCAAGCTGTCTTGCAAAAAAGTAATGGAGAAGCTGTCTCTGTCCTCTGTTTCATCTCCACAGGAATCATCCTACATTTTCAGAGAGGGCATGCTGCCTCCTCACAGACAAATGTTTTACCAGGTCTGTGATTTGGATGTGGAAAGGTAATACACACTAATGTTCATAACGGTCATATCTGCTCTCATCTGTCATCATTTTTCATCTAAATAAAGTTGATCAAATTGACGTCTGGGTTTTCCACAGGTCCTTTCACCTAACTCCTAAAAATGTTATCTAAAGATTCTCAAAGAGTAGACTTAACTGCTTTTCAGATATATTTTTTGTATTCTCCGATGTGCTTCCTGTTTCTGTTTTTGGTGGGATAAGAGAAGATAGCAAGATGTGCTAATGTTAATAGGGAGGAAAACATGAAAGTACGATTCTGTGAAATTATTTTTTATGAATACATAACAGGAGCAACAATGAATAAGATTTTATTAAATAATTTATAAATTATTTTAAAGTATCCAGTGTAGCATTTTAATTATCTGGTGGATTTATCAAATATGTCGCGGTTCCATTAGAATGACTAATGTAAGTGTTTGCTCTTTTGCAGCATCCAAAAGGAGATCGAGCAGAACAACGGAAACGAGCAGCACTGTGACGAGCGTGACGGCTGGTGTGTCGTTGGCACCACAGACAAGCTGAGGGACATGATCTCAGCCATGATCAAGGCGGTGATCAGAGCGCAGAAGCCAGGTAAGGAAAAAGTTGTGACGCTTATTACTGTGTAATAAGACTCTTATTACTGTGTAACCGCCTTGATCATTAGAGTACGTTAACTTGACACAGTGTGCACCCAGAACTTGTTTTACTTTTACTCCAAATCATGCCCTGCTTTTAGTTTAGTTTCTCACCTGATAGTTTTCTTTGCTCTTCTCTATTCATTAGCTGCAAAGCTTTTTGCCCTCTAAGCCTACTTATGACCATCTGTCACACTTCATATCCTGATCATACGCTGCCCCTGCTTCCTGGAATAATCTGCAGAAGGAACTGAAATTATCAGAATTGGTTACCTTGGGAGAGTTTAAGTCTGTCTTAAAGGAACGAGAGAACAGCTCTTTTACTCAGTGTGATTGTTTTTAATGTACTCTTAATTTGATCTGTTATTGTATATTTTACACATGTTTGTATGGGATATTGTATTTGTTTTAAATGTTATATACCTATGTGGTATGTGACTTTTGTTGCCATGATGCCAGGTCTCTCTTGGAAATGAGATTTTTAATCTCAATGAGATTTTTTACCTGGATAAATAAAGGATTAATAATAATAAAAAATCAGGCTGATCGGCTGGTTACAGATGTTATACAGAGACTCCTAGTTTCAAGATAAATCCTAAAGATCGATAGAAATCCTACTAATCTGATGTGTTAATATTTGTGACCTTTACAAAATAGTTAAATGGCTAAGAAAATTAGTCTAAAGGACTGTACAGCTGTTTTGTGTGTATTTAAGACTGTCAACTGGGTGCTTGACAGTTAACTTGGCACTAAAAATGAATAAAATGTGAAGCTTTCCGCCTTGCAAGGCCAGCAGCTACTCCAGTTACATAGTCTAGTTTTCAGTAAAAGAGTGTGAACAACAACTGGATGGACTGAACTTAAAATGTTCAGAGATTCACGTTAGTCAACCGGTGGTCCAGCTGAGATTGCAGCCCAGGCACCTTTGCTGGGCACCGTTCTCTTTCTGTCACTATCCAATATCTGCAAAATGCCAACAATAAATCTTTAAAAAAAAAACATCCATGTTTCGAGCAAAATTGGTTTTAGCAGCTCTTGTTATCCATTAACGTTTTCTTTGATAGTAGGTCAACTTTTTATGTTTTTGGTTCCATGATTGAAGTCAGAATTCCTGCAGAAACATTGATGCCCTGTTGTTCTAATAGAAAAATGCTAACATGCTACCCTAAAAATAAACTTGTGTGTTTGTGCACTAACATTTTGAAGCACTGATCATGGATTATCATGACAAACCAAAACTCATAGACAAAACTTAACAGTGACTATTTTCAGTATTTGAAGTAACTGAGTCATGAACAAGACCACCTGGCACCCACTTTTTATTTTTATTTTTGGTTTTGGCTTTTTGTTCTGTTTGTCCTTCAGTGTTGCCGGAATTACCCAAAAGACGAAGACGTAAAGGCCAAAGCGTAAAAGATGTTTATGCAGAGGAGGAGGAAGATGAAGTGGGGGAGTATGAGAATAGGGAGGATGAAGAGGAAGATGAGGAAGATGAATTTCAGCCATCTGAAGGAAGTGAAAATGAGATGGAGACCGAAATTTTAGATTACATGTAACACAATAAAACCACGTGTTGACATAAATTTGACTGTTAATATGTTGTATCATCAGTTTCTTTAAAAATGTGACCGTGTAAATAAAGAAATTATGTTCTTTTGAAAGGTTTGTGTAACAGTTGTGTTCCCTTTGCTGTTAATGTAGAGAAACCGTTTGTGTTTGCGTTTAAATTGACATTTTTGTTAATTACAGTATAACTGGAGTTCACCATGGACACAAATAAAGGTTCCGTTTTTCTGACCAAATAACATACAATAAAAATCGGCAGATGCCATGTCCTGCTGTTGTGGTCTTCCTCCTTTAGGCGTATTAAATTAAAAAAAAAAAAATAGCAAAGTAACTAATAAACAGGTAATTACTTAAAATTTGCAACAAACGACTACAAATTGACATGATAGCATCACGCAGTTGCTGGTGAATTTTCGACTGTAAGGCCCGAAATTAAGAAATTGAGATTCAAACCAAACAACATTGTTCCAGTCTCCTGTTTTAAGTTTGTTTTTTTTTTGTTTGTTTTTACTGAATAAGGCACTCAGAAAGTACACGAACAAAATATTTAGAGTGTTCAGTTTGAACTATGAACTGCAAAACACTGAACAACAACATGAACTTTGGTCCTGTACTTGTACTGTTTTTGTGGATCTCTTTTTTTTTTCTAAATATGTTCAGGCATTTTGGGTAAATAGAGGAGCCCCAAAAAGCAGTTTCTCTTAAGCTGTAGTCAAAGACACTGCTGACACTTCTGCTGGCAATTCAGATAAATGTGAGAAGGCTGACACTCCTATTTGTTACAGATTCAGCAGAGAGAAGCAGCTCGCTGGGTGCTCAATGCCAAGAAAAGAAGCTCAATTCAGTTCATTTTTGTCCCAGTGAAACTCCCAGTGTTTCTGACGGAGAGTAAGTGGGGCTCGTGTCTAGACACTCAGCCTGAGGAATAAGTGAAGAGTTTTAGGGCGAACGTTTTGGCACCGCGCTCGCAGCTTTGAGCCATCCAAGCAAAGTGCCGTTTAGGACCTGGTCCTGATGACTTCATCCTCTGCTCCTAGAAATAAACTCTTTTAGCAGCAAATATCACAATCACGTTAATTCTTCTCCTGAAAGTGAAAACTCTTACAAATACATATGCATGAGACCAGCCACCAAAATATCGCTGTTCACAACTTTCAGTCACAAAACTGACACTGTGGCGTTCTAGTAAATCCAGCAGCTTTCCAATGTCAAAAGCTGGTTTTGTGGTGCTGCTGCTGTCAGTTCATGTGGCCCTGAATGTTCCTTCTCTTTTAAAATTTTAACCTTTGAAATTAAGGAATATTTGGCTGTTCTTGTTTATACGACCAACACTGAAAAAAGGGGGGGTTGAACACGTTATGGTGAAGTCACATACATGTTTTGTAGTCTATCTTCTGTATAGTTTTCACCCTGTTAAGGAGATACTAGTGTAAGGCTGTTCTGATTCTCAGCATACGCCTTGTCTTTTCCTTTGCAATTCTCCTGCCCACTTTTCCTTTCCAAGCCAAGTGGTTAGGGGTTAAAGGTTAAGGCAAGACACAGTCTGAGTATCAGATGATAAGTAAGGAAAAACATATATATTGTGTCATGGTATTCCCTTTTTTAATCCAGTGACTGTTTTTGAAGTATTTAAACTAAATACAAGCCAAACACAATATTGGTGGCATCTGCACCTCCAGATATTCTTTAGATGTAGAGAAAACCTGCAAATAGAAGAAGTGCAGAACATAAAATAAAAAGAGACTATTTTTCTTTTTTTCCCCAAGAAAGATTTTAATAACACCAGTTAACTCCAGCTAATTTTCATGAGTATGTAGCGGAATTAGTTTCTCTGTTGACTGAGAATAAAAGTATTTGTGCTCCTTGTTTATCATTTGTATTCTTATTGTATATTTATAAATAATTATAAATAGCTTACCTACTTACTAGAGCAGACATTAAAAGAGTTGTCTCATGATAACTACCATTAACCATTTTTTTTTAGTCGATTTTGGTTTTCTAATTAAATGTGGGGAAGTTTGGGGGAAGATGTAGTGTATACAAGGTGGTTAAATATTGGTTAAATATTATTCAACAGTGAGAAAACCAGGGGCTACGGACTGCACGTTGGTCAGATGTTGTGCAATGTTGGTTCCTTTATAAAAGTCTGGCTGACAATCAGGGAAATTCTGACAGCTTGATCATGATGCTGAAGCTGGGGATTTTGTTTGCCGTTGCTGTTTTTCTGGAGACGGCCTCTGCGGCCTCTGTAAGTATCACATAAAATGTATTTTTCATGTTTACAGACTTTCTTTTGGATATCTCTAAAGGTTTCACTGTGCAGAATATGTTTCAGGTTCGGTTGTGCACTGATAATTCAGCTGTGACTGCGTGATTACAAAATGTGTAATTTTGTTACACTAAGTGTTCAAATTGAAACATATTGTGCTCAATTTAATCAGTGTGGTAAAAAACCCAAACATCCGTCTTTTTTTATGGCTCACATATTTAGTCCATTTATTGCCTTAATCTCTGTAGCTTGGTGTGGTGCAAACTGAGGGAGGGATGGTTGAGGGTGAAACAGTTGGTCTTGGATTATCCCGTTCCATGGACATCTTCAAGGGAATTCCCTTTGCTGACATTCCTGGAAGGTTTGAGAAACCAAAGCGTCACCCTGGTTGGGGAGGTGGGTGGACAGCATTTTTCACTAGATTTGACCTCTTTAGCAATTATGTTTGAAACTCACAGAAGCTTTTTCTGCTCATTTCCTTTTAAATATGTTTCATCTTCTGCTTGCAAAGCGAAATAAGCATTCGCTAAGGCCAGCTCTGTGTGAAGAAATATGTAATAATAACATACTTGATGCTTCATGCTAATCTTAAATGATAACACACTACTCTTTTAATGTGTGTTTCTGGTCAGGTGTTCTAAAGGCCACACAGTACAGAGACGAGTGCCTTCAGCTGAACTTCTTCCAGAATAGCTACGTAGGCAGTGAGGACTGTCTGTACCTTAACATTTGGGTTCCTCATGGCAGCTCAGGTAAAGACAGAAGCCAAAAATGTTTATATATTAAATTAGACCAGTGCTAACTCAATTCAATTTTATTTATATAGCGCCAAATCACAACAAAAGTCGCCTCAAGGCCCTAACTGTCTTCATCCCTCTAGTATCTTCTGGTCTCCCTGTCATGGTTTGGATCTACGGAGGAGGCTTCATGATTGGAGGCTCCATGGGGCCTTACTACCTGGATAACTACATGTACTATGGAAAGGAGATAGCAGACAGAGGGAATGTTATTGTAGTGACACTTGGGTACCGTGTGGGACCTATGGGCTTCATGAGCACTGGAGATTCTGATTTACCTGGTAGGTACACACATCTTATAGAGCCTGGTACATGCTGGACTGCCAATACAGAAATACTTCCATTTAAATAGTGATTCTTTCCACAAACTTGATTATATTTAATCCTCAGGAAACTACGGTTTGTGGGATCAGCAGGCCGCCATCGCCTGGGTGCACAGAAACATCCGCTCATTTGGAGGTGACCCTGACAACATCACCGTCTTTGGAGAATCTGCAGGTGGAGTTAGTGTTAGCTTCCAGGTGAGAGTATTTGTTCTTTTTCTGACCATCTATCCATAGGTGGAACTCATTTCAAAGCAGATAGTGAAATATGTATTTCTCCTGACATTCCACCCACAGACTCTCACTCCCCACAATAAAGGGATCATCAGGAGAGCCATCTCCCAGAGTGGGGTGGCACTTTGCCCCTGGGCACTCAACAGAAACCCTCGTAGGTTTGCTGAGGAGGTACATAGCAGCTTCTTTACATATAACCACTTTTTTTTTTGATCAAATAAGGAACTAATAATAGAAACATATGCATAAAACATGGGGGTAATTACAGATAATTTGCACCCACTCTGCAGGTTGCTTGGAAGGTCAACTGCCCAACTGATAACAGAATGGCTTCCTGTCTGAAGATGACTGATCCTGGGACCCTAACAAAGGCGGGAACTGTGAATTTGCTCAGTTCACCTGATCGTAAGGACTACGTTCCACAAAACCTAATTTAGACGTGATGAAAACAGTTCTGCTTAAATTACCCACCAAATTATATTCATACTAATTATTGCACAATTTCTGGCATATATATAATGATTTCTGATTGTGTGCATATCTTAGAGCCCCTTGTGTTGAACCTGGAGATAGCCCCTGTGATCGATGGTGACTTCTTGCCGGACGATCCTTCCAACTTGTTCCACAATGCAGCTGAAATTGACTACTAGTGATTTGGAATTGCATCATGAAACAATTTCAAACAACTTACACATCACAAAACGGTAAACCATGATTTGGTGGCAGTAAGGAATTTTATCAGTTCTCAGTGGAAAATACTCTCTTTCTGATTGCAGTAACGACGTGAGGAGGCTTTTGGCTGCCTTGACAAAGGAGAAGGGTGAGTGTGGCCTGAACAATGCCTACTCCACGTATACCTCAAATTGGGGAAGTTTTCCCACCTGGGATACCATCAAGAAAACCATTGTTGATATTGAAACAGACTACATTTTCCTGGTTCCTACACAGGCTGCCCTTTACCTTCATGCTGACCATGCCACGTGAGAATGTGACCTTGAAATACAGATTTCGCAGTTTATCTAATTAACTACTTATGAGATAAAAATACATATTTTTTTAGCAGTGGTGGAGTTATCATCACATTAATTTTCCTGTTCTTTTTGTCTCATCAAAGAACTGGTCGCACCTACTCCTACCTCTTCTCTGAGCCCAACCTTCTGGGCGGTCCTTTATTGCCCTACCCAAGCTGGATGGGAGCTGACCACGCTGACGACCTGCAGTACGTGTTTGGAAAGCCCTTCAGCTCACCACTTGTATACTGGCCAAGCCGTGTCTCTGACTATTTGATCTCCTACTGGACCAACTTTGCCAAAACTGGGTATAATTCTGCAAACACAGATTTTTGTGTCAAAGAAATCAAACAACCGAATCACTTATTGTAATACAAATTAAAAACACATCAGTGATGTTTTCAATTTCTCTGATCAACAGAGATCCTAACAAGGGAGATTCAGCCGTGCCTGCTACCTGGCCAACATTCACCAGAAGTGGTGAAAAGTTCCTGGAGATCAATTCTGACATGAACCAGAATTACATAAGGCAGGAAATGAGGCTGCGTTATGTGCATTTCTGGACCAGCATCCTGCCCAGCCTTCCCACAGTCACCTCTGAATAAGGGGCATGTACTATTCACTGTGGACATGTGCAGACATGTAGATCTAAATAAAGTATCAGTATCAGTGCTAGTTCATGAAAAATAAACATATTAGAGAAAAATATGGTTGTCTTAGTTTTATTTGATCAACTATCAGGGGTTTCTATAATGTTTTCATCATATCTATTTTAATTCTTTCTTTTTGATTATATTATCCCTCTGTTCAGCACTTTGGCAGACACTTGATGTGCTTTAAATGTGCTAAATAAAGATGACTTTTGAATTTGCACCTGAAGCTCTAAATATGTGGAGACAAAAGGGCTAGCAAGCTAATGATAGCTTCATACCTTGCAAAGTTAGTTTAAGCACCCTTAGCTCAAAGGCCAGTTCATTTCAATTCAATTGATGTTGTTAATACAACAATATACACAGTATACAGCAAATCGAAATGCCATTTCACCCAAAGCCGCCCATGGTGCATTTATAAGAATATCAAAATATATCTACAACGGATATAAAACTAGAAATTACAAATAATAATAACTCACAAAATTTAAATAAAATGAAAAAGATAAAAAGGCCCTAATACTAACTATATCTATGTAAGATAAACAAGGACAGGACAAGAGACAATACAGCTCAGAGTGCTTTAACACTGGGTTAAATTTTCTACGGTTCCTCATATTTTTCTCTTCTTAAAAAGTGAAATGATTTTGCAGAAATATTGTACAAAGAAGTAAAGTTCCTTTTTTTCTGTGTTTAGTGATTTTGTGGTCCCAGATACCGATCATGTCACCTCCCAATGCCCACATTCATAATGGGTATCTCACTCAGCAAATTTGGCCACCTCATCCTTAAAAGATAATTCACCTCTTATTATGTCATGAAGGGAGACAGTGATTTGACTTGTGTAAGAAATGTGTCAGCTAGTAGGATTTTATTTTCTCCTCCAGCGTCGGCAATATTACCCAAGACAGCAAAGACATAAAGGTCAAAGTTTCTCCAGTGAAAGATGAGTGTGCAGAAAAGAGAGAGGATGAAGACGAGTATGAAAATGAAGAAGATGAAGAGAAGAATGAGGGAAATAATTTCCTGCCATTTGAAAGAAATGAAAATGAGATGGAGGCTGAAATCGTAGATTCCATGCAACACCTTAAAACCATTTTGTTGACATTATGTTAATAGTTTCCATCGTTTTTTTAAAATGTGACCAATTTATTTAAACGTAAGTAAAGACATTTTTAAAAGTTTTTTGTTTTTCTGGTATTGTGTAGCTATACACTCATTGGCCACTTTATTAGGTACGCTACACCTTCCTTGTATTGGGTTTGGTGCCATTTTGCCTTCAGAGCAGCCTGAATCCTTTGCTACATAGATTCAACAAGATGTTGGAAACATTCCTCAGAGAATTTGATCCATATTGGCATGATAGCTTCACACGGTTGCTGTAGATTTGTTAGCATCGAATGCATGAAGCACATCTCTTATTCTACCACATCCCAAAGGTGCTCAACTGGATTTAGGTTTGGTTTTTGTGGAGGCCATTTAAGCACATTGGACTCAATTGGAAACCAATTTGAGATGACCTGGGCTTGTAGTCTTTGGGTTGTAGAATACCTGACCAGAAACACACATTAAAAGAGTTGAATATTACATTTGAAAAAACATTAGGATACGTTATGTATATTAGTATAACACATTAGTTCACACAGTGCATTTCTTTCATTCATGTGTTTTCAATAGTAAACATTTTTTCCCTTAATCTCATTGTACTTTATCTCTTTAGCTTGGTGTGGTGCAGACCGAGGGCTTCAGCCTTCCCACAGTGGGCTCTGAAGAAGGAGCATGTGCTATCCACTGTGGACATGTGCAGACATGTTGATCTAAAAGTATCAGTATCAGTGCTAGTTCATTAAAAATTAGCATAGCAGAGACAAATATGGTTGTCTTAGTTTTATTTGATCTATTTGAATTTACACTTGAAGCTCTAAATATATATATGTGGAGATGCCAGGGCTAGCAAGCTAATGATAGCTTCATACCTAACAAACCTAAAAGTCAACTCCTCTGATGTTTGACATCAACAAGGCATTTTTCACCCAGAGAACTGCTGCTCACTGATCATTTTCTCATTTTCAGACCATGCCCTTTGAACCCTAGAGATGATTGTGAGGGAAACTCCCAGTAGATCAGCAGTTTCTGAAATACACAGACTAGCATCAACAACCAAGTCACATTCAAAGTCACTTAAATTGCTTTTCTTTGCCATTTGGGGGTCAGCAGGTCATCTGGACCATGCTTACATCCCTAAACGCAGTAGTTGCTGTCATGTGATTGGCTGACTAGATATGTGGCAGGTGAGTGTCATGCACATGCAGACACTGTTGCTGTATATGCATGGACCCCATAGGTGTATAGATTATGTCACAGATAAAATCAGTAGCCGTGGAAAAGCACATAAGAGATAACGCTGACTCAGCAAATTTGCACTTTATAGTAGAAATAGTTATTAATTGTAGGCTACAATAAAGGTATTTACAGTTCAGTTTTGAAGCATTCAAAACATAATGGTTAACTTTTCAGATTGGCTAGAGGAGCGTGACTCTGTGCACAGTCTGACAGCTGTGTAAACTCAATAGAGGATGGTTTCCTGATAAATAGTGGGGGGAAAAGGGGGGAAACTCAAAGTCACATGTAGCACTTACGTGGAGTTATGTAAAGTACCAATGGATAATTACCAAGGTAATAAGTAATTTGGGCTAGTATCAGAAGACTGAGAACGACTCTTAGAGCTCTGGTACACGAATGGCAGAGAAACCAGACAAACACAGTTGTGTGGCTTTAAAAGTACTTTAGTGATGTCAAGCCTTGTAAAATAAATTTGTAAACAACACAGTATTTCAACAGGTTTTAACAGAATGTCAAGTATAAAAATTTCCCCCAAAGTAGCAAAAAAATAGAATTAAATAAAATTGTGCACAAGTAAAAGAATTAGTCTTTTTTAAGTCCAAATGGTACCGGTGGGGCCCATGACAAACAGGTGTATTCCAATAGAATTCGTCCGACAAGGAGTGTGTGTGTGATTGTCTGTCCTACCGTACTACTTGTACAGTAGAGGATTGTAGTCCATCAATGTGCGCATGAGTGTGCATGTATATGTATATCGTCTCCTAGGATCTTGGGTTGGCTCGCCATCCAGTGAACACTGGAACACTCTGGGTTCTGGAATCGCTGACCTGGTTTTTGGATTCGTCCCATATAAAAACCTGACCTATAAACAATGGCCAAATATATGTCACGTCCCCTTTAAGGATAACTCTCACAAATTAACCTAAAGTAGTGTCACAGTGCAGTAACAACTATTCAGATCAACTATCATCAATTCAATCATCATCAGTTCAGTCATGTTGTACAACATTAAAATATCAAGTTTCAAAGTTCAAAGTATCAATATCCAAAATTTCACAGTATCAAGGTTCAATACTTATTTGTAACCTGCAGTAACATTAAAGATTATCTACAAGGTTTCAAACATTCAGGAATTATAGTCACCATATAATTCACTTTCATTGTAAACATTAATTACATCCATCAAAATAACTCACTGTACATATATATCTAATCACAAATAAATAAGTATATTACCCCTTTTAAGAAATGGAATAATATGCAAATGCTTATCAGAAATTGAACAAAGTGCAAATAATCAATTTCAATAACACGTAAACACAAGGACTCAGTCCACAAATAGGAGTATTAAAATAGATGTGCTAGATCCCGCTTGTACCATAGGCCTACTAGTACAAGTGGAAATACACTAAAAATTACCTCCAAGTATTCAATACTGAGTATTGTAAAACAACTGATTGACATCAAAATTTAAACAGGAAGCAGGATAAAGTCTGCTTACAATTATCTCTCATAAAGTTATTTTTAGCTGCTTTAACCATTTACAGCTTTTCACATGTTAATGACTTAGTTAATGATCTAACTAGCATAACAACAGTGCGTTTCAGAGACATCCAACAACTGTACCCACACTCCGCACATCACGTGTCTGATTAGCCACATTTAGCTTACCGCCGTCGAGTGGATGCTCAGCGTTTACGTGGAGCCACAGCTCAGTAAACCTTCCGGTTTCGCTCTGCCCTTGACGACAACAAGTGCAAATACATAATTTGTGAAAAATATCAGTTTAGATGGTATTTTTTTAACTCGTTAGAGGTTAATTTCTCCAGCTTACCGATAACAAAGTTTTAGTCTGTCTGCTCTGTTCGGCTGTAGGAGCAAGAGACTGAAAACTTGGGAGCTGGTACTAAGGAGGGACAAGAGCTGCCTAGAGCTTCACCAATTGTCTGACATGCGAGGAGTGGAGTAAAACAATAGGCTCTCATCAGAGCTCATCAACCCTCTGAGAAAACTTAACCCTTGTTTGACCAGAGCATATCATATATAATCTGCGTCCCTTCTATGTTTAAATAAATATTTTGATCTCATTTCACTTTCATTAACAGGGACAGTAAGAACAGAACAATGAACATTAAATGTTTTAATTTTTCTTCTCTTTTTGTTTGAGATGATTTTAGGAACTGGGTTACACCCTCCCCTCTTGAATTCATGCAAGTCCCTTTGCATGTCTACTGTGAACTGCATCATCTAAGAACAATAATTCAGCTTTAGCATTTAAAGAGTCAATGAAAGCTGTGGTTAAACCCTGAAGTAATGATTTGACCACAGTGACAAGGGGATTTCCCAATTCAGCATAGTCTAGCCTTTTTGGTGGCTGGCGACTTCTTTCAGATCGTTGGACAGGAATTTCTTTGCTTATTTGTTCATCTGTCTCCTTGTTTACTGTTTCCCTGTCAAATATCAAGTCCTCTCCTTCCTCATCACTCCCTAACATGTCTGAGAGAAGTAGGATTTGTTCATCCCTCATGTCAGGGCGATCCGTAGAAGGTAAGTCTCTTTCCTTTTCAGGTTCGTCATTTCCAGGTAAGTCTCTTTCCTTTTCAGGTAAGTCTTCCTCATACGAGGCTTCTCCATAACTTGCGATCTGATTGTCATAAGGTTGGTTATGGTCAGCATGACTGGCTGGAACAACATCGGAGATGGTGT
This sequence comes from Perissodus microlepis, assembly GCF_051167445.1. Classification (NCBI taxonomy): domain Eukaryota; kingdom Metazoa; phylum Chordata; class Actinopteri; order Cichliformes; family Cichlidae; genus Perissodus; species Perissodus microlepis. The sequence continues at coordinate 33,855,391 of NC_140467.1, read as the reverse complement.
CTGCACAAGCTGGAGTATTACCAGCCAACTTGTCTTGATCTGCAGTCACATCATCTTGACCAAGACTTGATTTATGAGTCAGCAGAACATCTCGCTTGACAGTGTACGCCGAGTCATTTGGCACTGATCTATCTGCAAACCAGTGGACTGAAACAATATCATCCTCATCCGAGGGGTGATCTGCTCTTTCATTGTCTTTGTGAGTGGTCTGTCGCGTTCTGGGCCTTTTCTTCGGTTCTGGTTGTTCAGGCTTCACTTCCTCGGCTGCAGAGAGGAACCCACAAGGGAGTAAGAGGTCTCTGTGTAGGGTGCGTATGGGGCCATCCCCGCCCTCTGGTTTAACGGTGTAGACGGGGAGGTCTCCAGCTCGTTTCACCACCACATAGACGGTCTGCTCCCATTTATCGGCGAGTTTGTGTTTTCCTCGAATGCGTATGTTCCTTACCAGCACTCGGTCCCCAATTTCCAAGGTAGATGTGGTCACATGTTTGTCAAATCTGGTTTTGTTCCTTTCGGCTACCTTTGCAGCACTCCGTGTAGCTATTCTATAGCTCTCCTCAAGAAGGGATTTGAGGTCCTTAACATATTGGGAGTGTGACTTGTTTTGTTGTTCTCTCACAGGTAAACCGAAAGCCAAATCGACAGGCAACCGTGGCTGACGCCCAAACATCAGCTCATACGGTGTGAATCCAGTTACCTCGTTCTTGGTACAGTTGTACGCATGAACTAAAGGCTTTACAAAATCCTTCCAATGTGACTTGTCTTTGTTCTCCAGAGTTCCAAGCATACTTAAGAGTGTTCGGTTAAAACGCTCCACCGGGTTGCCCCTGGGATGGTACGGCGTAGTCCGAATCTTCTGTATGCCTGCTACTTCACACAGCCCCTTGATCAGCTGAGACTCAAAATCAGGCCCTTGATCGCTGTGTAATTTTTCAGGAATGCCATAGTGTACTATGAAACGGTCCCACAGACACTTTGCGACAGTCCGAGCTTTTTGGTTCGATGTTGGGATAGCGACTGCATATTTAGTAAAATGATCTGTGATGACAAGAACATCTTTCACATTACTGCTGTCTGGTTCAATGGATAGGAAATCCATGCAGACTAACTCAAGGGGTCTTGTCGTCATGATATTCACCAAAGGTGCAGCCTTCTCAGGTAACGTTTTCCTGCGCACACACCTGTGGCAGGTCTTTATCTTTTTCTCCACATCTGAGGACATTCTCGGCCAATAGAACCTGGCTCTGACCAGATCGAGTGTGCGCTCTATTCCCATATGACCCATGTTGTCATGTAGGCTTGTCAACACAGACTCTTGCAGGTCTTCAGGTAAGACCAACTGGTAATGTTTATTACCGCCTTCATGGCGTGTTCTGTAGAGAATGTCATTGCACAGCTCGAACCTGTTCAACTCTCTCAGCAATAGGACTATGTCTGGAAGTTCTTTCCTCAATGTGGGAGGGGGTTTCTCCCCACTCTCCATCTGGGTGATAATATGTCTGATGCACCGATCAGATCTCTGGCTGTCTGTGAGATCTGCCTGTGAGAGTTTGGGAATGATGTCTAGGCCTCCCAACGTCTCTTCGTGCTCAAAGCTGTCAGGTACAGCATCTTCAGAAATGGCAAGACTTTCGACAAGGGACATACCTGCATCATCACCCAAAGTTTTAGAGGTGGTTGAGTGATAAACAAACTGTCTCTCACAGATAGCATGAACAACGTCCTGATCGACTGAGTCAATATTGTCTGGATCTGACAGATGTTGTTTGGCAAACTGGCATATCCGGTCTCTCTCTTTTTGAGATATAAGGTCATCAGGTAGCTTGCCATGAGGACGACGCGAGAGTCCATCGGCATCTCCATTTTGTTTTCCAGAACGATACTGGAGTCTGAAATTGAAGGTAGAGAGGGCCGCCAACCACCTGTAACTGGTTGCATCGAGTTTTGCTGAGGTGAGAATGTAGGTCAGAGGGTTTGAGTCTGTGACAACGGTGAACTGATTGCCATAGAGGTAGTCACTCAGCTTCTCTGTTACAGCCCACTTTAAAGCCAAAAACTCGAGCTTATGTGCTGGATAGCGGGACTCACTACACGACAAACCTCTACTCGCGTAGGCGATAACCCGCAGCTGTCCCTCCTGCTCCTGGTATAAGGCTGCTCCAAGGCCCGTAGTGCTCGCATCTGTATGAAGGATGTAAGGCAGCTTTGGGTCAGCAAAGGCCAGGACTGGAGGCGACGTTAGCTTGTCAATGATAGCCTCAAATGCTTTCTGGCATGCAGGGGTCCACCGTCCGTAAAACGGCTCCTTTGGATCATGATACTGATTACTCCTCCCTTTTGATTTGCAAAGCTTCCTCAGTGGTGGATAACCGGACGTTAGATCGTTCAGCGGTTTCACAATACTTGAGTAGCCTTTAACAAACCGTCTGTAATACCCACAGAACCCAAGAAAGGATCTCAGCTCCTTGAGGTTCTGAGGGACTGGCCAAGTTTTAAGTGTGGCCGTCTTTTCTGGGTCAGTTTCCACTCCATGCTGAGAAACAACATGCCCCAAGTACCGAACTGAGGACTGGAAGAACTTTGTCAGAACAGCTTTAACCCATACTCCTTTAAGCGTTCCAGGACTTTCATGAGTCTGGCTTCATGCTCCTCAAGGGTTTTCGAGAAAACTATGAGATCATCCAGGAAAACAACAACTTCCTTCAGATTTATGTCTCCCATGCATCTCTCCATAAGCCTCTGAAAAGTACTTGGCGCGTTTGTCACTCCCTGTGGCATACGGTTGAACTCCCAGAAACCTAGTGGACAGACAAAGGCAGTCTTGGGCTTATCACTCTCTGCAACTTCGATCTGATAATAGCCGGACTTAAGATCGAGTGTACTGAACCACTTGGAACCTGAGAGTGCGGTGAAGGTGTCATCCAGTCTTGGGAGGGCGTATGCGTCTTTCACTGTTTGTAAGTTTAACTTACGGTAGTCAACACATAGACGTACCTGACCGTTCTTCTTCCTGACCACAACAATTGGCGAGGAGAATGGGGACTCGCTCTCGCGGATTACTCCAGTTGCGAGAAGCTCTTGCAGATGCTTTCGAACAGCCTCTATGTCGTGCGGGTGAATCGGTCGGGCTCTGTGTTTGAATGGTGTCTCATCTGATAGCTTAATGTGGTGTTTGACCTTGTCCGTCCTTCCAAAATCCAGATCAGTCTGGGCGAAGACCTCTGGCATACTGCTCAGCTTTTGAGTAATGCGGTCTTTCCAGTCAGAAGGGATGGGAGAGTCGGCAAAGTCAAATGTCACACTAGAGGTCTTGGATGGTTCACGCTCTGATGATTCGCTCACACTTTGCTTGTGAGGTAGGACAGTCTGTATTGCACTGAGTTCGGCAATCACGCTCTTAGCTGGGATGGTAATGTCATGCTCTGACTCATTGGAAACTACTACAGGTAGTTTGCACGACTGGTTACTCGGCAAGTCAAGGAGACAGGTTTGTACTAAAAGCCCCCCAGGCAGGGAAGATACTAAAGGATATTCTAACAGGGCAGATCTCTCAGTGTAAAATTCCTTGATTAATACTGTCCCCTCAAGAACGACTGCTTTCCCAGCTGGGACGATCACTTCATCCTTGCCACGCATCCTCACTAATCCAACGTTTTCATCTGAACCTTGCTTTTGCCGCAACTCCAGTACTTTGAGTACGGTTCTGTACCCATGAGGAATGGGATGGTAGCCCTCTGGGTTTGCCTCTCTGTACATTTCATACACTACATCAAGAATGTTTGTTCCAATCAATACACAAGACTTCGTTAATGTCCCGGTGTCTGGGACTACTAGAGCTAGTGTTTTGACTTCTAGTTCAGCACCAAGAAAGTCTTTAGGAAAGGTGATTCCAATCTCAACATAACCCAGGTAAGGTACAAGCTGCCCATTGGCCCCTTCAACCTCCAGAAGGTCATGTAGTGGCTCTATCTGTTGCTCAGACAAATACTGGTCATAGTAGGACTTGGTGACAGTGGTCACTTGAGAACCTGTGTCAAGGAGACAACTGCACACCTTACCTTTGATCGTGACTTGACCTGTACTCTTTGTGCCTATGAGCCTCTTAGGTAGTCTGAAAGGTTGTTCTCCAACATGGGATTGCCTCAAAGTGGCCTGTGCTCTTGGTTTAGCTTGACTTCCAGATTTAGCGGGACGATGTTGACCTGCTTCAGTCCCAGTTTGCCCCACAACTGAGACTGCGTCTAAAAATCCTGGTCAGCAGATGGAGTGTTTTGCATCTCCCAAATGCGACGCTTCTCTCTCAATTGCTTCCTCTTATCAGCGACAAGAGTGGGGTCTGGGTCATTACTGCAACTTGCTGAGATGTGGCCATCCTGACCACACTTGAAGCAGTACCATGGTTTTGGCTGGGTGCTCTGCCGCAAGTTGGCAGGCTTCGCACTTGTGACCTTGATGCTAGGTGTTGCCATAGCCATCTCACGTAAATCACACTCAGCCTTGTCCTTAGGCTTCGAGCTTTTCTTCTGTTTCTTTGCCATCAAATTAGTAAGCTGACTCTGTAGGGATGCAACTTGCTTCCTCAGATCTGTCAACGGGTCAGAATCAGATTGAGTCACTGCCTGTAGCTCACTACAGGTGCAAGTCTTTTGACAGTGTGCCACAACCCGCTGCCGGGTTGAGCCAAGGTGTTTCTTCATCCGTGTAGCTTTAGCTGCCAGTCTATCTTCTTCTGTTCGGAGCATTAATAGAAGTTCTGAGAATGTTGGAGGTTGGCTTTTCTTGTTTTCAAGATTAAGATCCGAGAGCAAGGTGTGGTCCCAACATCCACGACAAAACTGCTTGAGAATGTGTTTATCGGCATCCCCAGCAGAGACTCCTCCCCTCTTCAGAGTAAGGTTCAATGCGCCCTGAAGACGGCAGAGGTACGCAGAGGCCTCTTCACCAGGATCCTGAAGAGTGTTCATCAATTGGGCGAAAAGCTCCTCTCCATCTTCCACTGTTCCAAAAGCTGCATCCAACAACTGAAGGTAAGTTTCAGGTGCAGATTCTGGGCTCAGTCTGTTGACAATGTCAGCTGCAGGGGACAACAAGCTCTCAAAGATCTTTCTAGATTTTTGAAGTTCAGACATGGCGGGGTCTTTCCTGAGAAGTTCGACATGTGAACGCCATGTGTCATAATCTGTCTCACCGCTGGGTCTAGGGATCCTGCCAGAGAATGAGCGGAGTCTCATTGGAGAATATGAATGTGCAATAAAGTCATCTTTCTTCACGATGTGTTCCACAATGACTTTCTGAATTTCAGGTGGGTTGAAACTGTTTGCCGCACTAAGTGGGCTCTTTTTGAAATCAACAGGTAGGTGTGGCTCCGCACCACCTTGAATCAATCCTACCTGTGGTGGATCTTTAGACAACTGCTGGCGTGCAATCTCAGATGTTTCAAGAGAGGGGTGAAGCTGGATCTCCCTGTTTTCATCAATTTGCATGGAGGAGAGCATACATTCATCATCGGTCTCTGAACTCCCAATGATTTCACTGATCTCTGTCATCATCGACTTCAGTACCTCTTCAAAACTTTTGCCACTCAGTTTTGCCACCTGCTTTATTTCATCTAAGTAGGATTTGGTAGCACTGCCACCCACCTTGGCAGTGTAAACGCTGGAGAGAGCTCTTACATGGTATTTTACACCGGGCTTCCCTTCAACTTCATATGTGTATGGCAAAAGATCAGTTAAGGCATCAATGGAGTTACCACTTCGGTACTCAACGATCAGGTTTTTGAAAAATTCTGAGTTTGGATCTACAACTGGGACGGCTCTAAAGGTACCATACTGCTTCAAAAAGTCAAGAACCTCTTCAGACTGTCATTATTTGTCTGCGTGAAATATTTCAAAATACATCCTGACCTGTGGTCATTCTTACACATTAGGCAACTTACATGAACATTTGGCTAAATTTGTCTCTCTGCTCACTGAGTCTAAAACAACTTATTTTCCATCTCGAAAATATGGAAATTAATGATATAATGATATGATACACGGGAAGTATTTGGGAAGGTGTAATGTACACAAGGTGGTTAAATATTATGTAACTGTGAGAAAAGCAGGCCCACGAACTTCACACAGGTCAGATGTTGTCCAGGGGAGGAGTCCGCTTTATAAAAGTCAGGGTGACAATCGGTGCCATTCTGCCAGTTACTCATGATGCTGACGCTGGGGATTTTGATTGCTGTTGCTTTGTTTCTAGAGATGGCCTCTGCGGCCTCTGTAAGTGTTACACAAAATGTGTATTTTTCATGTTTACAGGATTTTTTGTCATCTTGTTGTGCAAAGACTATTTAGCTACAAACGTATCAACATTTTTTAATCTCATTGTGCGTTATCTCTTTAGCTTGGTGTGGTGCAGACCGAGGGAGGGAAGGTTGAGGGAGAATCGAAGAGTCTGGGATCAGGCCGATCCATGGATATCTTCTTGGGGATTCCCTTTGCTGATGCTCCTGGAACATTTGAGAAACCAAGGCCTCACCGTGGTTGGGGTGGTAGGTAGACTGATTAAGTTTCTCATCAGTCTTTAGCTGTTATCTCTGAAACTCTCAGCAGCCTTTTCTGCATGTCTCCTGTTAACTTTAATCAGTCAATAGAAAATTACTTCTACTACTTGCAAAGGTAGGCAAGCTAAGACGTGCACTGTGTGAAGTAACATACATAATGTATCCTGATAATTTTTCAAATGTAATATTTAACTCTTTTAATGTGTTTCTGGTCAGGTATTCTACAGGCCAAAGGCTACAAGCCCAGATGCCTTCAGTTGAACCTTGTGATGACTGACTACATCGGCAGTACAGACTGCCTGTACCTTAACATCTGGGTTCCTCATGGCAGCTCAGGTAAAAACAGAAATGCACAAAAGTTTATTTTAGTGCTGGGCAACGATTAAATTTTTTAAATTGTGATCGCATGAATTGCATGATTCTCTGCGAGAACACGCAGGAAAAGGCCGCAGGTCGGACTCAAACCCAGGCCCACTGCTTTCCAGCCATACACCTGATCACCCACTGAGCTAAACCGGCACCCATAGCACTGCTATATGAGAAGTGCACATCTCATATAGCGGATGTGCTATATGAGTTAGCAACGTTGCTATCAGTTAGCAACGTCTTTAAAGAAATAAGGTGCTTTTTAACAGCACTATTTCCTTAACACAGTAGCAGTTAAAACACTTCTTGTCGATCTCAACATAAACATGAATCTAATCAGATCCAACATAGAATCACGAGCATAACTTTATAACAGGCACCATTTGATCAACAGCAAGTCAACATTTATAAATATGTTGATTTTTTTCAGGTACCACCAGAAACATTTTCTGTTGTCAGGGAGATGTTCAAGATCATTTACTGTCAAAGGACTTTTATTCTGTGAAGTCTGTTTATTCTTGATTTCCGGTGGAGAATCTCAGTCAACCCCCCCCCCACAAAACCCACCTTCAGTAATCTAGATTGAGTTGACAAAATTTACTGCATTTATCTATTCCTCTAAATTGAAATTTTCTTACTCTTTGGCACTCTCTTCTGTTTTCGCTGCAGTCAGAGCATGCAAACGCAGCTCCCACTGTTCATCAATATAATGTACTGCAACTCTCAGGTAATTATGGTTACCTAGTGACGTCCACCAGATTCCAGAGGGAGCAACAGCTAGTGCACATAATGACACAGTTGCTTTCATAGTGCTCTCCTTTTTGTACAGCTTGTGAATTCTGGTGTGTCTTGAGGGAGGCTCATACATGCCATCATTTGTTGCAGTTCTAAGAACGTTCCTCAGACCGACATCTTCCACGATAATAATTGACTTGCAGTTTGTAGCTAGCCACTTTGTTATGGCGATTGTTAACTTCTCCTGCTTTTGTTTAACTATATTTCTCCTACAAGCTGCATCCAATGTAGTCTGCCGATCCTCCTGCCACTGTTTGTTTGAGTGATACTTCAGACTTGAAGTACAGTGGTCCCTCGTTTATCGTGCAAGTTACGCTCTAAAAATAACCAGCGATAGGTGAAATCCATGAAGTAGTCAGCTTTATTTTTTTACACTTATTATAGATGTTTTAAGGCTGTAAAACCCCTCACTACACACTTTATACACTTTTCTCAGACAGACATGAACATTTTCACACTTTTCTCTCTCGTTTAAACACTCTCACAGTTCAAACCTTTGTAGAAAAATAAATCCAGTATTATAGAATGAAACCAAAGATCAAACCCTGTTTAATGCGCCTTATAATCTGGTGTGCCTTATGGTCCAAAAAATACAGTAACTTATACCTTCCTTCAGCATATCCAGAAGTCCAACTTTTTGTGCGGTGGTTAGCATCTTCCTCTGCCTTTTGGGTGCTACCACAGGTGCCTTTGACGGTGCAAAAGGTTTCGTTGACACTGTTGTGTTTGTTGGGGAGATAACTTACAAACATACAGTACAGCACGTAAGAGTCATACTGCTAGTGATCGAAGATTTATGTTAATTTGACAAGCTGAACACATTCTGTACTGTACAGGAGACATGAGATTGATTGACAATGGTCTACAGTCAATGAGAACGCAGAATACAATGCGCAGGGGGAAAAAAGGACGCAAAATTGCACACACACAAAAAAATCTGTGAAACAGCGAGGCTGCAAAAGGTGAACTGCGTTATAGCGAGAGACCACTGTACTCCGATGATAAGAAAACTCAACTTTGCAGCTCTTACAAATAACTTTAGTTCTATCAACTCTGCCCTGCAGTACTATCAAGCCCACCATAAATGATCTCATTGGTTGAGATGCATAATGTCACCCATTTCAAGCCTGCACAGATCAACATCCCATCCCTCCTGTGACCCGTGGCTTTTTATGTTCCGAGGCAGTTAGCATGGACCTTCAAAATAAAATAATTGTCGTTATTAATCAATGAATGCGTTGATGTGATAATAACGCATTAACTTGCGCAGCCCTAGGTTATTTGTTTATTTTTTAATGTAAATTAGACAAAGACTAAATTTCACTAACTTTGTCCTCTAGTATCTGCCGATCTCCCTGTCATGGTTTGGATCTATGGAGGAGGCTTCCTGGTTGGAGGCTCCATGGGTGCGAACTTCCTGGATAATTACCTGTACAGCGGACAGGAGATTGCAGACAGAGGGAATGTTATTGTAGTGACGGTGGGGTACCGTGTGGGAACACTGGGCTTCCTGAGCAGTGGAGACTCTGGCTTGCCTGGTAAGTTACACACACTTTACAGAGCCTGGTACATGCTAGGTTGCCATTTATAAAAATACTTCCATTAAAGCAGTGATTCTTCTCATGAGCTGAAATATATTTGATCCTCAGGAAACTACGGTTTGTGGGATCAGCAGGCTGCCATTGCTTGGGTACACAGAAACATCCGCTCATTTGGAGGCGACCCTGGCAACATCACCATCTTTGGGGAATCTGCAGGTGGAGCTAGTGTTAGCTTCCAGGTGAAAATACATTTCCACAGATATGTATATATACACACATATATCAAAATCTTTGGTTGCTAGAACCAGTGACCATATTTGGACAAGATTATAGAGTTTTGAGCTATAAACTCACACTGGCAACTTAGTTTGCAAGGAACTGAAGAAGCGAATTCCTGCACAAACTGTTTGCTAAAATAAAAACACTGTAAGCAGTACAGCAACATCACAGTCAACAGATCAAATTTAGTAATTTATGTTGAGGTGACACTTACAGCAGACCTAGACCTGGTTCTCACCCATCTGATACAGTGGTTACAATTGTTGGCTTGCTATTTGCACTGGAAACCATAAAGTTGTTGCACAAGATCAAACAATGTATTCTTCCTAACCTTCCACCCACAGACTCTCACTCCCCACAATAAAGGCATCATCAGGAGAGCCATCTCCCAGAGTGGAGTGGCACTTTGCCCCTGGGGAATCAACAAGAACCCTCGCAAGTTTGCTGAGGAGGTACATAGCAGCTTCTCTGGATATAATCACTCTTTCGGAACAAATAATAGGAATACGAAATCTGTGTAAACAGCTTTAACAATGGCACATAATTATTAATTCACACCCACTCTGCAGGTTGCTCAGAAGGTCAAGTGCCCAACTGATATGGCTGCCGGTTTTTTTTTTTTTTTTTTTTTTTGTGTCCCGTTTGGATCTTTAGCCATCAGAATTGTTGTCTTAAGGCCAAGAAAGATGCCAAGCGGATTTATTTTACCAAGTGGATCATCATGGCCTTGCCATATTGGTCCATTTGATTGACCTTTATTATAATTATGTATTTATTTTATTTTCGGTTGCTACAAATGGGACAGACGTGACTGGGGGATAGGACAGGGAGAAAGAATGAAAGAAAGAGAGGGAGAGAAAGAAAACCAAAGGGGAGAAGAGACGGTGAGAAGGGGGGGAAGAAAGGAAAAAACAAACAAACAAACAAAACGCCTGGATCACCTGTATGGAGAAAAAAAACAGAAGAGAAAGCAAACAACAAAGAGCAACATAATAAAAACAGCACCATCACAATAAACTAGCTAGCAGTAGATAACAGTAGATACTAAATAATAAACGATATTGTGCAGCACGCAAGATAGACAGCGCACAATGTGCTTTGAGGCAGCAGCCAAGAAAGGTGTAGTCCGCGTCTGTGAACACCCGTGTGTACACCTGTGTGCATACCTGTGTGGATCAGCATGCTTGTATTCCAAAGGTTTCTCCATGTAACGATCTGCTAGGGAGTGTGGGGAGCCATAGCCCCGTCCACCAGGGTATGAAGCAGGTATGGAGGAGATCCAGGCCCCAGATATCCAGAGGCCCCAGAGTACAAGGACCCGAGGAGGACCACCAAAGGGGGGGGGAACCGTGCCACCCTCCTGGGAAGAGCTGAGTAGAGCCCCAAACGAGAGGTCACCCCACAGCTACGGAGCAGAGGCCAGAGGGGGTTGCAGTGGCGTGCCCGCGGGCTCCGCCGGCAGCCAGCTGTGCCAGAGAGGACCGAGCTTCAGGCCCAGAGGCCAGAGGCCTGAGGGCATCCCACCCCCCGGAAGGAGCCCAGCCGGGCCACAGGCGCCCGGCCCCGCCAATCGGCCACCAGGAGTGAGCCGGTACATGCATGAGCGCCCAGCCCCAGATGACAAGGACCACCAACACACCAACGTCTAAGGGCATCAGCCACCGGCAGGGAGTGTGGTGAGGGGAGATAGGCCTCCGTACTTTAGAGGGCCTGAGATGTACCCAGAGAGGTTGAGTCTAAGACCCAACCTGACATATAGACACAGACAAACAGGCACACGCGGACACAGACGTGCATTCCCACCCCCATATGCACAACCAAATACTCGGCACTCACCCAACGTGTAGACAGACACAAATAGACACTGCACAGACAGTCGCACTCCCCAAACATACTCTATATCCCAGGTCCAGGTACCCCCGCCCCCAGAGGGGCAAGCCGCACCTAGACCCAGGAGATGTAACCCTTCTCTCTGGGGTGGAGGCAAGCAGACCACCTCCTTATCTGCAGTAGCAGGGAGGCCCCGCATCCCAGACCCCAGTCTGACGGCCAGCACCTCCTCCCAGCCCCCCAGCCCTGGCGGCTAACAGAACCGGGGTGAGTGAAGACCTCAAACCTCCCTACACCCGCTCATATGTAATGTTGTTGTGTGCTGTTCTAAAGTGCATTTAAAACTCAGGAGAGCATGGTACTAGCTTCCTCTCAGAGAGCAGCACGGCTCCTCCCGAAAACCCTCAGTGTCTAAATGCATTTAAAATTGAGGGTAGGGCACCAGCGCCAGAGGTGGGTTGGAGTACAACGACCATCCTCTGGATGCTGTAAAACGTGCCCACCCCCAAGGCCCTATATGTATGTGTTATGTGAGAGTGTGAGTAATGTGGATGTCTAGGTTGCAGAATAAAATTGAGGCACAGGCGGCCAGAAGGGGACAGAGGGGGAGTGCCTCCCCTGCACCCTGGTGACATACCTGCACCCCAAGCCCTGCGTGTGTGGGTGGGTGTGGTAGAGCGGGAATAGGGAGGCAGCTGAGGATGGGGAGGGAAGAAAGGGAGGGGCAAGCGGCCCCTCCCTGGGGCCAGCTCCCCCGCTGACCCCAGTAGGCACCCCCACGCTCTGGAACCCACCAGGGCAAGGAGGCCCAGGCCCATCCGGACCGGGGCCCGCAGCAGCAGCACTGCCCAGCCCCACAGAGTCCGGGGCAGCCCACCCGACTCCACCCCAGAGAAAACTGCACCCACCCCATCATCCAATCATCTCCCAAACTACACAAGACAATAGACACCCAGGTTGAGTTCATTCTCCCCCTCTCCTATATCTCTCCCCCCACCTGCAGAGTGAGCTCCTGTAGTGAGGAGACCACCTGCAAAGATGTAACAACCTCCCCACCAGTTAGAGAGCCCCCTAGTTGGGCCGATGCACCAGAGGTCCCCTGCACTGGGGCTGAGCCCCCCTGCACCCACCCGCCCACTGCTCCGGCGACACAACAGCCAGGACCCAAGCCCCCAAGGCCCGGCCAGCACCCCAGACCGGGGGGCGGAGCACCCCCAGACCCCCAAGCCTCCACGCCCGTCCCGGACCCTCCCAGGGGCAGCCAGGCTACCAGGCCAGTAACCAACGTCCGCCAGCACAGACCCTCCCCCATCTCCGCTGTACGCAGCCACAAGGAAAACACCATCCAAGAGCCCCAGAGCTTCTAACCAGGTCATGGCCACAGCCCCCAGGTTAGGCCCTCCAGGGAAACGTCCCTAGGGACTCCCCAGACGCCCTAAGGCCGTCCCTACCCCCACATCAACCACAATAGCGAAGGCAGGACCAAACCATGACCCCCCACCCCCACTAGGTGATGAAGCCGATCAAAGGAGCCCAAAGGGATTGATCAAATGTGATGGCAGAGGTTGTATCAAGACTAATGTGATCTATTAGATGGTTTTTATATTGGTTAGAATTAAGATTATTTTTATTTTTCCAGTTAATGAGGACCATTTTCTTGGCAATGCATAGGGCCGTAAAAACAACGTGGGCTGTGTTTATTTCTGCAGTGACCTCATCCAAGTTGCCCAGCAAGCATACTAAAGGGGAGGCTGGAATGTTACATTTCAGACACTTTGATAAGTCTTCACATATCTCACGCCAAAATTTCTGAACTGGTGGACAGAACCAAAGAGCGTGGATGTAATTGTCCGGTGTATTTGCTGTGCAGTGTGAGCAGTTGTTGGAAGGCGTATAGCCCATCTTGAACATCCTATGACCAGTATAGTGCACTCTGTGTAATATTTTGTATTGTATTAATTGCAAACTGGGATTTCTGATCCATTCAAAGGTTTTTAAGCATATCTGAGACCAAAGGTTTGGGTCTAAGTTGATTGATAAATCTGCTTCCCATTTTGCAATAGGAAGGGATATTGATTCATCTATTTTAGAAAGTGTTCTGTATATTTTAGACAATAATTTGGGGGGTTTTAGACTAAGAAATTGTACCACACTTGGTGGTGTTTGTAATTCAGCTTCACTGGGATTAAATTTCTTTTTTACTATGGATTTAATTTGTTGATATTCCAAAAATCGTTTCTTGTTGATCCCATATTGTATAACTAGTCTGTCAAACGAAATAAAGTCTGTTCCTTCCAATATATGTTCCAAGTATTTAATTCCTTTGCAACTCCAATCTGAAAAGTTTATCATATTATTGTTTTGTAATATGTCCGGGTTGTTCCAGATAGGTGTACGTTTGCATGGGATTAATGAAGACTCTGTCATTTTTAGAAACTCCCACCATGCTGTCAGAGAAGAGCTAATATTGATGCTTTTAAAGCATTCATGTCGTTTGATGTTTGAGCTGATAAATGGTAGGTCTGAAATTTCTACATAGTGCCTGTTCTACATCTATCCAAGGTTCATCTAAGAGGGTGTGTTTAAACCATCTAGAGATGAACTGAAGCCTGTTGGCTAAAAAATAGTGATTAAAGTTAGGCAGATCTAATCCTCCTTTATCCTTGGTCCTTTGTAGTGTTTTTAAGCTGATACGTGGGGGTTTATCTTTCCAAAGGAATTTAGAAATGTACGAGTCTAGAGATCTGAACCAATCTTGTGATGGCTTATTTGGGATCATTGAAAATAAATAGTTTATTTTTGGCAAGATCATCATTTTTATAGCGGCGACCCTTCCCATGAGTGATATGGGTAAAGATTTCCATCTAGCCAGGTCGCCTTCTACTGTCTTTAAAAGTGGGATGTGGTTTAATTTAGTTAATTCTGAAAGTTTAGGAGAGACACCTAAATACCTAAATATTTTATATTTCCACATTGCAGTGGGGAAGGAGAAGAATTATGGAAGGAGCAATTAATCGGAAGAACTGTTGATTTCGACCAGTTAATTGAATAATCTGAGACACTTGAGAAGGAATTTATCAATGCAATTACCCCAGAGATATTGGTTTGTGAGTTTTGGAGAAAAAGTAACACATCATCTGCATAAAGGCTGATTTTATGTTCTATATTCTTACATTTTATGCCCTTAATTGTTGTAGCCTGTCTAATTGCTGCTGCTAATGGCTCAATAAAAATTGCAAACAGTGAAGGGGAGAGTGGGCATCCCTGTCTGGTGCCCCTCAGAAGAGAGAAGCGGGAGGATGTTTGGTCATTTGTTCTGACACAAGCTGTTGGGGAGTTATATAATATTTTTAACCAGTTTATGAAACAGGGTCCAAAACCAAATTTATGTAAAGTTGCAAATAGAAATTTCCAGTTAACTCTGTCAAATGCTTTTTCTGCATCTAAAGAAAATATTATGGTTTCAGTGTTTTTACTGCATGAGTAGTCTATTAAATTAAGTAATCTACGTGTATTTGTTGATGAGTGCCTACCTTTTATAAAACCAGTTTGGTCAGGATGAATTAAAAGGGGGGTTATTTTCTCTAATCTCTTTGAGAGAGCTTTGCAGATTATTTTAAGGTCTACATTAATAAGGGATATTGGACGATAGCTTGAGGGATATACAGGGTCTTTGCCTGGTTTTTGTAAGAGACTGATATTTGCAGAGTTCATATTTGGTGGTAGTCTACCATTTTCTTTGATTTCCTGCAACATCCTGTGAAAAACTGGTGCCAGAATTGTCCAGAATTCTTTGTAAAAATCTGTTGGAAAACCATCTGGACCTGGAGCCTTATTATTGGGCATACTTATCAGAGCTTCCTGGAGTTCACCTGGCGTCAGTGGCGAATCCAGTGCTATTGCTTGGATGTCTAATAATTTTGGAAGAGTTATGTTGTCGAGAAATTGATCAATTTCGTTTTTAGATGGGTTTATTTGTGGTGTATATAAAGTTTCATAGAAATCCCTAAAAATGTTATTTATTTTTTTAGGATCATATATTGTATTCCCAGATAAATCTTTAACAGCACATATAGTTGTTTTTTCTTTATTGATTTTTAACTGGTTAGCAAGAAATTGTCCGGATTTGTTACCGTGTTCATAATTTTGCAGGCGAAGTCTTTGTACTAAGAATTTAGTCTTTTTATTAATAATTTCATTTAATTCTAGTTTTGTCTTGCGTATTTTGTTTAATATTTCTTGATCTTGGTGTGACACATAGGCTTTTTCTAAGGATTTGATGTTTTTCTCTAGTTCCTGAATTTTTTTGTTTTCTTCTTTCTTCTTATGTGATGAGAAAGAGATTATTTTACCTCTCATCACGGCTTTCCCTGCTTCCCAGAGGACAGATGCTGATGTTCCAGGAATGTCATTAAAGCCTAAATATAGAGTCCATTCTTTTTTAAAGTATTTGATAAATTCTTCGTCTTTGAGCAGTGATGTATTAAATCTCCAGTTTTTTCTTGGTGTAGTATTATTCATCTGTATTAGTGTTAAAGATACAGGAGCATGATCGCTGACAGCTATAGGATGAATCTCAGTGTCTGTAATGTTACTCAGCAGTGAGCTGCTGACCAGAAAATAATCCAGACGAGAGTAGGAGTGATGGACATGTGAGAAGAAAGTATATTCCTTACTATTGGGGTGAAGGGAGCGCCATGCATCGCAAAGACCAACGTCGCTCATATACTGTTTGATTATATTTGTGGACTGCCAGTTACGCTGAGTTCCTGCTGTATTGAGCCTATCCATTTCTTCATTTAGTCCCAGGTTGAGGTCTCCCCCCAGAACAATTGTGCAGTCTAGGTGTTCGGAGAGTGTACTAAAAAAACCGTGGAAGAATGAGGGGTCATCAACATTTGGACCATATATACTTACAATACCTAGCTTTTGGTTAAGTATAGATAGTTTGACGATTAGGAATCTGCCCTCTGGATCTATAACTGTATCGAGTACTGTGAAATTAATATTTTTATGTATTAGAATTGCTACTCCTCTTTGTCTAGAATTATAACAGGCTGAGAACACATTAGGAAACTCAGGTGTTTTAAGTTTATTCAAACCTGTGACAGGCATGTGGGTTTCTTGTAATAAAACAACGTCTGCCTGTAATTTTTTAAGTTGGTTAAGTATTTTTAACCTTTTTTCCCTAGAGCCAGCTCCATGCACATTCCATGTGACAAATCTTAGCATGCCCATAGTTGTGTGTTTGTGGCTAATGATGTACGCTGTGTGTCTCACTTAGACGGGTGAGGAAAATGGAAACACATCATTTTTTATTTTATTTTATTTATTTTTTTGGTAAGTAAAGAGAAGAAAATGCGCGGCAAGAAGCTCCATAGGTCTGACTATGTGTGTGCATAATAACTAATATGAGCAAATGTGTGCATGTGTCCTATATCTGTGTGCGCTGTGTGGCTGTTGTAAATGTGTTGCCTTTAAACGCATGTGTGTGCGTGATCGTGCAGAGTAAGCATGTAGAAATAGACAGTGTCGTTTGTGAATGGATAGGAAAACAGGTGATCGACATAGTGATAGAAAAGAGAAGCAAATAAACCAAAGAGCAAGGTGCGCGACAAGAGAGAGAGAGGAAAAAAGAAATAAAAACAGAAACATTCCAATTAAAGCATTGGCGGAGAGTGACGGTGACGTTATACTAAATTAGCAAACTGAAATTACATAGTTAAGCAAAAGTTAATACAAGAGAGTGTGAGTGAAGAGAATAGTGTAGCGGATTCTTATCTGGTGTGCGGTCAATACAGCCATGGAGTGGTGCCAGGGTCGCGGTAGAGTTGTCCGTCCACGTAGAGCCGGTCCACGGCGATGACAGCCCGGGAGCCTTTCTGGATAAAACTACGTCGGACTGGGAAGAGGACCCTGCGTCGTTCCAGGATCTCTCTGGGGAACTGATCGTTCACGCTGAAATCCGTTCCTTTCAGCTCTCTGCCGCGACTCTTCACCTGCTCCTTCTGCTTGAAGGGGCCGAATTTGGCTACAATAGGACGTGGTCTCCCACTTCCTGTCTTCGGAGCCCCTATGCGATGCACTCTATCGAACCCTATGTTTTTCACCGTGTCCTCCGGCAGCTTCAGGTGGATTTTAATGAAGCTTCTCACGGTCGTTTCCGGGTCCTCTCCGGCAGACTCTGGAATACCAGAAAACACCAGATTATCTCTCATGCTACGGGCTTGTAAATCTATAATGGTCTCTTTTATTTTTTTATTTTCTATGTTTAATTGGGTCACATTATCGGTTAGAGATTTGACCGAGTCCCGTAGCGTGGCGTTTTCCGCAGCAAGTGTTTCCACCTGCCGCTGGCTGAACTCCAGGGATTCTTTTAGAGATTTAAATTCCCGGTGTAAGATCTCCACCAGGGAAAGCCTTGCATCGAAACTGGACAATCGCTTATCGATTGACTCCAGGATGTCGACGATATCTTTGCCGGCAGGCGATGTTGTGCCGGGAGAGTCTGCCGGGCGATATCTTTTAGATGACGGCGTCTCAGCTTTGGCCGGGGAAGACGCGCTCTGGGCCTTCTTCATTACTAAATCTTCAAAGCACCGGTCGATGTATTCTTGGAGAGCGTCTAAACTCTCCTCGTTGTCCTCCAGGGTGTTAGAGATGATAGGACAGATGTTGTTAGTTATATGACAGTTGGTTAGTTTATTTGGCAATACTGAAGTTTAAAGAAACTTTGTTAAATTCTATGCTACTATTCGCTTTTTTTTTTCCGCCAAATCTCCGGCGTCTGACGTCACCTACAACATGGGTCACTTACCTTTCCCCGTCACTTCCGTCACTTACCTCTCCTTCCGGACTGCCTGTTTGAAGATGGCTGATCCTGGAGCCCTAACACTGGCAGGCACTATCAGTTTGTCCGGTTCACCCGATAGTAAGGATTACATTCCACACAGCCTACTTTACATTCTCATTTTAGACACGATGAAAGCTTTTCTGACAAGATTGCTCACAAAGTTCAATGGGATACAAGCAAATCCAACAGTTTAAACTATATGCTGGCTAACACAGTATATATAAAACAAAGTTTGTTCTGCATATAGTACATGTTCTAATTGTCTGCATTTCTCAGACCCCATTGTCTTCAACCTGGTCCTGTCTCCTGTGATTGATGGGGACTTCTTGCCAGAAGATCCTTCCCACTTGTTCCACAATGCAGCTGAAATTGATTACATTGCTGGAGTCAATGACATGGACGGGCATATTTTCACTGCTTTAGATGTTCCGTCAATCAACTCGGATCTAATTAGCACCCCTATGTGAGTATGAGCCATTTGATCAGCTGAAACAATAACAATGCCAACATGGATGTAACACTATATCAAACCTTAGGTGACAGTAAGGTGTTTTATCAGACCTTAATCCTCACTTTCGGATTTTAGTGACGATGTGGGGAGGCTCTTGAGAGCGTACACAAAGGAGAAGGGCGCAGTTGGTCTGAACAATGCCTACTCCACCTATACTTCAAACTGAGGAAGCAATCCCAGCCAGGAGACCATCAAGAAAACCATTGTGGGAGTAGGAACGGACTACATCTTCCTGGTTCCTACACAGGCTGCCCTTTATCTACATGCTGACCATGCCACGTGAGAATATTATCTTGCAATACAGATGTCACAGTTTGATGAGATAATAGTGGTCTCAGTAAAATTTCATTCATATAAATAATTACAGAAATGAAAATCAAATTGTTTTTGTCAGTGGTGTAGTTATTGTCACATCAATGTTTTTTCTCATTAAAGAACTGGGCGCACCTACTCCTACCTCTTCTCTGAGCCCAACCGTATGGGCGGTCCTTTATTGCCCTACCCAAGCTGGATGGGAGCTGACCACGCTGACGACCTGCAGTACGTGTTTGGAAAGCCCTTCAGCACACCACGTGGATACTGGGACAACCATCGCTGTGTCTCCGGCGCCATGATCTCCTACTGGACCAACTTTGCCAAAACTGGGTATAATTCTGTAGACACAAACGATTGTCAGAGTATCACAGAAAACAAACAACTAAATCAAGTATTGAAATATAAATGAAGCTGCTGTATTTATGTTTTACTTTTTTCTTTTTATGTCCACAGAGATCCCAATAACGGAGGCTCAAGCGTGCCTGTTAACTGGCCAACGTTCACCAGAAGTGCACCACAGTTCCTGGAGATCCATTCTGATATGAACAACAACTACGTGCAACAGAAAATGAGGATGCCTTACGTGAATTTCTGGACCAGGATCCTGCCCAGCCTTCCCACAGTTGTTTCAGAATAAGCATCATGTGCTGTCACCTGTGGATATGTGTAGACAAGTATTGCATCACTAGCTCATAAAAAATAAATCAACAGCAGACAAAAATACTAATCTGTTGGGTTTATTTGATCATGTGTTTGGATTTACAATATGACCAGGGGTGCACATAAGTGGTCTGCAGGTGCGCATTTTCTGTCAAAATAAAAGACGCGCACCAGATAACGCGTTTGCGTACATAAGATTTTCTGGAGGACGACAGACATTTGTTTAGAACTCTTAAAGATGTCCAAGAAGCAAGCTCCTTTACGCAACTACTTTGGTGTTCCTCCACCTCCAAAGAAATGTCAGGAGTCCGAACTGCAAAAAGTATTCTCGGAAAAGTGGTTGTAGGAGGTGAGCTGGCTTCAAACAAATGATGAACGCACAGAGTTTTGGTGCAGAATATACAGTGAAAATCCCACTCTAGCAGACAAAAACAGTGGTTATCGTTCCCACCAACTTGTACCCAAGTATACACACTATCTAACTCTGTCTCTCTCTCACACAGACACACACTGTGTAAATGCAAAAATTGTATAGTACAGGAATAATCAACAGTATTAACTGTATCATTCCAGTGCCATGAACAGCAATCTCAAACGGAAGTTGGGTGAAGTCCATTAACTACAGGTCTTCACTGTGGTCACTGTACCAAACCAGCACACTAATGAATAGAATTCCTCATTCAATAACTATTTCTAATGGACCAGCTTCTCGATATATCCTACATACATCAGTCCTTCCAAAAAACACAAACTATTGTTGAATCTGAATGTCATCTTTCTGGCTTTGCACTCAGCAAAGTAATTGACAACATTACTCAAGTCCAAATTTCTAGTGGTATACTTATCTTGCACTCTTTTGTCCTGTATGTAAATGTAATTTATAACTGCGCCAACAAACTACTTCATGATCCATTCACCAAAAAACAAATTGTTTCATAGTTGATGTCAAGAGGTTCATTGGGCTTTTCCACAAATGACAGTGTTAGACAGACAGTTAGGAAGTACATGTAATATACTTCCCAGTATGCCCCAAACCATTAAAACTAGGGGTGTATGGCGTTATTTTTGTGCCACTATTCTGAGCACACGTAAAAAAAATTTGCAGGTGCAAGTGTTGCATTTTGAGGAGAAATTTATTTTGAGCGAAGAAAAGCTAAATTTGAGTGAACAAAATTCGTTGCTGTGTGCAAAAAATGTATTTCAGTGTTTGCTATTATCCATACGCACACACAATAGCAGCCCCTCTCGCTCAGTTTTTGCATTTGCGCTTGCTCACAATGTGTTGCTTGCGCTCAACTCTTTCTGTACACCGTTATATTTGTGCCACAAAACCAGCCAATCACAGACTTGGATGCAAAAAAAATCTGATTGGACTGTTTTGATCTCCAATCAGCTCGAAATGACGAAATGCAATATCCCAGAATCCATTTCGTCCAAAACTCAAACGAGGCAGTGGCGGAGGAACACAGAGTGTTTGCTCCTGGTGTCGTTCCTCCATATTAGCAGTGTTGTCTGTAATGCATCTAATTTTGCTTGCTTTTCAGTGTCATAAAGCTGTTGAATTTTTACTTGAAATAGTCCTTTGGCACGGCAGCTGGAAAGTTGGATCACCTGACGCTAACTGTATTGAAGTATAAACACCATATACAGTTTACACAAGACAAATGTATTTCTTATATGTATGTTATTTATTTTAGATGTCATAAACCAGATGTGACAAGTGATAATAATAACAACTGCACTACATTAAATCTGTTTAATGATCTATTTAATATGAACAAGCCCCTAAAAAAAGGCAGTGATCACTGTCGCCCTCTCAGTTTTTATTACCACCGTTTATTTTAAAGCTCAGTTTTTAAAACCTTACGATGTAACTACAGCCCAACCCATGCAGCAGTATATTAATGACTAACCTCGTATTGTGGATGGATTGCCTCAGTTGTTCTCCTGACTGAAGTTTGGTCCCTTTACATCATCCTGACATGCGATTGCATTTGTCCCTAACCATCGGGAACCCTCGCGTTAACTTTTATCGAGTGGAAAAAGGTTAGTGTTCATCCTCCATCCTCTGTCTTCATTTGTATCGGAAATGATAGCAGAGCTGTAGGTTTTAATTTTTCAGAAATACCTCAATCAGAACATTGGATATTATTTAAACTTACATTTTTGGGGGGATACTTCCTGCGTACCACTAGAGTGAGCCCATGTACCACCAGTGGTAGCATACCACAGTTTAAGAACCACGGATCCAGAGCAATCCATTTTGCAAGAGAATTTGTAAGTTTGTCCGATGTTTGATTGATTGATTGATTGATTGATTGATTGGTAATTTATTTCAACATGTGAACAATATACAGGTACATTTAGAAAAGAAAATAAGAGAGAAAAAAAATACTATACAAAATACATACAAAAAAACATTCTGATTAATTTACATGTTGAAAGGGAGTGGGAAGAAGTAAACACTTGTTTATTTATGTTGACTTACTAATTTTGGTCCTGAAGCCAGTCATTTCATCAAGTTTGGGCTGCTGACAATTTTTGTTGGTACTTGAACTGGGACTGCTAGCACTAACAGCTCCCACAGTTTCTGTGCTCGCTGCAACATGTTTTGGATTTAGATGGTACCGTAAGGTTGAAGTGCGTCTGTTGTATGCAAATGTTGTATGGTAATCTTTTGAAATGAAATTTGCCTCCGATCAGTCCTAGCAACGCACTTTCTTTTGATTCTTTGTAGCTCTGATGTGTGCATCAGTGTAATCGGTATACCACGCATTGAGAAAAGTTCCCCTTTGCTTGGAATGCAATTAAATGCTTTTTTTTTTTTACGCATTATTAACAACACATTATTTTTTTCAAATTAATTAATGGCAAATAACGCGTTAATTTCCCACCCCTGATTAAAACATTTCAGAAAAGGCACCTATTTTCAACTGTGCCAGATTATCCAATTGGCATTTTGGGCACATGCCCAAGAGACACTGCACAAGTTGGGGGCCTATCCAAGAGACAAATGGGAAAAAAGACCAAAATTGTATTATCACAAATTAGAGATGGCACGATACCACTTTTTAATGTCCGATACCGATTCCGATATCATAAATTTGGATATCTGCCGATACCGATATGAAGCCGATATAGCGTATTTTGTAATCAATAAAACTGTTTTTTTTTTATAAATATCTTGCTGCATTTTGTATAAGTTCATACTCAAGTTTTAAAAAAACAAGAGACTGAAGCTATTCTGTTATACCTGTATGCAAAAAATGCACTCAAAACATTTTATAGTTCAGCAACATTGATCAATATAATAAATTTAAACCTACACCATCCTCCCTATTCTGGTATTTTAAAGAGTACTTACCTACCTAACTAATAGGGTTGCCAACTCCCAGCAACCCTATTGCTGGGAGTTGGCAACCTCCCCCTTAATCGATGTAATCAACTTTAATTTAATGCAAGTGTAAAACAAATGCACAGAAATCAATTATTTTTCTACAATAATTAAATAGATTCAACATCTTTCTTCAACAGAATTGCAGACTGCACAGATGGTACCTTCCCAAAGGATAAAGTACTATAGCTTACTAGGGTGTATATTAGACTTATTAGTTACTATATACAATAATGGATTTCTATACATTTAATCAGATGGCCACTTTTGTTGTAAGATTCAGATAATTATTTATTCAAAGTTTTTAAATGACATAACAAAGAAAAATATTTCTTTGTGCCCCCCTTTCCCTGTTAATGCCCAACCTGGCCCCCGCACAGTTACCAGCTGTCAGCTGCGTAGAAAAGGATCCTGGTGTTATTTGTCTCTCAGAAACAGTTCATAACTTCCCTTCAACTCATTCATGTCACCTAAAAGGTAAACCTGTTTCTCCATCACCTGTTCAGCTCTGATGATTCAGTAAGGACATCTCCTGATTTCATCTTCATGTTTCCCTCTCACCAGATGTCCAAACAGATATCATGACCAGCAGCTTTTACAGCTGTGGCTCCAGCAAACCTCAGCTGATACTAGAAAGTAATATTAAATACATTCTAACAACAGCTTATCACACTTAAACACACTGCTGTTGCTTATCCGCTGGTCTCCTCTTTCTAGCGCAAAGTGGGCGATAAACAAACAAGAAAGACGGGACTTGCGGCAGAAAAGCCGATCAGCTGATCATTGATCAGTTTCATGCTTGAAGTAATAACAGGAGAGGAAGGGGGAGTGAATGAGAGAAGTAGATGCAACTGCGCAGCAAAGACAAAAATGTCTATTTTTTAATTCTAGCTGAAGTACGGGACAAATCGCTTCCTTTTCACCTCAATATGGAACTCCGATGGCCAGTCCAGCTGGGGCTCAATATATCAGTTATTAAGCTTAACGTGGAAATACTATGCAAACATTCAGGGATGAACTTACACACTTGCTTTACTTCTCTGGGATAGTTTTCGCCGAGATGAAATGCCGCAGTTAGGAAGCATGTAGCGAGGCTCCAAATACTCCAACAGACCGCCGACAGGTCTCGCAGACAACAGCCGCTCTATCACGTGACACATACTGCTCCGATGCGCCGAGCTGGGTTACGCCAAGTAGTGGTTTGTGAGGTGATTTTGTGATACTTCGGCTCGGATTACATTTTTTATTTCTCTCTGATATCCGATCCAGTAATTTAGGTCAGTATCGGACCGATACCGATACGTAATATCGGATCGGTCCATCTCTATCACAAATATTAGATCTTGAAACCACATTATCAAAACAAAGATATTTTTTTTCTTTTAGGTATAACAGTTACATAATTGTTAAAATATACTATTCTGTGTTTTACCTGTCCCTTTCTCTCCTACACTACTGATAACTATTGGTCTCTCCCAGAGTCAGTGACCTAGTGGATACGGTACTTCCAGAATGAATGAAACAGGCATGACAGGAAAACAAAAAAAAAATGGTAATGCGTACTGTATTTTTTGTACCATAAGGCACACCAGATTATAAGGTGCATTAAGCGAAACAAAACAGTCAGATAAGTCAAACTTTACTCAATTCATTCTTCTTGCTTCCTCCACTTCCGTACTATTGATTCATTTATGTTGAATTCTCTTGCAGCTGCTCTATTCCCATGTTGTTGCAGTATATTAATGACTAACCTCGTATTGTGGATGGATTATCTCAGTTGTTCTCCCGACTGAAGTTTGGTCCGTTTACAGCACCTTACCATGCAACTGCATTTGTCCCTAACTATCGGGAACCCTTGGAACTTGGAAAAAAGTTAGCGTTCATCCTCCAGCTTTACTGTTTAGCTGGGTCGCTAGCGATCACCTAGCACATCATTATATACCAGCTAGACCAACTTCAGTAACCCTACAAACATCACTGGTGTTTAGTTTTCTGTCTTCATTTATGTTGGAAGTGATATCAGGGCTCTACGTTTTAATTTTTTCCAAAGTCTCTCAGTCTGAATATGGTATTTCATGTTTAGGTGGAAACTAGCAAGTTAACTTCCTGTTAACTTCTAACTCCGTTAAATTTAATAAATTCTGTTTTCATGGATGCCTGGCCTGTTAAACTTAATTATTACACCTGGTAAAGCAGCAACGCTGATCATTTTATTAACCCTGATGCACCCGCCAGGGGGAGAGCGGCGGGGTCGGGGGATGCGGGTCCCCCGCGGAGGGAGGGAGGAGGTTGGGGTCGCGAGATCCCCCGACGGGATGGGAGAGAGAGAGAGAGAGAGAGGTGGTCGAGAAACACCCTGGCGAAAGCACACCGCGTCGCGCGGCGAGATGATAAGAGCGTGGATGGCGGGTACTAAGCGTGTCGGGGTTACAAGTTACAGAGGCGGTGTCCGGCCGCGTGCTGTACAACAACAACAACAACAACGGCAACAAGGTGCCAACGAGAAAGAAGAAGACGAAGAAGACAATGTCACGCACTAGACCGTGGGAGCCAAAGAGCACTAAGGTTGGTACAGGTGGACCGCATTCGCCGGCGGCGTCATCGCCGTCCTCCTCCTCCCGCTCGCCGTCGCAATCACCATCACCAACACCAGCGCGTTTGGCGTACGCGGGGTGGGCTACGGTCGCTCCGTTGTTGCTACCGGCCACGTTTCGCTATCGAGGGCTAGGGGTCGAGGAAGACCAAGAGCAGCAGCAGCAGCAGCAGCAGCAACAACAAGAGGAGAACTCGGAGGTGGAGGAGGAGGACTCTGAGGAGGAGGAGGAGGAGGAAGAAGAAGAGGAAGAGGCCGAGGAGGATAACGACTCGACAGCCCGAACGCTCGCAGAGGAGGAGCGCTGCTCGGAGGAGCAGGAGGGCGAAGACGACGAGGTAGCGGACCATGGTTTACCGGGCAGTGCGCGCGGCCTACGCGAGCACGGCCAAGAAATTCGGTTGCAATTATGCCAGGCTGATGGCTCGCAAGGCGAGCTGAAAGGCAGAGAAGGAGACGAAGACACAGAAGAAGAAGAAGCAGACAAAGAAGACGAAGAAGACGTCGACTGCGGGCGGGGGGTTTCGGAGCTTTGGCGGGAGGACGCCGGCCGTGCTTCAGGTGGCGTTGATGATCTTGGGCGCGATCGCGGGCATTGCGATGTCGGTGAAACTCGCGACGCAGATGTAGCCGACGATTATGACGATGATGACGATGAAGAAGAAGACGAAGACTATGAAGAAGAAGAAGAAGAAGACAACGACGACGAAGAGGAGGAAGAAGAAGAAGACGACGACGAAGACGACAAAGAGGAGGAAGAAGACGACAAAGAGGAGGAAGAAGACAACGAGAACAACGACGACCTCGACCCGTGAGGACGAGGCCCCACCGAAGAGGCCGTGGCGGCAGCGCGAGACGAGGCCTCCTCGTTCATGGCCTACTTCCCAAAACCACCCTTGGTGCTGCATTACAACCGCACCAAGGGAGGCGTCGACAACCTGGACAAGGTCGTGAGCACGTACAGCTGCAGGAGAAAGACCTGCAGGTGGCCCGTGGCCCTTTTCCACAACATGGTCGACGTCGCGGCCTACAACGCGTTCGTGCTCTGGAGGGAAATTCACCCCGACTGGATGGCGGGCAAGCTCAACAAGCGAAGGCTCTTCCTCGAGCGACTGGGCAAAGCGCTCGCGCGCCCCATGCTCGAAGCCAGGGCGTTAGCGCGAGGAC
Organism: Perissodus microlepis; assembly: GCF_051167445.1. NCBI lineage: Eukaryota > Metazoa > Chordata > Actinopteri > Cichliformes > Cichlidae > Perissodus > Perissodus microlepis. The sequence goes on along the minus strand of NC_140467.1, from coordinate 33,828,540 downwards.
CGGGAGGAGGAGGAGGCAGAGGAGGAGGAGGAGGCAGAGTCGCGGTCCGAGGTACTACCACCGAGGCCGACGGTGCCGACGCCGATGCTCGTGCCGCCTCTAACGCTACGCCACGCGACTCCTCTCCGGTCAAGAGGCGAAGGTGCCGCGCGTGTCCCAGGAGCAAAGACGTCAAGACCAAGATCCTGTGCCACGAGTGCCGAGTGCACGTGTGCACCAACTGCGCCGTCACGTACTGTCCCAACTGCGTACTGTCCTAGCGACCCCCACCCTAATCATCATAACACACATATGCCCCGAGGGGGTTACCAAGACCCCCCCCATCACCACCATTATCATCATCATCATCATCATAACACACATATGCCCCGTGGGGGTTCTAGCGACCCCCACCCTAATCATCATAACACACATATGCCCCGAGGGGGTTACCAAGAGCCCCCCATCACCACCATCATCATCACCACCATCATCATCATCCTCATCAATACCATCCTAATAACAACACACACGCCCCTCGGGGGGTCACCACGACCCACGCCCCGAGAACAGGCGGGCGCACAAGGGTTAACAGTTAAACTTTTTTTTTAAACTCTTTTCAACACAAATTTCAGCTTTTTCACCCCTGTTGAAAAGGCTGTCAGCTGTGGGGGAGCCCCCTTGTGGCGAGAGAGCACAGTTGCACTATTGAGCACACGTTCCAGTGATCAGAGTTGGAGCTAACACATAGCAAGAGCCACCTGGCAGACTGACTCAGCAGGGGATGTCTACACACGGTGTGAGTTGTGTGCGTCGCTAAAGAACTGTGAGTAGACGTGGAGCCATGCCTGGAAAGGACAGTTTTAGTCTTTTATGCCAATTAGACATTTAGTGGATGTACAAGTGCAATGTGTATCGACCTGTTCGCTATGTGGCTAGTTCATGCTACTAATGCTACCTGTTATGCTACATACCTGCTAGCTGTAAGCTAAACGATTTGGTGTTTGTGATATATTGTTGTTGGGTGTATTGGCAATCAATGTCATGTACTGTAAGGGTTTGAGAGTAGTGTATGAAACTCGTGCATGTAGATGTTCATATAGGAATTCCCATTTGTAGTTCTGGTTAGATTCGAAGAACGCTAATGCATCATAATTCATGACTTAGATGTTTATTACATTCAGTATTCTGTATATGTTCTGTTCACAGACCACACACCGACACCCCTCACCACTCTGTAAGCCTGCGGTTGCATTACTGTGTTGCTGTACTGTGCTGTTAAGCTGAGGAATCACAGTAAAGACGGTATAACCTTTATCTGTGCGTCCTGTGTGTTCTGACCGACACCCCAAGGTGAACACCACTGCTATTCAGCCAACGCCTATACAGTCCTGGGTTCAACCCAAATTAACAACCCCTTTTCAGCAGAATTTTCAGTTTTTTCACCACTTTTTAGCACAAATCCCAGCTTTTTCAGCTGTTTTCAGCAAAAACCTCTTTTCAGCCCAAATTCTGCTTATTCACCTCTTCTGCAAAATTTTCAGCCTTTTCACCTCTTATCAGCACAAATCTCAGCTGTTTTATGAAAAAAACTCTTTTCAGCAGAAATTCTGCTGATTGACCTCTTTTCTGCAAAGTTTTCAGCCTTTTCACCTCTTATCAGCACAAATCTCAGCTGTTTTATGAAAAAAACTCTTTTCAGCAGAAATTCTGCTGATTGACCTCTTTTCTGCAAAGTTTTCAGCCTTTTCACCTCTTATCAGCACAATTCTCAGCAGCTTCTGTTCATTTCAGCAGAATTGTCAGTCTCTCCACCTCTTCTTTGTGAGAATGAGTTTGGCTCAGTGAGATGAGCAGTCCCCTTGAGACCAGGAGGGCCAGGTTCGAATCCTGCTCAAGGCAACGTTTTTTTTCACCACTTTTCAGCAAAAATTTTTTGCTTCTTCACCTGTTTTCAGCAGAATTTTCAGTTTCTTCACCGCCATACAACTTTTTGCAACTTTTCAACTTTTTCAGCTTCTTTCAGCAGACATCTTCAGCGTTAAGGCATCCACACAGCATTTTCGCAGGAAATGCACATTTTTCTAGTTCTTCATATTATTGTGTGGATGCCCTCAAAGGCATTCCTGTTTCTCTTTATTCTTTATTATTCTGGTTGCTTATTGCTCATTATTGCTATGACTTTTGGTGCTCATAACTTCTATACTTTTTGAGATATTGAATTTTTTATGCAATATTTTTTGCCCATTTCTGCCACATTATCAATGTGGTCACTTATTTCTGCTCGCCGGGCTGAGCTGTGTTTTAGCTCAGTGAGATGAGCAGCCGTTCTCAGACTGGGAGGCCGGGGTTCAAATCCCGCTTATGGCAACATTTCTTTCAGTTAACAGTTAAACTTTTTTAACTCTTTTCAACACAAATTTCAGCTTTTTCACCGCTTTTCAGCAAAATTTTCAGTTTTTCTGCTGTTTTCAGAAAAAAACTCTTTTCAGCAGAAATTCTGCTCATTCACCTCTTTTCAGCGGAATTTTCAGAATTTTCACCTCTTTTCAGTCCAAATACTGCTTATTCACCTCTTCTGCAAAATTTTCAGCCTTTTCACCTCTTATCAGCACAAATCTCAGCTGTTTTCAGGAAAACTCTTTTGAGCAGAAATTCTGCTGATTCATCTCTTTTCAGCGCCACTTTCTGCTTCTTTACCTATTTTCAGCAGAAATTCTGCTGATTTACCTCTTTTCTGCAGAATTTTCAACCATTTCACCTCTTATCAGCACAATTCTAAGGGCCAGGTAGGGCATTAACAGGGAAAGGGGGACACAAAGATATACTTTTCTTTCTTACTCTCATATAAAATATTTAGCTTTTATTAAATAGTTATCTGAATCTTACAACCAAAGTTTGTATAACAATACACAAGATTGGCTGTAGACCATTGTTCATCATTCAGAACACTGTGTAAAAATAACAAAAAACAAAAAGTGAATCCAAAAGTGCATAAATATTTATTTTACGTGTTTGATGTGTGTGGCGGGGCGTGGTCTGCAGTGCCGCTGCAGGGGAGGTGGACCCACGGGTGTAAAGTCTGTGCTCTCTCGGCTGTTTTTTGAGTGTGTGTTGTGCTGTGAGTTGAAAAGCTACAGCCGGCTGTGTGGGTACACCAACCATGTGTGAAAAGTGGTCCATAACGTAATGCTTCAAAGCGTGTTCATGCAAACATTGTCGGGTCTGCCGTGGTACAATGGGACTTCTGCTCATGAACCTCTGTGCACAGCGTCTGCAAATCGGGGCTGTACGAAGTCACCTCATCTTTACACAAAACTGTAAGCTGTCATCTGTGAGGCGCGAGCGGTGTTTGTTTTTACCATAGTTCATGGTGGAGAATGGCTGCTCTGCTGCGTTTTGCTCTCTGTAGCTGTATGAATGGCAAACTACACTGATTAGCAGCGGCATAGGCACACTTAAAATTTCTTCCGAAATTTTTGCTTTCTAGTTTTAGAAATATAATTGATTTCTGTGCATTTGTTTTACACATGCATTAAATTAAAGTTGATTACGTCGATTAAGCACCACAGGGTGGGGGGTGGTTCCCTATTTTTTATTTTTTTTTTGCTGGGAATTGGCAACCTTATTAGTTAGGTTGTTTACTCTTTAAAATACCAGAATAGGGAGGATGGCGTAGGTTCAAGTTTATTAGATTGATCAGTATTGCTGAACTATGAAATATTTTGGGTGCAGTGTATTTTTTACATACAGGTATAACAGAATAGCTTTAGTGTTTTGTTTTTTAAAATCTGAGTATGAACTTATACAAAATGCAGCAAGATATAAAAAAAAAACAATTTTATTGATTATAAAATACATTATATCAGATTAATATTGGTATCGGCAGATATCCAAATTTATATCAGTATCTGACATAAAAAAGTCGTATCATGCCATCTCTAGTGAGAATAACGTAATAATCTTGCGATACAGATGTCACAGTTTGATGAGATAATACTGGTCTCAGTAAAATTTCATTCATATAAATAATTACAGAAACGAAACTCCAGTTGTTTTTGTCAGTGGTGTAGTTATTGTCACATCACGGTTTTCTTCCCCCTCTCAACTGGGTGCACCTACTCCTACCTCTTCTCTGAGCCCAACCGTCTGGGCGGTCCTTTATTGCCCTACCCAAGCTGGATGGGAGCTGACCACGCTGACGACCTGCAGTACGTGTTTGGAAAGCCCTTCACCACTCCACTTGGATACTGGGACAACCATCGCCGTGTTTCCGGCGCCATGATCTCCTACTGGACCAACTTTGCCAAAACTGGGTATAATTCTATAAACACAAACGATTGTCAGAGTATCACAGAAACCAAGCAACTAAACCAAGTATTGAAATATAAATTAAGCTGCTGTATTTATGTTTTACTTTTTTCTTTTTAAGTCCACAGAGATCCCAATAACGGAGGCTCAAGCGTGCCTGTTAACTGGCCAACGTTCACCAGAAGTGCACCACAGTTCCTGGAGATCCATTCTGACATGAACAACAACTACGTGCAACAGAAAATGAGGATGCCTTACGTGAATTTCTGGACCAGGATCCTGCCCAGCCTTCCCACAGTTGTTTCAGAATAAGCATCATGTGCTGTCACCTGTGGATATGTGTAGACAAGTATTGCATCACTAGCTCATGAAAAATAAATGGATAGCAGACAAAAATACTAATCTGTTGGGTTTATTTGATCATGTGTTTGGATTTACAATATGACCATCTGAAGCTCTAAATATAGGATCTCAGCTTATACACTGATCAGCACTTCTGCATAAAATTTTCGAGCTAACCGTGCTGACAACCTGCAGTACGTGTTCGGAAAGCCCTTCAGCTCACCACTTTTATACTGGCGAAGCCATTCCCATTTCTCTGACTACTTGATCTCCCACTGGACCAATTTCGCCAAAACTGGGTATAACTGCAGACACAATAGATAGGAGTGTCACAGAAATCCATCAACTGAATCAGTTATTTTAATATAAATTAAAAACACACCAGTAACGTTTTCATTTTTTGGTTATGTTAACAGAGCTACCAACAAGTGGTGACATGTTCCTGGAGATCAATTCTGACATGAACCAGAATTACATAAAGCAGGAAATGAGGCTGTGTTATGTGCATTTCTGGACCAGCATCCTGCACAGCCTTCCCACAGTGGGCTCTGAATAAGGAGCATGTGCTATCCGCTGTGGACATGTGCAGACGTGTTGATCTAAAAGTATCAGTATCAGTGCTAGTTCATTAAAAATTAGCATAGCAGAGACAAATATGGTTGTCTTAGTTTTATTTGATCTATATGAATTTACACCTGAAGCTCTAAATATATATATGTGGAGATGTCAGGGCTAGCAAGCTAATGATAGCTTCATACCTAACAAACCTAAAAGTCAACTCCTCTGATGTTTGACATCAACAAGGCATTTTTCACCCAGAGAACTGCTGCTCACTGGTCATTTTCTCATTTTCAGACCATGCCCTTTGAACCCTAGAGATGATTGTGAGGGAAACTCCCAGTAGATCAGCAGTTTCTGAAATACACAGACTAGCATCAACAACCAAGTCACATTCAAAGTCACTTAAATTGCTTTTCTTTGCCATTTGGGGGTCAGCAGGTCATCTGGACCATGCTTACATCCCTAAACGCAGTAGTTGCTGTCATGTGATTGGCTGACTAGATATGTGGCAGGTGAGTGTCATGCACATGCAGACACTGTTGCTGTATATGCATGGACCCCATAGGTGTATAGATTATGTCACAGATAAAATCAGTAGCCGTGGAAAAGCACATAAGATATAACGCTGACTCAGCAAATTTGCACTTTATAGTAGAAATAGTTATTAATTGTAGGCTACAATAAAGGTATTTACAGTTCAGTTTTGAAGCATTCAAAACATAATGGTTAACTTTTCAGATTGTCTAGAGGAGTGTGACTCTGTGCACAGTCTGACAGCTGTGTAAACTCAATAGAGGATGGTTTCCTGATAAATAGTGGGGGGGAAAGGGGGGAAACTCAAAGTCACACGTGAAAGATTAATCACTTGCACGTCTTACGAAGGCTCGGGTCAGGACTGTAACACAATCTCTGTCTGTTTTGTTTGTGTGTTTTTTGAACCAGCTCTCTATTTTTGAAGTAATTCATTAAATTGAAAAACGAGATGCCAAAAATAATACTAGTAGCCTTCTTTGCATGTCCAGAATCAGACTGTCATTATTTCTCTGCGTGAAATATTTCAAAATACATCCTGACCTGTGGTCATTCTTACACATTAGGCAACTTACATGAACATTTGGCTAAATTTGTCTCTCTGCTCACTGAGTCTAAAACAACTTATTTTCCATCTCGAAAATATGGAAATTAATGATATAATGATATGATACACGGGAAGTATTTGGGAAGGTGTAATGTACACAAGGTGGTTAAATATTATGTAACTGTGAGAAAAGCAGGCCCACGAACTTCACACAGGTCAGATGTTGTCCAGGGGAGGAGTCCGCTTTATAAAAGTCAGGGTGACAATCGGTGCCATTCTGCCAGTTACTCATGATGCTGACGCTGGGGATTTTGATTGCTGTTGCTTTGTTTCTAGAGACGGCCTCTGCGGCCTCTGTAAGTGTTACACAAAATGTGTATTTTTCATGTTTACAGGATTTTTTGTCATCTTGTTGTGCAAAGACTATTTAGCTACAAACGTATCAACATTTTTTAATCTCATTGTGCTTTATCTCTTTAGCTTGGTGTGGTGCAGACCGAGGGAGGGAAGGTTAAGGGAAAATCGAAGAGTCTGGGATCAGGCCGATCCATGGATATCTTCTTGGGGATTCCCTTTGCTGATGCTCCTGGAACATTTGAGAAACCAAGACCTCACCGTGGTTGGGATGGTAGGTAGACTGATTAAGTTTCTCATCAGTCTTTAGCTGTTATCTCTGAAACTCTCAGCAGCCTTTTCTGCATGTCTCCTGTTAACTTTAATCAGTCAATAGAAAATTACTTCTACTACTTGCAAAGGTAGGCAAGCTAAGACGTGCACTGTGTGAAGTAACATACATAATGTATCCTGATAATTTTTCAAATGTAATATTTAACTCTTTTAATGTGTTTCTGGTCAGGTATTCTACAGGCCAAAGGCTACAAGCCCAGATGCCTTCAGTTGAACCTTGTGATGACTGACTACATCGGCAGTACAGACTGCCTGTACCTTAACATCTGGGTTCCTCATGGCAGCTCAGGTAAAAACAGAAATGCACAAAAGTTTATTTTAGTGCTGGGCAACGATTAAATTTTTTAAATTGTGATCGCATGAATTGCATGATTCTCTGCGAGAACACGCAGGAAAAGGCCGCAGGTCGGACTCAAACCCAGGCCCACTGCTTTCCAGCCATACACCTGATCACCCACTGAGCTAAACCGGCACCCATAGCACTGCTACATGAGAAGTGCACATCTCATATAGCGGATGTGCTATATGAGTTAGCAACGTTGCTATCAGTTAGCAACGTCTTTAAAGAAATAAGGTGCTTTTTAACAGCACTATTTCCTTAACACAGTAGCAGTTAAAACACTTCTTGTCGATCTCAACATAAACATGAATCTAATCAGATCCAACATAGAATCACGAGCATAACTTTATAACAGGCACCATTTGATCAACAGCAAGTCAACATTTATTAATATGTTCATTTTTTTCAGGTACCACCAGAAACATTTTCTGTTGTCAATTCAATTTCAATTCAATTCAATTTTATTTATATAGCGCCAAATCACAACAAAAGTCGCCTCAAGGCGCTTCATAGATACAGAGAAAAACCCAACAATCATATGACCCCCTATGAGCAAGCACTTTGGCGACAGTGGGAAGGAAAAACTCCCTTTTAACAGGAAGAAACCTCCGGCAGAACCAGGCTCAGGGAGGGGCGGCCATCTGCTGCGACCGGTTGGGGTGAGAGAAGGAAGACAGGATAAAAGACATGCTGTGGAAGAGAGACAGAGGTTAATAACAGATATGATTCAATGCAGAGAGGTCTATTAATACATAGTGAGTGAGAAAGGTGACTGGAAAGGAAAAACTCAATGCATCTTGGGAATCCCCCGGCAGCCTACGTCTATTGCAGCATAACTAAGGGAGGATTCAGGGTCACCTGGTCCAGCCCTAACTATATGCTTTAGCAAAAAGGAAAGTTTTAAGCCTAATCTTAAAAGTAGAGATAGTTTCTGTCTCCCGAATCCAAACTGGAAGCTGGTTCCACAGAAGAGGGGCCTGAAAACTGAAGGCTCTGCCTCCCATTCTACTTTTAAATACTCTAGGAACAACAAGTAGGCCTGCAGAGCGAGAGCGAAGTGCTCTAATAGGGTGATATGGTACTACAAGGTCATTAAGATAAGATGGGGCCTGATTATTTAAGACCTTGTATGTGAGGAGCAGGATTTTGAATTCAATTCTGGACTTAACAGGAAGCCAATGAAGGGAAGCCAAAACAGGAGAAATATGCTCTCTCCTTCTAGTCCCTGTCAGTACTCTTGCTGCAGCATTTTGGATTAGCTGAAGGCTTTTCAGTGAGTTTTTTGGACATCCTAATAATAATGAATTACAGTAGTCCAGCCTGGAAGTAATAAATGCATGAACTAGTTTTTCAGCGTCACTCTGAGACAGGATATTTCTAATTTTAGAGATGTTGCGCAAATGGAAGAAAGCAGTCTTACATATTTGTTTAATATGTGCGTTGAAGGACATGTCCTGGTCAAAAATGACTCCAAGGTTCCTCACAGCGTTACTGGAGGCCAAGGTAATGCCATCCAGAGTATGAATCTGGTTAGATACCATATTTCTAAGATTTTCAGGGCCGAGTACAATAACCTCAGTTTTATCTGAATTAAGAAGCAGAAAGTTAGCGGCCATCCAGGTCTTTATGTCTTTAAGACATTCCTGCAGTTTAACTAATTGGTGTGTGTTATCTGGCTTCATGGACAGATAGAGCTGGGTGTCATCTGCATAGCAGTGAAAATGTATGCTATGTCTTCTAATGATGCTGCCTAAGGGAAGCATGTATAATGTAAACAGAATTGGTCCTAGCACTGAACCCTGTGGAACTCCATAATTAACCTCAGTGTGTGGAGAGGACTCTCCATTTACATGCACAAATTGGAGTCTATTAGATAGATATGATACAAACCACTGCAGTGCAGTACCTGTAATACCTACAGCATGTTCTAATCGCTCTAATAGGATATTATGGTCGACAGTATCGAACGCTGCACTGAGGTCTAGCAGGACAAGCACAGAGATGAGTCCACTGTCAGAGGCCATAAGAAGATCATTTGTAACCTTCACTAAAGCTGTTTCTGTGCTGTGATGAGCTCTGAAACCTGACTGAAACTCTTCAAATAAACCATTCCTCTGCAGATGATCTGTTAGCTGTTTGACAACTACTCTTTCAAGGATTTTTGATATGAAAGGAAGGTTGGAGATTGGCCTATAATTAGCTAAGACTGCTGGGTCTAGAGATGGCTTTTTGAGTAAAGGTTTAACCACAGCCAGCTTGAAGGCCTGTGGTACATAGCCGACCATTAGAGATAGGTTGATCATATTTAAGATCGAAGAATTAATCAATGGCAGGACTTCTTTGTCACAGGGAGATGTTCAAGATCATTTACTGTCAAAGGACTTTTATTCTGTGAAGTCTGTTTGAAGAATTAATCAATGGCAGGACTTCTTTGTCACAGGGAGATGTTCAAGATCATTTACTGTCAAAGGACTTTTATTCTGTGAAGTCTGTTTATTCTTGATTTCTGGTGGAGAATCTCAGTCAACCCCCCCGCAAAACCCACCTTCAGTAATCTAGATTGAGTTGACAAAATTTACTGCATTTATCTATTCCTCTAAATTGAAATTTTCTTACTCTTTGGCACTCTCTTCTGTTTTCGCTGCAGTCAGAGCATGCAAACGCAGCTCCCACTGTTCATCAATATAATGTACTGCAACTCTCAGGTAATTATGGTTACCTAGTGACGTCCACCAGATTCCAGAGGGAGCAACAGCTAGTGCACATAATGACACAGTTGCTTTCATAGTGCTCTCCTTTTTGTACAGCTTGTGAATTCTGGTGTGTCTTGAGGGAGGCTCATACATGCCATCATTTGTTGCAGTTCTAAGAACGTTCCTCAGACCGACATCTTCCACGATAATAATTGACTTGCAGTTTGTAGCTAGCCACTTTGTTATGGCGATTGTTAGCTTCTCCTGCTTTTGTTTAACTATATTTCTCCTACAAGCTGCATCCAATGTAGTCTGCCGATCCTCCTGCCACTGTTTGTTTGAGTGATACTTCAGACTTGAAGTACAGTGGTCCCTCGTTTATCGTGCAAGTTACGCTCTAAAAATAACCAGCGATAGGTGAAATCCATGAAGTAGTCAGCTTTATTTTTTTACACTTATTATAGATGTTTTAAGGCTGTAAAACCCCTCACTACACACTTTATACACTTTTCTCAGACAGACATGAACATTTTCACACTTTTCTCTCTCGTTTAAACACTCTCACAGTTCAAACCTTTGTAGAAAAATAAATCCAGTATTATAGAATGAAACCAAAGATCAAACCCTGTTTAATGCGCCTTATAATCTGGTGTGCCTTATGGTCCAAAAAATACAGTAACTTATACCTTCCTTTAGCATATCCAGAAGTCCAACTTTTTGTGCGGTGGTTAGCATCTTCCTCTGCCTTTTGGGTGCTACCACAGGTGCCTTTGACGGTGCAAAAGGTTTTGTCGACACTGTTGTGTTTGTTGGGGAGATAACTTACAAACATACAGTACAGCACGTAAGAGTCATACTGCTAGTGATCGAAGATTTATGTTAATTTGACAAGCTGAACACATTCTGTACTGTACAGGAGACATGAGATTGATTGACAATGGTCTACAGTCAATGAGAACGCAGAATACAATGCGCAGGGGGAAAAAAGGACGCAAAATTGCACACACACAAAAAAATCTGTGAAACAGCGAGGTTGCAAAAGGTGAACCGCGTTATAGCGAGAGACCACTGTACTCCGATGATAAGAAAACTCAACTTTGCAGCTCTTACAAATAACTTTAGTTCTATCAACTCTGCCCTGCAGTACTATCAAGCCCACCATAAATGATCTCATTGGTTGAGATGCATAATGTCACCCATTTCAAGCCTGCACAGATCAACATCCCATCCCTCCTGTGACCCGTGACTTTTTATGTTCCGAGGCAGTTAGCATGGACCTTCAAAATAAAATAATTGTCGTTATTAATCAATGAATGCGTTGATGTGATAATAACGCATTAACTTGCGCAGCCCTAGGTTATTTGTTTATTTTTTAATGTAAATTAGACAAAGACTAAATTTCACTAACTTTGTCCTCTAGTATCTGCCGATCTCCCTGTCATGGTTTGGATCTATGGAGGAGGCTTCCTGGTTGGAGGCTCCATGGGTGCGAACTTCCTGAATAATTACCTGTACAGCGGACAGGAGATTGCAGACAGAGGGAATGTTATTGTAGTGACGGTGGGGTACCGTGTGGGAACACTGGGCTTCCTGAGCAGTGGAGACTCTGGCTTGCCTGGTAAGTTACACACACTTGCTAGGTTGCCATTTATAAAAATACTTCCATTTAAGCAGTGATTCTTCTCATGAGCTGAAATATATTTGATCCTCAGGAAACTACGGTTTGTGGGATCAGCAGGCTGCCATTGCTTGGGTACACAGAAACATCCGCTCATTTGGAGGCGACCCTGGCAACATCACCATCTTTGGGGAATCTGCAGGTGGAGCTAGTGTTAGCTTCCAGGTGAAAATACATTTCCACAGATATGTATATATACACACATATATCAAAATCTTTGGTTGCTAGAACCAGTGACCATATTTGGACAAGATTATAGAGTTTTGAGCTATAAACTCACACTGGCAACTTAGTTTGCAAGGAACTGAAGAAGCGAATTCCTGCACAAACTGTTTGCTAAAATAAAAACACTGTAAGCAGTACAGCAACATCACAGTCAACAGATCAAATTTAGTAATTTATGTTGAGGTGACACTTACAGCAGACCTAGACCTGGTTCTCACCCATCTGATACAGTGGTTACAATTGTTGGCTTGCTATTTGCACTGGAAACCATAAAGTTGTTGCACAAGATCAAACAATGTATTCTTCCTAACCTTCCACCCACAGACTCTCACTCCCCACAATAAAGGCATCATCAGGAGAGCCATCTCCCAGAGTGGAGTGGCACTTTGCCCCTGGGGAATCAACAAGAACCCTCGCAAGTTTGCTGAGGAGGTACATAGCAGCTTCTCTGGATATAATCACTCTTTCGGAACAAATAATAGGAATACGAAATCTGTGTAAACAGCTTTAACAATGGCACATAATTATTAATTTACACCCACTCTGCAGGTTGCTCAGAAGGTCAAGTGCCCAACTGATAACAGAATGGCTGCCTGTTTGAAGATGGCTGATCCTGGAGCCCTAACACTGGCAGGCACTATCAGTTTGTCCGGTTCACCCGATAGTAAGGATTACATTCCACACAGCCTACTTTACATTCTCATTTTAGACACGATGAAAGCTTTTCTGACAAGATTGCTCACAAAGTTCAATGGGATACAAGCAAATCCAACAGTTTAAACTATATGCTGGCTAACACAGTATATATAAAACAAAGTTTGTTCTGCATATAGTACATGTTTTAATTGTCTGCATTTCTCAGACCCCATTGTCTTCAACCTGGTCCTGTCTCCTGTGATTGATGGGGACTTCTTGCCAGAAGATCCTTCCCACTTGTTCCACAATGCAGCTGAAATTGATTACATTGCTGGAGTCAATGACATGGACGGGCATATTTTCACTGCTTTAGATGTTCCGTCAATCAACTCGGATCTAATTAGCACCCCTATGTGAGTTTGAGCCATTTGATCAGTTGAAACAATAACAATGCCAACATGGATGTAACACTATATCAAACCTTAGGTGACAGTAAGGTGTTTTATCAGACCTTAATCCTCACTTTCGGATTTCAGTGACGACGTGAGGAGGCTCTTGGGAGCGTACACAAAGGAGAAGGGCGCAGTTGGTCTGAACAATGCCTACTCCACCTATACTTCAAACTGGGGAAGCAATCCCAGCCAGGAGACCATCAAGAAAACCATTGTGGGAGTAGGAACGGACTACATCTTCCTGGTTCCTACACAGGCTGCCCTTTATCTACATGCTGACCATGCCACGTGATAATATTATCTTGCAATACAGATGTCACAGTTTAATGAGATAATAGTGGTCTCAGTAAAATTTCATTCATATAAATAATTACAGAAATGAAAATCAAATTGTTTTTGTCAGTGGTGTAGTTATTGTCACATCAATGTTTTTTCTCATTAAAGAACTGGGCGCACCTACTCCTACCTCTTCTCTGAGCCCAACCGTATGGGTGGTCTTATCATGCCCTACCCAAGCTGGATGGGAGCTGACCACGCTGACGACCTGCAGTACGTGTTTGGAAAGCCCTTCACCACACCACTTGGATACTGGCCAAGCCATCGCCGTGTCTCCGGCGCCATGATCTCCTACTGGACCAACTTTGCCAAAACTGGGTATAATTCTATAAACACAAACGATTGTCAGAGTATCACAGAAACCAAACAACTAAATCAAGTATTGAAATATAAATTAAGCTGCTGTATTTATGTTTTACTTTTTTCTTTTTATGTCCACAGAGATCCCAATAACGGAGGCTCAAGCGTGCCTGTTAACTGGCCAACGTTCACCAGAAGTGCACCACAGTTCCTGGAGATCCATTCTGATATGAACAACAACTACGTGCAACAGAAAATGAGGATGCCTTACGTGAATTTCTGGACCAGGATCCTGCCCAGCCTTCCCACAGTTGTTTCAGAATAAGCATCATGTGCTGTCACCTGTGGATATGTGTAGACAAGTATTGCATCACTAGCTCATAAAAAATAAATCAACAGCAGACAAAAATACTAATCTGTTGGGTTTATTTGATCATGTGTTTGGATTTACAATATGACCAGGGGTGCACATAAGTGGTCCGCAGGTGCGCATTTGCTGTCAAAATAAAAGACGCACACCAGATAAGAAGTTGCAACACGCGTTTGCGTACATAAGATTTTCTTGAGGAGGACAGACATTTGTTTAGAACTCTTAAAGATGTCCAAGAAGCAAGCTCCTTTACGCAATTACTTTGGTGTTCCTCCACCTCCAAAGAAATGTCAGGAGTCCGAACTGCAAAAGAAGCGCGTATTCTCGGAAAAGTGGTTGCAGGAGGTGAGCTGGCTTCAAACAAATGATGAACGCACAGAGATTTGGTGCAGAATATGCAGTGAAAATCCCACTCTAGCGGACAAAAACAGTGGTTATTGTTCCCACCAACTTGTACCCAAGTATACACACTATCTCACTCTCTCACTTTGTCTCTCTCTCACACAGACACACACTGTGTAAATGCAAAAATTGTATAGTACAGGAATAATCAACAGTATTAACTGTATCATTCCGGTGCCATGAACAGCAATCTCAAACGGAAGTCGGGTGAAGTCCATTAACTACATGTCTTCACTGTGGTCACTGTACCAAACCAGCACACTAATGAATAGAATTCCTCATTCGATAACTATTTCTAATGGACCAGCTTCTCGATATATCCTACATACATCAGTCCTTCCAAAAAACACAAACTATTGTTGAATCTGAATGTCATCTTTCTGGCTTTGCACTCAGCAAAGTAATTGACAACATTACTTGAGTCCAAATTTCTAGTGGTATACTTATCTTGCACACTTTTGTCCTGTATGTAAATGTAATTTATAACTGCGCCAACAAACTACTTCATGATCCATTCACCAAAAAACAAATTGTTTCATAGTTGATGTCAAGAGGTTCATTGGGCTTTTCCACAAATGACAGTGTTAGACAGACAGTTAGGAAGTACATGTAATATACTTCCCAGTATGCCCCAAACCATTAAAACTAGGGGTGTATGGCGTTATTTTTGTGCCACTATTCTGAGCGCACGTAAAAAAAATTTGCAGGTGCAAGTGTTGCATTTTGAGGAGAAATTTATTTTGAGCGAAGAAAAGCTAAATTTGAGTGAACAAAATTCGTTGCTGTGTGCAAAAAATGTATTTCAGTGTTTGCTATTATCCACACGCACACACAATAGCAGCCCCTCTCGCTCAGTTTTTGTATGGAAGAAATATAGTGTCATCAGAATTCAAGTATTTTTAGACATTGAATTTATAACACTGAATTTTTATCCTCCAAATTTCCCTGCAAAAAATTCACCTGCAAAAATTCACCTGCAAAAAATTCACCTGCAAAAATTCGCCTGCAAAAATTCAACTGCAAAAGTGGTGAACTTGAATGACCCAAGCCAGAGCAATCAGCACTAGATCGAGTTGAGCGGCTCTCAGCCAATTAAATTACGCTGTTTGATCACATGACACCGTTAGCCAGCAGTGTGTCTCCTAAAAGAGAGCTTTTTAAAGGTGAGTGATTAAGTTTTTCTCCTAAATAGAGATCATTACAGAACGCCTAGTCCTACTTAAAATCCCATTTATTTTTATTTTATTTTATCATCTACTCGAACTAAGGAAAACGTTTGACTAACTCAAAGACAATTTCCACGCCTCCCCTGCCTGTCTGCAGAGGCAGTTTTGAATTTAGGAGCAGCAAGATGGAAGCGGCAAACCCTGGCGATTCTCCGGTAAGTATATTGTTTTTTTATCTTCAAGTTTGTCTTTTGAAACGTTAATTTTATTTAAATCCGTTGCTCACGTATAAAGTACACAGACGGGGTCTTTGCTCAACTCGTCTGAGGCGTGTCTCACTAAGCGCTACATGCTAGCATCCTGCTAACCGAGCTACCCTTTACATGCTGTGCTTTAGAAAATAGGATACTCGTTAAAAAAAAAATACTCCGCAGATATTGATAGATAGACGAACACTGCAAATATAATGTTGGAAACGAGAACGGCCTTTGGTGAAGGGGTAAAATACAGCATGAATAAAGCCATAGAGTGAATGGCTGCCATGGTTGCAGAACGGCCTGATTTAATGACAAGAAAGGGGAAGAGTGAGGTGAAGTGAACCAAAGCCACAAAACACGGTCAGACAAGGCGGCAAAAGGGCAGTGATCTGTCCGTCAATATGAAGTTGGTGTGTGCTTTGGTGAACAAATACTCCAGACCGGTAGCAGGAAGATGGGAGACTCGTGTTTCACTGGAATAGTGGTGAATTAAAACATCCTTTGTTGGGGACATTTAGGTGTAAATGCATCCATACAGGCAAGACAGAGGCAGACCAGACAGTGAAGAAAACAAGGCAAACATTAGAAATATTAAAACGGAAATATAGGATTAATATAACATACAATTAGGGAAAATGTAAGGAACACAATGTAAATGATATTGTAAAGTCATTAAAACAGCATACTCTGATTAAAAGAAACATGTAATTGGGTAGGATAATAATAATAATAATAATAATAATATTAAAAAACATTAAATCAGGCCGTTCTGCAACCATGGCAGCCATTCACTCTATGGCTTTATTCATGGTGTATTTTACCCCTTCACCAAAGGCCGTTCTCGTTTCCAACATTATATTTGCAGTGTTCGTCTATCTATCAATATCTGCGGAGTATTTTTTTTTTAACGAGTATCCTATTTTCTAAAGCACAGCATGTAAAGGGTAGCTCGGTTAGCAGGATGCTAGCATGTAGCGCTTAGTGAGACACGCCTCAGACGAGTTGAGCAAAGACCCCGTCTGTGTACTTTATACGTGAGCAACGGATTTAAATAAAATTAACGTTTCAAAAGACAAACTTGAAGATAAAAAAACAATATACTTACCGGAGAATCGCCAGGGTTTGCCGCTTCCATCTTGCTGCTCCTAAATTCAAAACTGCCTCTGCAGACAGGCAGGGGAGGCGTGGAAATTGTCTTTGAGTTAGTCAAACGTTTTCCTTAGTTCGAGTAGATGATAAAATAAAATAAAAATAAATGGGATTTTAAGTAGGACTAGGCGTTCTGTAATGATCTCTATTTAGGAGAAAAACTTAATCACTCACCTTTAAAAAGCTCTCTTTTAGGAGACACACTGCTGGCTAACGGTGTCATGTGATCAAACAGCGTAATTTAATTGGCTGAGAGCCGCTCGACTCGATCTAGTGCTGATTGCTCTGGCTTGGGTCATTCAAGTTCACCACTTTTGCAGTTGAATTTTTGCAGGCGAATTTTTGCAGGTGAATTTTTTGCAGGCAAATTTTTGCAGGTGAATTTTTTGCAGGTGGATTTTTGCAGGTGAATTTTTTGCAGGTGAATTTTTGCAGGTGAATTTTTTGCAGGTGAATTTTTTGCAGGGAAATTTGGAGGATAAAAATTCAGTGTTATAAATTCAATGTCTAAAAATACTTGAATTCTGATGACACTATATTTCTTCCATATTTTTGCATTTGCGCTCGCTCGCAATGTGTTGCTTGCGCTCAACATTTCTGGCCGTGCGCGCTCAACTCTTTCTGTACACTGTTATATTTGTGCCACAAAACCAGCCAATCACAGACTTGGATGCAAAAAAAATCAGATTGGCTGTTTTGGTCTCCAATCAGCTCGAAATGACGAAATGCAATATCCCAGAATCCATTTCGTCCAAAACTCAAACGAGGTAGTGGGGGAGGAACACAGAGTGGCGGAGTTTGAAATATTACTCTTTCTGGGTCACAAAATAAACTTTTAAGATATTTTCATGCGAGAATGGTGCTGTGTAGACTTCAAATACCTGTTCGATTTATCAAGACATCACATATTTGCAAAAGTGCTCTAATGTTGTTACTGTTTTGAAGAAACAGTAACAATAACTTAAAAAATAGCTTAATTTACCTGCATGGCTCAAGGACAGTCGCCAACTTTTGGAGTTTTATCAGCTCTGATGGAGTTAAAATGACTAGCTTGTGCTTTTGTTTGTCTAAAGCAGCAAAAACAGCCTCTTGAATTCTTTAGTAGACGAGAAACCATATCCAGCGTTGAATTCCACTGTGTGGAAACATCCTGTATGAGTGGCTCTTTCTGTTACCCCAGTCGGTTTGCTCCTGGTGTCGTTCCTCCATATTAGCAGTGTTGTCTGTAATGCATCTAATTTTTCTTGCTTTTCAGTGTCATAAAGCTGTTGAATTTTTACTTGAAATAGTCCTTTGGCACGGCAGCTGGAAAGTTGGATCACCTGACGCTAACTATATTAAAGTATAAACACCATATACAGTTTACACAAGACAAATTTATGTCTTATATGTATGTTATTTATTTTAGATGTCATAAACCAGATGTGACAAGTGATAATAATAACAACTGCACTACATTAAATCTGTTTAATGATCTATTTAATATGAACAAGCCCCTAAAAAAAGGCAGTGATCACTGTTGGCCTCTCAGTTTTTATTACCACTGTTTATTTTAAAGCTCAGTTTTTAAAACCTTATGATGTAACTACAGCCCAACCCATGCAGCAGTATATTAATGACTAACCTCGTATTGTGGATGGATTGCCTCAGTTGTTCTCCTGACTGAAGTTTGGTCCCTTTACATCATCCCGACATGCGATTGCATTTGTCCCTAACCATCGGGAACCCTCGTGTTAACTTTTATCGAGTGGAAAAAGGTTAGTGTTCATCCTCCATCCTCTGTCTTCATTTGTATCGGAAATGATAGCAGAGCTGTAGGTTTTAACTTTTCAGAAATACCTCAATCAGAACATTGGATATTATTTAAACTTACATTTTTGGGGGGATACTTCCTGCGTACCACTAGAGTGAGCCCATGTACCACCAGTGGTAGCATACCACAGTTTAAGAACCACGGATCCAGAGCAATCCATTTTGCAAGAGAATTTGTAAGTTTGTCCGATGTTTGATTGATTGATTGATTGATTGGTAATTTATTTCAACATGTGAACAATATACAGGTACATTTAGAAAAGAAAATAAGAGAGAAAAAAAATACTATACAAAATACATACAAAAAAAACATTCTGATTAATTTACATGTTGAAAGGGAGTGGGAAGAAGTAAACACTTATTTATTTATGTTGACTTACTAATTTTGGTCCTGAAGCCAGTCATTTCATCAAGTTTGGGCTGCTGACAATTTTTGTTGGTACTTGAACTGGGACTGCTAGCACTAACAGCTCCCACAGTTTCTGTGCTCGCTGCAACATGTTTTGGATTTAGATGGTACCGTAAGGTTGAAGTGCGTCTGTTGTATGCAAATGTTGTATGGTAATCTTTTGAAATGAAATTTGCCTCCGATCAGTCCTAGCAACGCACTTTCTTTTGATTCTTTGTAGCTCTGATGTGTGCATCAGTGTAATCGGTATACCACGCATTGAGAAAAGTTCCCCTTTGCTTGGAATGCAATTAAATGCTTTTTTTTTTTTACGCATTATTAACAACACATTATTTTTTTCAAATTAATTAATGGCAAATAACGCGTTAATTTCCCACCCCTGATTAAAACATTTCAGAAAAGGCACCTATTTTCAACTGTGCCAGATTATCCAATTGGCATTTTGGGCACATGCCCAAGAGACACTGCACAAATTGGGGGCCTATCCAAGAGACAAATGGGAAAAAAGACCAAAATTGTATTATCACAAATTAGAGATGGCACGATACCACTTTTTAATGTCCGATACCGATTCCGATATCATAAATTTGGATATCTGCCGATACCGATATGAAGCCGATATAGCGTATTTTGTAATCAATAAAACTGTTTTTTTTTTTTTTATAAATATCTTGCTGCATTTTGTATAAGTTCATACTCAAGTTTTAAAAAAACAAGAGACTGAAGCTATTCTGTTATACCTGTATGCAAAAAATGCACTCAAAACATTTTATAGTTCAGCAACATTGATCAATATAATAAATTTAAACCTACACCATCCTCCCTATTCTGGTATTTTAAAGAGTACTTACCTACCTAACTAATAGGGTTGCCAACTCCCAGCAACCCTATTGCTGGGAGTTGGCAACCTCCCCCTTAATCGATGTAATCAACTTTAATTTAATGCAAGTGTAAAACAAATGCACAGAAATCAATTATTTTTCTACAATAATTAAATAGATTCAACATCTTTCTTCAACAGAATTGCAGACTGCACAGATGGTACCTTCCCAAAGGATAAAGTACTATAGCTTACTAGGGTGTATATTAGACTTATTAGTTACTATATACAATAATGGATTTCTATACATTTAATCAGATGGCCACTTTTGTTTGTCTTAATTATTTATTCAAAGTTTTTAAATGACATAACAAAGAAAAATATTTCTTTGTGCCCCCCTTTCCCTGTTAATGCCCAACCTGGCCCCCGCACAGTTACCAGCTGTCAGCTACGTAGAAAAGGATCCTGGTGTTATTTGTCTCTCAGAAACAGTTCATAACTTCCCTTCAACTCATTCATGTCACCTAAAAGGTAAACCTGTTTCTCCATCACCTGTTCAGCTCTGATGATTCAGTAAGGACATCTCCTGATTTCATCTTCATGTTTCCCTCTCACCAGATGTCCAAACAGATATCATGACCAGCAGCTTTTACAGCTGTGGCTCCAGCAAACCTCAGCTGATACTAGAAAGTAATATTAAATACAGTCTAACAACAGCTTATCACGCTTAAACGCGCTGCTGTTGCTTATTCGCTGGTCTCCTCTTTCTAGCGCAAAGTGGGCGATAAACAAACAAGAAAGACGGGACTTGCGGCAGAAAAGCCGATCAGCTGATCATTGATCAGTTTCATGCTTGAAGTAATAACAGGAGAGGAAGGGGGAGTGAATGAGAGAAGTAGATGCAACTGTGCAGCAAAGACAAAAATGTCTATTTTTTAATTCTAGCTGAAGTACGGGACAAATCGCTTCCTTTTCACCTCAATATGGAACTCCGATGGCCAGTCCAGGTGGGGCTCAATATATCAGTTATCAGTTATTAAGCTTAACGTGGAAATACTATGCAAACATTCAGGGATGAACTTACACACTTGCTTTACTTCTCTGGGATAGTTTTCGCCGAGATGAAATGCCGCAGTTAGGAAGCATGTAGCGAGGCTCCAAATACTCCAACAGACCGCCGACAGGTCTCGCAGACAACAGCCGCTCTATCACGTGACACATACTGCTCCGATGCGCCGAGCTGGGTTACGCCAAGTAGCGCGGTTTGTGAGGTGATTTTGTGATACTTCGGATCGGATTACATTTTTTATTTCTATCTGATATCCGATCCAGTAATTTAGGTCAGTATCGGACCGATACCGATACGTAATATCGGATCGGTCCATCTCTATCACAAATATTAGATGTTGAAACCACATTATCAAAACAAAGATATTTTTTTTCTTTTAGGTATAACAGTTACATAATTGTTAAAATATACTATTCTGTGTTTTACCTGTCCCTTTCTCTCCTACACTACTGATAACTATTGGTCTCTCCCAGAGTCAGTGACCTAGTGGATACGGTACTTCCAGAATGAATGAAACAGGCATGACAGGAAAACAAAAAAAAATGGTAATGCGTACTGTATTTTTTGTACCAAAGGCACACCAGATTATAAGGTGCATTAAGTGAAACAAAACAGTCAGATAAGTCAAACTTTACTCAACTCATTCTTCTTGCTTTCTCCACTTCTGTACTATTGATTCATTAATGTTGAATTCTCTTGCAGCTGCTCTATTCCCATGTTGTTGCAGTATATTAATGACTAACCTCGTATTGTGGCTGGATTATCTGTTGTTCTCCCGACTGAAGTTTGGTCCGTTTACAGCATCTTACCATGCAACTGCATTTGTCCCTAACTATCGGGAACCCTTGGAACTTGGAAAAAAGTTAGCGTTCATCCTCCAGCTTTACTGTTTAGCTGGGTCGCTAGCGATCACCTAGCACATCATTATATACCAGCTAGACCAACTTCAGTAACCCTACAAACATCACTGGTGTTGAGTTTTCTGTCTTCATTTATGTTGGAAGTGATATCAGGGCTCTACGTTTTAATTTTTTCCAAAGTCTCTCAGTCTGAATATGGTATTTCATGTTCAGGTGGAAACTAGCAAGCTAACTTCCTGTTAACTTCTAACTCCGTTAAATTTAATAAATTCTGTTTTCATGGATGCCTGGCCTGTTAAACTTAATTGTTACACCTGGTAAAGCAGCAACGCTGATCATTTTATTAAAGGTGAAAGAATTTAGATGGTTTTTAACTCTCAGTGATGCTGCAGTGTTCGTTTGACTTTGGGACCTGAAACAGACGGAGCTTTGGACCCAGATTACTCCGCGAGGCTCCTGACTACGATAGCCGTAATGCTCCGTAGTGGTGTGCGATACTGCATATTTTGGTATCGAGCCGATACCAAGTAAATACGTACCTGTATCGCCGATACCAATACCACTACTTTTCAATAAAAATGGTGCGTGTGTTGTTGAATTGCTAAATCTCAATTAATTTTCATGACTTTCAGTGTTTTTTGTGTTTCCTTTTTATTATTAAATAGTTAAAACCCAGGACATAATTAAGACAAAGTTTAGAATTGACCCTGTGCACGAGAAAATGCTAACTTCCTGGTTTGAGACCGGATGTGGGGTTGTACATTTCCGGTAGCTTTACTTTGCGGTCAATCGCTACTGCGAAGATATACTCCAAAATCATGTCCCAGACTCAAAAAACGGAAAGATCGCGTTAAGTTACAAAGAGCAGAAGGTGGGAACACTCACCACTGTTGTGTCATAAAAAATCTAATGATCAATTTTGACGTTTAAAGAGTTTAGATCGATCAGTTGTTTACATCACTCAACACAAGCAGAACTGCATCACTGCAGCAGAAGACACATCGTCCACATTCAGAAGCACATCTCTGTATAGTGACAGTTATTATGGTTTAAACAGGCAAATGTTCAGCATTCAAACTACAGGTGAAGAATAGTCAAACCAGATGTTTCCCCCGTTAAGTCGATATCAGCTAGTCAAGTACACACCTACACAGCATGTTAACAAACCGTGAAAAAAGCCACACAAAAAATGAATGATTGCTGGTAACGGTTTCTATACATTAGTATTTACGAAGGGTATGTTGTGACTTACCTTCAAAATTACAGTGGTCCCTCGCTAATAACGCGGTTCACCTTTCACCTCGCTGTTTTGCAGATTTTTTAGTGCAAGTTTGCATGCTTACTTCTTTTTACGTCACATTGTGTCCTGCGTCCTGATCGCTGCAGACGATCTCCTCCATGACGTCTCTCCTGTACAGTACAGAATCGCTGCAGCGATCGCTAGCAGTGTGACTCTGAAGTGCAGTACTGTATGTCCACGATGTCCACCAAACGTTTTGCACCATCAAAAAATAAAATTGGCTACTTGATTTCACCTATCGCTGGTTATTAGAACATAACACCCGCGATAAACGAGGGACAGCTGAGAAATATAACATTCGAATCCCTTTTCTCTTTTGCCCTGAGGCACGGGGAAAAAATATCGACAAGTCGATGAACATCATTTACAGATATATTGGGTAAATGCCCAAGACATCTATAGAAATGTAAATCGCCGCTTGATTCATTCATTTGCTTAACTTGTTTTGGACCGTAAACAGGGCGTGAATAGGACACCGGAAACAAAGCTCCCCACAGGAGTTTCCGCACCGGAAGTAGCATATGCTAACGTGCACATAGTCAATTAAATAGAAAATGCTTTATTATTTTGACAGGGCGTGGCCTGCGATGCCACTGCAGGTGAGAAATACTCACCTGTACGGCATCTACAATCACGCCTTGGAGGCTTAAAACCTGTTTAAACTCAACTGAGAGCTAAAACTCAGCAGAGGTTTCAAAGCTGTGTGCCAGTGACTGGATATCAGCCGCTGATAAAGTGGGTTTGCCTATAAAGTGCTCTGTAGGGAAACAAGCGCCAGCAGCTCTGCGCTCAGGGAACAAACCATATTTACTTATCTGGTGCAGAATAATGCGCTGACATTCCGTTATATTGAGCACCGGCTGCCCAGTTAAACTGTGACTATCACCAGGTAACGTGGGCGTGTAACTTGAATTAACAGCAGGTGTTAAACAGCTAACAGGTGAGCAGGTATGCAGGTAAACTGAGGGGCTGTTGAGCTGATCACTGGTGTCCTGAGAAAAAGCTCTTAAGCTCGTTATTTATGTTACAGAGACACAAGACCAGGCGGAAAGAGAGGATTGTTCGGTGAAAATGAGAATCTGCGAATGCAACATGTGGAACACGGAGAGTGGAATATTTAAACAAACCGGTTAACGTATATTTAAAAAAACAGTTCAGATGGAACACCGGGGCTGTGAGCTCGGCACACTTTGTCAGCAGAGCTAGCGACATCTCCGAAAACATCAGAGCACTTATGCAAACATGTTCTATGTTGACAAACTGACCAGACGTGAAGATTATGCCACTACGTTCGTGGCTAAAACAATATTAAAAGTGTAGTTGGTGACAGGAAAATTGAATATTTTAAAACTTTAGGCCACCACTATTGCTGCCTGTGATGTGAAATGCATTCTGGGATACCTGGCTGCCCCAAGTCCACACCAGCAATCGATTATCTCGACCTGTCTTGACTTACTTTACAAGGCAACCAATCAGATGTTAGAGAAGCTTCTGTGACAGCGTTAACCCCGCCCCCTGAGTTTGATGGGTGAGGCTGACAGATAAAATTATTTCAGGGTGAGAGCTAAATGGGACAACAGCTCAAGTAACAAGCGCAGCAACATACCTTACATTAGAAACACACTTATCATACTTATCAAAGTATTATCGTAACGTACATGGACTTTGTACAACTTATTCCCATCGCACGACAGACTGCTCCATACACATTACGGGGCATGCCTCTGAGCACATCTGTCCTTAGTGCGACTGCGCATAAAGTTCCGACAACCCCCGAAAGGATGACTTATGGTACAGATCAGCGGTTCATTACTATATGTATATATATATATATATATATATATATATATATATATATATATATGTATATATATATGACCTGAAGGTACCAAGAAAATAAATAGGAATAGCTAAACCCAGAAAACAGACAGCCAAACTAAGACCTTGTATAAAGAACAACATGGGTTTATTAATTACTTGCATTAATAGACATTCCTTCTGCCAGTTTCTTATGCTTAATTTAACAGTCACTGCAGAACATTTACTAAATTCTGACAACAAGAGTGTCATATCTGGAGTCAGTAAAAAAACCCAAAAACCTATTATTTTTCTGTCTCAGATGTTGGGCTATTTTAGAGGGGCGTTTTTTTTTTTTTTTTATCTTATGCTGTGTGTACTTTACTAAGTTGGGAACCGGTACACCTGTCAGTTGCCAACACTGCCCTTATCTCTAAATGTACATGCAATAGCTTACATTTGCATGTACATTTAGTGCCAGTGAAAAATTTTAATTAACATTTAATATGATAAAAAAAAAGTTTTTTAAAATTATTTTAGTCTTGTAAAATCACATATTAAGAAGCTGGAGGTTGAAAACAAAATTAAAAGAATAACTGTCAGTTATAACCTTCATTTGCATTCATTTACAATATTAAACATTTGGCACAGTCACATCAGGCTGGTTCTCATCCAAGGTTAATGAATAACCAGCTCAATGTCACTAATGCAGCAAAGGGTCTAAATGTTGTATAACAAGAGTACTGTATGTACCATAATTCCCGGACTACAGAGCACACCTGATTAAAAGCCGCATGCTCTAATTTTAGAAAGATATTTACACAGAAATATTACACGTGAGGATTTTTAACGGTTAATTTAATCCGTAAGGTAACATAAACATGGTAACATAAACGTTATGGTAACATACAAAAATGCATACTGCAAATGATTTTTTTCCTCGAACAGCGCCTGTAACACAGCTACCTTTAAGTATACGTACGTACCAGTAACACACAAATTACATTGCTTATGGGTTTTTTTTTACAGAACAGTGCACAAACAACATTACAACGTATTTTTACAACAGTAAAAAATATGTACCGTATATATACTACTTATCAATTTTATTGGTCTACTGTTACAAGGCAAAATGTTTTTGGCCGCATGAAAAAAAAAATGCATTAGCCGCACGTCAGTATAAGCCGCAGTGTTCACAGTGTGGGAAAAAAGTAGCGGCTTATGACCCGAAAACTACGGTATGTTTTGTCTGCTTATTTTGTTGGTTTTTGTTTTTTGCCCATTATCCTCGTCCCTCTTCCCCGCTGTTTTTCTTTCCCTCTTTCTTTCTCCCCTTTCTTTTCCCCAGTCAAGTCTGTCCCGTATTTAGCAAAGTGAAAATAAAATAAAATAAACAATAAAAGTTTAATCAAATAAACCATTATGGCAAGGCTGGGATGGTCCATTTGGTAAAGTTTTGGAGTTTTTGTGAAGCGCGTATCGAGGCTTGCTTTGATTACGTATGCAGTGACGTTCGAGGCCTCGCGGGCAGTCCGTACCATGTGACTGATTCAGGAACTGGCTCGCCGGTTCGCGCCAGATTGGAAATAAAATGGGCAGCAAAACACAGCTGATTCCCCCATCACATTGTGTTGTGGAATTGGATTACGTACGTGCTACATAGTTTCTTGAGCATTTCTTCTTTGGAACCAGCAAGGAAGAGCTTTTTTTAAAATCTCCTCTCTTCTAATAAAGTATGCACACAGTAATAAATATCACGAATGATAAGCACCATAATATAAATAAACAACACTACAGATCCTATAATCTGATTTCTGTCTTTTAGTTTATTAAAAAGTGAAGCACCACACACTAGTTTGTGTCATTATCCAGATGCACATAAGCATGATTACACAGTTACTAGGGGTGGGTTTTGATTATCGATTCATTAAAATCCTCAATCAATTTTTTAATATAAATTCATTTTGCCCGAAACGCCAGAATCTCAGGTTAAACCTCACAAAATTTCAACAACCACCAAACAGCTAGAACAGTAAATGAGCAGGAACACGGATTCTGCACAAAGATGTAAACACAAAGCGCGGACCCGCTGACGGATCAGAATAAGTGAGATGTCGCCTTTCTCACCCGACGGCACGGACACGGTCGGGGCTGAAAGCCGACAGCTCGCTGAATCTGCTTTGTGTTTACGCCCTTTTTGCGCTGATTCTGAAGCTGCAGGTTTTATCTCTCTCCAAAAAATATTGACCGAACCAGCAGCAAAAGAATATCCAAACTACGCTTCACATAAACATCGTCATGAATTCCCTCTGACTTTTGCTGTTTTGCTTCCACCACGATAAAATCACACTTCATGCACAGCTCTCTCTCTCTCTCTCTGTACTTCAAGAACAGTTTCCCGTCTAAAAATCTGTTTTCTTCATTATTCGCTTGCTTGTTACGCACAAGTCTACCGTTGTTTACAGCGCTGTCGGCCGCTGTTTTTTTCCTTTTACTTACTTCTGAAAAGAAAACCTAATTTCTGCCGTTCAATACTGAACAAATTTAAACTTTTTAAAATTATGCAAAATTGCAAAACGCTTTGCTGTGTCTCTAATCAAACCTCTGTAACTTTGCTCTGCTTCACTTCAGCAGCATCAGGTAATGTTCATGTGTTGATTAATGGTTTTCTTTCGTTTTTGATGTACTGTGGAATATTTTTATAAAATCCCAGGCCAGGAAAATCGCCTTCACGTTTTTCTGTGTTTTATCTTCAGCTACTTTGACACAAAGGCATCTGCTGTGATGCTTACACCTTTGATAAAGTCTCGAAAGTGTCAGCTTTCTTTTTATAGATATAAAAATATAGAAATGTACTGATGCATGATCTGATTATAATATTTCTGACTGTCTGAGGCAAAATTTCTCCGAATTGAATCGAATTGTGGATCAAATCAATTCTAGAAATCAGTGACGACACACAGCCCTAACAGTTACACAATCATACCAAAACTCTGTCCTGATAGTTTCCAGTTTCTCTTTTGTATCAGACATACTGAGACAATATTCGGGATAAATAACCACGAAAACAATTTTTTTATTCAGTTTAGAGGTTTACACATCACATCATTATAATTACAGAGCCTGTTTCACTTGAATCGTCCACTTGATGGCGCAGTAGAGCAAATGAATCATCACAATGCTTCGAACCATGAGTCGACCAGTTGGATGGAAAGCTTCAGTTCATCACAAGGCTTTATCTCACCATCACTATTGCTGAACACAAAACTCTACAAAAGCTAAACTGGGAAGAATCTAACAACGCGCACACACAGCATGAGGGAGATCACGTCACTGACACAGAGAAACACAGGGCTTAAATACACTGGGAAATAACGAGGGGAATGAGACACAGAAGGGGAACATAGCTGGGAGAAATCGGACATAACGAGACCCAAGGGAAGCGAAACTTAATACATTCACGTAGGACACAGACCTTCAAAGTAAAACAGGAAATGTAACATAGACACAGACTTGACTAGGGGAGACAGAGCAACTAAGAAACACAAAGAACAATAACAAGGACACACAGAGGGCACCTACTAAATACTCAGAAAACTAAAGAGAATACAAGAAAGCCAAACTAAGACTCTAGACTAAAGAATAAACTGGGGAAACAAAGAGAACTAAGATCATAATACAAAAACTCAGAGACACAAGAAACTCAAAACACTGGGTCACCGACCCAGGACCGTGACAGGACCAAACAAACCATACCATGATTGGGTGGGAGCAGACCACACTGATGACCCTCAATATGTGTTTGGGAAACTCTTCACCACACCAAGTGCTTATGGGCAGAGACACAGAGACCTGTCTGGCTACATGATTGCCTACTGGACTAACTTTGCTAGAACTGGGTAAAATACACTGTTCAAATGTGTTTGTTTATTTTACAGAAAGTTACAAATGTTTACTGCAAAGTTACTGGTTGCACCCTTTATTTTATTCACAGAGACCCCAATAAAGGACACCTGACTGTTCCTGTGACCTGGCCTGAGTTTGCCACCAGTGGACAAAACTACCTGGACATCAATGCAAAGATGAATGAAAGCTCTGTTGGAAAGCAAATGAGGCTTTGCTTTGTTCGCCTTTGGACAACCACCCTTCCCAGCCTCCCATCTGCAGATGTTTAATTATGCATTTTTAATTTAAATAATACATCATATTCGATTAAATAATACAAAAAAGTGGGCAAAAATGTGTTTGGCTTTTTATTTAGTTAGTTCCCCCTGTATACTTACCCGAGGTGCATGCAGCCAGTTGCATTGGCCATACAAACATAAGTGACAGATATATCTTCCACAATCATGTCATGTGAGATCCATGCACCAACAGTCTTCACCAAATCAATTTATAAATCAAAAAATGAACAAAAGAAGAACAAAAGAAACCTATCTGTTACCGAATGTGACTTAAATTAGAGATGACTACAACACACTCAAATCAAAGTAGAGAGTCACCTTAGAAGGAAACCAGCTTATATTAGATATCGACACCTACACTGGTATTAATACTGGGCTAGAATCGATACTTTGTTCCCATCCTCTGAGTTCAGTGTGTAAATCACTGAATTGTGTCACTTTTAATTATTTTTTGTAAATGAAAAAATTACCTCAAACATGCAATATGAATAGCAGATTTGAAGAACAGAAGTTTACCCAAAGTGCTTTAGAGCAGCGGTTCTTAAACTTTTCACAATGAGTACCACCTCATAAAATATATGGCTCTTGAAGTACCACCCTTATGACCGACATTAAAGTACAGTAGTATAGCCCTATTTAACACCACATACAGTGTACACAAGACAATTTTATTTTGTATATGAATGTCATTTATTTTAACTGTCACAAACAGGATGTGACAAGTGATAATAACAACTGTACTGCATTAAAACATTCACAGCAGGTGGGATATCCAATCTTTAAGTGATGATGTATGAACCCTGGATGACTCCAAACTATTCTGCATTTATTAAGGCTGTTGTGTTTTTAACATGTTTTTATGTTGTGTATCTTGTTCTATTTAATCTGAACAAGCACCTAAAAAAAGTCAGTGATCACTCTCGGTTTTAATCATCACTATTCATTAACAAAGACTAACACTGAGCAGTGCTGATTTTCTAACACTGGAAAATAACTCAAAATGTTAGAAATATTCCAGTGTTAGAAAACCAGCACTGCTCAGTGTTAGTCTTTGTTAATCTTCAAAACTGACTAGGTTACTTGTAAACATATAACACTGTCAAAAGTGTTAATTTAACACTCAACAGTGTTGTATTTAACACTCAGAGGAGTGGACCCATATAGACACTCTCCAGTGTTAATTTAACACTGGAGATTTTGCTGTGTACCTGGTCAAACTTCAGTTTTCCTCTGTCTGCCTGTCTCCACTTCTCCAACAGCAAACTCGCAGGCAGCAGCTCCCCCCGCCCCCTCGCTCAGTCTCTTAGTGTCTGAGCTCGGATCATACCAATATTAGGGGGGATTTACGCACAGTCGTAAATTCTTACAGTGTGCACTATGTGCTTCGAATATTGTGTGTAGTTTTTGTTTTATACAGTTGTCAGCCAGGCATCTAACTATGAAAAAATTACACTCCAAAAGATGCCGGGCTTCTGAAAAAACAACCCGGGCTTAAGCCCAGTAAGCCACCCCCCCACCCCCGCTCCGCTACTGCTCCCAGCCCATTGTTCCCGTTGTTGCCAACTTAACGACTTTGTCGCTATATTTAGCGAGTTTTCAGACCCCTTTAGCGACTTTTTTTCTAAAAAGCGACTAGCGACAAATCTGGCGACTTTTTCTGGTGTTATTGGAGACTTATTTATGACGACGTTTTGACGTGAAACGCGTATCGCTTTTACGCTCAAGAAGCGCTCACGGGCGGAGGATAGTCCTCCCCCAGCTGCTATCAGGGCAGGAGACGTTCACACCTATGCGTCCAAACTGCAAATTAAAGTGCGTATGAGTGAAGCCGCTGCTCCGCACTGACTGTAACGCAGTCACTTCTTCTTTTACTGTGATGCTGTTTTGTGGATCACAAGGTTTAAAACTACTTATAAACACACACACACACAGTAACTCCACCAGAGTGCCAATTTCGGGTCACTTATGCCCGTCCAAGCCCGGGTAAAGGAGCAGGGTTGGAATTGTGACATTAAAAAACAATAATTGCTAAAAGAAATTTAATTTATAGTTCTAAATAAATTCTAAATGCATTTACAATGTTTTTTACTCACTTCTCGTCTCTTCCACTATGTTATTTCTCTCTTCAACAATGTACGTTACAATTACATTAGCATGACCAATTATGCAAATTAGGCAATGACGTCATTTAGCGACTTCTAGTGACTTTTAGGACAGCCAATAGCGATTTTCCTTACTGAGGAGTTGGCAACACTGATTGTTCCTTCAGTGGTGCTAGTTTCAGTCATTATGAAGTTCGGCCTGTTTACAGCATCCTGCCATGCGATTGCATTTGCCCTGAACCTTCGGGAATCACGTTAACTTTTATTGAGTGGAAAAAAGTTAGCGTTCATCGTCCAGCTTCACTGTTTAGATTATGCTAACATAGCTATGTCACTAGCGATCAAGTAGCACATCATTACATACCAGCTAGCCCGACTTCAGTAACCCTACAAACATCACTGCTGTTTAGTTTTCTGTCTTCATTTATGTTGGAAGTGATAGTAGAGCTGTACGTCTTAATTTGTTTCAGAAATCCCTCAGTAAGAACATGGTATTGTGGCGAGCTCAGACAAGGAGGAGACGGAGGTATCGTTTGGTCTTGCTTCCCGTGAGCTAGCCAGGGAGCACAGCCGTTTATTCACATTTGCAGAAGAACACTGCCGCTAGCTAACTGCTCAGCGCGGCAACAACAACAACAACACAGGGCGCCCTCTGACCCCGGAAGGACACACCGTCGCAGCGAGAGGGCGTCACCTGTCACTATGGCAACATAAACAAAACATAACTGTACAAACAGAACCCCGAACAGCCCTGACCCACTACATAGCCCCCACCTAAGGGGTCAGTCGTCCCCGACGACCCCATTACCCCACACAAAGTCCTGCAAATGTCCAGGTGCCTTCTTTTGGCGCACTGGCCGGTCACGACCGGCGGGGGAAAAGTCACTTGGGTCAGAACATGGGGTGCCACCATCATCCCCTGCTCCGGCGTCTGCTGGAGCGAGCGGTCGGTACGGTGAGAGCCTGTCCCGGTGCAACACCACCATGCGCCCCGGGCCCGGCATGCGGATACGGTACACCACGTCTGTTAGCCGCTCCACGACCTCTGCCGGCCCTTGCCAGTGACTGCAGAGTTTGGGGGACACTCCTCTCTTGCGAACCGGGCAGTACACCCAAACCTTGTCGCCAGGCATGAAAACCCCCCCTCGGCACTTGGTGTCGTAGGCTCTTTTCTGTCGTACTCCGGCGCTGGCCTGGGCCTGGCGGGTGTAGACATGAACCACCTGCAGCCGCTCCCTGAGCCTCCTGTAGTAGTCCATCTCTGGCCCACCATCAATCTCCGGCTCGGGGGGGGGGGACCCGAACACCAGATCCACAGGTGTCCGGAGCTCCCGTCCAAACATCAGAGCGGCAGGTGTGCACTGGCTGGACTCCTGCATCGCAGTCCGATACGACCAAAGGACCAGGGGCAGATGTCGGTCCCAATCTCGTTGGTGGCGGCTGGTGAGAATGGCGAGCTGGGTGGCCAGCGTGCGGTTGAAGCGCTCAACCAAGCCATCGCTTTGTGGGTGGAGCGGTGTGGTTTTCGTCTTCTCCACCCCCAGTCGCCGGCAGATCTCCCCGAAGACCTTCGATTCAAAGTTACGCCCCTGGTCACTGTGGAGCTCAGCCGGGACCCCAAAACGGGTGAACATCTCCTCCACCAGCTTCTCGGCCATCGTCGTTGCGCTCTGGTCCGGCACCGCGTAGGCCTCTGGCCACCTCGTGAAATAGTCCATAGCCACCAACACATACCGGTTCCCTGACTCTGTGACGGGGAAAGGCCCTAGGACGTCCACTCCCACTCTTTCCATTGGGGCCCCCACCAGGTACTGCTGAAGGGGGGCAGTGGAGCGTTGAGTTGGGCCCTTCTGTGCCGTCCAGGTGTCACAGCAGTGCACATGGAGTTCCACATCCCGTCGACAGCCAGGCCAGTAGAACCGTCCCCTGAGGCGGCGGAGAGTTTTGGCGTTCCCATAGTGTCCTGCCCCCACCGAGCCATGGACCAGCTCAAGCACCTGCGACCGCAGCGACCGAGGCACCAACAGCTGCAGGAGATCTCTGCCCTGACCGGGGGCCCGCCATCTCCGGTACAGGAGGCCGTCGTGGGTCTCCAGATTGTTGTGCTGGGAGTAGTAGGCCTTCACCTCGGGCTCCTGTCCCGACACCCCCGTCCAGGCGGGGCGTTGCGCCGCCTCCAGCCAGGCCCCCACCTGAACCAACGTCGCGTCGGCCTCCTGCTCCCGCTTCAGCTGCTGGGTTGTCAATGGGAGCCACCCCCCTCCGCCGGCTGTGGCCTGAGCAGTAGCCACCCCCAGCACCTCCTGGGCCCGCTCTTCCTGTCGCAGGCAGTAGCGGCACTCGACGGCTACGCAGGGCCGTCTGGAGAGGGCATCAGCGTTGCCATGCTGTCGACCTGGCCGATGCTGGATCTCGAAGTCATAGCCCTGAAGGACCTCCAGCCAGCGGGCCACCTGCCCTTCTGGGTGTTTGAAGTTCAGGAGCCAAGTCAGAGATGCATGGTCAGTGCGCAGGAGGAACCGGCAGCCGTGCAGATATGGCTGGAAGTGCCGCACCGCTAGCACTACGGCCAGCAGCTCCTGCCGGGTCACGCAGTAGTTCCTCTCGGCTCGCCCCAAGGCACGACTGAAGTACGCCACCACCCGTTCTCCAGCCTCGTCCTGCTGGGAAAGGACCGCCCCGACCCCTACATTGCTAGCATCAGTGTCCACAATGAAAGGTTGCTGGGCGTCGGGGTAGGCCAGGACTGGGGCTCTGGTGAGGGCCTCCTTCAGCTGTTCAAAAGCCGCAGCACAGGCATCCCCCCAGCCAAACAGCTGTCCCTTGTCAGTCAGGCGGTGGAGGGGGCTGGCCATTGTCGCGAACCCTTTGATGAACCGACGGTAGTAGGAGGCTAGGCCCAGGAAGCTCCGCAGTTCTTGGACGTTCGAGGGAGTCGGCCAGTCCCGGACCGCAGCCACTTTTGCGGGGTCAGTGGCGACACCTCGAGCGCTGATCACATGGCCCAAGAACGTGGTCTCTCTCGCCAACAGGCGGCATTTCGCGGGGTTGAGCCGCAGCCCAGCTCGTCGGATGGCACTCAAGACCTCGCTCAGGTGAGACAGTGCACTGTCGAAGTCGCCACCGTGCACCAACAGGTCATCCAGGTACACAACGCAGCGGCTACGAGGGATATCCACGAGCACCCTCTCCATCAGCCTCTCAAACGTCGCTGGCGCATTGCAGAGCCCAAATGGCATGACCCTGAACTGCCACAGCCCCTGTCCAATGGTGAATGCAGTCTTAGGCCTTGCGTCGGGGTCTAGCTCCACCTGCCAGTAACCGCTGCGTAGGTCGAGGGAGCTGAACCAACTGGAGCCGGTAACGTAATCTAGGGCCTCGTCGATCCGCGGCAGCGGGTACGAGTCCTTCTTGGTGACTGCATTGAGACGGCGAAAGTCCACGCAGAACCTCGGGCTGCCATCCTTCTTCCCCACCAGAACCACGGGTGCCGCCCATGGGCTATTGGACGGCTCGATCATCCCAGCCGCAGCCATCTCATGGATCTTCTCTTCCGCTACCTGCCGTTTCGAGAGGGGCAGCCGGTGTGGGCGCAGACGGATGGGCTGAGCAGAGCCGGTGTCGATGGTGTGCTGGACCAGACTCGTCTGCCTGCAGTCTTTGTCACTGGCGGCAAAGATGTCCACATTCTCGTCCAGGAGGCACCTCAACCGCTGGCGCTGGTCGGCGTTGAGGCCTACGCTGCTGCGCTGCCAAAGGTCATCAACAGCCTCGATGGTCTCAGTCGAAGGAGGTTTGTCAGGCTGAGAGGCTGAGGCTGAGGCGAGTGGAGATGACCCGGAGCCACCGGCATCCGAAATCTGCTGAGCGGCAGCTGCCCGACGCCTGTCTCGTCTGGTCCCCGCTCCCTGCTTTTGGCCGCGCTGGAGAGCAAAAGTCTCTGCGCCAAGAGTGATAGCCAGCTTTGCGGTGTCGACGCAGGCCCCCCAGCGGCTCAGCAGATCCAGGCCAATGATGCACTGGTCTTGAATGTCGGCGAGCCAGAAGTCGTGCACCAGCTCCAGATCCTTCACTCGGATCCGCAACGGTTTCTTCCCCCGCATAACAGTTTTCTCCCCTGTCACTGTCATCAGCTGGGTGTCTGTGGGCAACCAACCCTTCACCAGTGGCCCGGATGTTTCAGGGAGCACGCCAGGTCGTATCAGGGAAATGGTAGACCCCGTGTCCACCAGGGCCTGGCATGGCTGGTCCTCAACACAGTAGCTCAGGTGGAGTCCCTTGAGGTGCCCAACTCGGCCCACCACTGTGCATCGTCCTTGGAGGGGGGCAGGAAGCTGGAGCGGTGGTCCCCTCGCTACACCGCTCCCTCCTCGTTTCCCTGAGGCTGCGTAGTTCCGGTCTTCGGGGCTGGTGCTGGGCAGTCACGCGCCACGTGGCCAGGCTCATCGCACCGGTAGCAGCGGTCGGTTGGTCGACGAGGACGCCTCCGGGGCACCGAGGGTTGCAGCTGGGACATCTCGGCGACCTCCCCCTCCCCGTCGCAGTCTGCGGCTCTGATTTGGGGGTAGTTTGGGGGGGGCACCTGCTGGTTAGGTCGCGAGGTGAGCACCGGCTCGGCCCTTTCAGCCTCAAGGAGCGCCTCACGGAGGGTCTGAGGCATGGCCAGGCGGACGTGTTGGCGTAGTCGCTCTGGGAAAAGTCCTCGCAGAAAAGCAAGCAGGCTAAGCTCCTCACGGGCCGCTGCTGGAAACTCCGGGTAGCCACGACGAGCATACAGCAACACGTCTGCTGCAAAGGTGCCCAGGCTCTCCCCTGGTCGACGGCTCCGGTTGGTTAGCTGCTCTCTGCTCTGATCAGTGGAGTGCCGCTGCCCGAATCGCCTCTCGAGTGCCGCGGTGAGGGCCTGGAGCTCATGCTGCTCTGCCGGGGCTAGGTCAAGGAGTATCTGCAGTGCATCTCCCTCTAATGCTAGTGCTAGGTGTGTAGCAGTCTCCTCTTCGCTCCAGCCACTATGTCTGGCGGCTAGCCGCACTTGTGAGAGGTAGGGCTCTAACGGGGTTAGCCCGTTGTATTTCGGTACCTTAACTGGCGTGGTAGGCATAACTGCTCGCGGTTGGGGGCTCGGCGTGTGGGTCGACAGAGGTAGCCCATGAAGCATTGCCCTAGCATCTGTCGCGACGGCCCGCCGCCGTGGTGCGCTCGCACCATCGGGACCCGTCGGGGGACTTACATGGCCGCTCACATCCTCTCTCTTCCATCGCCAGTTTCCCAAGCGGGGAATGTTCTCCTCGACGGCTTGCTCCAGCCTCTGAATGTCTCTCTCCATTACGGCGAGAGTGAGCTATCCCACTTCTGACACCAATGTGGCGAGCTCAGACAAGGAGGAGACGGAGGTATCGTTTGGTCTTGCTTCCCGTGAGCTAGCCAGGGAGTACAGCCGTTTATTCACATTTGCAGAAGAACACTGCCGCTAGCTAACTGCTCAGCGCGGCAACAACAACAACAACAACAACAACACAGGGCGCCCTCTGACCCCGGAAGGACACACCGTCGCAGCGAGAGGGCGTCACCTGTCACTATGGCAACATAAACAAAACATAACTGTACAAACAGAACCCCGAACAGCCCTGACCCACTACAGTATATTATATTTAGATGGAAACTAGCGAGCTAACTTACTGCTAACTTCTAACTCCGTTAAATTTCATAAATTCGGTTTTCATGGATGTCTAGATGTTAAACTTACTAGTTACACCTGGTAGAGCAGCAACGCGGATCATTTTATTACAGATGAAAGGATTTAGACAGTTTTTAACTCTCAGTGATGCCGCAGTGATCGTGTGACTTTGGGACCTGCAGCAGAGTTTGGGCCCAGACATGGCTAATGACATCAGACTTAACCCCTGGTAGTTCCTTAAAAAATGCACCCTTTCATGTTCCTAATGCTGGGCAGACACTGTGCGATTTTTTTCAGTCGTGTTATTCAGCTTCTGCTCAAACTGTACGATTGACTCGCAGGGGTTAGAAGTTCGTAGGTCACGATGCAGGGTCTCACACTATACGGTAGTGATGGGATTTCCGGCTCTTTTTAGAGATCCGGCTCTTTCGGTTCGGCTCACTAAAAAGAGCCGGCTCTTTCGGCTCCGAACCGGCTCTTCAGGTTGTTTTGTTGCTTTAATTAATTTATTATTAACAATAATATAAAATTATGCACAAAAGGAAATACTAACATAAAAAAAGTGGCTTTATTTATATAAGTTTATATATAAATATATGCGGTGGCCCCTAGAGACAAAACACGTACAAACTCCAAAACACATTTCTAGCATGAACTGAACTTCCAAAGCAGAGCTACTAGATCACTTAAATTACACAATTGAAAGCATGTGTGTATTGTTTGTGTATTTATACACAGGCACTCATATATATTCAAATTGAAAGCATGTGTGTATTGTTTGTGTATTTATACACAGGCACTCATATATATTCAAATAATTTAAAAAAAAAATGTTCATTTACCTGTTACTACCACACACCAAATCCGGTCGTTGGTACTTGCTGGCTTGTGTAGCCACAAGATAACAAAAGCTCAACACTGCGCCCAGCATCCTGGAGCACTTCTGTTGTCTTTTGTACGTGTTTTGAGTTTTTATGTGCTTCTGAGTTTTTATGTGCTTCTGAGTTTTTACGTGCTTCGGAGTTTGTACGTGTTTTTACGTGTTTTGGAGTTTGTACGTGTTTTTGAGTTTGTACGTGCTTCAGAGTTCGTACGTGATTTGAAGTTTGTATGTGCTTTGTCTCTAGGGGCCACCGTAAATATACTTTTATTTATTCACTCCACATAAAATGTAATAAATAAATCATATAATACAAAAATCAACTATTCACATTTCAACTTTTAACTATTTAAATTTTCAGCTTTTTCCTTTTACAAATTTAAAGTGAAAACAACACAAAACACTGCAAACCACAACACAATTAAATATAAATTATAATATGAAAACAAAAAGAACATGCATATTCTCTGTCATATGGGCCCGCATGAATAAACTTTCTGAATCCTTTATCATCTGCAACCGAAAATAGTTGTGGATGATTACTATACCTTTCTAATGTGACGTTGTTGTCCCTGGCTCTCTTTCTCTCTCTCTCCCTCTGGCTCTGTTCGTGTGCTACTGAGTGTAACTACCGCCCCTTCCCCCTCTGCCCAGCATAAAGCACAAGGCTGCGTGCAGAGTGAAGCGGAAAAAAAGTGCGACAGAGAGAGAGAGGGTGAGAGAAAGAAGAAAAAAAAACCCACGTGAAGGCTCGCGATAAGGAGCCGGCTCGCATCGTTCACGTCAAAGAGCCGGCTCTAAGAGCCATTTCGTTCGCGAACGACCCATCACTACTATACGGCCCGATGCTCTGATGCGACCTGAGTGCTCACACTGTGCGTCCATAAAATGAAGGTTACAACAGAAATTCTGTCGCTCGCTTTCCCTTTCTGTCTTTCACTCACACAGACACGCACACCACCACCATCAACTTTGCTAAATTGCTAATGAAAAACATTGATCAGGCAGCTGTGATTGAGCAGCAATGTAAATCCAACTATTTTCACGATTGTTGTGGTTGTGATAATTTTGTGAAGCCACATCGAAAAGGCTCGGATGAGCTTGCCATAGTTCTACAAGTTGTGCCTCCATCGCTTGTGTCCAAATCACACGCTGCACTGCCGTGCTGCGCCGTCTTTTTCGCTGACATTTGTGTTTGCGCGTGCGCAGTGTGAGAAGCTGCGGTGACACCCTCACGACGGTCGCGAGGGATCAGGAGCTGGTCGTGAGGTGTTAATCGCTTCTCGTTACCCCACATATACTACACGATGCACGATGAAGGCCAAAATCGGGCCGATCGCCAAAAGGGTCGCACGACTCAAAAATCAGCTCAAAATGGGCTAAAAATCGCACGGTGTAAGCCCAGCATAAGGCCACAAAACGGCCACGCCCCAAAAAGTGCTATAAAAATATTATATATTCATATTTTTTTCCACTTTAAATTAGTCAGTCTTTTAAAACGACTTCTCTCTGAAATATTCATATAAAGTTTTAATTATAGTTCGGGGGTTTTAACCCTTTAAATCCCAGTTTCGTTACATGAGCACACTGGTTTTTTAGCCGAAAAAAACAAAAAACCTAAATATTTTCCATAAAATACATTTGAAGCAATATTCGAGTGTTATTATAATTAGGCCTTTAGATGGTCCAAAGATTGGCACCAACCATTATTCTGATCAAGTACTGTTTTTTTCTAGGAGCACAGTAAATGTAATATAACAGTAATCATGTTTTCACATTTTGTTTATGCTAACTCCTTATTACCACTTATTATTTACTTATTGCTTATTACCACTAAATGCGTATTACATTGTTGTGTTCTAGAATAAAATAAAAAAAATATGAAAATAAAAATACAAGATCACTTTGAACCAGAAAACATTTATTTTAGAACTTTAGAACAATGAACATATATTGTTTGGGATGGGGAAAGGTATGAGAGATATGAGATGTGAGAAAGAGTGAGAGATGGGAGTGTGGTGGTGGTGGGGCGAGTAGTCCTGCTCAGGTGGAGCAGTTTCTGCAGATGGTCAGGCTGTGGTCCTTGCATGCGCCCTTTCCACATTTGCAGCAGGTGGTGACGACTCTTCTGTTTTCTGCGCAAAATTCGCATTGCCTCCTGCCCTTCAATTTGATGGCTGCAGAGGGTCCTGCAGAGGGGCCTGCAGCAGCAGCACCCTGCACATGTTTAAGTAACTCTGCTATGAGTGATGGGCGGGGGGAAGGCGCACTCTGTTCGCCATCTGCGGTTTAACTAACGTTTCTCCAACCTCCTCGATATACAACCTCCTCCTGTATGATTTTCCCTGCTGCCAGGCTGGGTCAACTGTGGTCCACAAGACGTAACCGTTGTAAAGCGAGACGTCAATGACATGGTGGAAAAGGCCCAATGGCCACCGACTCGTTCGCCTCCTACACGAGTAGGTGCCAACCACCTAATAAAAAAACCCCAAAAACATTAAACCTACGTATATTTTGCACAAGAATATATGAGCAAGAATGAATAAATTTGTGCGTAACTGATGCGTAATGACACCTACCTGATCAAGTTTGTTGACACCTCCCTTGGATTTGTTATAATCCTTTATTATTTGGGGCTTTCTCTTCGGGTCACCACTTACGCCTGGAGTGCGGTGTTTTGTGCTCAATAGGAGGATATTTCTGCCGCGGCGGGGGACGTAAGACACGACCGTGTGCGTCATGGTAAAGGCGAAAATGGAGGAAAACACCTCTCTCTGCCTTGTCTGGAGCAGCTGTGGCGGAAGCTCAGGTTTGTATTTTCTAATGGTGCCAACCAGGGTAATTTTTCTCCTGAGCAGCTATTCTGACAGAGGAAAGGAAGTGAAAAAGTTGTCACATGTGATGACTTGTCCCTGGAGCCCCTCTGTCAGTTCCAGAACGACCCGCATCCCCTGGTTTACCTCAGCGCATTCCCCAGCAGCTTTGCCTGTGCAGAGCTGCAGTTTCCAGGCGTATGACGTCGCAGGCTGCCCATATTTTCAGACCATACTTTGCTGGCTTTTTGGGCATATACTGCCTGAAACCGCACCTCCCTTTGAACGGAACAAGTTGTTCGTCCACACAAATGTCCTGGTCTGGGCAGAACATCATTTCGAGGCGGTGGGTCCACATATCCCAGATTTTACGAAATGGAGCAAATTTGTCACCATGGCGTCTTGGTCTGGAAAGTTTCTCATCAAATCGCAGAGCCCTGCTGATTTGATGAAATCTTTTCTGGGACATGGTAGCGCGAAAAACCATCCGCCCGGATTTCTCACTCCAGAGACTGAGCGTAGATTCATTTTTGGAACGGTAAACACCGGCAAGAATCAGTAGTCCCACATAAGCGCGCAGTTCGTCTGTGTCCACATCTCTCCAGTCTGCGATTGTGCGTCTCCCTTGGAGATTGGTCATTGACGCAATATGCAGCATAATTTCATCGGTAACAAACAGTGAAAAGCTGGATTGTGGGTCACTGATTCGAGCGGTGGCATAATGAGTAGGTCCGGTGTGTCCCGTGGCTGCTGGAATATAGCGGAGCGTCTCGGCGTGTGTAGGAGACCGCTTTATTCCGTTTTTTGCAATCCACCCTGCTGGAGCTTCCTCCGTCTCTCCACTCTCATTTTCAGACGACTCTGCTCCACATGAGTCGGAACCTGACTCCAGCTCCTCCGTTTCCTCCTCCAATGAAATCTCCGCGTCATCCCCAGAATCCTCGGCAGATGACGAGGAGCTATCCTCGCACTCGGGGTCCAGGATCATTTTCAAAGCTTCCTCTGTGTTGTAGTGTCTTGCCATTGTGAAAATGACTATTCCCGTGCTACTGCTCATTCTTATAACCACGGCTTTAGTGCAGCTGCATAAAGAACCTGAGCTTGCAGACAAAATAAAGTCTAATTTGGCTTTGGGTCTTAGTGTTATATTTGATTTGTTTGTATTGCAGTGTGGACTTCAAAGGAGAAAAAACGTTTGAAATTAGACGCACACTCTTTTATTCTGAGGTTAGACACACACACACCTTTATTTTTTTTAACACACAC
The DNA here is from genome assembly GCF_051167445.1 of Perissodus microlepis. Classification (NCBI taxonomy): domain Eukaryota; kingdom Metazoa; phylum Chordata; class Actinopteri; order Cichliformes; family Cichlidae; genus Perissodus; species Perissodus microlepis. The sequence goes on along the minus strand of NC_140467.1, from coordinate 33,786,589 downwards.
ACATTGATAGTGACCCACGCTCATCATTTGAGCAGAAAGAAAATTTGCTGTAAATGTGGGATTTTCCAGCAGGCGCTAAATGTGAAACAATGGCGCAACCTGGTGGACATATGAAAAAATTACAAGCCCGGGCTCCAAAGTGTCACCGTCACTTAGAGGACTGCATTAACTTTAGTTAAAATAATCGTGCAATGAAAAACAGCGTTTATAATGTTTTTCAATGGGGCACAAATCGACCACTAGGAACAATAGAGGATGTGTTTCTGTAGCTTAGCCACTGAAGCTAATTTAAGGAAGTCAGACTGAAATTTTAAAATAAAATTTTTAAAAAAACTTTTTTTTAGAAAATTTGGCTATATTCCATTCAACACTGTGCAAATGGCTTGGATTTGACAAACGGAAAAGCCACAAAATGGTCCCAGGAACTCTTAAAGACCGGATTTCACAGTTGCTCACTTCCGGCCTACCCGGCTTTCGGAGGATCCGGCCCTGTCACTACCCGATCCGTACCGGAAACCCGATCGGTACCCCGCATGCGCGAAAGGTGTCTACTTCCGGTCGTAGCGTTTTACGATAGTTATGGGTCAGAGTATCTGTTAAGATGTTAAGAATAATAAGTATATCTTAAAATGTTTGCAATAATGAAGCATTTCAGTACAATGTAGACAAAAACGAAAAATAAAAAGATAGTTACGGATCGGGACTCCCCGATCCTTACTGCGCATATGCAAAGTCGGACTGTACAAATCGGGTCTACCCGATCCGTACCGCGCATGTGCAGATGTTTTCTTCTTCTTCTGTTCGTTTAATGGCAGTTTACTCCCCAGTGTACGAGGATACTGCCACCTGCTGACCGAGCGAATGAACCCTATTGTAAACTGAATTGGCGTCATTACAAACGTGTGTTAAATTTGATTTAGTGATAGTCGAGTGTGTTTATGCTTGTCTGTGTGGAGAGGATTGACTGGAATAGTGATGATGATGTCCGCTATCACTGTCAATTGTCAGTAAACACTTAATCTGGCTGATGAATCTTCACGTGACACATTGCTAAGTCAATATTATTAAGTCTGTAATTAGGCGCCATTCTTCTTATTTTACGGCGCTGTTGTTCAATCGGGGGACGCTCTCTGTTGAGGAGAAAAGCATGAATTTGTTTGTATACAGATTATCCATTGTTTAAATGTCCCGGGCAGTCGAAAAGGAGGCAGAGCTGTTGAGAAATGCTAGGAGCTAACTGGGCGCTAACCGTATCATTCAAATATATTGAATGTCGCAATGTTGGCAAAGAGAGGAAGTGACGTAAGATTTGCGCATGCGGGGTACCGATCGGGTTTCTGTTACGGATCGGGTAGTGACAGGCCCACTTACACCGCGAAGGCCAGGTGCTCAGGTGGATGCAGCTTCTGAATTTGGGCAGCCCCGCTGTTTCCGGCTGGACAATAATAACGGTGACATTTAACTTACTTTATCCAATAAATAAAAAATGTAAAATTCACGTTTTTGGCATATATATGTATATGTATACTACTCTCTCCCCCCCCCCGCCCCCCAACAGCCCTTTTGAATGTCTCCCTAATTCTGAGGTCTCAAGGTTGGCAAGTATGACTCAAACTAAAACTTAGCTTAGCCATAACTTAGCTTGCCATATCTCCCACTAGGTAAAATGAGTGAACAGAAAATGTCAAAAGCAATAAAATTGACAAACTATCCTTCTAAAACAGGAGATTTAATGTAACTCACCAATCTTGTGTACACACACTCTGAAAGAAACCACATACACTGCCCCTAAGCATAATTTCTGCAGATTCACACTGCCTCCATGAACACCATTTCACATCCCAACAGAACATTACTCACAAAAACGACCGCGCCCTCTAGTGGCGAGGCAAACTGCATCACAGTCCTGACTTCAGAATAATTAGTACTGGCAACGTCAGGGTCACGACATTTGTATATACTTGATAACTGATTGTACGGAAATTTGTATTGTCAAGGCTCCCAAATATGCTATGTCATTTCGTATATTAGATGGGAATCTGTGAGGACTGAGTAGGAGGAGGAACAAAGGCCCACCAACCAATACTAACAAGATCTAAGTTGTCACACATAATATAATTTGTTTTCTTGTAGTTAGTTTTAACTATAGGATCAGATCAGTGATATTTTGATTAAATCTAAAATCTTTATCATAGATGATCATCTTTAAATTATTTTCCCCAAGTCTTGGCAATGAGAGAACGTGAAAAATAATTGTTATAAATTGCATGCATCATAAACTATTTCAGTTTATTCTTTTTTCAAAAAGCTTTTCTTCAAACTAGAACTTAACTATTGTTAAGATTGTTTGACTTGTTTAACTTGACTTTTGACATGATTCTTATTACAAATGCCACTAGAGGGCGTTTACAGCACACGAGTCTAATCATGTTTCAGATAACATTGTAGAATCCTGCCAATATAACATTTAAGTATAAATAAATTATTATTAATAAAAACATATTTAATGTTAATTATAATACACTCATACACTGGCACACATCAATTTACATAACAGAGGGGGAGATACTTTGTCTCTTGTCTTGTAGTCATGATATATATATATATATATATATATATATATATATATATGTATATATCTGTGTGTGTGTGTGTGTGTGTGTAATCTGCTCATCTACACTCCAAACATAAAAAAGGATTGAAGGATTTAATGTTAAACATTAGTCCTCAAAAGAGAAAGTCGATTTCACTATGAAATGGCCATCCCACTTCTGCGTTTATGTACACTGGAGTCGGCCCGGGTGTGGCTTCAAAAAAAATGTTGGTCTGTGTCCAAAGTGCCCGGTGTTCGTTATAAAGTGACCGTGACAGTCTGCAAGTTAGAGACTCAGACATGTCCAACGCGAAGGCAGCTGCCGTCATCGGGCTGGGAGTGGGTGCAATGCTTATCACACAAGGTGGAGATCCGCTGGACTCTGTGGGCAGCTGGTACCCGATATGGAGCGAAATGGGCTTACGCGGTGCCCCGGCCCGGGCCTTCTTTTGCTTCTCCGTCGGTGTTCTTTTCTTCGCTATAGGCTGGCTGTACCGGCAGCTCTTCAGTCCTCTGGAACTGCTCAGGTCGCCCGAAGACGTGGGATACGTCGAGGAGGATGGTCGCACCAAAGCGCAGGCAGCCAACGACGCCAGGCGCAGGAGGAAAATCGGGGAGCTCCCACCGGTTTATCCAAACGGCTGGTACCGAGTCCTGGACTCACACATGCTGCAGAGGGGCGAGGTCAAAAGTGTGTCTATTCTAGGTACGATGCATAGTGGTGGTTGGATCACTGCTCTTAACAGGGAATAACAGAAGAAACACAGTTACGTTACAGTATATGGTGTGCAAATGCTAAGTAAAAGAAACAAAAAGCACCAGTAGTTGTAATTAGCAAAAAATAAATAAATAAATCAGATGCTGGTATACGGGCAGGCTGACTAGACAACGTGTTTATTAACAGAGTTGCAGCAAGTTACAGAGTCATTTAAAGCTGTAAACTTAAAATTAGGCTATATATGTGTTCAATAAAAGTTTGGGGGATATTAAATGTGTGGAAATTAGACAATGATGTAACGACCCTTCGTGACTATTAAAGTTTAACTCAAAGTTTGATTGAGTGATTAGACCGAGCTTTGTAGGCTTATATGTAGGCTTATTTTTACAGGTGTTTATTCGGCTATGCGTGACTTTCACCAATATCAGAAATTCCATCCATGCAGGGCTTTTCCACATAATTTATGGCTGACATAATTTTAATAATGGATAGTTGTTAATGGTTAGTTATTTTTGTCAAAACTGCATTTTTGAATGAGTAAACAGATTGCTGGTTGTTTTCTGGGTGCATGGTGAAAGTGTGGGGTACAGTATGGGGTAAAGTATAAATGCACCAAATTCAGTTTGCCCCCATCATGAGGGATAAGCTGAATTTCTTTTCAAGCAGTCAGGTAAGTGTTACAAGTGCCTGACACAGAATTATTTAAACTTTCATTCTCAGGTGTGTAAAAGAATAAGTGTGATACTTATTGAAGCACAGCAAGTAACATTATTGTCAGACCTTTTAGTTGTTTGCCACCTTTCCAGCAACCCAGATGTTTGCTTTCTCATCCAGGTAGGACTGTTGCCAAGACAGACGAAACAAGCTCACATTACAATATTTTTGGAATTCAGGGTATGTAAAAGCATTTCAACACGTTGGCCAAGCCTTTGTTAAGAAAACGGTTGTGCATTATGGTGCTTAGTAACATTTTTTCTTTTACACAAAGGTTCAAGCTTCACCTGCATGTTTGGTTTGAAGGCGCCTTGGAGACACAGTGTTGCCATTACTGATGTTAATGACTTCACGGCAACATTAGTGCTTTGAAATAAGAGCTAGTTTCTTCATTAATTAATGCGTTAATAATTTTCTTGATTAGAGAATTAGAGAAGAAAACTTTAATGAATGCACATTTTCTAGAGCCTTAGGTTTGTTTTATAATTGTTTTTTTTATCATTCTGGTAACTTGCAAGAACTCTTCATTTGAATATCTAGTGTTTATTCTTTTTCTAATCCAACACTTGTTTATTATTACATCACATTTTATTATTAAGATCTGTCTCTAATGATAAGGTTTGATGTGTGAGCACTAGCTGACCCCTTTGATCTCCTGCATCAGGTTTTTCTGTGATCAACAACAAGACGGTCTCATCACTGATGGCCTAAAGTTTATGTGTATTTCAGAAAGACGGAGCACTGATTCAACCGCTGTTGTGTTTCACTTACAGATTTGTGCTTCTCATGTTGATATGTGGTGGGACTGTTTGATCTCTTCAGAGAGTTTCTTTGAGTTTGAGTTCAAAAGGGTTTCAAAGAGCCTGTCGGGCTTTTTAGGTTTCTGTCACATAGCTTTCAGTAAATGACAAACAAACAGTGTATGAGAGGATTTCACACCTGGAAAAGATATCCACCGGTAAAAAGTGAGACCTGCTCTTGTGGATTCAGCTCACAGTTGTAAATAACAGTCATCTTTTCATCAATTGCTCTTTAAGTGAGTTACACTAGTTAGCAACATACTGTAATCCTGTGTGCCTGCCCTGTCTGCAACACCCTTCATAAAGGAAAAGCAAACATCATCGAACAACAGTTGAGTTAGGCTGTTGTGCTGCAAAAGTCTCCACCAACTGACTTCACCAAATACAACCTTTCACGTCAGTATACAGTTTATTGGATCTTACAATCAGAGTTAGCACAGCTGTCATGGAAAGTTATCTACTGGTCTTCACATCAAGGTGGAGCTGTAATTTATTAATGCAATCTTCATTAATGTTCATGGAGACCTTTTCATTTGTTTGTTCATTCTGTATTTATAGAACGACTCATTTAATAGATCATTGCATTTTTAGATTTGTATGAGGGTTTGGCATTGTAGTAATACACCGTTCTCAGGGGTTAGGTATGTCCCAGGCCTGCGTGAGTGTGAAGGCAGGCGGACTGAGATGAATAAAAGAAAGCTATTTATTAAAGGCTGGTGGCAGGATTGAACAAATGCGAAACACAGAGTACAAAGGAAACTGAAAACTACAACAACTTGAAACCTAAACAACCTAAACAACCTTGAAACACACTAAGGCCAAGAAAACAATGAAGCTAGGAAACAAAGAGGGAGGAATAAAGCTGGAATCTCATATTTAAATGAGATTCAGATTTATTTCTCCCTCTAGAAACTAGAAAGTTAAAAAAAAAAAATCAGCACCATAACAAAGCCACGTTATAGCAGCTACTATTTTCATTTCACGCCAATTTGAAACACCACCTGATATCAACCACCACAGACATGTTATACATTCCAATGCTGTCTGCTGTGATTTAACTAATCCCCTTACATCTGTTATATTTATCATTTGTAAACAGGTTTTATCAGAAGAGAGTGTCACCTCTAGTTGAACTGCACCCAAAAGTGAACTGACATCATAGTTTCTATGACTGGCACTCTGTATATGTTTATGGGACTAGTAACTAAAAGGAATACCATAACACCAATATCAGAAATGATCAAACACGTTGTGACTGTGCAATTATTTTTTAACCCTGTCCATAACAGAGAATCACGTTACAAACTACAAGATGCATTTCCATCGCATTAGCTTGTATTGCTAGAATACTTAAATCCCAAGTCAATTTGCTGAACCAACTTAAATGCATTGCATTGCAAAAAAAGATCATTAGAATTAATCCAGGTAAAGCACAAAATTTGAAAAAGTTGTTGCACAAAAACAAAACGAAAATAACTGAGTTGAATGACATTCCTTCAAAAAAGGGAATACGTTTTATGTTTCACTGGAAAATACATGAAAACAATCATGACAGTTGAAAAAAAAAAAACATTTTAAACTGTATAGTATAGTAAAAAAAAAAAAGGCAATATTTTTAAAAACAGTATTTTGAAATTACTTAATTTTGTTTTGAAAACACACATTGAAAGCTCACATGTCATAAGGAGCTCCATATTTTCATATTTGAATGATATAACTATAGCTTCTGATTCCCTAAAACTGCCTTGAGGTTTATTTTAAAAATATTTCATTTCATTTGATTAACTGGGTGCTTTTATTTTGAAAAACAACCAACAACAACCAACACTATCTGGTACATTTAAATCATCTCTTTAAAAAACAAAAACACATTTTTTTCATGTCTATAACATAAGAAAAAGAAGTAATTGCAAGGTTGCAAGGTTTGCAAACATAAAGATATCAAAAAGCTGAATACTAGCTAGAGGTAACGAGTGAAAGAGGCTTTGAAGAGAATTTGGAAAGTATTGTTAAATTCCGGTTCTTTTGGATTCTTTAGGGCCAAGAAAGACACGGCTCAAAAGTGGTCTTTTTACTTTAAAAAATGATCTTTATTTTACATATCCGGAATATGGAGACCTGAGCACACAACCCCAGGTCTGAAGCACAAACGGCAGCCTAGGTATTTATATACTTGCTCTCTACGTCACACCACACTTTAAGTTGCGATCAAACAGCCTAGTTGGTTTTACTTTCTAGCTGCAAAAGCATGCTTCTGCAAAAGCATGCAGTTTCCTGTCAGCCTGCAACCTAGTTTTACACTGAAGTCTGGGCCTCTCATAAAACACACTAATCAGCATTCAGATTATATATTTTATTTCCTAACAGTATATATGCTAAAAAAAAAAAAAAAGATAAGCAATTGAAAGGTTTTTGTAGCTAAAAGTTTGCTGAAGCTCAAACTGATTGGTTTTTCTACACGTTGGGAATCTTACTGTGAGTACAAGTGTGGCAGGTTATTAGACCTCCTACACACTGCAAGTGTGATGCAGAGCAGTGGTTGCCAATGTGAGAAGTTGCCAGAAACCCACCAGGGTGTGTCAGCATGTTGGAAAACATAATAGGAAGCATACAGATTGTTTTTCTCTAGATAACATACACGTTTTTCTGCCCATAATTCACACTGGATATATTTTATTTTTCTAACTTCTCTTTTCCGCTTTCTTGCTCACTATATCTTCTAGGTTCAGTTCTCCCTGTAGCCCCTGACATTTTACTCCCCCAAATTCTTTTGACCCGAAAAAAGCTTGGCACCCATTGAGGATCTGCATCCTGCTGTGTCTCCCTCCTAACTTTTCTCTGCAGTAGCGCATTCACATATTAAATTCTGCTGAGTGTGTCTTTTCCACCGTGCAGTTCTCTGTAGTGTCGTTAAATTCTGCTCTCCCAACAGTCTGGGGGCAGCAGTGCAGTGCTGTGTCACCCTTCATTTGGATTATTTGGTGTCTCAGATTTTTTTAGTACCCTGACTAATCACTAGTAGAGCTTGCTCAGCTGTCACTCTATACTACAGTTGCTCAGCTTGCACCAACCTGAGTGCTGTCTGAGCACGACAGATCTAAAGCTCAGCTAAAAATCCAGCCAAATCCAGCAAAGACAGTAGGAAGAGATCTTCTGATCTGGTGTCAATTTAGACATGCACCACAGGAAGCACTTTCCAAGAAGACCTCCACTAGGAACGCCATTTGACCATAAAAGGTGTGCACCGCTCTGGATGTGACATGATACAATGCAGTCATTTAAAATTTTGTGCCGCAGTAATTCTGATGCAACTGCATTTGATATTGTTTCAACAAACAAAATAAAGCTCATCAGAATCATTTCAAAGGTCATACAAATCTTCTATGAGTGGCATTAATTGTTAATGGAATAATTTAAGAAACATAAAGTCGAGCATTATAAAATGTAAAATCTGGCATAATAATTACTAATTCTGTGTTGGGTTGTTTCTTGGAAAATTTGTGTGTTTCTTCGTTAATAAGTGCTGTCTATAATTAGCTATATTGCTCCAAGTAGGGCACTAAGGAACATACTAAGAAGCACGGGGAAAAGGGAATATGCTGCAAAGAATGCACGTTTGTTTTTCCTTTCTCTTGAACTGTACAATAAATATGCAAACACTGGTCTGGTTTGGATAAAACTGTACAAAAACTACAGTTTGCACAGTACTGTTATCCACTATGCCCATTAGTGACAGTTCACAAACCCAGTATTAAAACCTTTCTCTGCTTATAATCATAGGTGAGCAGGTGGCACTGTTTCGGGGCCACGATGGAAAGGCCTATGTGGTGGATGCCTACTGCCCTCACCTGGGTGCCAACTTTGCTGTGGGTGGACGGGTGTTTGGGAACTGCATCGAGTGTCCATTTCATGGATGGCAGTTTCAGGGGGATAATGGTGTATGTGTGAAGATTCCCTATGCAGAAAAAGGTAAGTAAATGGCCTACAATATTGTTATGTCACAGTGCTAAGTAACCTTGAATGTTTGGATAATAAGAAACAAAAATCACTATTTTAGAAAACCTACATAAAGAAAGCAAGTTACTGAACATTTCATTGCGATTTGTAATGAGAAGACATTTAAAGCCTTCATAAATATTAGGTCCAAATCTGAAACTGATGGCAGTTTAATCTTCAGATGTGCATGAATATGCTTAGCCAATGGCTTAAAATATTATATAAACTTAGAAGTAAATAGACCAGGGTCAGATGTTATTGGTCAGTTATTAGTTATTGGATTGGATTGGTTATGATTATTGGTTATTGGATGTTATTGGTCAGATGTTAACTGACATGGGTGTACAGAATAGAGTAAATCCTGATTAAAGGGGTTGTGATTTAGTCTCAGGTTTCATTTGTCCATCAGTGCCTGATTTTGCCAGCGTGCGCAGCTGGCCCACCTGTGAGGTCAACAAGCAAATCTTGGTTTGGTTTCACTGTGATGGAGAAGGACCTCAGTGGATGGTCCCTGAGCAGCCGGAGATCACAAATGATGAGTGGGTCTATCGGGGGAGAACTGAGCATTTTATTAATGCTCATATACAGGTATGGTTCATACGTCTGAGTGGAAATGTATGGAAACTTGTATCTTCTCTTGTATCTTCTCTGTTTGTCACCTATTAGAGATAGGTGACAAAAAGATATAAAGATATTAAAGATATAATGACATAATGTTTTTCAGTGGCAGAAGCAAGCTTCCATAAGGAATTCCAAGTCACTCTATAAATAAAATGTATGTTGTGACAAAAAACGAATCTATCTTCTAATGATTTGTATGTCAGTAGTGTACACTGTCTTTAGGGCAGTGTTTCTATATCCATCCGTACATCAGTTACCTTCAATTTAGCATCAGTTTCCTTTTCATGGTCACTCCTCACACACTGCAATGAACCATGCATTGTTGATATTTATTCAGATTGGTTCTGATCAGAAGCAAAGCTACAAGCTTTTCATCTCCCTAAAACAACGCTTGTGCTAATACTAAGATATCTCTAGAGTATAGTAAGGTGTCACGATCCTGGGTCTTATGACCCAGCGTTTTGAGTTTTAGTTCATTTTGATGTTTATAGTGTATGTTTAAGCTCATTAGGTTTTCTATGTTCATTTGCTTATTATATTCCCCTTGTGTTTTCAACCCTTGTGTTAAGTCTCCCTTATCCTTCATGTGTTTCATGTCTGTTTCTTATGTTGTTAAGTTCATGTAGTCATGTCAGTGTTTCATTGTTTCCTATTTTATTTTGAAAGAGGTCCTGTGCTTCTGTGTTTTGTTTTACTCTTCCCCTGTGGCGTCATTATGTCTACTGTGCCTTTCTGTCCCATGTTTCACGTCTCTATGTTCTGTCTCCACAGTCGGCTAAGTTTACATGTTTTGAGTTCAGTCAGTGTGTTTCCTGTTTTACTTTCACAGTCTGTCCTATGTTAATGTTTCTAGTTTTGCTTCCCTTGTCTCGTCCTGCGTAATTACTCCCAGCTGTGCTCTCCTCCTGTGGCTCATCAGGGCTCTAGACTAACTTTTTGCCATGGGCGTACCCACAAAAGTTAGGCGCACACAAATTTTATAATAATTTATATAATATAATGTGTTTTTCTGGATACACTGTGCTTTTTCAGCATTCAAAGATTGATGACACCGTGTCAGAGCACTGGCTATGAATTTCAGAAGGATCAGGACTTAGCTTAACAGAAAAGTTAGCAATAGTTCTTTTCCTATTACAGCTACATCCACTTCTGTCGTGCCTAGGCTGCTCACTAGGGCTGGGTATCATCACTGATTTCTATAATCCGTTCGATTCCGGTTTTCAAAGTCCCGATTCGATTCAACTTAGCCTCAGACAGTCAGAAATATTATAATTCTGATCATTTATCAGTACTGACTTCATCAGAATTGTGAACATCACAGCAGATGCCTTTGTGTGAAAGTAACTGAGAATAAAACACAGAAAAACATGAAGGAGATTTTCCTGGTCTGGCTTTTTATAGCAGATAACCTTAAAAATATTCTACAATGTTCTGCATATAAAGTTTAAATTTCTTCAGTATTGAACAACAGAAAAAATAGGCTTTCTTGTCCGAGGTCATTTAAGTGAAAAAAAGAAAAAGAAAAGAAAAAGACAGCAGCCGACAGCGCTGTAAACAACGGTAGACTGGTGGGTAATAAGCAAATGAATAATACAGAAAACAGAGATTGGAGACGGGAAACTGTTCTTGAAGTACGGAGAGAGATAGAGAGAGAGCTAGCTGTGCATGGAGTGTGAAATTTTAATTGTCGTGGAAGCAAAACAGCAAAATTCATGACGACATTGATCAAATGTGTGAAGTTTGCTGCTTCTTTTGCTGCTGGCTCGGTGAATTTTGGTTGGAGAGAGACAAAACCTGCAGCTCAGAATCAGCGCAAAAAGACGTAATCACAGCGCGGACTGGACGCATCAGAATCGCTAAGCTCCGACAGCGTGTCCGTCTACGGGCCGTCGGGTGAGAAAGCCGAGAAAGACAAAGTTGATTCTGATGCGTCGGTTCCGCTCTGTGTTTACGTCTTTGTGTGGAATCCGTGTACCTGCTCTCATTTACTGTTTGGTTGTTGTTGAAATGGTTTTGTGAGCTTTAATCTGAGAATCTGGCGTTTCTGGCAAAACACAGTTATATTTAAAAGTCGATTCAGGATTTAATGAATTGATATCACTTTATTCAAGCTACTCACCTCCCACTTCCACCTGCACTTTCAACTGGACCACGGCCAATCAGAGAGGTCCCGCCCCTTACTATCTCTGATTGGTTTAGTCCACGATAGGGGCAAAATGTGTGTCTGTTGTTGACCACAGGGAAGGTTGCAGATTTTTTTTTTTTTTTCGCTACCCAAACAGTTGGTCGCACAGGTGCAACCAAATATTTTTTTTTAGTCGCACCACTGAAAAATTTGGTCGCATTTGCGACCACATTGGTCGCACTCTAGAGCCCTGCTCATTATTTAAGCCCCGTGTTTCTCTTTGTCAGTGTTACGTCCTCCATCATAGCTGTGTGATTCTCCCTGTGTTTTCATGTATGATTTAGTTGTAGTTTTCCCAGTTTAGTTTTGTTCTTTGTTTCCTTTCCAAGCCTGCAATAAAGCAGTGTTTTGAGTTCATTTTTGTCTCAGTGAGTTTTGCATTTGGGTCCTTCTCTTGCCTGCACACAGCTGAAACATGACAGCAAGGCATTTATGCATTTCATGCAGTATAGTCAATACATGTTCTTTCTTGCAATCTTTGAATATATTTAAGGGACTTTACATGCATCTTAGAAAACCAACAGACAGAAACAATATACCACATGCTAGCATTTTATTTTTTTGCTAATAACTAGTTGTCTTCTCTTCTGTGTAGGAGATTCCAGAAAATGCAGCGGACATAGCTCACTTGTCGCACCTTCACACTCCGAGCATGCTCAGTGGAGCAGATCTACGTTACACCAATAGCAAAATCTGGGAATTTGTGCAACATGACTGGAAGGTAAACTGGAAACACTAAACTAAATTTGATGTTCCCGTTATCCACTAAGGTGAATATGTTCGCTGTTATACCTGCAACTTTTGATTTTGACACTGTTTTTCACTGTGTATCTTGAAGGTTGACTGGAAACCAGAGTCAGAGCCTAACAAGCATTGTTCTCAGATGTTTGTGAAACATGCACTTAAAGTGTTTGGATGCCACTGGCCTCTTCTGGATGTTTCTGTTGTGGCGAGACAGGTACAGTACACCAGGAATGCCATTTTTTAAACAATTCCCTATGATTGATTGTACATTAAACTGGCACAAATCACTGGTCTTGTCTATAATTTTATTCAAACTAGATATAACCAAAATAAATTATGCTAGATCTGTAAGCGTCCTTTTAAATTGGATGAGAAGTACATTTCAACAATAAACATTATGTTTCACAGTGCAGTAACAGTACAGTTTGCTGCCGGCATTGTAACAAAACCAGGTTTGACAAAGCTTCCTGTAATCTCTAATGTCGAACAGCACAGTGTGACTTTTTGCCTTGCTGCGTGAGTAAAAAAATGATATGCAAGTGTAGCCTGAAACCACTAATTTCCCTAGGTTAACCACAAGGCTGCAGAGGGAGCTGGATCATTTACACGCAACACAAATGTTGGAAGCAGGACATGTTTACTGTGGCCAGCAGTGGGAGATCGGCAGCAATATAATATGAGAGGCAGGCATTATTGAGCTTAACCATGCATGTAAATGTGTTTTTCAAGCATTAATTTCTCATGAACAGACTGATGCTTTTTTGGCATTTAATTATCTGGAAATAAGGCTTGATGTTAAATGATGCAAAATACATTTTTACTACAGCAACTGCTAGTGAATCTGACTAAATGAATGAACCCTAAGTGTATAGATATGCTTATCAGGAAAAGTTGAAAACTTTAAATTGTGCTAATATTACATGTTTATCTTTCAGGTTGGCCCAGGAATAGTATTTCTGCTGTTTGACCAAACTTTCTTGGGCCGGGGTGTAATCATGCATTGTGTGACTCCTGTGGAGCCTCTGTTGCAGTGTGTCACTCACACCATTTTCTATCAGTCTAATATCCCACCTGTGGTGCCCAAGTTCATCCTCAAAGTGGAGTGCATTCAGGTGCAGTGCAGTCAATGGTGCAGTACCATTATCTTTTATGATAACTATAACACAGGCTTGTTTACATATAATTTATGCTGCCATCATTTGACCCTTATCTATCTATCTGATAAACGGATTGGCTCTTATATGGCACTTTTCTGTTGTACTTGAGAACTCATTGAGGCTCATTTGCCCTTTAACACAAGCACTTGTTTCTATGTCAAAGTTCTTTCTATCTTACATTCATACTCCAATGAACACATCAGGAATAACATAGGTTTTAGCATTTTACTTTGGCAGGCAGACTGGAGCAACCAGGGATTCAACCACCAACCTTACAAATAGTAGATGAACTGCTCTAACTCCTGAGGCACAGCCACCATCTAAAGAAAAATGTATAAGTTTAAGGCAGTATCATATAATGGCTTTTGCTGAAAGGCAAGCAAAGAAGATGATCCCCTCCCCCAAAATAGACACAAAACAAAAAAGATCCAACACTGTTCCAGTAACATGACAGATTGGAGCTGATTAAAACATATAAGATTTTTAATGATTTTGTCCTGGATGACTTTTATTATCTCCTATATCTTGCTGCACTGAGCCTTAATATCTTCAACTTTCCTCTACGTCACACATGTTAGCCAAAGTGATAAGAGACAACTTACCTGCACTTTGATTGCTTAGTAGCAAATGTTCCCTCTTGTTTTCACATGTGTGTGGACATGTGTATAATAATGTATAAGAACTAATAACTGATCTCACATCAGTGAAATGCAGCTCCTATCTCAGCTTCCCCAGCTGCAGTCTTTGATACTGGGTTACAAATCCCCCTGTGAAAATGACAGAAACTATATTTAAGTTGAGCTTCCAGAGACAGTAGGTACTTTTGGCCAAAAGATGGCAGTAACTTACAGGATGGATGCAAACAAGGAACGATTCTTTATAGGACAAAATACTAAATTGTAAGGTGAGAGATCGCTTTCCTTTTAGTTCACTTTTATTGTCCGTTTTCTAGATTTCACTTGGCATGCACTGCTTGCCTTGCATGCCCCACTTACTCTCATCTAACACCCATAGTTTGTTCAAACAAGGGTTTCCCCCCCATCTTTTAGTCAATGGGTGGGCTATTATTCACTGGTTTGTTCCATCACGTTTAAAATTTTGTTGTTTATCTTTCATTTCATATATCAAAACTGCAATTTATTGCTATTTATTAGTGAGATATACCCCAGTGCTGCTCTAACTTGGAGAGATCACTGTGCACATTAACCTCCCACTCTGCCTTTGATTAAATTCAGCCTCCACATTATCACGAGAAGTAACACCACAGTCACGGATAAGATGTGAATAGTCCTCATTAAACCTGATAATTAGCTTGGTGATAAAGACACATAGTTGCACTTTAACAAGAAATAATAGTAGGCTCAAATACTTTGGGAAAAGTTGTCTGGTTCTTAAAATGTCTAGACTTGTCCTCCATTAAGATTTCCTAAAAATATTCAGACAAAATACTTTGATTAGCTAGATACATAGTTTAATTAAAAACAAACACAAGATAAAGGAAGATGATTGCACAGTTTCATGTTCCAAGCTTATATTTTTAGATTAAATTTTTTTTTCTCCACTTGGTATTGACAGCAGTGGAAGGGCGTTCTCACTGAAATGTCAGCAGCTGACGGAGTTACTATGAAATGACATTTAATGAGCAGCACTTCACAAAGAAACCCCTGCTGATAAAGTATTGTAATTTAATGCAAGAAGACACCAGTACAGTTTTCATTATTTAATTCTTGTTATACTTCAGTGAAAATCTGTTCCTTTACAAATTGTATTCAGCTGGGCTTCTTCATTATCATCAAGGACGAGTTGGATATTGTTAAAAATAAAAATGTTTGAAGTAGGCTTAAAACTTTTACTGTATAAAAATCTTATAATTATGTTTGATATTTAGTCCTGTCCCGTGACTCTCTCTTGTTTTTGTTTTGTCTTCAGTTTGAGCGTGATGTGATGATCTGGAACAATAAGAAGTATGTCTCCAAGCCTCTTCTTGTAAAGGAAGATTCAGCCATCCAAAAACACAGGCGCTGGTTCAGTCAGTTCTACAGTGAGAACAGCCCACGGCTGCAGTACCAGCGTGACAAGTTGGACTTTTGACCTCCCCGAACCACAAGAGGAGATTTAAGCAGAGATTATCAGGTCAGAGTACATTAATCCGACGCTTTGGACGAAGGCGTTCACCAATCATTTGTATTTGTTGCTGATGAAAAAGGGAGCCAAGAAGCCTGGCAAGTTTAAGCAATTTAGATATGCATTTTTTTGTAAAGGACTCAAACCTTGTCTTGTTAAAGACCTCTTTTGGGGGTATTTTTGATGTGTGTAATTTTACTTTCCAGCCTTAATCAATGCCTGAAGTGCCACTGAGATTTCACAAACATCTAAACAACCAATACCTTGACACCAGAAATCCCCTATTGACTGTTTGATTGTCAAAACTGTTTTACTCTGCACAAGGCCAACTATCTATAACATAAACTGTGAAACATATACATAGATATCCCAATATTTGCTCTTGACTAAGGGACTTTCTCTGTTTTGTTGTTTTTTTAGTCTGCCTGTAGTTTGAGATCATAGGAAAGGCTTCCTTCTTCTGCCTCAGAATGCAGTTATTACTTCCTCTCCCCTGTTATGCTCTTATGCCTCACACTGTAAATTTACATCTTTAATGTGTACTCAACCTTGGCTGTGTTTGACCTGCAGGTGTAAGAGCAGGTGTGTTTGTTTTTTAAATGATTTCTCAGGTTACTCAGCAGCCAGCTGACAACAGTCTCTTTGTTTCAGTGGTGTGACACGACAACTTAAAAGGACCATGCAACAATTTTTAAGTCTTATTTTATTTTATTTTAGTTTAGTTTAGTTTTCAACCAAGAGGAAGCCTCTGAAGTTGGAGATGAAGGCAATGCAATGTGTCAACAACTGCGATACCTCTAGTGGCCACTTGAGGCTGGCTCCAAACATAATTCAATCCCCACAGACTCCTGTGTTGAAACCTTGTTTACAGCCTGATTAAAAAAAAAAAAAAAAAGGTTTCTGCCTTTATCTTGTAGCACTTTAAGGTGTGTGCATTACACCTGTGTTGTCCATAGAAGCAACTTGCTAACCAAGCTTGCTAGCATTAGCATTAAACTGAACTATCAGAGGTTTGATGAGATGACTCGAATTAGCTAAGGTGAAGCCAGGTAGACATCTAGCAGTTATGGTCACCTGTGTTCGCATAACATTAAGCCTCAGAACAAAAATATTTGCACCCTCCATACAGTTGTCATTAAGATGAATATTTGATAGAGACCAAAATAAAATTTAGCAACAGGCCAAAAGTATGTGTCATAAATCCAGGCATTTTAGCTTCAATGTCTATGGGAATCTATTTACTTTTGGAGCTCAGAATTGCAGGTTTTTACATTTTGTTCTACATTTCTTTGTCTTGGAAGCTGCTGCTTGAAAACAAATCAGTTTTTGGTCTGTGTGCTATTTCCCTTCAAAACAACACTACTTCCTCTGGCTACATATTTGCACAGTTTTCCAAGGTACTGCTTGTCCTGCTTAGTAGGACCCATGTCATCATCTGCTTGTTGGTTGTATGGTTACAAATGATTCTTTATGACTCCAGTTTTGTGAAATATTATGTCATTCATATGATGACTTGGTTCCCACAAACATCTGAGAAAACCTTACACCTACTAAATGCTCGAGCCAGAACTGCTGCTTGTTGTTTATTCCTGGACAGTTAGCATGCAGTCATTTTTTTTCAGTGAGAGAGAAGAGGACAACAAACAGCTGTTAGACAAACACACGGAGGTGAAATGGAGCTCTGCAAGTAATTCTCAGCAGCTCTGACCTTTTCCACCTACATGTGCTCATGTGATTCTTTGTTGATATGCAAATCATGATTATAGCGGGCATATCACTAAAATATTCATTGTTTTTTTAAGAAAATAATTGTTCATATATATAATGCATTGCAAATGATGAAGTGATCATATCGGTGTGATTTGATAATTGCAATTTATAATGCACTGTCACAAATGCTTGCTGCTGCACATTTGTTTTAATGTGATAAGACACTGATGCTCAATTAAATTTAGGATATTTTTTAAGATTGTGAAAGCAAATAGCTCTAATACATAGAATGCTAATATTTATACTTATATTATATTATTATTATATTATATATAATATTACACTTGGGTGTTTAATTAATCTGGGCATATGTTCCCAATGTAATCACTGATGACTGCAGTACTGTGAGGAGTCTTTACTACACACTATGGTGTTTAACTGTATAAAGGTTATAATAATGTCTTATTGCATGTGCCGATGTGGCTTTCTGCACTTTTAATTTCTGTTGGATTGCATTAGATGAGAGAAGACACATTTCAAAGCAAACAAGCAGCAATGTTAAAGCACAATAGTTGTTAGAATATCAGATAAACTGCTTCCTACCTTCTCAGTTTTAACATGTGCTTTGTGCCTGTCTAACCTGCAGATGTGATGTTTGTATAAATATCAAGAAAAAATCTGTCCCTTATGCTCTAATGTTCTTACTCATGCATTTGTGAGCTGGCAAAAGCTTTCAGTTGCAGTGAATATGTTAGTATGTTAAATTGAGCATAATGCTGAAATGTTCACTGTTCTTCTTGGCCAGTGGCACTTCTCTGAGGTGCACATTATTTCTTAGCACTCCTTATCTGCGAATGTACTTTTCTTATCTCAGTTAGAGGTGGGAAAACTGTGTTGCTCTCCTTATACTAAAGCATTACATCAGTAATTGGCCTGCTTAGTGCAGGAAGAAAGTAGACTTGCCATAGTCGACCGTGTGCTAGAGCTGTGTTGCCTGTATTAAAATCTTTTTTAATGAAGGATGGCTGAAGCAAAAGTGTTTGACACTGAGGAGGAAAGTGTTATTACACTGGAAGAAGATCAACAGTCAGCTACAGAGGAGGCTTATTTCAGAGAAGTATACAAATCCAACGGAGAAAAAACAGAAGATGTAAGCGACTCAGTGATAAAGCCTCTGCTTGGGTACAAACATCAGGACAGCAGTGACAAGAATCACAAAGCGGGCGCACAAACAGCGACAGATGGGACTGACCAAAAGACATCTGTTCCACAAGAGCTGGAATTGGCTGGCAGGGATCAGCCAGGCTGCAGTGAAAGTGTCAGGAGTTTGTGCAGTGACAGCAGTCGGCACGAGTGCCCCATCTGCAGCGAGCTGTTCGACTCGCGCGGCGATCACAGTGTCACCTTACTCAACTGCAACCACAAAATATGTCACCGCTGTACAGATGCCATCATGAGCCGGGCCAAGGACACCAGCCGGCTTCAGTGCCCCTTCTGTCGACAGACCACCCCTTTCCCTGAGTGGGAGATTTGGAGACTTCAGGAGGAGTCTTACAGTCACGGCACATATGAACCCGGACCGGCCCTCAGCATCAGTTCAGGTCCTGAACTTCAGCCTGCGCCAGCACCGCTGTTATGTTGTTTCACTCTGGAGAGGCAGCTGGAGGCTGACACATGCAGAAATATATGCGGATACTGCTGTAACCCTTCCTGTCTGGTTGAAGTACTGAGAGCAAGGTACTTCCTGTGCTTCCTGCTCCTCCTACTGGTAATGCTGGGCTGTTTTCTGTACATGGTCCTCCCACTTAAAATGCTGTCCATATTTTAGATGAATGAGTTCTAAGTGTGAACTGGCAGTGAGATATTTCTCATGCGCTTTGATTGACATTTCAAATATATTCCTCTGGCTTTTCCCACATTAACGAGGGAGCATGGACATTTATCTTTTCTTCTCCAGATTTCAGATGTCATCTCTTCCTGTTGTTTGATAAACCTCACTTATTGTCTTCAAATTCATGGTGCACAGCTCTTTATTCTAAATAAATTTGACTGAAAGAAGTCCAATTTAGAGATGGCACAAGTTCACTTGACTCCTAAATAATGTCAACTGGAGGTCTGCATGAAGAATTACGTTTTACTACTGTAATAGTTCATCGTACGCCACATTTAAAATATCTCTAAAACTGAAAGCATCCAATCTGCTGTCAGCTTGTCAACCTCCTGACTCTTGTTTTCTTTGAAGAGTGACACAGCTTTGCAGGATTTGGTGCTACAGATAACAGAGGTTTGACTTTGAATCAAAACTCCTATCTTATCTTTCTGGGTCTCATATTGACCTATTTCTCATTACAACATCTAGGATGTTCTGTGCTGTTACTGCTGCATATTATTAGCAACAAAAAATCCAGCTTGATCTCCTTTCCAACTGCACATGAAGGAAACTTGTCCCTACAATCTAAGCCTGTTTTTCTTTTCTTTTTATTATTATTATGTTTTGTAGTAGATGTACTTGCACTCAAAGATTTGTTTCTATGTATCTGTGGAAAATGTGTGTATTATCTTGATTTTTCAAGTGAACTGTTAAAAAACAAAAAAACAAAAATAAAACCTTGCAGCAGTCGGTGTTTCAAACATCAGTTGTGATGTGCAAAAGTTTGTCCACCCAACTTTGTTTTTTCTTTTAAACTTTGTACTTTTATCCTAACATTTTTTTATCTTCCCTATCGTGTCCTGACTTTCACAGTTTCCATTACCTGGTATTTTTTCATAACATTTCAAACAGTGGAAAATGTCAGGCTGCCTCCTGAAATGGCTTTGACCCACTGATACATGGACAGGGGGCATCTGGGGGTGTGCTGTAATGGACTGGACTGGCAGTTAAATGGAGCTTTTCTAGTGATTTAGACTACAAGCCTCATTCGATCATAGATTCATAAAGTGCTTTATTCTATACACTTTAAGCACTTTGTCTGCCTCATATTCATGGGCAATTTTAGAGCCACTGATGTAATGAAATGTGTAGAAGCTGGACAATTTTTGAGTCCTGTGAGTTCCCACATGGTACCAGTTGAAGAAAAACATGTTCTGCCCCAGATTTGAAGCAGGACCAGTGCTTTAGGATCTTTGTCACCACTCTGTCATATTCCTCAAAATGTTGCTAAGCATTTTTACAGTGTGATTGGCTCATAAACTGTGTATAAAAGCTTGATGTT
The DNA here is from genome assembly GCF_051167445.1 of Perissodus microlepis. Classification (NCBI taxonomy): domain Eukaryota; kingdom Metazoa; phylum Chordata; class Actinopteri; order Cichliformes; family Cichlidae; genus Perissodus; species Perissodus microlepis. Next base: position 33,766,015 of record NC_140467.1, on the reverse strand, counting down.
CCCTCTAAATCATAAAGGCAATGGCAAAGTGATTCCTTTGGTTGCAAAAAGGAAAGCAGTTTATAGATGTTTATGAAAAATTGTCCCTTCTGCTGAATAAATGTGTGATTTTATTGAAAAATGATCATTTTAGGTTATGAATTCAGTTTCTAGCTTCAAGTCTTAATTAATACAGCACAAATTTCATTTCCAAAATTATGGTACTGTATAAAGTAAATTAAATGTAGGTTATGTTTTGGAGCTACAATGTAATCAAGCATGTAATTGTGCTCCGTTTTTCAGTCAGATCCTCCTCTTACAAAACAGAAAAAACAAAATTATAAGAGCTTACATGCTCAGCTCAAAGTTTCAAAACAGGACTCACAAACCAGTAAGCACTGGCTATTTCAGATTTGTGCATGCAGCCTTTGGCTGGGCTAGAGGAGGTCGAAGGGAGTCCTTGTCATGTGGGAAGATACTTGTTATGCAGTAATTTTTAGGTGGGTGGCACATCAATAAGATTTGGCCATGATTACAAATTGCTATCCTCTTTGGGTGTCAGCCAAAATACAGTTCTCAAATGATGTCAAATGTTATAAAAAGCTACTTTCGGCTACTCCTTTTAATCATAAGGGCTTTACCACAATGGATAGCTTGACAGATAGTGTCACCTGCTTCAAAATGTATTATCATGTAATAAAGTTTTCCCTTGATTGATGTGTTTTTCCTTATAATTTACATGAAATAGCATATCTCTTTCTTCTCTTGAGTCTGTAATAACATGAATGCTTGTTTTCCTTATCCTGATTCTCTCCTGACTTGGTGGACTGTCTCCGTTTTAGAATCACAAATTTGGAGCAAGCAGGCCTCTCTGTGTAACAAAAACATTGATCCATATTGATCCAACTCTGAGCCCTCACACAGGGCTTTGCAGCATGTTAGGAGCGGAGCTGGAATCTAAAATTCGTAAGAGTCTCTGTGTTCTCTACAGCATCAATGCTTCAGCTCGGCATCAGGACAAGCGAGCGAGCACCGAGTGGGCTCACACATCTATAATTTATGCAAGGACTTCACACTACATGAGAAACGCATCAGATAGGCAAGCATCCATCTGCAGATGACTCATTTAGGCGACCCATTTCAAAGGCCTCACTGGCTCTGTTTATATCAAAGAAACATCAGAGCAGGACCTATTTCACGTCTCGCTTCAATCAGATAATGTGGGTGCCATATTAAAAGCGTCCAACTTCTACGGACATTTGTCTTCTGCAAAATGCTGCTCCATCACTTCTCATTTATGGTTCTTCGCAGCATTCAGCTTCGACATGTTCAAGTCAGAGCAAATGTGTTCTGAAAAATGCTCTCGTGAAACACTGCCACACGGAGTCATGCGCTAAAGCATGTAGGAGTTCAAGTGTGACATCTGTTTCTTTCTTCCGCTTCATTTCCTCTTTATGGGTTTCATAAATGAGAAATTTGGCATTTAAAAGCACTTTGAAGATATAACGCGAGTATAGATGACACTATAGCAAGAAAGGTTTTATTCTCATAAGCGCGGCTGTAAGTGGCTGAAGATGGTCATGGTCCTGGATTTGGTGTCATTTTTAGTTCTTTGTTGTATTATTGAGTTTGAGATTTTGACTGGGTTTTCTGTTATTTTAAGTGTTGATTCATATATTTGCTTGGTTGAATTGTGGGTTCAAATTTTGCTATCTTTGTAGAAATGTTGAGTTCTTGTGATGCTGTTAAGTCTTTCATTTCTCCTTTCATGTCATGGTTTTCCAGATTTTGTTTTGTAGTCTTGCATTTTCGCTCATGTTTTCATTCTTATCCTAGTACAATGAGGGTTCTGATTAAATGGAGTTATAGATTCTTGTTTAGACTGTTTACTGTCCTAGTGTTAGTTTTCAATTTCTTGACTTTTATTTAGCTTCAGCTCCCTAAATTAAATTTTATTTCCCTCAGTTCCTTCCTCTATTTCTCTGTATGTCTCTTATTCTGATAGTTTTATCTGCAGCAATCTGTAAAAAATAAAAAATAGAAGAGGCTATGTTACACTTTGGGGCAGCAGTTCAGCCTGCGGTGCTGGTGACCTTGTCAAATTGATGCAGTTACTATATGAATGCAACACCATGAAATACCATCTAGAAAGTGTCAGATTGGCAACAGCTTCATTTTTCAACATGACAATGATCCCAAACTCGGATCACTGAATTGGTCATGGATTGGCCTCCCCAGTGGCTGGAGCTCGACATTTTTGAAGCAGTGTCATGACAGAGAAGGCAGCCAATACCCGGAGAAGAGCTTTGAATGTCCTTCAATGTATTTTCGAACTTGTTAGAATTGTACAACCTGTGTCTTTCCCTTGTAAACTGTATTTCCATGTACATTTGCACGTTTCAATAAGCTGCTGCACCTATTTCCCATTTTACTTGCAAAATATACAGAAATAAGAGGTGACTCAAGACCTTTGCAGAGTATTTTACTTTGCATATTCACTTTGTATTTTACTCTCATACATAAATGAAAATGAAGTGGGAAGGTAAATAAGTAGAACATTTAATGAGAAATAAAAATGAATAAGGGATATCAACATATGTCACATTTTATTTTAATTGATGCCTAATTTATTTTACTGTTATATTTGTTGCATCTAATTAAATATTTATTTATTTATTTAGCAGTAGTTGTCCTCCATAACTCCTTTCGTGTATTGGTGTTATTTTAATGATAAGCATTTTTGTTTCATTCTGGCTTTAAAACAGACACATACACACACCCATATACGCACAAAATATCCTTTCCTCACAGTGCAGAGGACAGTGTTGGTGTCGTATGAGTCTGTGTTACATCTGTGTGGGTGGGTGGCTTAAAGTGTGAACTCGGGGAGTGTGTACCTGTGCGTACACTTCCACGTGGATTTTCACATATGTGAGGAAAGCTTCATACTATGTTTAAACGCCTGTGATGCTCTTTGTGTGCTCGGCTCCATGCACTTCTTGCAATGGCCTCGCTGAGCTGGGGAGTCTTTATGAAACTGTGTGTTGAGCTGCTCCAGCAACACACAAAACAACTTGTTATATAATTGCTGCAGAGCAGACTTGTCCGGCTTTATTGATGTGTTAGCATTGTGGATGAGTGGGCTGGAAAAGAGACACAGGAGGGTTCATCTAATAAGAGGCCTTCATGCCATCAGGGCCGTACAATAAGTGGTGAGATTAACAGTAACTGGCTGTGGCAGCAACACTAAGACTGGAAGAATAATCATTAGATGTTTTGTTCAACGTTATTATTTCTTTCAATTGTCAGTGCTTTGATCATTTGCTCTTAAATATGTGGCAGACACACTGAAAGCAGTATGCGGTGAGGCTTTTTGTTTACTCACCTCAATTTGGAAAACGATGTCTGAAAATGGATCTGTCCAGGCTGAGCTCCAGAGGGACACTATGTACCAAAAATCCTGGACTCTAACACACTAGTCTGTCAATAATTCATAGTAATTCTCTTTTCTTGAAAGGTTTATGACTACAAAAAGATTTCTCCCTTTGGAGCTACGGTATTGATTTGTTACCTATGGGGATGTTTCCTTCCTCTGCCTCCAGTCATTTTTTTGTGGTTATTATTTTTTTTTGCCACTATTTTTGTTAAAAATGTGTCACTGTTCAGTAATAACTAACGATTTTTGGATTTTGGGAAACCCAAAGGATTTTAAGTTGAAAAACATCCTAGATTTTATAAAACATATATACATACTCCTGTTCTTTAAAGATTAATGTTGTTATGAAAGTTGCGTGAACTGAATAGCAACTGGGAATAGTGTGATGAAGAAACATGTTTCAAATTCGTTCAGAGTACTGCTTTGTGTGTACAGCAGTGTAAAGACTTATGTGGGTGTACATACACCTATCATCCACAACATTAAAACCACTAACAGGTAAAGATTGTAACACTAATCATGTCATTAAAAAGGCTACTGTGAATCCTTGGGTCATGGTATTCATATGGACCTTGATACATAGCGCCCTTTAAACTTATTTTAAAAACCAACAAACAATATTAGAGAGAAAACCCCAAGGATCAGTCAATTCTCTACAAGCAAGCACAGGCACAGACCTCTGGCTCTGGGAGGGGCAGCCATCTGCTGTGGTTGGTGGGTGAGGGGAAAAGGAAAAGGAAAAAAAGGGACAGCACACAGGCTGACCACGAGCAACAGACTGGGTAAAATGCAAACTGCAGGAGAGAGCAGATAGAATTGAATGACATGCAATAGTGGCAGATAAATGCATACGCACTGAAACGTGGGAGTAGAGAAGAAATGCTCGGTGTATCATGGAAAGTCACCCAGCAGCCCGAGCCTGTAGCAGCATAAACAAGCTCAAGTCTAATCTTAAAAGCAGAGAGGGTCTTTCTCCTGAACCCAAACTGGATGCTGGTTCCACAGAAGGAGACATGATACCTGAAGGCTCTGCCTGCTATTTGTCATGATGACTCTAAGACATGATGAGGTCTCATCATTCAAGACTTTGCGCAGTAGAAGGATTTTAAAGTCAAACTGGGCTAGAGAAATGCAAAGAGACCAAAATGTTGACTTGCACCATCTCAGTCTATAAAGGATCCCGTCCTCCTGCCGCCGATGTTTAACATCACAGGACGCTGGCACTGGTTAGCTAATCAACAAACAAACAAAAAACAGCCCCCAAGGGTTAGACCAGTGGTTCCCAAACTTTTTTCGCTGGGCCCCCCTTTGTTTTACAAGAAAAATGTTCGCGCTCCCCCCCTCCCCCCTCGCGCGCGCGCGCGCGCACGCACACGCACGCACAAACACATCCTCCAACCACACACACCCATATTTTGCTCAATTGCGGTTTATTTCACACCTCAAACATTTAGTAAACAATTAAGCAAATACAAGTAATCTGCAGGTAGTAAGAAAATAAACTACTAACTCTTTTACGCTATGTCCGCACCTACACCGGTATTTCTGAAAACACAGCTGTTTCGTCCAGGGGCGATTTTAGCCCATTTTTGGGGGTGCTTCAGCCAAAATTAATCAAAGCACCCCCAAAGTTTTCTTACTTTTTTTTTGACAATATCTGCTGTTTGTGTGACACACTACTAAAAATATAAAAAGCATACAGTACTGTACTTGTTTGAGACGTAACATTTTAACAACAAAAGTATAGATACCCCCCCCCCCCTCCCAAAATGGTTTGTTCCAGCTCGCCTCTCCCCTGCTCTGGCTCTAGCGCTCTGGCTGCCAGAGGATGGTGGCTGAGACGCAGCAGAGCGGAAGTGTAAGTGCCTGGCTTAAAACAGGACATATTAGCTGCATTTAACCTTCAGTTACTCTTTATATAGTTAGGTAGGAGTCAGACCATGTTTCCTTTTAGCTGAAAAACATTACACCAGGTAACCTGCAGTGTTGAAAACGTTTTTTCCGACAATGTTTGCTACCCTACAATCCGTCCTGCTCTGTAGTAAATTCAGCGACATTTGACCGTCCTGTTGCTCCCATTGAAATGTATAAAGCCTATTTAAAATCTAAAACTTTAAATTGTCCGCAGCCTACTGTTGGTTACAACTGTCCTGTTTGAAATGGATACTAACTAGCTAACTGACTGAATGCCCATTAACCTTATAACTCCAGTTGTGTGTGTGTGTGTGTGTGTGTGTGTGTGTGTGTGTGTGTGTGTTTGTGTACAGAGAGACAACCAGGTTCATAATGGATATGAGGAAGTTTTTTCAAAAAAAAGGAGCCACATTCAGGTAAAAGTGTAAGATCAAATGATCCGTCAATCAAGAATAATGTTGGATCAGTGTTTCAATGTTTATATCATTTATTAGATGTTCATGTGGTTTGGTTATTTGCCTTTTGGTTGAAAGTAAACTGAGAGAGGACTTTTTGTTAGCGATCTTAATAGAATTTTTTTCATATTAATGTAATTTTTCATCTAATTGAATACAATCTATTTGTGTATGATTGTCAGTCCAAAGAGGGAGAGAGGAAAGAGGGAACGTGAGGAGAAAGTACAAGGTCAGGAAGAACCAGGTAAGAAAACAGAGAGGGAACAGTGACAGGCACAACAGAAACTGTTAAACTGACAAAGAGAAAAAACCTGATTTTACTCACACAATCTGGAAGTTGTGTTCTCCCTATATTAAAGCTGCTATACTGAATCTGCAAAACAAACTGTGTTGAAACATTTTTGACCCTCTTTAACAACATTCCAACATAACATTATAATTGATTGGGGAGATTAAAATCAATGATATATTTTTATGTGGTTCAGCCACAACTCTACTAAAACCTCAGCCAGTAATAGGTAGGCCAACTTTTGGACCGTCCACTTGTCTGTATGACTGCCGCAGTACGTACGTGAGGAGCTGTAAAGAGAAACAGAGTTCTCTGTTTATATTCTAAAAATGTTTTAAGCTTGTTTCAAAGATTCTGTACAGCAACTTTAAATGTTTTCCAAAAGCACACATACACTTACCTTATCAGTGTTTCTCAAACTTTTTACATTGTGTACCACCTGAGAAAATGTCAAGCTCTCCTAAGTACCACTATGAAAGCATGAAACTCATAAATCTTACAACACAAAATTATTATTATTAAATTAGTAAAATTAGTATCTACAATAAAGATTTTTTCATACATTGTATACATTCTACCACAGGCAAAGTTGCCTCCATTTTTATAGTTTTATTAATATTTTGTAATAATTTATTTGTAATAATTTATTCTGTTTTGGGAGTTGTTTTTTTTTTTTATGTATCTGTATTATATTATACATACACATTAAAAGTGAATCTCTGTCCAAAAAATGCACTCAGTTTACTTTTTACTCACTATGAGCATCATTCATTATTCTCCCCCAGTAATTAAGGTTAGGATTTTTTCTATTCCAATCCATTTTTTCTTCTTCATTTTTTTCTTTTGCAGCATTTAAATAACATTGATCAGATTTGATGGTTTTGTTACAGACTTTTCAAAAAAGTGTTTTGCTTTTCTTTCACAAATGTGGGGATTAAATTGTGTAAAATGTACAAAACAGTAATGTCATGTATTAAGATGAGGACCCAGGCACAGAGAGACTTGATGAATTTAAGAATCTTATGATTTAATAAAGAAATTTGCAGACTTGCACAGAGATGGTAAAATTATGATGACTGATAACGGAGACGAAGACAACAGACGATGAGGACAGGGAGGAACAGGGGTTTATATGCACCAAGGAAACAGTCAGAGAGAACTCGGGACAACATTTAAGGATGCAGGGACTGACAGAGACAGGTTTATCTTGCCTGGCTGGGCAGCTCTCTGGGTGCTCAGCACCCCCAAAGCTCTGATCCTAGAATCGCCCCTGGTTTCGTCCACACGTAAACGGCGTTTCGAATCACCGAAAACTGAGATTTTTTAAAACTAATTTTTTGCGTTTATGTGTGGACGAGGAATACAGAGTTCGTCACGCAACGTCAAAGGTATGTGCCTTTTTTCACGTCAGCTGTGCGCCACGTTATTGTTTACATGACATGAATTGCAGAATGGCAGATAGTCAGATTAACAGTATTTTGTCTCTATCTTCAGGTTTTACACTCTTACATATAAACACGCAGTTACTGTCCCTCTATTTAGAAAGGCAGAGGCGTCAAGGTGTGATTATTTTACATGTAGTTGTTTTTTTCTGTGTAATAATATTCAACATTGCTATCAATACTTTTTTTTTTTTAAAAATGCCTCTCTGTGCAAAATGGGTTTAAAAACATAAACAACTGTGGGATGCTGTTTGTCTGTGATTTAGACAGGGGGAAGAAATCGTGGCAAATAAATTATTACTGATGTTATTTGTATCCCACTGTAACTTTACTGTATAAAGAGCTAACATCTCCAAAATGTCAGGAGTAGTTAGTCATTACAACAAGTGTTTGTGAACTAAAAATCAAGAATGTGGGATACTGTTTGTCCATGATTTGAACAGCCCAGTGGTGCTCCCAACAAAGGGAAAACTAATTCTGCAGAGGAGACCTACCTTGGCACTTGTGCAGGTGAAGCCAAAGGGAAGATATGCTTCACCATATTTTCTAGTCTTTGGCTTAGAATGAAGTTGGTTTGGAAACATATTCAGCTATGCTTCATCTCCTGCTTTGCCTTTGTGTAGGCGCCCCATGCTAGCAGTGTCCATGCCGCGCCCCCCCTGCAATGGGGGCGGGCCCCACACTTTGGGAAGGTCTGGGTTAGACTAATCTTTCTGTCAAACTCTTCTCTTGTTGCTCTTTTCCTCTCTTCCACTCTGTGTGAATGCATTTAAGTGAGTGAGCAGCTAACAACGCTTTTGTGTTTCAGGGGTGGGATTCCTTTTGGCTTCCTTCCATCCTTCGGTCCTGTTCACCCGGAGATGATGAGAACATCCATTTGTCATCGTCTCATTGTGCTGCTGATACTTAAGCTGAGGGAAGACATTCAGTTGTCGCCTGATTGCCGATTAAGACCGTTAGTGATGTTAGTTCCCCATGTCCGTATTTTTGCTCTGTTTTTGACGGTGACTTACACTTGCCTGTTTTCTTCCTCTGTGCAGAAAATCCTGGTATGTTCCTGAGAAAGCATTTCAGTAAGAGACAATCTGTTGTGTAAAGAGTTAGTGAAGGACTTGAACCTTCACTAACTGGAAACCCTCATGTTTGCCTTTTGTTTCTGTTCATCTTGCTGTAAATAAACCTGAGTCACCCACTTTGAGTCCAACATGCTCCATAGTCCACAAAACAAATTACATTTGAAGGGTAAACCACTCTCTCTAGGGCCCAGTGGAGTTATGAATCCTCTGCAATCAATACCATGACATGAGTGACCCCTTGCTGGGCCAGAACCGTGGAGAATTTTGTGTCATCTAATGTTTATGTAAGCCAGTGTATGTAAGCCGACTACTGTAACCATTAAACTAGTTTTTTTTAACAACCCGAAACCATCAGTAGAATTAAAGAAGTTAAAGAAAATTAGAGCAGACGATGTTGTGACTTATTGCCCTTTGCCTTCTGTTGTTCAGCTGATATCTGTCCACTTATCTTCCCTAATTAAAGCAGACTAAATCATTCTCTTTTATGGCACTAGCAGCATGAAGCCTGCAGCTACAGCACACAGCTGTTTCAACTCTGCAACACAGTGTGTGGTATTGCAAGTGCTGGGTCTAATTTTGTGGTAAAAATCTACATTAGCATTCACTGTGTGCAGCTTGGAAGCGAGGATGGGCAATCAGATCCCAACAAACTAAATCTAGGACACGTAAATGCAAAGAACTTGTCTAATATTCTTCCCCATGCAACAGCAAAAATGATGATAATAAAGACAAAAACTCTAGGAACTGCCTTCCACAGCCTTACCTTGTATGGAGTATTTCCCTCTCTTTATTGTAGCTGCATTTCCTTTTCTTTGTAGTAGTCTTCAACATTTTCCTGTCAAATGCGCAAAGCCTTTGACTTTGTGGTGACTCACAATGTCCCCTGTTGGTCATACTCTACTCTAACCTAAATGTGAGTGATGTTGACAGTCTTCTCTGCTTTCTTAGCAGCCATTGGATAAAAGTAAAGTGTCTTTACAGCAGATGCAAGTTTTCCAAACTTGAACCAATCAAAATGTGGGACACTGCCTCAGTTTGTGGGATGGGGGATGGGCAAGGGACAAATATGCAGGACAAATCCATGTAAACAGGGACACCTGCACACTCTAGAGACAGACAACAGCTGGCAGCTTGGCTTTTACCCCACAATTGATTATCAGACTCCTAGAGGACCAATGAATATGTCTCCGTGTCTCAGGGATGTTCAGGTAGGATGATGGGAAATCTCTAATAATGGCTTTAATGTAATGGTGCATGGTCACATTCTTGGTGTATATGGGTGTTTTCAATTCAATTCAGATTTTTTTATGTAGCACTAAATCACAACAACAGTTGCCTTAAGCTCTTTTCTACAGTAAGGCAAATAGCCTATGGTGTTCTGGAGAAAACCCCAACACTCAAAAGTCCACTGCTGCATAACTAAAGGATGATTCAGGGTTGCCTGATCCAGCCCTTACTATAAATCTTATAGAAAAGAAACGTTTTAAGTCTAATTCGAAAAGTAAAGAGGACGCCTGTCTCCCAAATCTAAATAGGGAGCTTTGTGTTGCTAGTTTCATAAGCGTGTTCTGTGAATAGACCGGTATCCCGAGTGAGAGAAGCTTGATCAGAGATTGTTATGGTTGAGCGGTACATGTGAGCACCCAGAGAAAGGTGCAGCATATATATGCTGACAACATACAAGAACCTGCTCTATTAGGGTGCAGACCATCACTCTGATAAGCCCTCCAAGCTCTCAGAACAAGTTAAAGTTGGCTATAAAAGTCATCTTGTAGTTGCAACAGACTGACTAAGCTCAGCAAGCAACTGAAATGACCCACCCTGCAGCAGAGAGTAGGAATTGTGTCTGAGATGAAAGTGCGGTAGTTCAGAGACTCCATTTGATCCGACATGGACTACAACATACTTCAACTTAGCGTGGTCCCATATAGTCCCCGGAATTTCGCTGTCTAATTCCAGAACTCAGGTATCTTCATCGCGATATTCCAGGCAACAGGGTCTCATATAACCACGGCCGTGAAGCAGGATGGAGCAAGAATCAAGGTGAGGATCAGCTGTGGTGTCATGGAAGGACCTGGCTGTGGATGGACTGTGAGATGGTGCACAAGACCATGGAGAAACCAAGACCGTGGCATCTCTTGTGGAGCCGGGGTGACAGCCAGTGGGGTGGCAGGTTTCATTGAGGAGCCTGGTCTAGTTAAAATGCCTCCAGTGTTCTTCAATGGAGACAGAGGCTTCTCATTAGTGCAGCAAAGTCCCAGTCAACTGGATGCTAAATTTGTTGATTAGCTGGCTGTCCTGGGAGCGCGGGCTGGAATCTGGACACTTTCTCCAGTACTTGCTCTTTCAGATTGTGGTCGCAGGCTTCACTTGCTAGGCAGTACTGCTCACTCGGTCTACTTTGGTTTTGGCATCCAGTGTGCTCCATTTACGATAGAGTCACCTTCATGGTAGAGGGTGGCGAGCCTTTGGTCCAGTTCGGTGACACAACAAAAATAAAACTGAGTTAAATGCCTGATTCTGTCTAGATCAGGACGCAGAACCTAATTGCCTGATTTAAAAACAACGATTGAAAAAGAAATGCTAAATTAATTATCTAGATTTAGAAAATAGAGTCCTACAAGACCCACTGTTAGACTAAAAGTACACCAACAGAACAACACACAAGCGCAGTAGTGAGACACACAATCTCTTTTTAAATTAACTTTGTGTAGGTTTGTAATACAACCTACACAAAGTTAAATTCATGCAACACCTTTCTCCATTTGTTTTTTATTAGAACTACTGGTAAACATGTCTCAGGTTTCCTGCGAAATTGAACCGTCATGCCTAATATCCCCTTTGTCAGTGCACATTGTTAAAGTTATAAAGAAAACAGTCAGATCATACTTGAGAGGAGCTCACTTTGGAAGGAGAACAGCCTGCAGCTGATGAATGTTGATTTCTTTCAGCCTTGTGATTAATTTATCAGCTCACTGCGAGCAGAGAGACACCACAGTGTTTCAGTGATTTAGAATTCGGAGCACTGTTCAAACACTGGCCTCATTTCAAAACACCTTTTTTTTTTCCTACGTAGGAATTGTTAATACCGGGAATAAACGCATGTACTCTCAGGGGAAATATTGAAATAGTATCCAGCTTATTATGATATTAAAAATAAAACGATAAACTGATGTTTGACCATTTGAATCCTTCCGATTAAATATCTTCTTTTTAATCTTTTTCTTTTCATTTTGGTGTTAATGACCGTTTTGTTACAGAAAGATATTTTGACGTTTCCTGCAGTGATGAATAAACTCATTGTCTCACTGCTTTCCATTAAAAAAAATTGAGAGAACATTTCCTCCGTGTGAAGCTCTCCGCTGTGTGCAAGCGCGTGTGCGTGTGTGTTGTAAAAGCCAGTTTCCTAGGTAACCAGGAGGTTGATTCTGCTCGTGTCTTCAGCTGCAGGGAAGCAAACAGTTTCATCAACAGAGGGGTCAGATATAATGCAACATCCACAATATCTACAGTGTGCTTCTTTTACTTCGTCTCTGTACACACACACACACACACACACACACACACACACACACACACACACACACACACACTCTATCCTTTACAAACACACTTTCTCTCTCTCACACACACACACACGTACAAAAATTAGACAAACAAGACAGGCGAGTCATCTTCTGCAGAAGAGTGACGGGCTATGACTGATGATGCTGACATCCTGTGTGATGTGTGATTAATGAACTGCTCACGGAGGTCGGTCCAGTTTACGAGAGAGAGCAGTATGAGAAATCAGGCTCTCTTTCCAGTTCCAGTTCCGGGGGGGCATGACTACTGTTATACTAAAAAGACAAACGCCTTCCCTCCTCCCTTCTGACCATTTCAAATTTTATGCACCAGCAAAGCCCACAACGCTGATATAATTTTTTTTGCAGCCCATTCATACTGCTCCTGCCTTTCGTGTCCTGTTATGACAAACATGATGATCGAGTGTGTTTTTAACAAGTGATTACATGTATTTTTCATAGGATTAGCTTCTTCGCCGGCATCATTAGTAGCTGAAGCAGCAGCAGCAGCAGCACAGCACGCCAACGCGCAAAACTCCGGAGCAGGGAACCGATACAGCGGGAGCGCGCACCACAGGCGCGCACGCACAGCTGTCAGGACCAAGGACAGCAGCAGCAGCAGCAGCCGCTCAGCCCGGAGCAACCAGCGCGCCACGCATCGGTGCTGAGTTCGGAGAAAGCGCACGGGAACAGAGGCTGGAGAGAGCGATACTCGCCCCGGAGAGGAAGCCGTAGAAGCGTGGGCTATGGTTTAAGTCTTTGTGGCTGCCACTAGAAGGTTTTGCAGCTCCTCAAAGGAGAGCAAAGAAGGTGGACAATGCGGGTTAGATGTCCCCGGTTGACAGCCTGTCTCTAACATGATCATGCACATTCCTCCGCATTGCATATAACCAAACCACCTTTTTTTTGGACAAAGTCTTCCCCTTCCTTTTTTGGCCTCCCTCCCTCGCTATCACCGCCCACCTGGATTGTGCCTGCAGTCGCGCATTCAACTGGCTGAGCTGTCCAGAAGCTGGTCGAGCCGACCCGCCACCGGGGAGAAAAGCGACCGGGCTGTGCTGTGCTGTTTGGTGGTCCACACGATGCGTCTGTTTCTGCTGGCGGTGCTCTTCTCGTGCTCCTGCGCGCGGGCCGGCTGCGAGCCGAAGATCGTGAACATCGGGGCCGTCCTGAGCCAGAAGAGATACGAGCAGGTCTTCAAAGATGCCGTGACCCAGGCCAACCAAGTCTACGGCAGGGACAAATTCAAGCTGACCGCCATCTCCGTAACGCATAAATCCAACGCGATCCAGATGGCTCTCTCCGTCTGCGAGGACCTCATCTCCAGTCAGGTACAGTTTACTGCCAATGGGCTCTAGTTGCCTTATTCATCTCTTTTAGTATATTTGCCACGAGCTAAATGCCAAGTCCACCTACCTAAAGATAGTTGCATCCGGGTGTCTTTGAGGGACTGCTTCTTAACAGAGAAGTTAAGTGAAGAAGTTTGTGCTTTCAGTGAAATTTCTTAAATTTCAGAAGCATCTTTGTTTTTTCACCTTTGCACCGTTGAAGGGATTGGTTGTCATAACTAGCTTATTAGTCTCAAATTCTGAATTAAACCTAGACAGACTATTTTATTAGATCTTCAGCTGCAGAATATCTATCAAGCAGGAACATGTTAATGTAGGGGCGGGAAGTTAGACTACATATTATGCTGGCCTTCTGTTGTTCCATTTGGCACTATTCCACACTTTAACTCACATTTTAGTTCACTTTGTATAATACACTGATCCCTCTACAGCTCCATCTGTTTTCCAGAAATCCAAAAATAGGCTGTGGTTTGGGGCATAACTCGGATGAGAGGGCAATTGTACTTTATAGGACACCCAGCTGCGGAACAACTCAACTGCAAAGGAACCAGTCAGGAGTGAAAATGTGCAATATGTAATTTGTGATTAATGGCTTGGCTCTGACCGTGCGTGTTGCATGATGAGTGAACATTTTGGCAAAAGGAGGCTGGAATGGTTTGAGGTAACAGTTTAGTATGTTTGGTAGATAATGACCTCAGTTCCTCTGATAGTGATCCGAAGCATGGGTGGCATGAGAAACTGTCTTTGTAAGGTATACTAGGAGGAGGCGCATGTTAAAAATGACCTGAAATGTGAATTATCTCTGAGATTCACGCCATTTGTGCTGCAGATGTAGCCAGCAAAACATATGTCATAAGTAATACATGATTAGAGAGCGTGCGCCTTTGAGAGTTGAAGCATGCTGACAAATGCACCGACCATCCTCTCGTGGTGATGCTCAACACAGCTTTTAAAAAGCGCCAACATTATGTCACAGCATGTTGAGGCGTGAAGTCCCTCTTGCTCTCACTCTTCTTTCTCCCACACACATAATTAAGCTTTATAAAAAGAAAAGAAAAAAAAAACACCCACAGCTTCAGTGTTGCTTTCATGTCCCTGGTCCTCTGCTTAATATAATGAGTCTAAGAGACACAGGCTTGTAGGAATAAAACCATCATATTCTGTCTCTGTCATACAAAGTAAGAGTGTACAATCCACCCACATAAGATTCTAAAGACAACACCAACAATGTTCTCTGTGTCCCCCGTGAATTTAGGGGACATTAAACTGATTTACAGTGATTTATTGGGGATATTGTTTACCTTAACTACCTGCCTAACCCTGACCTGACCTTAAAAGACCGCATTATGTTAAAAATTTCAGGTTCACACTTGTTCACCATACACATCCTCACTGTGATTGTGTATGAAGAGCAATAGTCTCTCTCTCTCTCTCTCTCTCACACACACACACACACACACACACACACACACACACACACACACACACACACACACACACACACACACACACACACACCTCTTGTGAATGAGACTAAATCACACTTGAATTGGACAGAAAGTCTATCGAAGGTGTAATCTGATGAGATCAGCTAGTTGGTGCTAGCAGTCACAGAGGAGGGAAGACTGTGGCAGATGGAAGAGTAGATGCCTGGGAGCAGTCCTTGGAAGATAGACCTCATTTTTGACCCAACCATACGGACTCCTCATATCCAATAATCCATTCCCGCACAGCCATGCCAACTTTATTCCCCTTCATCCACATCTCCGGGGCATTTCTCAAATCGATTCTCACATAAATTCATCCTTTTACTTGAGTAGTTGGTCAGCTTGGGCTCACTTTATGCAGGAATAAGACAGCACAAATTAATATTAGTCTGCCAGCCCACACAGTGAGCATCATCTCAAGGAGAAGTTTCTTTTTTGTTTTTTTGCTTCTCTATTTTTTTGTTATAGATGTGGTTGCCCCTGGCTACAATTTATGTCTAGATTCAAGGTTCACTGAATGAATAATGAGTATATTGTATGTTAGGCACACAGAAGTTTCATTCAAGCTAAAAAAATAAATAAATAAATAAAAACCCTGATGTTGCCGCCAAGGCTTAATTGCTGGCTCTGTCTAGTGGACAGCTTCCCCAGGGCTATATATGCTCACTGGCCTCCAATGTCCTAGATTCTGTGAAGCAATCAGTTTGTGATCAGTGATTAATTCCAAATAAAAACTGAAATGAAAAGACTTTAACACAATTCCCGCATTTTAATCTAGTCTTAAAGGGAAACTGCACATCAAATTGCACAAAGTTGGAGACATACACTTTTTCCTATTTAGTAACACACACACACACACACACACGCAAATAAAACCACAAACTGAAAACACTTTTGTGGAGCTGCTTAAAGTGACAAAAACTAAATTTGAAAACTGGCCTCTTTCTAAAAACTATGACCCAGTTACTCAAAAAAAGTTTGAATGTTGGAGCTTTTTTCTTTCCACTGAACTACACTGTCAACTGCATTGCTATGCAAAAGAAGGACTGCATCTCTTCATGCTGAAAGGCTCACACTTTTGATGTCATCAGTGGCTTCCACCTGCTTTCTTTAGGTGGTCGGTGCCATTATGCTCAAGAGAAGGCAGACCCAGACCCAGAGGCTGGGCAACTCACATCTAAACAAGACCTGGGAGAAGATATGTGTGTTTGATTTTGGAGGACACTGTGTCTTTAAGGGTCTGTAAAAATAGACTGTATATCAAAGATGGATGACGCCACCTGGACATCAACCATTGATTTTTTTTTCAAGCCTAAGTATTGGTATTTGGTGCCACAAGTATGTAACTTTAAGCCTTAATGTAATTTGAACAGGTGACTTATTAAATATTGCGACTCAACCCCCTATCCTAAAGATTTTGGTATCTCTAAAGGCAAAGACCAAAATATTTTTTATAACAAACTGTAAAATAGTCTTTTCTCCCAGATGCACTGACTCACTTTTACTGTATAAAAAGGTGAATAAAACCATTGTGACTTCTGGCATTTGTTAGTGAAAAGATGAAATTCATCATGAAGCTGATGGATACTGCACGCAAAAAGGAAAGACACTTACCAATCACACGATAAAACGTATCATACGTTATCCTTGTTTTTTAAACCCTTTAAGACCTAACATGGAACCAAGTCTGCCAGAGCTTATCTTTATATTTTTACATGCTTTAGTGCCATTTTTGGGAGTATTTCAAGTTGCTATACATCAATACAACCATTATATCCCAAATGTTAATAATATTTATGCATTAAGTCCATAGCAATGACACAAAAAAGCAAAAAAATGCAATAAACTACAAAAGAAAAATTGAAAATGTTTTTTTAACACATATTTCTAGTTAGAGAAATTTCAGAGGGATATCCCTCAAAACTGTAAATGCAAAAAAGTTGCACAAAATAGTCTTCAACCACAGGAAATTTATTTTGAGTGTCTTCATAGTTTTATTTTTGAGATACACCCATTTTTATATACTGCAGGAAAAATGAAAATAAATATTATAATGCAAATTTGCAAAAAAAAAAACATCATTTGCATCAAAATATACTATTTCCAACAGTGTAATTTGAGTTCTAAGCATCCCAGAAACTATAAAAAAGGCATAAACTCAAACATGAATTTTAAAAACACCAGCATATCTTTGTAAATGCCATATAAGACAATAACTACATTTTCCACAAAAATTATGTCACTTCCGGTTTCGGGCAGACATGCGATAGTTCTGTGACAGCTCTGACCTCTATTCCAACGTAGGAAGTGCTATGAACAGCTGATCGGATCGGCAAAGCGTGTTTCTGGAATATAATGTTTTTATTGCTGCAAGTGCTTTTTATGCAATTTTTGTAAAGCCATATGTGGAAGGAAACCGTGACCGAGGACAAGATGAGTGTATAAGATATAAGTACAACTCCTAAGGTTTTATATGCAAAAAAAATTATTGTGCTAGCTTATGGCTTATGAGGTTGCAATTCTACCAGGCTTTAAAAATAGCTGCGCAAAACGGAGGCTGTCCACTCTGACCAGCCATAAAGGGTTACCTGGAACCATGTTTTAAATAATCTTTTCATAGAGATATATTTAGCTTGGCTTCTTTGTACAACAGAAAGCATTACTCCCTCTTGGCCATTAAAAGATTGGAAATTTAAGACACCTGGTGTGTCTTCACTTTTCGGACCTGAAAGCTACTTCCATCTTTAATATACAGCTTCTAAAGAAAGAAAGAAAGATAGAAACTGCTGCCCCCAACATCTATCGGAGTAGGATGAGTGGTCTTAACATTTTATCTTAATGGCAGTGTCAAAATGACAAAGGGTCCTTCTTCTGTATCTCTGCAGGTCTATGCTATCCTGGTGAGTCACCCTCCCCAGTCCAATGACCACCTAACCCCGACGCCTGTCTCTTACACGGCAGGCTTCTACCGCATCCCTGTGGTGGGGCTCACCACCCGCATGTCCATCTACTCAGACAAGGTGAGTGATGGATGTGAGAGATGTAAAAGGAGACAGAGAGAAAGAGGGAAACAGGAAAAACAAGAAGAGCGTGAACACAGAGTGGAGGAATAAGAAGCTCCCCTGGGGCATCTTCAGAGGCTTCCTAGATTAAACGTCCCATCAGTGTCCATTAGGGGAGCTGTGATTAAATGGGTTTCCAGCTGAAATTTGAAAGAGCATCATTAATAATGCCTCCGACCTGACTTGTGTTTTTAAGAAGCACAAGCAACCAAAATGAAACTAAAGCAATCACATAAATGCCAAAGACATGAATTGAGTGTTTAAAGTGACACAGTCCATAATCTCCCAAAATAAGGGAAATGAGAGGCATTCAATTCAGAGATTTAGATAGGCCTGGGGGAGATGTGAGGAAGGAAGATCAAGGAAAGGGATTCCATATTGTTGTACATGATATTTATCCATTGTGTTTGCTTTTGTTCACTGCCACAAAACATCTTAAATATGTGGTGCATGATTTGTCTAGAACAGATTGAGCAGCTAAAATGAACAGCATACAAAACCATATCCCAGATCACCAAAAGTATGTGGACACTCAATTAAAGCTATCCAGATGTAGAGACTTGCAGCATCTTCAAATAATAAGTTTTTGCATTCAAGTCTTTATTTTGATGGCTAAGGCTCTTCACTTTTATTTGTGCCCCTACTTTAAAAAAAAAAAAAAAAGTATTTATTTGTTTAAAACTCCTGGTGCAGACTCTGGACTCTCAGCCAGAACATAGTAGTAACTTCAGACTCCACTCAGTCTCAGAGATCCTCTTTTTCCCAAGTGGCTAATTACTTCCTTTATTGATATTCTTCAAAAGAGGAGAATTTTGGCGATGCAGCGCATGTCCACTGCATACTGGATTACTTTTGGGTACACTGTGTATACTTACAGTCTTATGTTGCAATCAATGAGACCATTGGAAATTTAGCTGTTATGTAGTTCTACATGATACATTTTTTTTATCTTGTGCACACGGGATAATTATCATGTTGTCAGAATATGATTTAATATTATTTCCACTTGATAACAAACAGATTTTAAAAAACTAATCATGCATCTTTGCTGATCACCTTTTTTTCTGCTCAATGCTCCTCAGAGTATCCACCTGTCCTTTCTGCGGACAGTCCCTCCCTACTCTCACCAGGCGCACGTGTGGTTCGACCTAATGCGCGAGTTCAACTGGAACCACATCATCCTGATAGTGAGCGACGACCACGAGGGCCGGGCTGCTCAAAAGAGGCTCGAGACCCTCTTGGAGGAAAGAGAAACAAAGGTGAGATGCTCTGGCTCCCGGCCTCCTAGCCTCCTCCCCCGTCCCCTCGAGTGTATGAGCATGAGCGTGCGAGTGTTTAAGGCTTTTAAACCTCAAAGGTCTTCTATGTATGTGACTGTTTTCCTTTCTGTTGTGTGGCCACACCTCTTTCTCACCATTGTGTAAACATTGGCTAACATTCCTAGAGACATTACCAGCGTTTAATGTGGTCTAATCTTACAAAAGTTTGTATGTTTATTTGCTCATCTTCACTTTGCTTTTCTCCATAGTCCAAATTATCCAGTGTCTTTCCACATTGGGAGCCAAATAGTGGAATTTAACATGGGGCTTTGCAAACCATCACAGATTTAACTGTTTCACTGGAGTCAGGTGTTCCTTTGCAGGCTTTGTTACTGCACACGGAGGGCTTTCCTTTATTGCAACCTGCTACTTCATGTTTGGAAGATAAGAGGATTTATTTTTTTCTTTTTAGCGCTGATGCTTCCATTTTAAGTATTGCTCTGGGCTGTGTATATGGGTCAGTGAAATGCTGATCTTTGAGCCAAAACAGACTTGAGACTGTGATGATGTGTGCCCTTTGGGGGCAAAGAGAGTTAGATGGCTAGAAAGATGAAGAAAAAACAAAACAACTGCATCTATTTCATCCATTTAATAAGATGAAATCACGCTGCGATGTGTTTTCTCTTTGTACTCTGCGTTGCTTGTCCCTCTCTGGGGCTCTTTTGCTGTAATTGTGTGGCAGAGTGAAATGAGTCCTGATTCGGAGACTTAATTAAATCAGAAGCTGAAGAGACACTGGGTATGACACACACCCGAGGCAATTTTGCAGAAGGCAGCTACAGTTAAAGCAAAGCTGCTTAAATGAAGCGACCGGGATCGGCGTCAGACACCAATCGGAAAACACTCTCGATTGTGAAACTGCAGCTGCGCACATTGAACCATAACCAGTGACAGTCAGATGGTGGAGATGTGACTCACATCCTGCACTGGAAAAGATAAATTTGTATATTAAAAGCCTGTGCAAGTGCAAAGTCTTCGTTTGGATCTCAGAATGAACCCATCTGTGCATTCAGCTCATTCAGTCCCATAAAGCTGAGCGAAGTGGCAGCGACTCTCTCTGCTGATGAGAGCCTCTACCGGTAATTATGAATATATTTAGTCCTCACTGCAGTGCCAGTTTGAGAGTTTCTGGGCCCTGAGAAGGATTTGTTTGAGAATCTTTCCAAAAACATGCAGAGATAATTACACTGAAACCAGTGCAGAGCAGCATAAGACAAGTCCTGTATACTGCTAATGACTGTTTTCGCCATATCCAAAGGCTGATGTATGTCTTTCAGCTGTGCCGTAGCGCTCAGCTGCTGTCGATAAACCATAAAAAATTAACGAATCCTGCTGTCACACTGGCATCATCCTTCATTACCACGAGCAAATCCTCTATAGTTTGTTTTGAGTCAATCCAACATACACTCATCTATACACTACTGGGTAATGCCTGTTAATCCGTTGCTGAAAATAGCCGTGAACAAATGGTTAATCTGGACTAACATTTTCTCAACACTACAGATTCCAGCTCTTCCACTAAATTACTGCAGCTTTTCTTTCTTAAATGAAGCATTAAATAGGAAGAAATATGCAAGAGGCTTAGAGCCACACGCATTTGGAGAAGTTGGAAAGCTTTAAAAGGCACGCTGATGTAGTTCTGGCTATGCTGAGAAAATATTAAACAAAAGAAGCCTTAATATCTTAAAATGCAACATGATTTTTCATAAAATGTCACAAAAGAAGAATCAAAACTTGGTCCCCAGCTGACAGGACAGTTGGGGTTTTACGCTTGGCAGTGTGACAAAATCCGGGAGTGTAACCTTCATACTCTTAAATGACGAGAAAAGAAATGTCAGAGAGCAGCTGCTCAGCTCACTTTCCCCTCGGCTCTGACATCCCTTGTGTCACCGAATTAACAAAATAATCATGATAAAAAAAATCTTTTTCATTACCAAACCAGCTTTTTCTTTATAGATTTATCTGGATGTCATATCTCCAAATGCTTTAGGTGATGCTGAAGGATTTCATTTTGTCTCAGGTGGACCACGCTCTAATTAAAACTGAGAAATGTTGTTCTTGCTAATCACCTTGTTGTGCTGCATAAACTCAGTGACAGGCAAGTTGGAGTATTTTTAGCTCCGTGGTAAGTCTTTAGCGAGGTCACACAGTCACAGGGGGGCTGTCACCACCAGTGAAAAGGCGCTGGACACAGTGGACTTAGCCAGAGAGCAAATGTGGCCAACACAAAGTGAAATATTAATGCCTGGCTGCAGATACAAAAATAGAGTGCTCAGAAAAACTCAGGGGATAAAGACAAAGTCCTTTTTTTCTGGAAGGCTTCAGAGAGGGTTTCTACTTGAATTAGATGCAAAAAATTCTCAGTTTATGATAAATTTCCAACTCGATTTTTGCCTTTATAGTTGATAGGATACAGAGAGAAATGCCACTGCCAGGAGCTGAAGATCAAACACCATTACCGTAAGGTTTCTGGGACACTTTTGTGACATTACTTTGAAATAAATTTAGTGATCTGTCACCACTGATGATAATTCCAGATATTCCAAATATTATGTAGAAGATCCTTTTGCAAAAATACAATTTATATACACTCACTGGCCACTTTATCACATAGAACCTAACAAAGTGGCCAGTGAATACCACAATTCACCTTGATGCTGATTGTTGCAGGCAGCTCCTTTGAGTTTTTTATAAGGTACAACTTACTAGTAATGGTTTGAACCCCCTTTTGTTCTTCAGAACTGCCTAAATTCTTCATGACATAGATTCAACAAGGTGTTGGAAATATGCCCAAATCATTATACCACCACTGTCAGTCTGAGCCTTTGACACAAGGCAGGATGGATCCATGCTTCCATGTTCTTTATGCTAAATTCAGACCCTACCACCTGAATGTAGCAGCAGAAATCGAGACTCCAGACCAGGCAACACATTTGATTCGCTTTCTTGATGCTCGTCTGTATAGCTTGGTTGTAATAAGCGATTGTTTGAGTTACTGTTTCCTTCTTATTAGCTTGAAGCAGTCTGGCCATTCCTCTCTGACCTCAGACATTAAAAAGGCATAAGCCCCGAGAAAACTGCTGCTCACTGGATATTTGCTCTTTGTTAGAAATGGTTGGGTGGTAAAATCTCAGTAGGTCAGCAGTTTCTGAAACACTCATTTCTTCCTCGTTCTGATGCTCAGTTTGAACTTCAGTGGGTCATCTTGACCATGTTTAGATGCCTAAATGGAGTTACTTGATGACTGGCTGGGTAAATATTTGCTGTTGAACAGGTCTATGCAATGAAGTGGCTGGAGAAACCTCTATGTGTTTTTTTTTTTATAAAATAGAAACGTTCTTTTCCTTTGTTTTTTGTTCTTATTCTCCCATTAGCATCCAACAGTTCTCATATCTATATCATATATGATAATTTTTTTATGGGCTTTTTATTCTTTTGGAACACAACAGCATCCACACAGAGGTGTTTAACATTTGTTTGTTTGTTTGTTTATGTGAATAAAAGATTTACTAGGCAGCATCTGTTGTCAGTTTGCTGAATAGTGCATTGATGCACAGTCAGCCTGAACTTTGCAAACGGGGGAGTGCGGACCAGAGTGCACTGAGGTGTGAGCTCTGAATCCAGGCAGCTGTGAAAGAAACCCTGTGATGCAGAAACACGCAGTTTGCTATTTTACTGCAAAATGGCTTCTAAACTCAGCCTGGACTCCCAAGTGGCTCCTCTTGCAGGATACAGAACAGGACCAGAGTCTGAAATGGTGACACCTCAAGTGTTAGATAGCCTGAATGTAATTAAACGTGCATAGGAATCCCCTATCGGATTGCTCTGTGTCTCGCTTTCACAACACATTATTTTTGTTAGTACTGTGCTACATGCTTTAGGTGTCAATCAAGCTGAAAATGCCACAAAAACAAAATGCTACAGAGGGAATGTGAATGTTTTTTGTGAAGATTTATTACTTAATTTGTAGAGCAAAAGCTTTCTGGACCTGCCCTACAGCACTACCACTCACACTTTATTAACTCTGATCCAGCTCTGTGGGAAACCTTTGTTTCCTTTGTGCAATAAATTTTGAAAACAAGAGCTTGCTACAAAGTCAGACACTTTTATTGAGTGCTATATTTTTTATTTTTCTAACATTCCCAGTTTAGACAGTCACCCTCAAAGACTGCCGAGAATTAGTCTGTATAGTGCCAAGGTGGGACAGAAGTTTTCCGGATTTGCTGGATTTTTACGGAGTAAAAAATGACTGCGTGTTAGCAGTTGATGTTGAATTACTGCTGTTACTGCTTGCAAACTGCAGCCAAGCTTTTAATGATTGTGTCTGAGGATGCTAAGTATAGAACGAGCTTCTGAAGATGATGTTGAATGAGCAGATGGTTTTGTGGAGTAGCAGTTTCTTTTGCAAGTGCGCCATACTGCGAAAAATTTAATGAGCTCTTTGTGTTTTTGTTAAGAGGCCAAAAAAGTGATCACATAGAGCTGATTTTAAGGCGTGCTGGAAATCTGATCACTCTCCTTGACACTTATGTTTGCCTATGCGGCTGGATTATCACTAATAATTAATGCATCACATGCACAGTACATGTAAATGCTGTATATACTTAATATCTGTTTTTAATAAGAGGACATAATCTCAGCATGATTTCAAGTGGTCATCTCTGATGTTTTTGCAAGCCCCACTGTTAAAGATCCCAATTTGAAGCAGAAAAGTGGAGATTTGTTGGAATGCTTTACTGCCCTCCATTTTCAACTGTTTATAATATTTTTCTGTGTCTGCATATTTTCTCTGTGCACATTACTCATCAGAATAAAAAAAGGAACTATGAAAACCTCGACCAACTGTCCTATGACAACAAGCGAGGACCTAAGGTATATTTGCATGGTCAATGCACGCCGCCCACCAACTTTCCAAACGTAGCAACTAGAAACCAGACCAAACCAGTCACCAGCCGACCCAGAAATGTCCCTCTCTTGGTAGCACGTGTTTTCTTTAATTTTTACTTTGAGACATTTCCCTATGATTTAAATGAAGAATGATTTTGTTGTGAAAAAAAATCTATAATCTTTTAACATAAAAAAAAATCAGTGGCCAGCGCCCCGCTTTTATCATTTTTCATTTTTTCCTTCAGTAAAGGAATGCATGTACTCAGAACACACACACTCACACACACAAAAAAAGTTTGCAACTCCATTCCTTTGTGGAGAACCGGTAGTGTGGGACAAAACCGTTTCCCAGATGCTACTTCCTCCTGTTCTGTAGCACTTCCCTAGTTTTCAGCAGTTTTTTTGTTGGGGGAAAACGTCCCTCTCACCCCCCTTCACCTGTTTTTAGTTACTGGTTGCATTGACCTTCTTCTTTCCCCCTACCTAACACATGCACGTCCTTCTTTGGAGCCTTGATAACCCTCAGTTTGCATGCGAACAAATGCAAAAGTTTTTTTTCCCTTCAAGCTTTTTTTATTTTTTTAGTTCAGCCGGTTCCCCTGGATCGCTTTCCTTTTTATATCTCTGTCTCTCGTTTTCAAACAAAATCGGCCAAGCTCAAACCAAGAAGGTAAAGAGGCAGCATGGTGTCTGAGGTAGGGGAAAGTAGCTGGCTTGACCTTCCTTATGCCCCAATCACAGGCAGAGAAAGTCCTCCAGTTCAGCCAGGAGACTAACTTAACTGCTCTGCTGCTGGAGGCGAAAGAGCTGGAGGCCCGAGTCATCATCCTGTCCGCCAGGTGAGGTTTTTTATTTATTTATTTTTTAAATAAATAACATACATATATTTATAGACCTTCTGGAGAGTGCTTCAAAGGTTTCAGCTGCACTAATATGGGAAGTCGTAGAAGTCCTGCAGCTCTATATTGAGCTTTGTATTTACTTGTACTTACATTTCTGCATTTCAGAGGAAAAGAATTCAAATGTATTGTATTTTCATAGAAATGTGTCTATGAATAGAATATACACGTAGATTTCTTTTTGATGTAAGTAATCATACACGATTGATAGTGATGGATTCTGACACAGGGCATCAATGTGTCCAAAGCCTGACATTAATTTTTGTCATTTCACTCAGTATAAGAATAATATAGCTTGAAGTAAATATTTTAAAAGTGGATGCAATATATAAAATATGAGTGTTTTTTTTTCTTTTAAATTAAAATGTGGGTAAAGTCAGCCTTAGGGTTTTTTGTCATCAAGTTACAAATATGTAAAGATCTTGTGTGTTTAGCAACTTTATGATAAACGTGTCTCCCTTATATGAAATTATGTTTTGGGGATTTTAAGAATATAAAGCAGAGGATTCTCTGCAGTACAGAGTTGTGTGTTTTGGGGCCTTTTTTAGCTTTCATAATTGGCTGCCCGGGATGATATGGGATAGACTTCTGAAAAAAATCTGGGATGCCAGTTTAGCTCACGTGGTTGAACAGGTGACCATGGTTTCAAGTGTGACTCCAGGTCTTTTGCTGAGTGTCTTTCACCATTTTTCTCTCTAACTCTTCACTATTCTATCAAATAAAGACGTAAATATCCCCCCGAAAATGACAAAAAACTGAAATGATAAACCTTCATCAATAGAAAGCCATTTCTTCAGACTAAATCATAAAATGCTGTGCAGACTAGAGAGCTTCATGCTGTTTTCAAGGAAAATGAACTTGCATAAATGTCCATCCATCCATTTTCTTCCACTTATTCAATTCAGGGTTGTGAGGGAACTGGAGCCTATTACAGCTGTCATGGAGCATGAAGTGGGGTTCACCCTTGACAGGTTGCCAGTCTGTCGCAGGGCTACAGCTAAATGTATCGTAACAGTTTACTATGCGACATGTACACGATTGGAAGAAAGTTATTGGCTAGATTAAGGGGGAAATGGCCTAAAGATATTTATTACAAACCAGAATTACAAACTTTGTCTAAACCCTTAAAATTGAAAAACAACAATTACATTTTCTTCGGTTTTGTCCTATAATGACTCATGATGATCTATTTTTAATGAAAAGTTTTTAATTAAAAATCCATGAGTGTCAAAACTTTAAATTATTAATCTTTTATATCATCATGGCTGACTTTGTTTCTAATGCTCGGAAAAGCCGTCAGGTTGGATTTTGTTTAGTATTTTTTGTGATTCATGTCACTGCTCCTGTTTTGGTTACTTGAAAGCCTCGACAGACTCGCATATCGGATCAGCATCCTCTGCTGGTTAAAACAATCGATTGTCTTTTATTGATTTAATTTTAACAAATTCCAGTGAGGAGGACGCTGCCGCAGTGTACAGGGCTGCCCGTTTCCTCAACATGACGGGCTCCGGCTACGTGTGGCTGGTGGGCGAGCGTGAGATGTCGGGTAAAGCCCTGAGTGAGGCGCCAGACGGTACGTTCATCCAGCTTAGATCACTGGGAATGCACCAGTTTACCTCGGCTGTACTAAGAGGCCGAGCATAACACACACAGGATTAGAAAGATTAACCATTTATCAATGGGTTTATTACATGATTATTTGTATTACTGCTTGTTTCGTGTTGAGCATTTAAACGTTTAAGCATTCTTTGTTTAAAGGTTTAAATGTGGTGTGTACACTCAGTTTTTACTTTAAATGTGTGTGTATCCTGGCTCATCCAAGGCTAAATTCACTGTGCTAATCTGCCATATTAACATCCTGGTCTCTAATGAATTATAAAGGGAGAGTTTTGCAACAGATAACTGATAGAATGGTAAGCCACAACAGTCTTTTTGTATGTATTCGTGGATATTTTTGCACATGTCTCACAGGTCACGGTATTTTATCACTTTCTGGTCACAAATGTCGACCGTTTCTCCCCCAGGCACTCAAACACAAGCAATCCCCGCAGAGCGTTTGTTGTCCTGTCCATGTCCAGTCTCTTCCACCTGCACTGCAGCTTCTTTTAGGAGCCTGCAAGACTGATGGACCTGGTTGCAATCAGAAAACTTAGCTGAAGTTGGATTGTTGCTTGGTTTAAAAGTAGGCCTGGTGGTATTTTTGTTTAGCGAGAACATAAATAATATGTGTGCCTGTGCTGTCCTCAAACTTTTGCCAGAAGGGCTGAAAAATATAAATCCAACTTCAAGGGACTCCTTGCACATGCTGCGAAAAGGTCATCGGTGACAACATCAGAAAAATGATCCACTTATTTCTGCTGTCTTTTATGAGACACTCTTATTGAACTTACCCCTCCCAGTGGATCAGAGCTGGATCAAGCAGCTGATGTCTGACCTTTTTTCAGGATGTTTAAACTGGAGGCCCTATAAGTTTTTTTCCACTTTGCGCATTGCAAAAGGCTCCTGAGAGAGTGTGCCTTGCTCAGGAAGGTGATTATCTTTATGTTGTTGGAATGCTCTCAGGTCTAATCGGCCTCCAGCTCATCAACGGGAAGAATGAGTCTGCCCACATCAATGACGCAGTGGCTGTGGTAGCTCAGTCCATACAGGAGCTATTTGAGAAGGAGAATATCACAGAGCCTCCAAGGGGATGTGTGGGCAACACTAACATTTGGAAAACAGGACCCCTTTTTAAACGGTAAGCTTGGCACAGAAGCTTTGCATGTTTCATGGTTTTAAAATAATCCTTTTTTTAATCTTATACAATATATGGCCCAAATGTTTCGGCTCCTCTACCACTTCCATCTAAAGCAAATTACAACTGATTGGCTTTCCCTTTGTAAACAAAAGGTTTGAACAGGAGGTGGTGGGGCTTTTAGGATACCATACAAACCTATTTAGTTTAAAAAAAACTGTCTGATGTTGATTATTTAGAGTAGTCTGAAGCCTGAGTTTTTCTCTCAGAGGTTTTAATCATAAATACTGTGGCTTCTCATTAGAAATCTTTAATATGAGCAGCTATTATTACAACAGTTTAGACATATGACAGAAAATGTCATATAAAAAATGTCTCAATTAAAAATAATTGGAAAATTAAGATATGTTAGAATTTCCATTATTGTGATAAAGGGCAAAAAACATATTAGACATGCTCAGGTTTAATTACTGAAACAGGCCTGCAATATAAATAAGTTGTATGCTGCATTGCAGTCATTTCCCCCCCATTGTTGACAGTTTTAACAGATTCATCAGATTTATCAGGTTTTCCTGAATGTACCATAAACCTTGTATTTGTTATTTCCAAATGAAGCCAGTGAGTTTCAGCTGACCCACTTAGAGCAGCTTCGAGGCAGCATAACAAAATATAAAGCGCTGCTTCCAAACAAATGCAACAGCAAGTATTGTCAGCACTCAGCAACCACAGCTCTGCCTTTCATTAACAAGAGATGTGGTGAATCAATTTTTATTTATTTTTTGCTTCATGCACTGAATTAAGAGCCCTACACTGAGCAATTTACAATAAAAACACACTGTTACACTACCATGAGATGACGCACAATAGCCTTACATGGGCACATTTGCACTGATTCACACAGATAACAGTTTTCATGTGCTTGCCACAGGGTGCTGATGTCATCTAAATATCCCGAGGGTCTCACAGGGCGTGTGGAGTTCAATGACGACGGAGATAGGAAATACGCCCACTACAGTATACTGAACTATCAGAAGTCCAGACTCATCCAAGTTGGCATATACAATGGGACGCAGGTACACAAAGGCACCTACAGATGTCCATTCCCTGTTTTATACTCACAAACCATGTGTGGATTTTGTCTAGCCCACATACAGAATCATCTGTTTTTTATTTATTGTGGGTGGGTGGGAGTCAGTTTTCTATCTATACCACATACCAGGTAATGTACATCTACTCCGCATATCTGTGAGCCTTTGCATAAAAAAGGCAGATCAACAAATGCTCTTTTCTATTATAGGGATATTTCAGATTCTTTTACTCATCATATGATGACAATATTGGTAAATGTAGCACACATGTCATTCAAAACTCCTGGATGCAATGAGGGCAAGAAGAGAAAGTGGCAAGATTATGAAATCAGTCTTTCTTTTTTGCAATCCTGCTTGCATTGCATGAAATGGGAAATACAACCAATCATGAACCCCAAGTATACAACAGAAACCGATAAAGAGGAAATATTTCACTCATTTACCATTTTGCAAAGCACACAATAAACTTCCAAGTACATTTTTTAGCGCTGGCTGCTCATTTACTCACCATGAAAACAAAGGTTTTAGTACGTTTTATTAAACTTTAGTGAGGAAACTAAACAAACACAGCCCTTGTTTTGACTCTAAATGGACTAAATGGCCTCATCAATCTTCCACTGATCCAGTTCAGGTTCACGGGTGAGCAGGAGCCTATCCCAGCTGTCACAGGGCAACAGGCAGGTTACAAGTCTATTGCAGGGCTAACACAGAGAGACAGGCAACCATTCACATTTTTGGCAAAATTAGAGTTGTCAATTAACCGAACATGGATGTCTCCGGACTATAGGAAGAAGCCAAGTACCCATAGAGAACAATCTCCATTTAGAAAGGCACTAGGCGGCAGATTCAAGCTCAGGACCTTCTTGCTGTGAGTCAATGGTGCTAACCACCAAACCACCATCCTGCTCTGGTCCACTAACGATGTATCCATCTGCGAGAGTGCCGGCCTCACTAATATCACCAGAATAGAGCTGTTGTACAGTTTTAATCAAATCCAAGCCCAATCAGAGTGTACTAAATGTAACAAATTCAGTTTCTGATTCTAATTTTACTGCTTGTTCTTTGAAAATCCCTGCAGTTTGTAGCAAGTAGACTAAGGTGTAGCATGTGACTTACTTCCCATTACCGCTAATCCAACCCTTCTGTAAAATGGAAGCTCTTTTATAAGCCTTGTTTCCATCCCACTCTATTTTAGCTAATGGTGGATATTCAACTCAGCCAGGCAGCCGATAAAGGCTGCAAGGATCAGCTCCTCTAAGCTCTTCAGTTATTTGGCGACAGGTGGAAAAGTAATAATTTCATGAAACCCTGTATCATACAAAAGTCAGAGGTTGATGCAATAAATAAACTGCTGAGCTGTGGTTATGTAAAGCTGACTCATTAGTGATGCTCACCCACAGTGTTGAAGCCTCATCAGCAGCAGGCCTTCTGTCAGCACTCACCTATAATACTGTATATGTGTGTGTGGCATCGCTACAGGTGGTAATGAACAATCAGCGGAAGATTATCTGGCCCGGAGGAGAGACTGAGAAACCACAGGGCTTCCAGATGTCCACTCGACTAAAAGTAAGACACCTTCACTTTGCTGCTGCAATGTGGCACTCATGTCTACACGGATAGACTGCGGACCTGAGCCGAAACACTCGTGTTGGACAGTGTGCTAACATCTCTCTCTTGCAGGGAAGCTAATCTGTGTACTTAAAGCAGAACTGACGTATTTGCTGTGACTTTTATCTCTTCACTTCTGTCTTAGGCCTCGAGAGAAGCTCATCTGTATCCTTGTTTGTTATTTTTATTTTCACCTGTCCATCCTTGCACATCTATATGTTTTGATGATGTGTAATGTATGTTTTTCTCCTAAAGCAGATGCATCTCCAACTCCGTGATAAACAGCTTTCTGTCCCGTCTGTTGTAGATAGTGACAATACACCAGGAGCCATTTGTGTATGTGAAACCCACTCTGCCTGACGGTACTTGCAAGGAGGAAATGACATTAAATGGAGTCTTAATTAAAAAGGTTATCTGCACTGGGCCCAATGAGACCATCCCAGGTAACACATCAGGGACGTTTACATTATCACTGTGCTTCTAGCGCACCCGCCAAACATCCACCGGAGATGCATACATATATATGCAGCAGGTATCTATATATGTATGCATGTAGCCATTCAGACTGAGTGATTGTTGGGATGCTGGCACACACCTGGTCTGTGTGCAATGAGGCTGTGTGAGGTTGTCTGCAGTGTATCAGTGTGTCATGCATTCTGTGCAGTCTACATGCGCCGCCTTTGGATTCAAAAAAGCAACAAAAAAAAAGAAACCAACAACAACTGAACCAGTTTCCACCAGGGTGTGCATAACTTCCAAATGTTGCTGTTTTCATTACAGGACGCCCAATCGTACCCCAGTGTTGTTATGGATTTTGTATTGACCTCCTGATAAAGCTGGCTATGACCATGAACTTCACCTATGAGGTGCATCTGGTGGCTGATGGAAAATTTGGAACTCAGGAGCGGGTGAGTTTCACATTAAGATCCATGGTTGGTGTATTTGGGCACACAAGAAGAATATATTTTCCATCTGCAATCATTTAAATCTGGTGGCATGGCTTTATTTTGGGACTTTCCTGTAGTTCCACGTGAATGTGTTTAAAAATCACTCAGATCTAAAAAGGAGAACATTAGCTCAAGGCAGCAAAATTATACAAATTTCCAGTTGTCAACTACCGATGAGTAGTTGCCTACCAGTTGCAGAGTGGCCTGCAAGCCACCAAGCACTTCCAAGGTCACCAGGTTCAATATGGTTTTGAGTATTTGTCTTTTTGGATGGCGTTTAATGCTTTTGTTAATCGTTTTTTATGAGTCACACTTACTTCACAGGCTCAGAGAACTTGACTCACATTGTCTGTCCTTTCTTCTAAATAATTCAGAAGACAAAGGGAGTAGAGTGTCATTTAAATTTAATCATGTTTATTTTTGACTCGAGTCCAGCTGTTTTACTGCGATCCAGCCTTCTGCTGCACATCCTTCAGCTTTCCAGCTGGTTTTTTTTTCTTATTGATTTCCATCTTTGCATCAGATCACTTATATATGAGCCGTAGCTGTCTTGTTGCCAGATTGTGTTTTTACTGCACCGCTGCCAAATCTGTTCTGTGATCCATGAAAATGGAACACATACAAACTGTACATACCACCACTTGTGTGCTGAAGATTTTTTTTTTGTGGTTGTTGTTTTGGCAAGGTTTGTTCATTTTTTATGAACCCCTCCTGGGAAAGAGTTGGGTTTTGTGCAGATAAAATAGGACACATGCCCTGCTAGGATCAGCTATATATAACCTAACCTTGTATTGCTCAAGCAGCACACCTTCATGAGTGCACAGAAACTAGACTGTGACTTATCTTTGTAACCAGTCCAGTCCTTGGTTTCTCTGTTTACATTCTCAACAGATTGCATTACTTTCCCGGGAATCTGCTAATCATCAACTACAATACTATAGAAATATGTTAACAATGAGCTATCAGCAAATATTATTGTATAATATAAAAAAATGTAAGCTATCTTATTTAATAATAGTGGCAATGTTACTATTAAACTGCACTGGTTTATTTAAGATGAAGCTACTACAGGCCTACATGAGGTGCGACTTATGTGTCTATTAATTCTGATGTGCAATAGAAAATGTAATCATTACATTTTTATAACCCAAGGGCATCTTCTTTTGTTCCTGTTAAATGCTTGTAAATGACGCTCAATTTTACATCCATCTAGGAATCTTTTTTTTTCCAGTTCAACAAGGAAATAAATTAGTGTGCTAATAACACTTTATAGCCTGAGGACATTTTGAATGGAATCACACCATTTTGAGTCAAATCATGCATCATTTGGAAGAACAGAGCCTCGCTTGGTAAAACAGTAGTTTCTTGCCTTTTTCAGGCATCTCTCTGAGCATATGTTTGTTCATTAAGTATGTACTGTAATGCACATTGTTTTTAAAGGTAAGAGTCCAGCATACAATATATTCCAATATACAATATATTAAAAGAGAAGAAACTGGATACGCTGAACTGAAAACCTGCAACCTTCTGAAACCTGAAACTCAGTTCTTTAGGCAAAGCAAGAACACGCTGTTCTATATTTTTGACGTTTACTTGGTTTAACCCAAATCCTTAAATCCTGAAGCAAATCTGCGGTCTAGACAACAGCAGGGCTAAACCTGATTCAGATTCTCAACTTTCTCAACTCCTTCCATTTTGGG
Organism: Perissodus microlepis; assembly: GCF_051167445.1. Lineage (NCBI taxonomy): Eukaryota > Metazoa > Chordata > Actinopteri > Cichliformes > Cichlidae > Perissodus > Perissodus microlepis. Next base: position 33,732,781 of record NC_140467.1, on the reverse strand, counting down.
ACTCCAGGTCAACAACAGTAACAAGAAGGAGTGGAACGGCATGATGGGCGAGCTCCTGGGAGGCCTGGCTGACATGATTGTAGCCCCGCTGACTATAAACAATGAGCGAGCCCAGTACATCGAGTTCTCCAAACCCTTTAAATATCAAGGCCTCACTATCCTCGTTAAAAAGGTAAGCAGGATATTTGGTACTTAGACCTATGACTAGGGGAGATGCATCTATTGCTTACTTGTGCATCTGTTCATTTATGTAAAAATATAATGAAGCAGAGACAGAGATTGTATGGCTTCAAGAGAGATACATTTTAATACAATTTGCTCAGCTGTGGCAGAAAAAGGTAGTGGTTTCTAGATACCATCTATATTATTTGTATACCAGGTTAATGACAACACGACAAAGAACTACGTAGCTGCAATTTAAAGTGGTGGATGGGGATCAAATCACCCCTGACAGTTTGGAAAAATATTGATTAGTTAACTTTAATTTCCATAGGTTATTAAAATCTCTAAGTGGACAAAGACCTAGAGGGAATATGAGGTGATGCAGTATCAGTTAGCCGTTGCCTCTACCATCTTTCTTTGAAAGAAATGAATGCCATCTGGGAAGGATTAGCCATGGATTACACATCTCAAACAAGTGTTAAGATATGCGTTCTCATTTTCTGTCCTTGCAGATTTTCGCAGACACAGAAATGAGCCTGAAACAGTAAAAAAGACACAACTGTGTTCAGATATAAATAACACTGGTTAAAATGTTAAAGGCATGGAAACAGTCAAACTTATTTTATCTCATTTGCCAGGTTTAAACCTATTTGATGTATGTGAGTGCATAATAACCTGCACTGTTGTGCAAAAGACACCCTTTATTTTTGATCTTGCATTTTGCATTCTGCATTTTAGTCAGAGATGTTGGGGATGTTGCCAAAGATGGAATCGAATTATGAATGCAGAAAAATACCATCAGGTTTTGACTCATCATGCATTAGCATGTCAAAAGTGTGGCTTCATTTTCCCAAACACACTGCCAATGCATCAAAAGCATATCCACTGAAGCAGTGTAGGATCATTTTGACAGAGAATAGAACAAAAGGCAGCCAACATCCAAAGAAAAGCTTTGAATGTCCTTCAAGAACCCTGAAGAACTATTCCTGAAGACTACTTAAAGAAAGTACAAGAAAGTTATCAAAGCAGTCATGCAAATATTGACTTGAAGTTTATAATATTTGTACAGTCTCTGATTTTGCTTCTGTTTTTATCTGTGCATGTTTCACTGCATACATTTCCCATTTTCCTAGCTGAATATAAAGAAATGAGGGATGGCTCAAGACTTTTGCACATTACTCATAAAAAGACCTAAATTTTTTTTACCCATAGTACAATTTGAAAAAAATTACATTTAACAGACCACACATTTACAGAACATATGAGTGTATAAGTTGTTTCTTGCTAGAATCCTACTTCAGTGCAATATGGAAGGTCATGGGTCTTTGTCAGTAAAAAGACTGTAAAACCTGACAATGAGCCAGACCAATGGTTCTATATAATTCAAAAAGAATTCATTATCAATAGATAATCAACTGCCTGTATCTGTTTTCAGGAAATTCCTCGCAGTACACTGGACTCGTTTATGCAGCCGTTCCAAAGCACGCTGTGGCTGCTGGTGGGTCTTTCGGTGCATGTGGTGGCGGTGATGCTTTACCTACTAGACCGGTTCAGGTACAAGGGGGGCCTGTATGTGTATACATGTATCCATATGTGTATGAACGACTGTGTGTGTGAAGTACATGCGTGTGTGTGTGTGTGTACATGGACTCCTGAGCACTGCAGATCTTCCCTCGATGTGGACAGCAAGGCAGACAGAGGTGAAGATTGGTTCCAGTCATCCCACAGCTCTGTGCCTGTGCCACCGTCTTCACCCTGTTTTCTTTCTGAGGACTTTGTCTTGCTTCGCCCACTCATGTTCAGTTTTCCTCCCTTTTTTGGGGAATCACTGGGTTTTTCACATTCAGCAAGTTGTCGGACATTTCTCATTTTATATCTTCTGCAACCCTCCCAATTTCTTCCCATAGCCCGTTTGGGAGATTTAAAGTAAATAGTGAAGAAGAAGAAGAAGATGCCCTCACCTTATCATCTGCCATGTGGTTCTCCTGGGGAGTATTGTTGAACTCTGGTATAGGAGAAGGTGAGTCATACCCAGTTGTTGAATTTTCTCTTTCCCACAGAGCTCCTGGATGATGTCTTCTAGTCTTTGAACAGTTTTGCATTTGTAAAAGGATTGATATCAAGTGTCTGTGTGGCTCCAGGTATCCAGCTGCTACTGTCACATTTTTCTTTGAAAACGACAAAAAAAAAAAGAAAAAGAAAAGAAAAGCTGGTACAGCTTGTAACAGTTTTGTTATCTTATTTGATTTTCTGTCAAGTGTTTCCTTTTCATGATATTTTATGAGTTTTATATATGTATATAAAAAAGCTACTTTTGCAAGGCTCCCTTTAAGAGAACCCTCTCTTTAAGATTTTCTACTCATAAATATGCAAACAAACTGATCTATCCTCATAAACTTAAAATGAAACCATTAAAAATCTATAGGACTGGGTGCCAGTTTGTGGAAACCATGTTGCCGCACCATCTTGAATACAGTGGAAATAAATACTGTCCCCGATGTTGTTCTAATTGCTTATTGTCAGCAGGTTAGACACACAACCCTGTTGTCTCCCGACTATTGTTTAGCTAGCTAAACAATAGTTGTTGCTTATTGGCTAATATTATGCCAGCTTATGTTTGGCTCAAGTGTTTTAAAAATCACACTTCCCCTGTAAAAAACAGTTTGATTAAATTCTCACATGTTATTTAAGTTTATCCGCTAAGTGTTTGAGTCCAGCAATGTTAGAGCCCCTCCAAGGAAAGTTTTAGTTACACTAGCTAACAAAAGCTAACAGAGGCTAATAGTGGCTAACAGCAGCAACATCAGAAGCACTTACTGACTGAAAAGTTCAGGATATCTTCAACCACTCGACACAGTATTGCTGTCATGAGTCAGAAATTATGTTCACAGACTCATCGACTTATATGAGAATCCTTTCACAAAGTTTTACATCCACGTCAACATGGGCGCTTCTTACAGCATTTGACAGCACTCACTCCAGAAGAATGACAGCCAGAGTTTTTGAGATGATTGTGGGCTAAAATTGTAAAACTACTGCAAAATATTTAATTGACACATATCCTTTTTTTAATTCCTGATTTATTGGTAAGTGTGGATATTATTAAAATATGTTTATATCGTGTACAAAAATGAAGCAGAAAACAGTAGCAAAGACACACCCGCCTGGTGAGATCATTATGGGAAAATGCGGAGTGCTCTGGCTGATATTAGGAATATCCACTTCATTGCCATCACACAGATCCAAAATCAGACAAAATCTATCTGGAACTAATAGTGTAAAAACGTTATTTAATTTTTTTTCATATTCTATATGAAAAAACTGTCTGAAATTGACAGTTACTGAGATGAAAACTCAAAACTTGGACTCACCACACAGGTGCACCACGTAGCTTCTCAGCGAGAATCCTGGGCATGGTGTGGGCTGGTTTTGCCATGATCATTGTGGCTTCCTATACTGCCAATCTGGCTGCCTTCCTGGTGTTGGACCGGCCTGAGGAGCGCATCACCGGTATCAATGACCCACGGGTATGTGAAACAAGGAGCTTATTACTACACATTACCTTTTTTCAATCATATTAACAAATATATACACTGATTGATTTTATTCTTACTTATTGTTCATCAGATTGTGCTTTTCCTCGTCTCTTTATGCAGCTGAGAAACCCATCAGACAAGTTCATCTACGCCACAGTGAAACAAAGCTCAGTGGATATCTACTTCCGGCGGCAGGTGGAGCTTAGCACCATGTACCGCCACATGGAGAAGCACAACTATGAGAGTGCCGCCGAGGCTATCCAGGCCGTGCGTGACAAGTGAGTCTCGGCCAAGCCGGGCCGACCAGAGTACGTGTCGGCCGGCTGTTCGACCTATCGAGCACGTAGACCAGGGCTATTCCAGTTAACTCTAGGGGAGGGACATGGACCTCCGGATCAGGTGGAAGTGGTAGGCTTTACTGCGACATTCCCCCTGATTCAGGCCCATCGCCCAGCCAAGGCAGGTTTCCAGGGACAGCGGCAGGAGTGGACGTGTCAACAGCACTGACAACAGTGTGAGGTTGAGCTAACATTGAGTCGAAGAGCCCCCTTTTTCAGGTTGTACCCAGACGAACATCTTTGAGATTGGGGGAATCCAATGGGGGACGCGCCCTCACCCATCTGGCATTGGATTTCATTTGGGACATAAGCAGCGGTAGAGATTGCTGGTAAACGCTGACTGACACACACGATGTGGTGTGAAAGAGAGAGAAGGGTGGGAGCCGTAAATGTGTATGTAAATCATTGTACTGTTGCACCGTAACCCCCTCCTTCCCCTCCTTCCCCTTCCTCCCCACTTCCTCCTCCTCCTCCTCCCTCCCCCTGCCCCCACAGCAAGCTGCATGCTTTCATCTGGGACTCTGCGGTGCTGGAGTTTGAAGCCTCGCAGAAGTGCGACCTGGTGACCACGGGAGAGCTGTTTTTCCGTTCGGGCTTTGGCATAGGCATGCGCAAGGACAGCCCCTGGAAACAGAATGTGTCCCTGGCCATTCTCAGGTCTGTCCCAGCCGAAGCTGCATTACTCGTATGACCTTTTTTTTTGTTTGTTTTTTCTTATCAATATGATTTCATGGTCACATATTGACCATTTATAGCCATCCAATACATTGCCTTATGTCACATCTTTGTATCTCCCCTTTCCTGCCCTGTTTGTCTGGTTGTCTCTTGTCAAGTGTATCACTGTTTGTCAGTACACGTGTCTGTACAGCTGTCTGTGCTTCATCTGTGTTGCTAGCTGGGAGTAAGCGGCTCAAACATTCGGTCATTTGCGGCATTCATTAACTCTGTTACCTCTCTCCCCACTACCCCCAACCCCCTGCAGTTCTCATGAGAACGGCTTCATGGAAGACCTAGATAAAACCTGGGTGAGATACCAGGAGTGTGACTCAAGGAGCAATGCCCCAGCCACACTCACCTTTGAAAACATGGCAGGTATGGTCCTTATGGCGTAGAGAAAGCGTTAAAAGTGATTGGACAAAAACTGCAGTGGTAAGGTACTGTAGCCCTTTTTTGTCCAATACCTTTACAAAATCGTTGTTTTAGTGTCAGCGTGGTGCTCTGTGGGTAGTGTGCCGTACAGTATCTTGTCCTGTGATTTCGTGCGGTTGTGGTTCTCTATTAATATTATGTAGTTTGCAGCAGTCGTCGTCAGTAGGAGCTGGTTGAGAAAGGAGGGCGACTACTGAGCATGACAGTCAGACCATGCGTTCATGCTTAGTGGGAGCGGGGGAGATGTAGACAGGAAACTCACGTATCCCTGTGTCTGCTCTGTTTCTGTTCATGTGTCCCTCCTTCACAGGGGTATTCATGCTGGTGGCTGGAGGCATAGCAGCAGGGATCTTCCTCATCTTCATTGAAATTGCCTATAAGCGCCATAAAGACGCCCGCAGGAAGCAGATGCAGCTGGCCTTTGCGGCCGTCAATGTCTGGAGGAAGAACTTGCAGGTAGGATTGATACCCTGCATCCACTGAAGGTGGAAGGGTCAAAACTGGGGTGGAAGAGAGCCAGAAAAACCTCCCTTGAATGAGGGTTGATTTCTGTTTCTCAACTCATCTGAGAACTTTGGGGTTTTTTTAAGTAGTGATCAAACCGGCAGATCACCATACAAGAAACAGTGATCTCTGATGCCTACATATAATGTAAGGCATGCTGAGTGGCCACCCTGTGGGTTTAAACAGTTCCCTGAGGCCAAATGCACCCGTGTCTCTTGTGTGTGTGCCTGCAGGATAGTAAGGAGGCTTCTGGAAGTCAAGCGGTGGCTGGAACTCCCTCTTTAGTATGTAGTAGAGCCATTTCCACCGTCATGTCACCTCTCGCTCTTGGCGTAACAATAAGATAATTAGAGATTCTCTCACACAATAAATCTCCAAATTAAAAATCTCCATGGCATGAACCAGTAGTTCTAAGCTGCTGCTGTGGCGCTATATTCTTCATAAGGTCATATGATTTGTACATGGAAAGCCAGCAGAAAAAACAAATTCCCTGCCAGAAACATTGAAAAAACATTATTAACAATGAATACTCTAAGGTTGATGCACTTTGCTCACGACCCCATTGATTTTCTTCTCTCTGGCAGCAAAACTAACAGCAGCCAAAAACTGATAAGACAAATAGAGCATAAAGAGCAAAATCAATGCCCTGGCACAATCATACGGCAGTGACCGTTCCACAATTGTCAGCATAAGTGAAATGTGCAATGCTGCAGCGCACAGTGTGTCTCCTTATCTACCGCAGTGTTCATGATGCAGACACCGAGCAAGAACTTAAAATCTCGCATGGCAAAGGCTTTGTGCAACATTGCCTGAACAGGCATCAATCTAAAGGCTCAGTTCACTCAAATATAATTTTATAAGTCCTTATTTTTATACTTGCTCTAGTGGTATCTAACTATGCAGCTAACTTAGATTCATTTTCAGGGGTTTTCAGAAACATTCACGTAATTAAAAAAACAATAAATGGAACTTCTTTGCAGTTTAAAGTCATTTTCATGGCCAGATACCACTATGAACATTTTTGTTTTTTGTTTTTTTTTGAATGAACTGACCATCTGAGCTATAATCAAGCGATAAGTTCCTTTGCTCAGCCAGTGAAGAACATGATTTCCCCTGCACTCTGATGCAATCAGTGCAGCTTTGAAGGTACAGGGTTTCCACATTTGATGGCCAATCACAGCCTGAGGCTGTGATGTGGCTGTGGCAGTTTGTCTGCTGTGTCTCTCTTGAACCAAGTGAAATGAGACAGCAGGGCTGGAGGAAGGTACAGTATAATTATCACAAGTGCCTGTCAGCAAATCAATGTCCTTCTAAAAGTGTCTACCATCAAACTGATAGCTGTATGTAACTGTCGTATGTGTCCTCATATAGATGTACATATAGATGTAGGCGCATACAGCAGATGAATGCATGCAGGGGGGCGTCACTGAGAAAGGAGAGGGACACACTAAACTGCCCGCAGACTAATGTAATTTATATCCATGTCAGTGATGATCATGCCAATTTCTCTGCATCACTAAACAAAGATGGCTCATGCTTGCTCATCTTGCTCATTCACCATCACTCTGGGCCCAAAAGCTAAAATTGCTAGACACACATTGCTCTAACTATAGCTATTACAATGGCGCCTTACGCAAGAAGCGCTGAGAGGACCCATGAAGTAAGGCTAATCAAATCTGCTTTGCATGAAAATTATTCAGGATCTTATTCACACTGTTTAGGTACGCTGATTTAATTACTCACAGTGATCTAAATTTCTGAAATTAAAAATGACAGCTTGGTTTTCTAAGGTACAAACTCAATCTAAGATCACAGTTTATGTGGCCTCTTCCTTCTCTAGTACAGCAATCACTAAAACCTCGATACCCATTACTGGCATCGTTTCGACTGCTTCCATGTGTGTTTTTTGTTATTATGTGCTTTTAAATGCCTCAGGTTGTATTATGCAAAGCAATGTGCAGGACTGTGCACCCACATACCTTCAAACAGAGGTTTAACTTCAGAGAAAGTGCACTTCTGAGTAAATCTGTTCACAAAGTGAAATCCTCACTAGTTGCCACCTTTGCATTATCTCTGCACCCGGTTATTTTTAAAAGCTAAAAGCTCTCAAACAAGAAGTTCATTAGGTGTCACACCAACATGGCATTGGTTTTGCAGACTTTTACTAAGAAATAAAAGTGCATGTGTGTAGGTTGCCTAGGATTGTAAAACTTTATAAGCTGTAGCAACAGACATGATGAGTGAGTAAAGGGTCTTTGGAGTAAAATTTATTTTTAGTTTTTTGAGTTCTATAATGAGAAATTCTAGTTTACTGGGGCATTTCCTACTTGTCAGAAGAAAATTGTACATAGTGTGATCAGCTACCTAATTTAGCTAATGCACATGCATTTTTGTGTGTGAGAGCATGTTATTTGGTTGCCGATGGTGCCTAAATGATATTAAGGCTTAACTGTCCCTTTTAAATAAAGGCATGATATATAGTAATGGGCCGAAGTGTCCGCTTATTCCATTATCCAATTTATAGAAAGCAAATCTTAGTATAAACAGAACCAGTATGACTTTAAAGTAAAAGTAGTTGTGCCTTTCAAAGTATGTTGGTTGGAGGGGAAAAGAATTAAGCCAAACCGATAAAGAAATAACCTAAATAGCAAACACAATTAATAAGTATAAGTGTTACACAGTCATCTATCTATCACTTTACCATAGCTGACTGTGAATAAATCGCCTAAGGGTGCGGCCACTCGAGTGTAACGATTGCTATAATTTATGTAGGGTGTGTAAGTAATAACTCATCTTCATCTTTAATAAAAGCTGTCAGTTACATTAGGACTGGGGCAGGGTTAGGGTTAGTGAAAGGCTGCTGCTGATCCACTCTCTCTGTTCTCTTTTTTAGAGGTGGACAATGTAGCTACAATGTGAACATTTATATTATAAAAAAGTTACATTGTGTTCCATTACTAAGAGACTACACATTTGTGGCTTCTACATCTGTCTTTTCAAACAGATGTTACTTAGAAGTGCACTGTCTGAACCAGATTGAACCTGATGATAGTTTGGGATGAAAACAAAGTGTCAGAAAGTCTCCTGCGTGACGATAACAGTGATGTTGTATAATGATGCTGGACTATGACAGCTCACATCTGTTTCCAACGGGAAACGTGCAGCCGATGTACACGGTGCAAGTCCCATGCCGCTCTTCATCTGATGGTCCAGCATGCCCTGCATGGCCGGGACTGTGCACACGCAGCGCCTCATCAGGGCTCTGGATGGCCGGGCTTCACTCCTGCAGTCTAACATGTGTAAGAAAAGGGGAAAGTAAAGATTAAACGAACACCTGACGTCACTTGGGCATTGATTTTCCTGAACCAAGACCAATACGCACGCTGACTTTAACCATTTACTAACACGAGATGTCATCTTCCAACAGGAAAAAGATATTTTTTGCACTAAAATCGAACGGTGCCGTGCACCAATCACTCCTCTGCCAGCTTTCATCTATCCTGCACATGAGATAATACCTGCTCGCCACCTGATATTATGTCATCAGGGGGTTGAGAGAGTGCTGGTTGGCGGGGTGATGGTGGAACAAATGTGCCCTGAAAGAGCCTAGTCATGTGACCTGATGAAAAAGGATGAACTGCGGGGCCAGTGCTGGCCAGGATTGATTTGTCGTGCTATTTGTTTTGTGTTACTTAATCTATGTCCCCCCTTTTATTCCTTCCCTCCATCCATAAAACGATTTGGCATGTTGAAATTCACACCACACTGCCCCGCCCACCCCAAGGGCCTCCCTTGCTGCTACTAATCTGTCATCCTCCACTTATACTTTACTAACATCCATCTTAGAGTGCTTTTTTATTAGAAGTAGCATCTTTTAGCTTTCATTTGCTCAGTTAATTATGAATTTATCATTTAAACACTGACTTTTGTTTTTGTGCTTTAATTTCAGTAGAAAACAGGCTTTTTTGTTGCTTTAGTAGACAACCATTCCTTCTTATTTTTATCTTTATGCTCTCCATCTCATCTCATTCCCTGGTGTGTGGGGTGAATTTCCATTATACCCCTTAAAGGTATAATGACGTTAAATGGGCTTTAATTACTGACTTATGTCGCTGTTGTTTTCCTTCTATGCATCCAATACTGTAGCTTTTTTATTATTATTTTTTTTTTGAACTTTTTATACCTGCCTGGCTTTGGATGTGAATGTTTGCTTTGCTAGTTTTGGGATTTTTTATCTGCCATTTTTGGTTCCCTTGGCTTTTGCTTAAGGATATTCTTTAAAGTAATAACAATCCAAGTGGATGGACATTTATTTTATTTTTCTTTTCTCCCCCTATGCAGCCCTCTTCCTCTGTAGAGACTCAGGATGTAAGAATACCTTAATATGAGTTCTTAATATGAGTTCTTTTTTTATTGTTGCACACAGACATCCAGTAATTGTGCTGAGAATAGCTGTGGGGCACTCTGATGGTATGAGGGAGGGAGGGCACCAAATTGGCTCACCATGTTGTAAGAATACGGTTAAAAGTGCTTCTTTTTCTTTATGTTTTTATTTTATTTTGACAGGTACGCATTTGAAGATGTTACCTGTGTGTTACTGAGTAAGAGTAGATTGAAGATTAAGCATGTGCTGAGATAAAGAAGTGGCAGCTTTAAAGTGTGTGTGCACTCACACAATAGCGAGTGTACGGGTAGACTATTTTAGATGGTTTAAAACCTAGGTATCACACCCACTGACATCTTTACTAGTCATCACTCATTCCAGTGCATTTCTAGGGCCAACTGAGTGTGTTTCTAGAGGACTACTGTGCCATCTTGTGCAGTCCAAGCGTGATTATGTTGCATAAAATGTAGACAAATGCCCTCATATCAGACTGAACAGACTTTGTTCACTCTCACATCTAACAAGCTTTATCCCCTTCTTTCTCCCTCTTTTACATTTCCAAATGGTGTAGTGTTTTTCACAAGGACCCTCCCAGTAATTAGTCTATTAAAAACACAAGGTAATCTATTGGGGTGGCAGTGGTTTTGGTGGTGGTGGGTAGAGAGAAAACGGGTGAGACTGAAACCACGGTTATCACCCCAGCCATAGAACATGAATAATGTTTCTACATATATTTATTTTAGGATAGGAAAAGTGGTAGAGCAGAGCCCGACCCCAAAAAGAAAGCCTCTTTTAGGTCCATCAGTACCACCCTGGCCTCCAGCATCAAGAGACGTAGGTCCTCCAAAGACACGGTAAGGAGACGGAAGAAGCGACACCTTCCCTTGTTTATTCTTTCCTCTCTTTCCTCTTCTCCTCCTCTGTCTCCGCTTCCATCTCTTTGTCTTTCGCTGTCCTCTCTGCCCCCATCCCCATATCTGACCTCAAAAGAGTCCCATGTTCCACTCACTCATTTCCACACGGCTCCGCTGGCCTCTGCCACGTGTCTGTCCCTTCACCATCGATCAACCATTACCATTTAGCTCTTATGGTTCCTCCACAGCATAGAGGGCATCAGTGCAGGATCTCAGGTCAGGCCAGGCCAGGAGCTGGGCTCTGAATTTGGAAAGGGAGCATCCCAAGTGTCCAGGATTTGGGGGAAAAGGGGGGAAGGATTTAATGGGATTAGTGTCTTCTGGAGGAAGGGGCGCGACAAAAGCAAGCAGTCTGCCAGTGGTGTTTTGTCTTGGGCTGCTCTTCCTCCCTGCCTCTGGTTTGGACGTGGATTCTGTCCGTATTTGGTGGTGATGATGGTGGTGGTGGCACTGTGGTACGTGTGTGCGTGAGTGTACCGTATGCGAGCGTGTCTGTTTATACGTTTCTGTTCATGTCCTGTCGTTTTGACTGCCTGATCCTTCGTATATCCATTGTTTCTTTGCACCAATCCTGCACTTCCTCTGTTTGGGTTTCAGCCGCTGTTGGTTTGCTTATGGTTTGAAAAGCATGCGCTGGTGTTCTGTCATTTTTTTATTCCCAAAACCCTTTTTTAAAATTTAAGGTGACGTCCAGCCCTCCTGAGAAGAAAACTAATGTGTTGTCATATTTTTCGGTGTGTCTATTTCAGGATTCCACTCATGGATTTCTATTAATCAATTTACTTTTTTGCGTTATCATATTTTGTTTGTCATAATTCTTGTTTTATTTCCAGTGTCCTTGTGGTCCGAACTGTGCATGCCTTTTGCAGGGTATATTTTCAGGTCGTGAAGACAGTCGACTTTAAGTTTTACATATTGTTTTTATTGTGCTAAAAACTCTGTGAAGCCTTAGACTCTCACTGTGATGCAAGAATAAATACAAGCTACTGCCCCCCCCCCTTCTTTTTATATCACTCCTTTGCTGCAGCACAATGAGAGTGTCAGGTTTTCTGCATTCCTTCACAGTTCGGTTGAAAGGCCCTGCTCATTGCGGTTTGGAGATTGCACTACACGAGCTTGGATCGCGCTGACAAACTGGTGACCGACGGTCATTTGTGCCCAGCTGATCTGCCAGGCATAGCTGGTTGTTAACCAAATCTGGGCTTTATAAAAGAATGGCAATAATTTGTGGAGATAGCCTTCATAGCCTTTTGCACTAACACTATGCTTTGAATGTGTTTCTCTGGAGAAATGTAGCCTATGGCAGCAAAGATAACAGCTTGCAACATTTAAAAAAAAGTTATGATTTGATTTTCTGTTTCTCCTTTCTTTCTCTTCTGTTAACTATCTGTTGTTGTTTTTTTGTTTTGTTTTGTTTTTTTAACGGATGTTTCAGCAATGAAGCCAAGCACCTTTACTCTTCCCCGGCGTTTTTCCAATAGAATTTCTTTCATTTTATGAGAAGAAGAGCGGGATCGCCACTGCCACTTTGTCTGTATGAGGTTTCGGATGCTGGCTTGGGAGCCCTATTGGGGGGAAAAAATGTCTCAAAGTGTAAAATGAAACAGGATTTAGTGTAATTACAAAAGATGCTCCAACTGAAAGACCTGCCATCTTCAGTCTTTGACCATTATTTTTGATTTTATATAAATGTTCTTCTTTTCTATTAATGGATATCAATGGACTTGAGTGTCAGTGTCCCTCACCCACATGCCACACTGCTCCTCTCTCCCTCTACAAGCATGCTAATTACTTTAACTGTCATAGATGTAGTAACCGTAGAAGTAGTAATACTCTTTGTAGCTGTTCCATATATGACAAAAAACCCCAACAAAAAAACATCATCATAGTTGTGCTGAATAAGTAGCTTTTAACTGTGGTTGTGATGTCAGTGAAGTGTCTCTCTTTTGCTGGTCCACTTGACCCCAGTAGGGTGCGCTGTTAGCAGGCCCTCAAGGTACAAGACATGTGGAGACCCAAATGGGGGCTGTAAGCTATGTGATGATGCAACTTGCGGGTCAAGGAGATGAGGGACATCCACTCTGACTCCTATTTATTACCTTAAAATAAAAAGCAACAATTTTCCCATTCAGTCTGGATGCCCCCACATCTGTCAGCATGTTAGTTGCATCATACCAACTTCTGAAACTCACATGCTTGAATGTATCGGCTCTATCGGCTTAAAACGAGAGGTGCTTAAATCAAAAAAAGTGACAAATGAGACGGGTACACCTTCCCTGTTTTGGTTCTGAACGTCATTAATGTGCAGTAGTAATGTGCTTAATGTAAAAAGAAAAGATGCTTTCCTGCATGCTTTGCAACACAGCACTGTGAGTCAGAATTTTGATTGGCATGTTGGAAATTAGCTGAATTATAAAGGACATAATGCAGTTACTCCACCCAATCTCACTGTGTTTCAAAACATGAAGCAATTCTACAAAAACAACATGTTCTGCAAACTCGATTTATGATGTATAAAGCGGATTCTGTAATGTAGGATTTCTGTGTTTCTATGTAAAAGATAACATTTTAAAAAATGGCTTACTGCTGCCAAAAGCACTAAAAAAACAAAAACACTCAAACGAAGCACATGCATGGATATGGGATCTTGCCTCCCCTCTCAGCATTGCAGAAGCCTATAATTAAACATATTCTGCTCTTAAAGAAGCACAGTGATGCAGGGATTGGACGTAAGAGTCCGACACAGCAGCACTTGTGCAATCAGCCCAAAATTCATGTTCTCCTCTTGAGCTAAATATAGAGAAGCTGCCTGTCTGCATGCACACAGATGACTGTGGGGGTGATAAATGAGCTGCCCATTTTATCCATGGCAGGAAGTTATCACCCAGTCATGTTGCTGAGGCAAAAAATAAAATAAAAAAATAAATGACTGCTGTTGTCAAGACTCTCGGGATCTTACGTCAGCTCCAAAACTAGCCCACCTCAGGCACAAACTGTTCTACAAAAATTCAGACTTTAAAGAAAATGACACAAAATTAAAGTCTGCCTGAGAGGGGTTAGAGCAACATCCGGCTTCTGCAGAACACAGTTGTTCCCTAAATTAAAATGAATATTTAGACAATGCTAGGACAACAACAACATCGGCAACAAAAGGGACACTAAATTTTGTCAAGAAATGACACCCTGTTATGTGTCTCTCTTCCTCCGCCCTGTTTTTCTTCACCTCTGCAGCAGTACCCACCCACTGACGTCACGGGCCAACTCAACTTGTCTGACCCGTCTGTCAGCACAGTGGTGTAAACGGAGAGGGCGACAATGAGGTTCACTCCCCAAGGAGAGGAGGAGAGGAAGCCAAAACCGAAGCTTTTATTTCACCGCCTGCCAGCGGAGCTTTTGAGGAAACTGCTTGCTGAGGAACTGGCTGAAAACACTCAACTTGCACCTTTCTTTTTCTTTTATCTTTTTTTTTTTAAAGACGAAATGACTTTAATGTTCGTAGGGTCCCTGAGCATGCACAGAAGAACCCATCCGACATATACAATCTTTTCCTTCTGTATATTATTACCTAACTTATTTAACGTTGTTTTGTCCCTTTAATTGCACACATTTACTTAATGTTTGATGTTTTCCAATTTCCCAAGCAGCTCTATAGCGTTTAGCAAGCCAGGTTAGTTCAGCTAAGTTTATGGATGAACCAGTTTGGCTGCGAGTATTGTACTGGACATTTCACTTCCACTTAGGGCCTAGAAGTCACAATATTTAATATTTCTTAACAACATATACTGCAATACAAGATGGTCTGTAAGCTCCGATGGAGGTCAAGTATTTTTTAATAGGATATACCTGTGTTTTTATCCACACTAATAATGGCACTACAGAAGGCAGTTGGCTAACCATGTCAACCAGAGAAGATGATGAAGGCATGGGTGTGCTTGTTCAAGGGTATACATCAGCTTCTGGAGATGAACAAATTGAACTTTTCCCCACTTTTATTTTGCACTAACCTCAAAATTTGCATGTGTTTCTATTTTTAACAACAATTCAAGTTTGAAGTATTTAGCTTTACTACTATTTATAGCACGACATATGCAGGTGATATAAGAAATCACATCCTACTTAATTAGTTAAATACTAGTGGTGTCTTTCATATTCAGCCATATTTGAGACAGTTGGCTGTGAGCCATGCTGCTGTTTTGGGACGCCCTCTCTCTTCCTCTCTCCTGCCGCCGCCGCTGCAGTCTTTCTCATTTCCAGTCTCCAAGGGGTTGCATCAAAGGGCCAGGTTTTTCATCCAACCAGCACTCGGTCTTTCATGCAAAACCTCCTCCCCTGTGCAGCGCCGGAGAACTTTTACACGAAGGAAGCCGAGTGAATTTGAAAGCTTTGCTCAGCTTGCAAGCTCATGTGCAGGTTTGGTTAGATGCAAAAACAGGCCGTTTCCCAATTTCTGGAGATGAGAAACCACTGCTCTGAAGAAAACTGTAACATTCTTTCTGGTGTATGGCACTGTATAGCACTTTATGATGAGGAGTCTCCCCAAACTGTATTTAAACAAAACACCGATTCCCAAAACAGAACGACAGTCATACTGTAAAGTATCTTACCGGTTTCCTTTTTAATTTGCTTTATTGAGAAAAAACAGAGCAGGATCTACAAAGTCTTTATAGGATTAAATGATTTTAATTTGAGCAAAGAGGTTGCTTCTGATCTCATTCAGGCCTGTGCATGCTTATGTGTTATTATTAGTGCTTTAGTTTGGATGCGTGCTGTTGCCATGTACAGTTAGCTGAGCCGTGAGGAGCACTTAAAGTCGAATGAAATGTAAATAGAGTGTGGCTCTGTGTAGATGAGGTTCATGAGCTCGTACAATGACTGCAGCTGGGAATGTCTTATACTATAGTTACACAAACACAAAACAGGTGTGATACACAGGCATGCATCAACACACACATATACACATGCATATACGCACACACACACACACGCACACACACACACACACACACACACACAAAAACATTAAGGGAAGATTCACTTGTTTTTCTTACCTTTTCCAGTGACGATCTTGCATTGAATCATGTTGTTTATACACCTGTAAATAAAATACACCTACATTGTCATGTCTAATGAATCCTTTGCTTTAATATGCTAAATATAAGGCTCCAACTAACAACTATTTCTCTCGTTAATGTCAAGTAATTCTTTCAGTTAATTGATGACATCTATACAATGTCATATAATCAAGGCAAGCAAAAAAAGTACAAATAGGGCTACAGCCACTCTATGCAGGTCTGTGAAAAACTTAGTGTATCATTACTGCATCCATAGAAATTAAGAGTGAAAGTAGGAGACATATGCTGCTAATCAAATTCACTTGATTAACTGATTGTCAGAAAATTTTGGCAGTTCTATAAACGCAGATGTTTTGGCAATTTGCTGGTCTTAAGCATCCAGGTGTGTAAACACAATACTACAGTCTTCTCAGGAGTGGGCATCCCAACAAATTCACTTTAAGGTCTGACTGTGCGATGCTCAGAGAAACAGCAAAACATCCAAGAGCTACATCTCAGACTCTACAGGTCTCATTTAGTATGATAAATGTTAACATTCACAAGTGCAAAGGTAGAAAAAAGACTAAACACATTTAAGAAAATGGTAGCATAACCCAGGTTCACACAGTTCCATCTGAACTATCCACAAGATTCCTGGAACTATGTCCTTCAGACAGATGAGACTACAGTAGAAATGTTTTGCCATAATGCACAGAACCACATTTGCAGTAAACAAAACACAGCATATCAGCACACACACTTCATATTAAATGCCAAGCATGGTGGTGGAGGGGTGATGATTTGGGCTTCTTTTTCATACACACCCATCTGAGCTTCCTGCACATGACTGCAAGAAGCTAATAACTCCTCTGTATACCAAAGTGATCTAGAGTCAAACCTGAGGCCATCTGTCCAACTAGCCAAGTCTAGTGATATAGGTTAAAGTTTGTGAATCCCCATAGCTTTGTTTCTGTTGTCTACATTTAGACTGTATGCTTTTACTCATTGTTATAAAAGTATAATGCAAAGCAAAGGTGTGTCTGAAGTACTTTTTACATGTTCTCCTCAGCTGCTTCTCAGTTTGGTCCCAACTGAAATATCTCAAAAAGCAGCCATAAAATCTTTGTAGATATTAACCATAGTACATTTCTGCATTGTAACATGGATCTCATTCGCAGGTCAACATGACAGCAGTATTGCTGTGAGTATATTAGCATGATTAGTAACATTATCGATTAGTTCAGAAGGAGTCTGCTAGCCAACTTGTTTTAGTTGCATCTGTTAGTTGACATATTTAGTTATTTTGGTTAATAAGATAAGATAACCTTTATTAGTCCCACACGTGGGAAATTTGTTAAATTTGTTAAATATCCACAAGGGTTATGAAACCAGCTTTTAGGTTTTCCTCTAAAACTCTCAGTAGAGTTACTCATATAAAATAGCTGATTTAAACTTGTATTTCACAGCAGCTTTCCTAATGTAAGGGTTAATAATTTGACATTTCAGCAGCTGTAATTATACCACTGTTTTCTTGGATGAAGCATAGCGCTAACATCAAAATCACATTAAGTGTAATCTGAAATTTAATTATGAGCGTCATCTTTGGTCATATCTCAGCTGTCACTATTAATTAATGCAAATGTTGCAGAAGCAGGAGGTGAGATATTTGTCTTGGTGCACTGACTTTCTGTCCTAATCATAGCAGACAGTCTGTCAGAGTCGTTATAATGCTCAGCCATCAACCAACAAGCAGATTTCAAGTCCTGAGATGAGACCACTGTATGTGCACAATATGTTTTGGGATTTGTGCTCAGGACATTTGCAGGTTTGCTTTTAATATGCAGTGCAGTCATGCAGTTTTATAAAGGTATGTAAGTCAATTATTTCACACATACATACAAAGTGTTGAAATTGTATTTTATACTTTTTCAGCGTAATTTTAAATATAAGGTCCAAATAAATGTCAGTGGAAGTGAGGCTGAAAAAGCAAAATAACCTTGTAAGACAGACCAAAACCTTTAAGATCTGCCAAATCAACAATCTAATATACTCTTAAAAACTTTGGATACACTGGCCAGGTCAGCAACACTGAGGGGCCTGAACGACCACAGAAGACAACCTAAGTGCATGATGACCGATTTTTTCCGATGGTTAAGAAAAACACCATCAAAACATCTAACCAAGTCAAGAACACATTCAAGGAGGTAGGAGTTTTTTTTTTTGTTAAGGGCTACAAGCAAAAGATGCCTCATGTGAATACAAAGCATTTATAATAAGGTGAAACCCAACAGTTACATTAAAGAACAGGAAGGCAGATAAGACTTTACCAAAACAAAAACATCTAAAAGAGCCTGCATAGCCCTAAAACTAAGTCTTTGGATGGATGGAAGGAGGAATGAATATATCTACACTGAACAAAAATATAAACGCAACACTTTTGTTTTTGCTCCCATTTTTCATGAGCTGAACTTAAAGATCTGAAACATTTTCCACAAACACAAAGGACCCATTACTATCAAATATTGTTCACAAATCTGTCTAAATCTGTGTTAGTGAGAACTTCAGGTTTGCCGAGATAATACATCCCACCTCACAGGTGTGGCATGTCGAGGTGCTGATTAGACAGCATGAACATTGCACAGGTGTACCTTAGACTGCCCACAATAAAAGGCCACTCTGAAATATGCAGTTTGATCACACAGCACAATGCTACAGATGCCGCAAAACTAGTCAGTATCTGGTGTGGCCACCATTTGCCTCACACACACACCTTGTGAGGCAAATGGTGTGCAATGGGCATAGAGTTGATCAGGTTGTTGATTGTGAGCAGTGGAATGTTGGTCCACTCCTCTTCAATACTTGTGCAAAGTTGCTGAATATTGGCAGGAAGTGGAACACGCTGTCATATACGCCGAGCGTCCCAAACATGCTCAATGGGTGACATGTCTGGTGAGTATGCTGGCCATGCAAGAACTGGGATGTTTTCAGCTTCCAAGGAATTGTGTACAGATCCCTGCAATATGGGGCCGTGCATTATCATGCTGTAACAGGAGGTTATGGTCATGGATAAATGGCACAACTATGGTCCTCAGGATCTCAACACGGTATCTCTGTGCATTCAAAATGCCAACAATAAAATGCACTCGTGTTCATTGTCCATAACCCCACCGCCACCATGGGCCACTCAGTCCACAACATTGACGTCAGCAAACTGCTCATCCACATGACGCAACACAAGCTGTCTGCCATCTGCCCTGAACAGTAAAAACATCTGTCAACAGAACACCTCTCCAACGTGCCAGATGACATTGAATGTGAGAATTTGTCCACTCAAGTTGGTTAAAGTGATGAACTGCAGTCAGGTCTAGACCCCGATGAGGACAACGAACATGCAGATGAGCTTCCCTGACACGGTTTCTGACAGTTTTTGCAGAAATTCTTTAATGCAAACCGATTGTTGCTGCAGCTGTCTGGGTGGCTGGTCTCCACCTGGTCGACCATCCTGGAGGTGAACATGCTGGATGTGGAGGTCCTGGGCTGGTGTGGTTACATGTGGTCTGCAATTGTGAGGCTGGTTGGATGTACAGCCAAATTCTCCTAAACGCCTTTGAAGATGGCTTATAGCAGAGAAATGAACGTTCATTTCACAGGCAACTGTTCTGGTAGATTCCTGCGGTCAGCATGCCAATTGCATGCTCCCTCAAAAGCTGCGACATTTGTAGCATTGTGCTGTGTGATCAAACTGCATATTTCAGAGTGGCCTTTTATTGTGGGCAGTCTAAGGTACACCTGTGCAATGTTCATGCTGTCTAATCAGCACCTCGACATGCCACACCTGTGAGGTGGGACGTATTATCTCGGCAAACCTGAAGTTCTCACTAACACAGATTTAGACAGATTTGTGAACAATATTTGATAGTAATGGGTCCTTTGTGTTTGTGGAAAATGTTTCAGATCTTTAAGTTCAGCTCATGAAAAATGGGAGCAAAAACAAAAGTGTTGCATTTATATTTTTGTTCAGTGTACTTAAAGTAGTAGTTATTTTGTTATACATAATAATAATGATAGCTGACTTCCAGATGCTGTTCGTGCTGGCTCACTGTCACACTGCCCTGCTTTACTGAGACATCTGAATAGAACAGACCCATTGTTGTCATTATTGGCGACACTAGTGCTTTTTCGACTGCAGTAAATTATACTGACTGCTGTGAAAAAGGCCTGTGACACAAGGTTTAGATGAACAGCAATAACCTTTTAGTTTATGGGAGACAAAAACTCTTAAGGTATGTAACAGGATTCAAGCAAACAGACAACAGAGCATGCAAAAACAAGCCTAAGTTTCCAGAAAATTGGAAAGAAATGACTTATACGCACAAAACATGCTATGGCCTGCTGTCATGTGTGTGAAAAGAACTGGCTCCAGAAGGAGATGTCTGGAAAGTCACGCCATCTGGATTATTTAGGCTTAGGCCCAGAGGTTAATAAAGTTTTGTCGTACAACCTATCCCACAACCTGGAGTTGTGAAATAAGGAAATCTTGGAAATGACCCAGGTAAGCTTTGACAACAGATATATCATGGGAACTATAAAGGATTTTGAAAAGTCTAAAACCCTCTCCTTAGAGTGCCATTTAGTGTAACCAAATGCTGAATAAGAAAAAATTGTATCTTCCTGTCACTTAAAGCACAAAGTCTTATTGTTACTCACTTTAATTCTTTCTTCCCCTTGTATAGACCAATATCACATACAGAGGGTCAAAGAGCCTCTGTATGTGATATAGAGAAAAAAAAACATAGTAAAACACAAGGTGATAGTACTTGTCACATGTCCTGGTCATATCGTTTTGTTGCCACCTCCTCCTCCAGCAGGAACTTGATACATGGTTATGGTTACCATGTGAATCTCTTTTTCTGTTTTTGTTTTCTTTTTACCTTCTCTAGTCTGACCTCTCCCAGTATCTCCTAACCTTTTCTGGTTACAAAGAAGGTCAAGGTCAAACGCTTAGACAACCTAGGTACCCACGTCCCCCGAGGTTTGGTATATTGCTGTGAAGTTTGAAGACATTCCATAAAAAATATTAATAATAATATAAAATTTTTCCTGAGTTGCACATTTGGTGTGACCTTGACCTTGACGTGATTTCTACCAAAATTAAATCAGCTTGAGATGTTACTGGTATCTACCAACACACAAAATTTGAAAACAATACTTTACAAACTGTGAGTCTGTTGGGTCTGTGTTTCCACAAGCCCTGCTAGTTTAGAAACTTATTCTCGTTAACGACAAAAACAAGACAAACATCTTTTACTTGCTAGCAAGGGAAGTCTTTGGTCAAGAACCAGCTCACGCTCCTAACCTGTCTCATGCCCAAAATCCTTCAAAAGAGCAGCTGTCCCCGTAGCTATTTATTAACAAACTGTTACAATACACATCACAGCAAAAGCACCTCCCCTCGTAAGACCCCTCTTGGTTACAAAGACAAGGCACTATGTGTGTGTATGTGTAAGCACCTATATGCATGTGCAAGAACGTGTGTGTGTTATGTGAGAATGTGTGTGTGTGTGTGTCCTCCTGCTGACCAAAAGGGTCATAAAAGCAGGAAGCAACATCACAGGAAACAGATCTTTCAGATAGGATGTATCTGCACCTCCCCCAGCACAGAGTGGCTGGAGAGGTGCTCAGGATCAAAGGAATGTCTTGATCCTACTGCTTGAACCAAGACTGTACAAATTTAAGAACATAATGACAACATTCAACAATTAGACTTAACAGAGTCCCAGACTGCTAACAAACAGACAGAGAGACAAATGGACAGAACCGATGACATACCCTTTGAGGGAAGAAAAACAATATCTGTTCATTTTCTCATATCTGTCATTTAGGCTTCTATGGTCTTGGCTCATTATCGAAGTTAGACAGGCATACATTTATTACCAGCGGCTTAATCACTCTATTTGTGAATGCGTTGGGAAAGCAAGGAATGGAAAGATAATGGTATTTTATTATTTGTCACAATGGCAATAAATGTGTCTATTGATGTGAAGTCACTAGAAGGGAGGGAATGATTTAGCTTTGTGATACATTATATGCATTAAAGTGCTGCATTTATTCCATGTGCCATTTACATCTCACGTCTTCCTGAAGACAGATAAGCTCATATGGAATATTGACAGTGAATGATGCACAAATAACAATTTGTGCTATGAGTGATGATGTGAAGAGATGATATTCAGAAACTCTTTCAAAATAACTCATTATATATTCTGCTAAATTTAGAGCTTGTCAAAAAAAAAGGATTTCAGCGAAAATAGACTTTAAAAAAGCACTTGTACAAACAAAGTATAGGCCTCTGGTGAAAAGACATCATTCAAAAGAGAACAATTTGCAAGTCGGGTTTAAGGCTGCACCTATTCAAATGCAAATACTGGTTGAAAACAACCAGCTCTGCAGCTCTTCAGTCCAGAAACTAGGATTTCTGTCAGTTTAAACCACCCATTTCCATTCATGATTGAATAATTATGAATCATATGTTTTCCTTTCTCTGTTGAATTAACAATAAAGTGCCTGAGCAGCAATTAGTCAGTAGCTCCACCCAAGCTAACTGCTGAATATAAATGAACAGCAGGCCACTCCATTCTCTGCAGCTCTGGCCATGGCAAAACATTTTTCCTTCCATGGTTCGAGTAGCCTTGGAGCCATTCCCATTCAGTAGAGGCACATTGAAAAGGACTTGGCTGGCATTTAAATTCAGGTCTGACTTTGCTTTCTCAAGTAAAATATACAGGACACAAGGCAATGTAGCAGATGAAGAATATAGTGGACTTATTTGCATCTAATCTGGGCTCATTTTGGCATTTATGGCAGTTGTGGAACTGGTAAATATGTGTCTTGAGCCAGATTTGATATGAGCTACAGCAGGCGCAAGTGTTGACATCTGGCTTTGGTAAGGTGGACCTTTGGCTGAGCTGCAGCGGCGAGACTCACCTTGAGTCAACATGATTGGTCGAGATATCTGTCTGGTGGTAAAGACATAAGAGACCTATTGAGGCAAAATCGTGGAGTTATACAGATTCTTGGATTGAGACAGGATATAATAGATGCTGACGTAGTGACGTTTGAAAAGGTTTAAAATTGTGACTTTCACATGCAGATAAAAATAGACAGTACAACTTCCACTCCACTTCTTCTTTGTGACAATATACACTCACAGGACACTTTATTAGGTACACCTGGCTTGTACTGGGTTGGCTCCTTTTTGCATTCAGAATGGCTTAATTCTAGAAATAGAATTCATAGATTGCATAGATAGATAGATGCATAGATTCATCAAGTTGTTGGAAACATTCCTCAGAGATTTGGGACCTTTTGACATTAGAGTATCACACAGTTGCTGCCGATTTATTGGTGGCTCATCCACTTTGCATTTTGCATTACGACAAATATCCACATGACTGACATGATACCTCGGGTGTTTTGCATTCACTGATCTAAATACAGGTGACAAAGGGAAA
The DNA here is from genome assembly GCF_051167445.1 of Perissodus microlepis. Taxonomy (NCBI): domain Eukaryota; kingdom Metazoa; phylum Chordata; class Actinopteri; order Cichliformes; family Cichlidae; genus Perissodus; species Perissodus microlepis. The sequence goes on along the minus strand of NC_140467.1, from coordinate 33,709,232 downwards.
ACTAAGACGTCTTTACTTTGCGTTCCTTTGGTAACGAGCTCCCAGTCTCTTGATCCAATATTCTTCCACACGGTATTCCTTTTTTGTTCTTTTGTTGGTGGTGGTACGAAGCACTACTCACTGATTTTAAGTTGGGTTGACATCTGGTGAAAGGCAAATCTGGAGCTCTATCAGCAGTGAAGAAATGTTTGATTGTACACTAAGACAGGTGAATTTTATCTACATATATTTGGACAGACATGCTATTTTTCTGATATATTTACCAAAACATATTCATATTACAAATTTATGTTGATAAATCACAGAGAGGCGAAACTAAAAACAGACTGCAACTTAAGACAAAAGCAACATTTTTCAAATTTACATACATTTGGAAACTTCATAGGTTTGACACTGCAGCTTTATTATTATGATAAGAATAAAATGCCTTATTGAAAAAAAAATCATAAATAACTTTTTTCAATAACTAACCTTTTCACATATTACGTAATATACTTCCTTATAAGCTTGCACTTGTAGCTGTTGCTCTCTTGGTGTGACGTATACCGGGTTGCGTGTTCTCAATTAATCATCAGTAAATCATTCGAATGATTTACACATGGGCACACCGCCTGATCTGGAAACAAATCCAGCATGCACTGTTCGGATTGGGTAGCTAAAGACTCCTTTTCTCCTGGATGTCTCACTTCTGCAGTGTTTTTTTTTTAACTACTCCTCCGGTTATCTGGCAGCCAGCCATTTCTCCCAGTTGGCCGCTATTACAGTAGGTAGACGCTTGAGTGTCCTGCAGGCGCAGAGAGGAGTTGCGCTTCACGCTTTCGCTTCATGGCTCAGCGGTCTACTCACCTTGTCCCCATCGCGCTGCTGGTGTTTGGACTTGCCGGAATCCTGCTCCTTACTATTTCCACCGAGAATGTTCAGGAGGAACCTGAGCTCAGGGTAAGGTCGGATCGGTGCGTGTCAGTGTGTTGTGTGAAGGGTGTGAAACAGGTGGTACATTTAAAAAAAAAAAAAAAAAAAAAAAAAAAAAAAAAAAAAAAAAAAAAAAAAAAAAAAAAAAAAAATAATAATTAGATAAATAAAATAAAAATAAACGTGGGATCAGGGAATTCGAGGACATTAGCCTTGATACCTGGATGTAACAGCCAGTGACTACTCTTGTTTATTGTCCGGATTAAGCTCTGTTTTATGTTTATTTATGGCCCCATATTTTGAATTTACATTTTGTATTATGCTTAATTTTTATAGCCTAATAGGGCCGTGTCAGTTGCAAGTGGCTTGCTGCAGAGCCATTCAACACCAAATTCTGTTACTGCTGATCCCTCATTTTTGTGTCACCAGCTTAATATCCCATGGTTCCCTTTTATAATGTAGCTCCCCTTCCACCCAGCAATAACGTGGGAATCCAGTCTGAGAAAGCAAGAACAAAGGTTTTCTTCTACTTTTTTCCCGAGGAGACAAATGCAACAGTGTGTTGAAAGGACTGAACAGACAATTAGAGCGTCTCGTGTTTTGTTTGCCAAGTGTTGGGATTCCTCACAGCCGAGTGCACAGCAGTAATGAAGAATTATTATTAGGGGTGATTAGGAACATGTCTGTATAGTGTTGCTGTTCACCTGCAGCACTGATATGAGACGCGTGTGGTCCCTTCCCTTTGCATTGTCGGTCACATGGGTTCCCGCGTGGCCAGATTTCAGCACACTCTCCAAGTTCCTTTATTTTCAGAAGGCATTGAAGCTGTAATGATTTGATATTTACTGATCCACAGCAGCACAACGCAGACCTGCAACTGAGCTCAGAATTGAAATCTGTCTGGCTGCATAAACCTTTCCTTTAAATGAATCTGTGTTAATATTACAAGTTCAGGATAACTTGTAGCACCCACACTGTAAAAAAAATTTCCAAATAAAATTTGACTCCATTGTTTTGGCTTCTTAGAATTACAAATTATAGGCATGCTACTTGTTTTGGGGGGGGGGGGGGTGTTTGTCATAACTTCATACTTAAGCCTCTTATTACTCCGTTTCCCAAAAGCTGGGATGCTGTTTGCTTGTCTTCAAATCACTCTAACCATATATTGAAATGTCATACCACGTATGCAGTTGTGAAACGTAACCCATGATGGGTCTTGGTCTTGTGACATGCAGGCATATAAGATGATGTCTGAAGTTCTGTTTCTGCAGATACTAATTGTTTGTTTTTAGCCAGAGCTCTTACTCTACTTGTTTGTGCAAGCCAATTGTAACACAGCAGTTTATATGGCAGGCAGCACAACTGGAGTGTATGAAGTGCATTTAACTAAAAGTAAGGAAAAATTATTAAAATGTATTTTAGTTGACTATAATGCTTTATGCTATTAAAGTCTTACTCCTCAATTTATGGATTTTACACTCGGGTCATTCCATTTGAAATCTGCAAATTTTTAAACTTTTTCTGATCGTCCCTGATTTACCTAAAAATGCAAATCCAGAATAAAAACTGGCTGAAAAAAGTATTTAAAAAAAAAAAAAAACGTAAGAATTTTATCTCATCTCGTTTTTTCTATGTGAAGGCCTGTTGTTGTTGTTGTTTGTTTGTTTTTTACTCTTGTTTTTGTGTTGAAGTATGTATCTCAAATTGTAGATCCTGATTCATTTTGAAGGCAACAAAAACCAGTTAAAATTCAGGTTTATCTTTCATAGTATGTGTGACATTAATTTTCAAACATTGCTTCAGATTTCAGTGTGAAATAAAACAACCTGAAAGTGGGGCAACAGGATGCCTTTTAAATTAATATATAAAAGTATTTAAGAGCTGAAGCTAAACTTTCACAGAAATTATTCTGTGTCCAAACTTTGGTTTGTTGGTCGGAGAAGGTCAAGCAGATGGTCCATGTTGATTTTTAGATGAAATGACTCATTCAAAATCATTTTCTTTAGCCTTGGATTTGTTTTTTGGGGTTTTTTTTTTTTTTTTTTTTCCTCATAGGGCCAAAACTTTGTATTATTTAAGCAATGTGGATTGATGTAGTATTTGCATTGCACAACTCCATTAAGAGGACTCCATAGACAAACACAAATTGATTTAAAATAAAATAAAAATGTATTATGGATACTGAGATATTTTATACATGTGCAGGGGGAGAGAGAGAGGATACATAAAGGAGCTGCCAGGTAGGAAAACAGACGCAGAAATCAGAGGCAGTTCATGGATGAAGGACATGCAGAGAGTTAGTGTGACCGGGGAGGGTGCTACAGATGGGGTGAGATGGAGGCAGATGTGGCAACCCCCTAAAGGAAGCAGCTAAAAGAAGACGAAAACATGTTAGGACATCAAAGTCCTATTTTTATAAAGATCTTATACTGCTGGATTATAGTAGAACTTCAATTGAATCACTGTTTTCAAATCAAACATGTGATCTCGTACAATATAAAATCCATAAGGCTCTTTTTATGATTGCCAGTTGACCTCATTTCTAGCCAGATGGTGAAGGTCACATCGCCACGATCCTTAAAGTCATTTTTGCTACTCTGCTATATTAAGTTGAGGTCTGCTTCAAAGCGGTTGCCACAAAAATCTTTGTAAAGGGTGGAAAAAATTTATTTTCACTGCTTTTTCTCCTGAATTTCCCTTCTCTGTAGTATGGGATTGTCCTGGATGCTGGATCCTCACACACATCTTTATACATATACAAGTGGCCAGCAAATAAGCAAAATGGCACAGCCGTGGTCACCCAGCATAGCAAATGTCACGCTGAGGGTAGGTATCATAAGTAGCACTTCCCACACCAAAAACATTGGTAGAGTTTTGCTTGAAAAACAAAGGGTGCTTACAGCAACAAATATTTGCAGGAAATCGTGCAGACTTGTTTGACACATGCGTTCATTTGAAGCTGGTGCAGTTCGTTTAGACAAATGGAAAAGTTGTCATATTTAAGTATATGCAAAAGTTGTATAGCATATGGACAATAGATGCTCAAAGTTTGAATGGTAATTGAAACATCAATGAAATTGAAGGCGTTTTAGGGGGGGTTCCCTTCTTTCTTTCTTTCTTTCTTTCTTCTTTTTTTTTTTTTTTTTTTTTTTTAATTGCAATTTTTACACACAAACTTTGGGAGAAAGAGGTCAGGATATTGGTTTGTTTTTTTTTTTTTTGTCTGCAGCTGTTCTTTCCCACACAGCAGGAAATAGTCTGCCTAAGATTCATTCACGGTATTGGAAAGGTGTGGAAGCTGAGGGAATTTTCAGAAGGCCATGTATCCAGTATTTGTAGGCTGAATTTCGGCTAAGTAGCGTGTCTGCTAGTCGTTTTAAATCTTTAGCTATCTTAGCTGCAATATCATATTCCTCTTCCATCCATTCTCATTAGTTTTTATCAAACAATCCACATTTCTCAGCCAGTCTTGTAAGTTTGTTTCAGGATCTCCCTGTGTGCGCTGTGTCAGTTAACAGTAGTCCTCCTAAATCTTGACAACCCAGCTGTGGATGATAAAAGATTGAGTGATCTAATGAGAAGTAGCCTTTATTGTGCTAACAAAGACGACTAACCAGTTTCAACATAACTTTATACATTCATTATAAATGAACTACTCTTAAGTTAAACCTATTAGGTGTAGTTCATCTCATTATTTCATAACAATGTACATGCAGTTTACCTTTCATCTAATGGAAGAGTACTCTGTAAAACTCATTACACTACATAGTAATTTATATACTTGGTTGATAATTGAGAAATATTGGAAATCTTAATGATGAGTTGGTTGTGGGAAAGTCTGCATGGAGTTTTTTCTGAATGAGTTATTTTATTGCATCACTGCACTGATGTCAAAGAAAATGTTTGCCTAGCAACAGTCATGAGTCAGGATCGAGTCAGAGTTGAGCTTTGTGGTTTGCCACTCCTGCCCTGTAAAAGGCTTTTATTCCTGTGTTAAACAAACAACTTTTTTCCCCTTGTCATTCATGAGCACGGTGTTTATGCTGACATGTTTCATAATAAAATGATCCTAAGAAAGGATTTGTAGATGGATGTCTCGAGGAGGAAATATGCGTTCTTATTTAAAGTGTTTTTTTCCAAATAATTTTTTTCTGAGTTAATGCAGATAACTTGCTTTAATATTACTTATTCTGTGACTTTAGATAACGTTAATATTTTAAAATTTCACACACAATTCAGTAGATTTTCATACAGCTGGCTGAGAAGCTGGGATAGTAGTTGGATTCTTTTGTATTGCAACACCACAAGGATATGGGTCACAATTGCTAACACTGATTTTTGTGAATATTACACCAAGTTGATTATGTTATCAAATAGATTTTGTTTGTTCGACATGTTCATCATTCGCTCAGGTGAAGGAATTGCAAGTTATGCAGGTCAACTGGGAGCAGCAGGGCAAAGCTTAGAAGCATGTCTGGATCACGCAGTGAAGAGCATCCCAAAAGACAAGCACCAGCTCACACCTGTGTACCTGGGAGCCACAGCCGGCATGAGGCTTCTGCAGTAAGTCGTGTCTGTTTTGTTTCCATGTGTTTTAGTTATGCATCACCTTAATTTTGATCCTGTTCCAAGTAAATCTTGTAATAATGCTAAAATGGCAATCCATACTGGCCTTTTTAACCGGCTTACACATTCATTAAACAAGATGAATCTCATGGATATGAATAATGTGTTGGGAATATAATTATTTCTGTGCCAAATATAGCAAGTTTCTACAGTGCAGAAGAAATCAGAGAGAAGTGAAAAAAGCTAAAAAGCTAAATGTTGTTTAAGAGTTCTCAGAGTAGCTGTTGCACTGTTTGTTGTAATGACTCCACTGGACAAACCTAACCAGCTTCATGATATTGCCACCTACAATGTGTAATTGTTGTCAGTTGTGTTGGCATGCAGTGAATAGCCCTGTTTGACTCCTGGATAATAGACTAAGAGGTCCTGCTTCAGAAAATGAGAGGTATCCACCAAAAATGGTCTCCCCTAGATTCAGTTTCTCTCTTGCAAATTTCCTACCATCATAACGTGTTTTCTGTAAAAGAGCTGCTTAAATGTAATCCTTCATTTAAGACCATTTTAGCCAGATTATTTTAGCGGCAACCCTTGTTGCATTGAATGGTCTGAGGATGAAAAAAATATAAACACGAGGAATAAGCAGTGATTGCAAATTTCATAGGGCTGACGTCACATGTTTCAGGATAATTTGGCTGTATTATGTTATTTTAAAATAAGGAAATTACTTTAAAAGTGTTTGTAGCCACCTGCAAGCACTTAAGCCTCTCCTCCCTCTGCATTTCTTATTGGAAAGACAAACACATCTAAGGGTCTCTCAAAACCTGTAGATCCCCTCAATATCCACACACTGAAGTTCACAGAGAATTGATTGGACAGTGCAAAGTTGTTTTATGTGTTGATCTCTAGTATCCTGAGCAGGATATGTTTTACATTTGTACCAGTTCTATTGTGCCTGGTGGAGGGCATGCAGCAATGGGGTCAAACCAAAGTCTATAAAGTTAAAAGCATTCAGTGGGGATGGTGATGGGGCATTGAGACATGTAGATAAAGTTGAAGGCATGAGTGTTGAAAATGCAAAGCATTATCGAGAAGAGTTTAAATGTATTCAAATATTTGGTTTAGTGGCTTAACGTTGCCTGCAGACAGGAAACCATCTTTTTATTTTCAGTTTAGCCAGCAAAGCTGCCTGATTGGGTTTAGGCAGCTATCAAGTATGGATTTAAACATCTTGTCTGGAAGAAGGCAACCTGTCCTTGTATGTGTACCATAACTCAATCAAATATGCAGCGGAAAACAGCTGGACAGTCACTCAGTCTAACTTGCATGCATGCGTAAATCATTTGATTCTTGCAAATGTGTTTTAAAAGCTGTTTTGTCACAAATGCATTTCCATACACAAATACACCACCTCATTTTATAGTTTGAGCTGTTTTGTTTGTGGGTTTTACTGACGAGTATCAGCATGAATGTTTACTGAAATGTTTTTCATGTAGCACTGACGCTAAACTTTAATGTGACACACAATCTTGACTTCAGCTTATTCTAAAGTCTATTTATTATTATAATAATAATAATAATAATAATAATAATAATAATAATAATAATAATAGTCATCATCATCTTTTTTAAATTTACTGGGAGATCTAAAGACCTCATAAGGATGACTTATAGCTTGGAAAAGATTTCATATAATTTAAATGTTAGTTTTGACTTTAATCTGTCCTTTAGTTCCTGTCTGCATATTTGTCTCATGCAGAGGTAATGAACAGATTAAAAATAAATAAATAAAAAATCAAAACGTTCTATAGTACTTATAGTAACTTTGTTATTTAATGTCTTCTTTGCCTTTTCTGTTATGAAGCAATTAAGTAAATGTTAATCTTTGGTGGGCGTTTCTGCTCCCCTGGCCTTATGTTTGACACCCCTGATTTGCAGTTTTAAAACTTGTGCCTGAAGCTTACAGTTGAAGGCATAAAAATAACACTTTACTTTTTTTTTTTTTTTTATAATGAAGTGTTCATAATTATCATCATGATCATCATTCTTCCTAATGATTTGGTGAAAGTCTTATCACTAAAAATCTTGATTATATTTGTTTTGTGTGTGTTGTTGTTGTTGTTGTTGTTGTTGTTGTTGTTGTTGTTGTTGTTGTTGTTGTTGTTGTGTTGTTTTTTTTTTGTTTTGTTTTTTTTTTGTTTTTTTTTTCCCCTTGTTCAGTTTATCTAGTCCAGAGCTGTCCACTCAGATTCTGAAGGAAGTGGAACAAAAAATCCAGTCCTACCCTTTCGACTACCGGGGAGCAGCCATACTGAGTGGCAAAGAAGAGGGGGCATATGGATGGGTCACAGTTAACTATCTCTCAGAGAACTTTATTAAGGTATCCAAGTGTGTAAATGTGAAAATCAGTACGAATCTGCAATATTATTTATGAGGAGACTAGAAGTCAGTTATTGCTGTCACTGTGAAACTTCACCAGCAAATTGATAACATTATGAGAGCGTTTGTATTGCAAGTTTTCTGAAAATGGCTTTATATATTCAGTAAGGCATTAGTTTAATTTGTAAATACTTTTCCAAAACAGAGATGCAAACATTGGATGAAGCCAGGTTTTTGTGACTGTTCCTTTGCAGTATGGCTTTGAGGGGCACTGGTTCAGCCCCAGCAGACCGACAGTGGGAGCTCTCGATCTGGGTGGCGCGTCCACGCAGATAACATTTGCTACTCAGGAAAAAATCGAGAACAAAGACGATCTGATGAAGCTGCGCCTTTATGGTCATGAGTATACTCTGTACACACACAGCTTCCTGTGCTATGGGAAGGACCAGTTCCTCATGACACTGCTGGCTCATATAATGAAGGTAGTGTAACGTGACACTTAAATCACAAGAAAAGCTCAAAAGAAAAATCCTGTCCACAAAATGACTGTTTTTCAGGATTTTACATCAATTACTTTTATACATGAAGTCAAGTCAAGTCAAGTCAAGTCTTGAACTAATCAATTGATCCAAAACAAGATTCATCCCAAACCTAACCAGTCACTAGGCCTAATCAAATCTTAGATCTTGCCACAACAAACACAGAATGACTACAGGGAGCAAAGAATAGAGCTGAGATGTTGCTGCTGCCAGAACCAGACTTTCTAAGCAGCACCAGGAATGTTGCAGCAGAGCCAATCAGCAAAATGCTGAGATTTAGAGAATGTCACTAAGTTATTCTTCTACCCACAGTAAAAAAACAAAAAAAAAAACAAAAAAAAACCACTTGGGTCATAACGCGAACACAGACTGCCAAATACATACAGAAATGATGAAGAAGGGGACAGGCCCAGTGATTTCTGAAACTCCTTTTCTGAAATCGCCACTTCAGGTTCTCCCTGGCTTCAGTCTAAAATGATGCATAGTATTAGACTTTAGCTTTGTAACACAGAAATGTTCACTCCTATAATAGAATAACGTAAGTGTAGGTATCTGGCTTTAAAACTGGCACACATTAAAATTAGTTACTAGGAACTCCATTCAGTAAATGTCAGCTGCAAGTTAAGGTAGAAACATGCAGCTATGTAGAGAGGAACATATCTAACTATACTGATGTATTTTTAAGGTCAACCTCTCCAATAAAACCACCAGTATAATGTATATAAGATCATTGTACTCAAAATGTTTTCTCTTCCTCAGACTCAGGGTTACCCTCAGTCTGTCACTCACCCCTGCTATCCTGCAGACCACAGCAGGACGGTGAAGCTCAGCAGTATACTTGACTCTCCATGTACAGTAAAGTACAAACCCAGCTCCTACGACCCTCATGCTTCTGTGACAGTACATGGCAGCGGACACTATGAATACTGTCTAGGTAACGTGTCTGAAGTCTTCTCCTTCAACAGCTGTCCCTTCTCCCAGTGCTCATTTGACAAAGTCTTCCAACCAAATGTCACCGGAGGTTTCATGGTAAGAGAAGCAGAACAAATGCTTTCTTAAACATAAAGCTCAGCCTGTATGTCAAAGGTGCCGCCACAATCCCAGATTTCTTTTCACAAAACTTTAATGTTTTAAAACTGCTATACTGTTTATGAAAGTAACATCATTGCAGACCACACTATACATTCAAGATTGTTCCTGTCCATGCTGTCATAAGCACAGGTCTGTTTATCAAGGGTAGTTGAATATTAACATTTGCTTTCCTCCTGAACAGTGACACCTTTTCTCAGGTGTAGTTTGGTAATCAAATTACACCTGCCCTACATGCCAAGTCATTCTAACCTCGAACATCACCAGATGTTTTGAGTCTCATCCTCTCTCACATTAAGATGGGCCTCCCCGCTGATCAACCTACAACAATTTGCATATCAAGCAAACATGTCAATGGAGGATGCAGTCATCATAGCTCTCCACAACTAAATCTGGAAAACTCCAGTGTAAGAATGCTGCCTGTAGGTTTTGTGAGTAACAGATCCCAGAATATCAGGGTGGGAGATTGCTCTTATCCTGACCACTGGCACATCACAGAGATGTGTTGTCAAATTGATGGTCTGTAATCTCAGACTGGTGTTATCGCTATCACCTGGACTGAAACGCTGCAAAAACCAAGGAAACAATAGTGGTCTATTTTTTTTTTTTTTTTTTTTTTTTTTTTTTTTTTCTTCAAACCTAGAGCTGCTAAACAATGTTTTATTATTTTGTAAACAATCATGGTAGAGATGTCTTATAAAATGATTCCTATGTGACCTCCTCACAAATCTTACACATTTTGAAGGGGTTTTGATCTTTGGGAAGAGACATTGCTGCTGAGTTTTTCAAAGGCATCATTTGTGTTTGGCTTTTGCCTTTTAGATACCCCATAGTTCTATTATATTCAAGAGAAGGCATATCGCACCAACGTGATCTTGAGTGGAAAGCATTTATATTCTATCCAGGGTGAGCTACCATTTAACTGTACTGATGTTAAGTGGTAAGTGCATATAAATCAAAACATATCTTGAAGTTCCATCCACACAGGATGACCCTGATGGTTGGCCACTAGTATTAATTCCAGGTTCCGGTTGCCTGGGTAACCCTCTAATGCGTTTCCTACTGTGTCAGAGGTCAATCAACTCTGCAGTTGCTTGACGTTGCTCAATATGGTTAACTTTACACGGTTGCCTTTCAACATGGCTAACTTTTATTTGATTGTTGTGCTGTAGCTGTATCGCTTTTTACATGTTGTTGTTTTTTGTTTTTTTGTTTTTTTTCTTTTCCCTTTTCTGTTTTCAGGCTTTCTCTGCTTTCTTCTATGTTCACTCATTCCTTCAACAAGTCACTGGCATAACTGCTAGCTCTCCTTCAGAACTACAGGATGCGACCAAAAAAGTGTGCAGCATGAGTTTCACCCAAGTAATCACCTTTTCTATTCACGCTTTACTTATCCAGAACATCTGTTTCTGGCAGCATGTGAAAATATTTATTGTATTTTTCCAGATGATGCTTCTCGCTCCAGAGCAAAAGTCCCGTTTGCATTACTACTGTGCTGCCTCTGTGTTTCTCAATACTCTCATGTTGAGAGGATATGGCTTCAATGACACAACATTCCCACACATTTCTTTCCAGAAGAAGGTAATTATTATCTCTTTACAGTTTAAAAAACAAAAAAACAAAAAACAAAACAAAAAAATGTCAATGCTCCATTGCAAATGGATGGGAGTTGATCCAAATATATTCACATCATTATGTTGCTGACCCTGCAGGTTGCTGACACCATGGTGGGTTGGGCTCTGGGCTACATGCTGAGTTTAAGCAATTTGTTGCCAGCAGAGCAACTGGAGCTGAGAAAGGCCCTGACCCCAGGAGTGTGGGGATCCCTCATCTTTCTTTTTGTCATGCTTCTTGCCGCAGTGCTTTCCTTCTACTTATTTAGAGTTTATAATGGACAGAATAAGAAAAGAGGCAGTGAAAGCACAATTTAGCTAAGAAATTATGTCAGTTTTTTATTTTGCTCTGAACACTGATCCGACAAGGAAGATTTGGAGCAAGATTTGAGTTTTAATCTAAGCATATTCTCTGTTATATAATACCATAGTTTGCTTTTGAAAAAATAATTTTTACACCAATTGACTTATTTTTAACTAGTGCTAAATGTAAACTGTGGTTTGTTCATTGACTGCAAAAGTTTTAACATGACATATACAAAATGTTTTGACTTTAACATGTTTATACAGTTTGCTGCTTTAACCTATAATTGAGTGGTATGTATAAAATGAGTGAAACCACTGCATTAACTTGCTGTGAATGTAAACTACTTTAAAGCTGACAGTGAGTACTCTGACTTTAGTTTGAAAAACAATGCCAACGTGGAAGTGCCTTAAAAGTGCATCTTTTTTTAATGGCCAGCAGGTGGCAACTCATTCAAAAACACTGGAAGTCTACTGGAAAATGGCCCTCGGCTTCCTTTACTCTGACCTCAGCAAACCCCGTTTTTGATGCAAGTTTCAAGTCATGCTGAATAAAATATTAAATGCATTTTGTGAATATCTGCTGCTATTTGACTGAGAAAGGCATTTGACCACAGATATTATCCAATAACTTGCTGTAGTTGGGCAGCAGTTGTCCTTTGTTTCTCTGTCAAATCCACCCTTCACTTGGCACTAGGGCTGCCACGATTAGTTGACTAGTCACGATTACGTCGACGACTAATTTAATAGTCGACGCGTCGTTTGAAGCTTTGTAAGATCCCAAAAGACGCAGGAATAAGTAGTAGGATTTAAGAGTGTAATAACGGACTGAAACAGAAGATGGCAGAACTGCATGTACAAGGATGCCAGCTGCCATTAAACCCCGAAGAAGAAGCTGTGTCCCAGAATTCATAGCGCAGCCCAGCTCAGTTTACAACAATGGCGGCAGCTAGTTAGTTTTAATATTACTCTTATTATTCTTTCTGGGTCACAGAATAAACGTTTAACATATTTTCAGGCGAGAATGTAGCTGTGTAAACCTCAAATATCTGCTCAGTTTATCAAGACACCACATACTTTCAAAAGCGCTCCGACGTTTTCGGAGACGTCTGTTACCTACCAGCTCGATAGCTAGCCGGGGTTCAAGGCTCACTAGAGCCCGTGAGAACACCGGACTCCCGGCAATTCATTTTCAAACTCACCACCGTCTTTCGCTACTCAGGTTAAACATGATATATAAGTCACTTAGATAAAAATGTTATTGTTTGGCTTTTTTTTTTTTTTTTTTTTTTAGTATTTTATTTGTTCCTGAGTAAATCGTTTTGGCTGAGATTAAAGTTTCGTTTTTACACAGCTGAATAAACATCAAGCAGGCAACTGATTATCAGAAGTGTGAGATGCTCGAGAATATACTCCGGTGTCCTGTTATATTTTAGATAGCAAGGAGCAGACGGTTGAGTTTATTAAACTTCACTGAAACAATCATCTTGTCTTTATTTTTAGTTAGCACATACCTTAAACACTTAAAGCTGTAAGCTAATGATGGTTATATAAGAGCAGATGCATGCTGGTGCAATAAGCTGTACGTTTTACGTCCAATGGATGCATGATCTGATTAGTCGACTAATCGCAAAAATAATCGTTTGTGGCAGCCCTACTTGGCACCAACATGAACAGCAAGATTGCAACTATGAAAACATAACAGGACTTGTATACGTACAGTCTCAAATAGATTCATACGCTCAGATCTTTTAATAAGTGCCGCTGTAGATTTTACAGTGCCTGTTGGCTTGACAGCCTGTTAAGAAAATCGACAAGTCCTTAAGGATATACGCTTTGCAATCATTCGCCCTGGAAAAAAGCAGTGTAAAGAACTCTAAGGTCACCAAATCACATGACATTCATGCTCATGAGTGTATGTAAACATTTGACCACAAATATATATTGATATTTTATATAAAATTTGTTTATAACTAGAATTATGAAATAATTACTTTTATCATTACCTTTCACATGATATATGTTTTCTACCCCAAATTTAAACCCTCTGCATTTTTGTATGTTTTTTGTTCTGATCAATGACTGTAGAAAAAAAGTCATTGCCCTTTAAAATATTCATTTGGACTGCAGATACCAAAATGCATTTCTGTTTTCCGGTATGTTTGAACTGCCTTCAGAATAAAATTAAGTTTTAAAACATTTCTAATAAGGAATTTTCACTGTTTCTTCCATAGCTTTTCCATGAACAGCAACAATTTAAAAAAAAATAAAAAGATTACACATCATAAGACGTATGGAATATCTGTATGTTTACTATTATTATTATTATTATTACTATTAATGGTGGTGATAGTAAGTCGTAGTATTATTTATTTTGAAGGGTCATACCGGAAGTTAACTTGATTTTGCCGGCTAGCTGTATTATAGCGGTGCTAGGAGGAAACTAGATGATGACTTTTATTTTGCAATGATTTATAGCTTTTGCATTCCCGTCCAGATTACAATATAGAGATATAAACGTGTTACTTCCGTATTAGTTTTAGTTTCTACGCATAGACACAAAGCTTGTTTGGAAAATCCGAGCGTTTCGCTTGCTGCTTGCTTTGCTAGTGTGCTCCTTGAGAAGTTTAGACATGTGCACACAGACGAAGGCGGCTGCTCTCATGGCCAACACACCGCAGGCAGACATCGACCCTTCCGGAGTATTTAAGTACGTCTTGATCCGTGTTCATAGCCGAGAGGAGGGGGATGACTCGGAGGTGGATATAGTCCGAGGATACGGCTGGGCTGAGTACCACGGTGAGTAAGGACAACGCTCAGAGGGCTCTGTTTTAAGCGTAAAATACACCTCCATCTGCACCTGAACGCACCAGAGATGTACCCCCGAGGTCAAACAAACAAACAGATGACCCAGCTTTGCTTCTGTCCTAATACTGACTCATCTCGAGGACCTGTCTCCCACCTCCGTGTTGTTCTTGATGGTCCTCCTACCCTCGCCATACCTACAGACTGTATATAAAAGATGGACATAAACAGTTGTCCTCCCAGTGGCTGTTTTGTTGTGGCTATAGTCAGAATTCATCCAAGGCTTTAACAACCTGTCATTAAAAACACGGCCGCAGGTCATTGCACAACATGGATAGCATGCTGTTAATTAACATACGCTTGATCAGCATCACTTGTGAGATATATTGTTTGTTTTTAATGATGATTGGACAGTGCATTGCTCTGAATTGTAGGACAGCATTATTCCCTGTCCTTTCATGAAGGACAGTGACCAGTGTATCTCCTGCTAAATGAGATGATAAAGGGAGGGACCATGTTGCAAATAATAATATTACTTATACCCAGCTTAATTAACCCCATAGAGTTGGGACTGGCAAAAGAGAGAACCCAAATAAGTTCATATAAACACAGTTATGCTGTTGTCACAAGACACACTCTAACAATTGTGCCCATTGATGATGAGGTCAGAGATTGGTCTTCAGTAAAAGATTTTACTCTCATTTCTCAAGTGGTGCATTAAAAAATTTATTATTTTGAGTTTCATAATAATTTGAATCTGCCTCCCCATAGTTTCCTGTTCTACCTCCGCATATAACCAACATTAGGATGTGTCTAGGTGTCCACAGGTGTGCGCACATGATTTCTTCCCTGAACTTATGTTCACTTTGAAATCAGTGTGTGTGTGTGTGTGTGTGTGTGAGAGAGAGAGAGAGAGAGAGAGAGAATGAAGCAGTGACTCTGATCCATCATAAGGAAAGATAAGTTTTTGTCAGTGCAAAACAGGGTATAGTAAATGCAAGAGAGACAGGTGAGATATTTTAAAAGGGAAAAAACAGACAAACTGGACCATATACCAGAGCTATAGGTGTACGGTAAATAAGTAAAGCAGCCAATCATCTCCCTTCATCTCACCCTATCCCCAGCATCCTCTTCTGTCCCATCAACCCTCTGCATGTCGATATGCAGGGAGTTCGCTGTTATCGCCCCGGCTAGCTTTCGAGCTGGTGGGTAACAGACGTCTCTGAAAACGTCAGAGCACTTTTGCAAATGTGTGGTGTCTTGATAAACCGAGCAGATATTTGAAGTTTACACAGCTACATTATCTTAAAAGTTTATTTTGTGACCCAGAAAGAGTAATAAGAGGAATATTAAAACTAAAAGGAGGACGCATTTGTCAGCTGCATTCGGAGTCTACGAATTTGGACAGCCTTCGGCGCATCGCTGTGACGTAATCCGTCTACAAATGCGGCCTCAAGAGGATGCAGCCCATGAATTTGTTCCAGCTGCTTTTCTGCACACATAATATATCTACTAATCTTCCCCCATTCATACCACGAAATGCTCTCTGTTTACCAGACAGTTTCTACACTTAAAGTCCCTGCTCTCTCCTTCACACTCCTAATTTTCCTTCAGTCTCGCTGCCTCCTAACATGCCTTCTCCCTTTCCTTTTCCTTTGTCTTTGGCCAACACAAGGCAAAGTTTCAGCACAGTTTCTAAGGTCAGCCTGTTGGCCAGCAGCACCATTTTTACTTCTTTTTTTTGTCAGGGTAATATCTTATCTACTACTACTCTAAATTGCTATTCTAATATAAATATGTATAATTTATATGGATTTCTTTCTATTCAATAAAATTCATAATATAAATATTAAATGGACAAAGTAAAATGTATAGACTTTGTTTGTTCCTATTACCCAGTTATTAGTAAGTACATTAAGCAAATGTTACTAAGAAATGAACAAAGAATTTCTGTGTGGCTCAAGCACACGGCCACAATATGCTCAAATATCCCTCATGCCAGAGATAAAGTGCGGCCTAGAGAATCCACATTTCCCCAACCAGTCTAAAGATCTGTAAACTTTATGTATGGCTCTGCCCCTATCCCCTACCCAACCTCCACCTTTCCTCCGCTTTGTCTCTTTTATATTGTGGAGGAGGAATTATCACCACCTCCAGCCTGTCATGATAGCTCTGTGCAGACCATACATTAAGGCATCACCATGCCTGCGTTTTCTCCTCAGGCTCCACAGCTTTTCACTTTTTCACAGTTTTGACGTTTTCTCCTCCCTATGAGCTGCATGACGAGCTTGTTTTGCTCCTTGGTTCTATAGGGCATGCAAAGACACGGTTTTACATCTAATGTATATTTTACATGTCTGTGCACTCATTGACCGACTGCCTCATTTTGGTTTTAGAATTTTGTAATGAAGGGATGTTTATGTAATCCGTTGGTGCTTATTATGTAGTATTAGTACACAATATGGAGCGGCACAAAATATTATAAACACTGTATAATAACAGGCAGCCTTCAGAATAACCGCAGACTTTATGAATGCAATAATGATGGCTTTGCATTTAGTAATGACAGGTCTGTGCTGCTCTCTGCTGGACAACACTGAAAGCACAGTACATGCAGTTTTATTTAACAGCTGACCAACCTCATGAAACTCAATGAACACCGTATGGACACATCCACATACCAAGCAGGCATTTGAAATTATAAATAAAACTCCAGTTACAAACTCCAAGTCACCAAGCTATAATTTCTAAGGCAATAATTCATACTTTGATGTTGAAAATATTCCAAAAACTTTGTTTCTGAGTTGTATCCATCCTTTTCCCAGCTGACATCTATGAGAAGGTAGCAGAGGAGCTGGAAAGGGACGGGCACTTGGACTGTGAGTGTATAGGAGGAGGGAGAATCAAACATGACCCCCAGGCCAAGAAGATCCATGTCTACGGATACTCCATGGTGGGTGGATTCTGACCTGTAAATACTGAGAAAGTATGAATACAATGATGGGGTTTTTTTCAGTGGTTTAAATCAAATGTTATTTCATCTTTCTGATGAAACACTGATGTGTCTTTTTTGATCACAGGGATTCGGAAGAGCAAACCATGCAGTGACCACTGAGAAACTCAAGGTTCGGTATCCAGACTATGAGGTGACCTGGGATAATGAAGGCTACTGAAATGAACTTTAAACAGCTTCTACTTGATTCCCTGTAACCCTGGACTGATGTATTTTGTTTGTAACCCTTCGTTATCAGGCTAAACACATTTAGGATTTTTCTTTTTATTAATACAACAGCTTTAAGTTTTCACCTTCCTTCCTTGTGTAAAACATAACAGCTTTTCATAGTGTAGCTAATAATTTAATGAATGTAATTTGTCACGTGGAAACATTTTAAATAAATGACTGCCTGCGCTGGCTTTGCAGATTACCGCCTCTCCTTCAGTGACTCGTTTTAGAGTCATGATCCCTCATAAATTTCTTTGGAAATTAAAGTTACAAAGCAAACCTTACAAGTTTTGATGTGAGGTTTTATTGTGAAATGTGTGCTTATATTATGTGACTCTTTCCTGCAGACCAGAAAAATGACAACACCCCATCTCTTTGCTTATCTTACTTTTTACAGCAGCTATGGTCCAGATTCCAGCGTGCTGTAAACTGTTGATTAAAATGGGCACAGTTGCTAGATAAAAGTAAATGAACTCGATGTTCCTGATTACTACCATTGTGCTGAAGTATTCTGAAATGATTCTGACATTCTGGTTGATATAGGATCAATTTTGGATTGATTTCTGACAGGTTTACAAAATGACTTGCATTTTTTTTAAGCAATATAACTGAAAATAAGTGACTGAGATCATAAGTTCATCAGGAACATATTCACTGAGGTCAGGTCAGATTTAACAAGCCAATTTTCCCATAGACTTCCATAAGCCTGGAAGTGTTTGCAACCAAGGCTATTGCCATCTGTTGGCTTTTTAATTATCAGATATATGCTAATTAGTGCTTGTAGAGACTAATAAAATACTAGAATTTCACTCAACAAAACTGAAGAACAAACGTCATGGATAAGTTGTATCACACAGAAAGACACATTATTAGATTATTCCATTAAAATGCTTCAAAATGGGCCAACACCACAAACACAATGGAGATGAGCTCAGTGACTCAGTAGGGAGTTTAGGCAGTTGGTAGTTCTCAATCAACTGCAAATTTCTCTAAATCCATGACCTAACAGGATTGAGGGTTTGTTTGTTTTTTTAAATTAAGCATGTCATACTTTATGGCTTTATGGGGAAAAACTGTTTACAAAATGAACACTGAATAAGACTTAAACTAGTGACTGAGGCCATAAACTTATCAGGAATATGTTTACTGCGTTCATAAAGCAGGTGAACTAAACCAAGGTTGCCCCTTGCTGCCATAACAAACAATACTGGTTTAATGCTGTTCCACACTGGCTTCCATTTTCAGATTTGGAAACTATGTATAACTTTTCTATACAGCATATGATCCACAGCATATTTATGCCAGGACAGAAACCTGACAACACATTTTTTTATTCTACATATGTTCAAAAAGTACCTGAAACACAATTCACAATGTATAACATGTGTTAGAAAATACATATTAATAATCAGTAAAGATAACTGTGGATAAAAATGCATTCAAATATATAATTTAAAATACAGACAGTCATGTAAAAAAAGAAAAGGGCTCTAATGCAGTTCTGTGAAGGACTAAGTATCCTCACGGCTTCCATGGTAAGTAACAGCTAGGTGCTCCTAATCTGATGCAATTGATTAATTGATCATCACTAAGTGTGAGCATCTCTTCCAAGAAGATTTAGCATTTTCCCGGTTGGAGCTTTCAAGTGTTAACACAGCGCCACGTTTTTCCCAAGAGTGGGCACCTCAGTAAATTCGACCCAAGGTCAGACTGTGCAACGCTCAGAGAAATATAAAACAAACCCAACAGCTGCAACTTAGACTCTACAGACCTCAGTTAACATGTTAAATGTAGCAACTGTAAAAAGAACATGTATGGTTTCTTTGGAAGGATTGCCCGGCGTGCCATGGTCTCTTAAAAGAACATGGCAGCACATCTTATATTTGCAAAATTGCATGTAAACACACCACAAGTCTTCAGGACCTTACTCAACCAAAGTAGAGATGTTTGGTCATAATGTGCGGTGCCACATTTGAAGAAAACCAAACATGGCTAATGGCAAATACCTTATACCAACTGCCACGCATGGTGGTGGAGGGGTGATGATTTGGGCTTGTTTCAGAGCCACAGGATCCGGGCACCTTTTCTGTCACTGAGTCAACCGTGAGCGCCTTTGAATACCAATGGATTCTAGAATGCAGTGTTATAAACTGCACCTATTAATAAAGACAAAGATAAATGAATCTACTGAGGTAATGATGTTGGAGTAATGCATGCGTGACTTAAAGCAGGATGCTGCCCATGTTTCTGTCTTAAATACCGATGCAGCATGACTGAGGTAAGCTAAAATCGCTTCCGTAAACTGCACTTTGCATCTGCTTTGCTCTGCATTTCTGTATCCGCCAAGTAAATGAGCAATGTCCGGACATCCGCCATCGTTTGTAGGAAATTATTTTATAATTGTTGGCTGCTGTTGCATGATGGGTGATTTTAAAGTCCAACTGTTATCTCTCATGCACAGAGAAGAGGTCAGAGTCAACAATAAAGTCTCTGCAGGTTGTCGGCAAACCTTCAGATTGATGTGGTGCAAGAAGGGAGAAAAAGAAGATGTTTCATGTGAGGAGCTCAGCGCTCATTCTGCTATGGGCTCTGCAGTGGGGTAAGAAAACCTTCAGTTAGATTTTAATTATGTGCAGCAATAATGGTGCTAACTATTCCAAACTGAACTTGTGCAGCCCTGCTACACATAGATTGAAATAATGTCTTGACAAGTCAGTTGATTTTGGATTTTTTAATCAAGCCACAGTCAGTAAAAAACTAAAAAATTAGTATTTGATAAAGAAGCCACAAGCAGTTGATAAATTTTCTTTTTCATCTCAGTCTCAGATGCATAACTGTTGATGCTATGGAAGTTTTTACTATCTTTGGGAATTTAGGCAACCTGGCATTTGTTTTCCATCTGTGGATCATAATTAAAGATCCACAGAATGCTATATGTTGAGACAGAACATATAATTAACCTTAATATTTAATATCACAAATATAAAGGATAAAGAAATGCTCAATGTGGTTTTGAGTATTTCACAACTCTAAGAGTCCAGAGAAGACTTCAATATTTCAGATAATTTTTGATGTCAGGTAATAACTCCTTACTAAAAATGTGAGCTTTCATGTGTGATTTATTTTCTAACAAAATGATGATGTGATGTCTTCTGGGATATTCAGACTCAAAAATCAAATGTCTGGTGTCCTGTCTATTTTCTAGCTATTAGGTTACTGAATCATAAAGTCTTGAGTCTTAGTCAGAGACGTTTGGTTGGACAGATGCCTTCAGTGGATGGTGTCACCCTGATTACTTGTCTGTGGTCTTTGAGCCTGTTGGCGTTAGGTGGGTTGTAAACCTTTGAGTCATGAGTCATGAGAGAGTTTGGGCCTGAGTCACACACCCAGAAGCAAAGATGGAAAATATTTGAGTATTTTCAATCTTTGGCTGGAAGATATTTGCATATTTACATCAGCTCTGACAGGTTAAGGCTTCAACTAATAACCTGTTGTCTTTTAATAGGAAAGGCTACAGTTATTTTTTGCAGTCCATAGTGATCATTGGTCTGATTTTTGACCATCTCATACACCCTTGATCAGCAGGTGTAATTTCACAGGACAAAAGAAAAAAAATGAATTTTGTGTTTCATATTATTATCCAGCTGCTGGCTCTTCAGCTCAGTCGTGTCAAGCTCCTGGGGGGAAATGTAACTTTGTGCAAGACAGTCCAGACTGGAGTGATGAGCAAGGCTGTGGTAAGTTTTAAAAATGTAATTTAGTCCCATCTATAATCGGATTTTTTTGGTGCCATTTCTTGTCAGATTTGTCTCAAAAACAGGAAAATGCTTCAGTGCTGAATATGCTGAATATGATTAGCATCACCCATAGATTTGACTTGACTATATCAATGTGATCATGTTACATGATCATTATGGTCTCATTAAGCTTCTGTGTTTTATTGACATTCTGAAAGGGGAATTTTAACTAATTTTGAGATGCTGGTCACTTATGTTCAAATAAAACAATCATCATATTTAAGATAAAAATTAAAAGACCCTGATTTTGCATCTGTGGCATCTGCTTGCTACGGGAAAACTTAGCGGTTTCTAAGGTTTGGTCACAATTTCTAGATTTTATACCTACACAGCAGGAAGATTTTACTCCAAATTATGGTAGGGTAAATAGTTTTCTTAGTGGAAGACCCCTCCTGTAATACACAGTATTATAACAATTGAATGTTCTGTCACCCCTGTGAAAGGCTACAATGGAAAGGGGTTTGTGTGTGACTTTGAGGATGAAGGAATGTGTGGATGGGCTGACACGTCGCCCAGTGCACAATACAAATGGGAGAGACATCAGAGAGGGGAAACGGTGCCTGACAGTGGACCGTCCACCGATTACACCACCGGCACAGCCATAGGTATTGTACAGTCTTTTTTATTGTCATGTTTATAGTCAAAGCTGTATTATTGCAAGTATTTTAGAATGTCATCCTGCATTAAACTGGAATGGTAATAACTTAAAAATTTCTAATCAATATGTATTTTTACAAAGGTTGGTTCATGGGAATCAGTGCAGTGAATGAAGACTTGCTCCACACTGCAGTTTTAATCTCTCCAGAGATTAATCAGTCTTCAACAACGTGTCGCCTTCGCCTCAGATACTTCCTGTGGGACTCGGGTAATGACGGCAAATAACTGCATGTCATATATTTAGATAACCAGGTTTTTTCCTCTCCATCTCTCTCTGTTAGTCCTGTTTTTGGTCATAACAAGCCCTACCTTTAAAAATGTATAATGTTTCTTTAACAATCTTTAAAGATAAAATGTATTTCCCCTGCAGCTGTCGTGCTAATGAATACTTTAATGTTTACTTTTTACTGTAGGTAACACCGGTCTGGGATCTACGCCCTTGTGGGCATCTGTCCTCTACCCAGGTGGTGAAGAGGCTGTTGTTTGGCGTCCTGAGGCCTCCAGTGTTCGTGCCTGGAGGGAAGCTCTCATCTTTCTGGGCCGGATTCCCTCAACTTTTCAAATCCGTCTTCACTCGCTGCGGTCAGTGGGTCAAAGAGGAGATGTGGCCATAGACCAGCTGGAGTTTCTAGACTGTGCTCTTCCCTGTAAGCCCCTCAAAAGATCCCATTTGTCCCTGCCTTTTTTCAAGTCCTTGCAGAGTGTTTTACAATCAATTAATTCCAGTAAACTGATTCATCATAACTGATAGTTTTTTATTTTCTCTTGATCATCAGCACCAGTCCCCGGGGAAAACTGTTCAGCAGGGATGGTGAAGTGTAACAACGAGGCCTGTGTGGAGGAGCGCCATCTCTGTGATGGCAGCGATGACTGTGGTGATGGATCTGATGAGCTCAACTGCAGTGAGAAATCTAATTTCACCTGAATCCCATAATAAATATGTAGGAATATTTTAGTCACAATACAAAGTAATAAAATTGGTGGGGAAAACAGACTTATTGTTCACAAAAAGTTCAATCAAATTAAAAAAAATGTCTGCAAATGTCACTGGAAGTACGTTCAGACACAGCTATAGTCCCAGTTGATGCGCCGGTGTGTACAAGCGTATTTTATTAAGAGTGTAGCACCACCATGTATTTTGATCAATGTGCTAAAACCACTTTTGTAGTCCTAACCATCAGCTGACCTAACCAAAAATGTCATCATCATATCATCAGTGAATGACACGCGGCTCTTCGCTCTTGAATGGGACACCTGTGCACAGGGTCCTTTGTCCCTTTTAGCAGAAGTGACATAGAGTAATAGGCCTGTGCAATTAATACAAATTAAAACGTAATTACAATTATAATTTCAAGCATGTGTGAAAATATTGCTAAGATGCATTTGTTTTTTCTATGGCACTTCTTTGTTTATTGTTATCAAGCTAAAACTCCAAACTCAGTCTCCAACATTGTGTGGCAGGTTTAGTTCAGATTGGAAGACAGACTGACTTTTGTCAACAGGAATAATAAAACTTGGTTAAAATAATAAAACTGACAAGGAACAACAAATCCAAATCCATTGTCAGTACGATTTAAAATAATCATGAGTGCCTTGGGTTGCAAAAAGAAGATGTGTTATTATATAAGGCAGTGGAAAAGCAGTTCTTGTGTATTTTGCTCAGTTGCCTCAGAATAAACATTCCTGTAGAAGCGACTCATATCAATATCATCTTTTAGCTTTTGTAAGAAATGCTGAAATCAGAATGAATCATCTTACATTAAATATCTTTGTCAAAAGGAGCTTTTTATTGGTAAGGACCAAACTGTCTTCATGTTAATATTTTAAGCAAAATTACTCCAACAAAGTGCTGCGGCTGGAATGGCTGCCATGTTTTCCAGTAACAAAAAACCTGATTTTGTACTCAGTACTTTGTAAAACAGAGTTTGCTTGAAGGAGGTTGCTTGTGATCGAGAGGCAACACAGGTATTGGGCAAAGATCGGTATATATTTTTAAATAATATTTATAAACCAGGTTTAAGGCTTTAAAAAAAGTTGCCATGATGACCATGTCCATCTTTTATGGACAGTACACTTTATGATGATGACTATTTGTTCCGTCTTTGTTTGTTGCGTCCCCAGCTCAATATGAGTCCTGTGACTTTGAGGAAGACCTGTGCATTTGGGACCTAAGGTCACTTTCATCATTGAAATGGGTAAGGACAAATCAGACACAGATCACCAACACGGATCCTCTGAAAGGACCAGGCAGAGATCATTCTAGTAACTCAGCATCAGGTATGATATTCAGACAAATCAGAAGACCCTTTTGTATTTTTGCTACTGAAGCTATGCTATTACTCCTTACTGCTAGTATTTGAAATGCTTTTGTATTAGAAATAAAAGGCAGATTTAAAAAAAAATACTATGTCATTGTTTTTATTTCAGGTCACTTTCTCTATGTTACGGTCCCTGATGAGGGTCTCAAAAGGGACTGGGCCTCCTTCCAAAGTCACTCTCTTGAACCCACCAACAGTTCACATCCTTGCAAGGTGGGTCCAAAACTGATGCTTTCGTTCTTCAGCGGCTTTTACTTTTACTGTTTCACAGTAGTCTGAAACATTCAAATGCTTTGAAAAGGTAAAAATGTGGAAAATGTTATTCACAAATTGAATTAACAATCACATAAGGGTTATTGTTTTTTAAGAGTATACTTTCTTATTAATAAAAAAAAAGGGGGGGAGGGGGGCAGGGATAGCTCAGTAGGTAGAGTCGTGGCCCCATGATCGGAAGGTCGGTGGTTCGAATCCACTGAACGCCTACCCTGAGGTACCCCTGAGCAAGGTACCGTCCCCACACACTGCCCCCCGGGCACCCAATGGTGAATGGGTTAAATGCAGAGAGGAATTTCCCCACGGGGATCAATAAAGTATACTTTCTTTCTTTCTTAAATTGCTGGAGAGAAAAGCATTTTTTCATCCCTCATCTTTAAATTAACATTGTTAACAATAATTTGAATTTAAAACCTAATTTCACGAGTTTACTGTACCTGCCTGTTGTAGATGGTGATGTACACTCACCAGTTTGGGCCGAGGTCGGGGGGTTTGACGGTGTTGGTTGCAGATAAATATATCTACCCAGTGTGGGAAAGAGGTGGCTCTCTAGGTGATCTCTGGGTAAAGGCAGAGGTGGAGATTGTCACCAACGTCACTTTCCAGGTAAGTGCCTCTCACAGGTGAATTAATAACCGTAATAGGGAAGCTGGGCTTCACCCATTCCAACTCTAAAATAGGGATATTGATGGGTTAGGACTACAAATCTTAAAAAAAAAAACCCTGAATAGCAAAGAAGTTATTACATAAGGTAAAGATCAGTAAAATTAGGTTTTTGTAAGTAAGTAAAGTTTACAGAATCGGTTAAGTCTGGCCACAGAAATTCATGAAGCTCGGAGGTGCGATGATTTGATAAGAGATGATTCATCCAAGCCACTACAGTAATCTATGTAATGTAAAAATAAATATACGTGTCGATTTAATGTATGTATACAGCCGACACAATTCTCACAAGTCCAACTGTTATATGTTCATCTTCAAAAAAAATAAAATGTATGATATATCAGCCACCATTATTATTTTTGAATAAACCTGGAACAAAGTTCAAAGAGAGCATGCAATACTTTATTTTAATACAACAACTTTATGTTACTGCAGGTACATTAATGCTGAAAAGTTGAGTCACTGTTTTTGAAAGCAAAGCACATCTTTTTTAATCTTCCATTATATTAACTTAGTGAAATACCAATGATTAATGGTTTACATAGGCCTGTTTTTTAGTGTTCCAGTGGCACGTTGTGTTCCCTAATGCTTGGTCGTTATGTTAAAAGGCTGACTAGATATTAGACAAACCATTTTCCTCTTATATTAGCACAGCCGAGGGCTGTTGTCGAGTGTCTGAATCATCAAACTGTGTGGGTTTGATAATAATCTCAAAATGGCCAAAAATTGACCAAAAAAGTACAATTCTGCAAATTAAAAGCAGCTAAATGCGATTTCAAAAACCAAATTCCAATGCATGAAAATTTCACACAACATTGTGCACTACTACCATCACATAACAACACAAACTTGCTCCAATGATGGATTGATTTTTCCTGTTATTAGCCAGTCTCACATATGGCTTGTCCTACATCCTGGAGCTGTTTGTTTACTGCTAATACTGAGATTGGTGTTTTGGTGAGCCAATTAAGGATAGCTGGGAGTCATCGTTTAATCAAACACCTTTCCACACAGAAAAGCTTTAAATTCTTAATACATGAACATTTTGAAATAATTCAGAGGGAAGTTGATGTTGTGAAGGCAACAGTGGTTAAATTTGAACTTTAAGCTTAAATAATTAAAATATGAGGTAAAATATTTTTACCTTTTCACATATACTTTAATTTACTTTAACGGAAATGATGGTGATTATTCAGTTCAGTTCAATTCCATGTAATATACCAAAAGCCGCTTTATATCATAATGTAAAGACCCTGCAATACTGGGTCTCCATGTACCTATGTAATTAATGCATAAAAATCCTTTTTTTTTTCATTATTGTTCTATTAATATATATAAGAAATATATCATAATATAATATATTTAAAAAATAACATTTAAATGTAAACATTTAAAATGAATATAACATCGCCTAAAAAGCAAACAACAACATTTTATAGATCGCATTAAACCAAAGCTTCTCAACTGTAGCGTACAGCTTCTACATGCGCATAAATAATCGAAAATCAAAAGTTTCCGACTTTAAAATAAAAAACATTTGAGATCTGAATGTAATACTCAATAGAAAGAAAAGAACAGTTTACAGGCGACAAATGAAGAATAAAAGAAAAGAAAACATCTCTTTTAATTTGAGTTTACATGACTACTAAATGTAATTTAGTATTTTTGTACTCACAAAATTCAAAAATCCAGCAGCTTGGAAATAAGCGATTTAGTTGTTGTTGGGTTTTGGGTTGTTTTTTTTTACCTCTTTTATAGTGTAACTGATGAGAATTTTAGTTGAAATATAAAATAGCTAATCTGCTCTTTTGAATTATTTTCTCCCTATAGATCCTGATTATGGCAGCAATCAGAAACTTTGCATATGGAGGTATCGCGATTGACAGCATTGTTTTGTCTCCCGAATGCCGCTTATCAACCAGTAAGCTTCTTAATTGTCTTAACTTTGAGAAAAAACATCTGCAGGGAATAAGTATAAACATCTTGTGTCGTTGAATGACTCTTGCTCATGTTCTTCTCTTCCATAGATACTAGTTCTGTTGAAACATTCCCTGATCCCCCTAAAAATCCATGTGCTGAACCGGATAAGTTGTGTGATTTTCATATTGACTGTGAAGGAGCAGAGGATGAAGCTAAATGTGGTGAGTGTATTCATCCTGTTTATTCGGTTTGACTTTTTTAAAATGGTCTGCAAAGTTTTCAATTATTATAAGACTTTTGATTTTATGAAAGGAAGTGATGCCGAATCCAGCAGGGTGTTCCTAAACTTAACCCAACTCTATTAATAATAGCTATTTTATTTCAAGAAGAAGGTTAATATACTTAAAAGAGTCTGCTGGTAAATAATTAACTTGTATTTTATACAATTTCATTGCTAATTTTCAAAAATAAATTAAGTAGGTTGTGTTTATTGCTTTGGTTGCTCCTAAACTTTACAAGTAATGTCTCATGCATGGAACATGTAATATACAAGGTTATTGCTGATTATGTTTGCATTTTTAATCACTGCTGTTAACTGCTGTTTCTTCAAAAACCTCTTCTGCAGGTGATTTCTCTTACTCTCAGGGCAGCTCTGGGTGGACTGACACCAGTCTTGGGGGTCAAGGTTGGGTACTATATCAAAATTCCACAGCCCAGGGTACAGACAGCTCTTTCTGGTATTCATTTATTTATTTGTTTAGTGCTAATTTCATAGTACAATTTATTCCCATGGGTCTATTTTTATCTGTCAGAGGAGTTCCTGTATGTAGCCAAAGCTCCAGGCCAGCAGCTGACTGAAGCCCAAACACGGACCCCCCTCTTAGGCCCCACTGGTCCCGTTTGTAGCATGAGCTTTGATTATGCACTAACTGGGAAACCCAGTTATATTGGTAAGTTGTTGCCCTGCAAATCTTTTTATTCTTTCCAGAACACAAACTTGGTACGCTGTAAATAACCCCGGTTGCATCTTTCTGCTGCAGGTGATCTGTCCGTCAGAGTGATCGACAGCTCAATGGGCACGGGGCCTAAATTGTGGGAGTTTAATGGGAAGACTGGACCAGAGGCAGAGGATTGGCAACACGCTGACATACTCATTGGATTCAGGAAAAATCGATTCCAGGTCAGCTTAACTTTAGTCTTGCTGCTCAGGTATTTATCATTTTGCTCAACTAAAGAGATACAACTCCTCTTCTCATTGGCTGACTCTCATAAACAAAAAATTTGAATAGTAGCTGGGTGGGCCTTCTGTGCCACTTTGATGATATCAGCTTTCAGTGAGGTCATCATACAAAGCCCGAGATTAAACATGACCTCATTATTTAAAATATTTACCTTGTTTAACATGAGCGTCCATCGCTCTAACAGTACATATGACATGAGTTATATTATTATATTTTTAACTTCAGTCCGAAAACTATAGTCAAAAGAAAAGAGAGTTTTGGGAGGTTTAAACAACACACTCTATAGGA
This sequence comes from Perissodus microlepis, assembly GCF_051167445.1. NCBI lineage: Eukaryota > Metazoa > Chordata > Actinopteri > Cichliformes > Cichlidae > Perissodus > Perissodus microlepis. The sequence goes on along the minus strand of NC_140467.1, from coordinate 33,680,649 downwards.
AATCTGCCAATGGCACATTCAGAGGAAGTATAAGCTGAACCATCTGCTCATGGATTTGAGATCAGCTGATCTGACACAATTGATGTTGAGTTTCACTTTGTGGCTTGACTAAGCTAATGCTATGCTATTTGTTTTTCTGTAACACAAAATCAAACAATGAAACAGTTAAAATATTATTTAACTCATTAGACCGCCTTGTTTTATCTTCACCAGCTTGCTTTTGAAGCTCACGCTAAGAAACTTTGTCAGTGCTCCAAGATTAAAGTGAAAAATGTCCAATTTAGTGACTGTCATGTTGACTATTATCCATTGTCTCCAACAGGTAACTTTAATATCTACTTATAATTTACATAATTTATGATGCTCAGTTCAAAGTTTTTCCAGTAAATTGTCTAGTACTTGCTTAAACCAACTAGTTTTGTGTGTGTTTGCCCAGGATTGTCATGTAACTTTGAAGAAGGACTGTGTGGATGGTATCAGGACAGCAGCGACAACTTTGACTGGACAATGCTCAGTGGGATGGACCATACTATCAGTGTTGGTAAGCTCATTTGATTTCAAATAAATTAATCTAGCATTTTATACAGGCTTTTAATCAGGGAGCATCTCTCTATTAGAAAACCCTCAGTGTGGTTTGATGCAGGTGTAATGCTCTTAACTGCTGTCAGTAATGATTGGTCCTTGTTAATTGATTTTTTCAGCTGACATTTAGGATGCTATTCTTGTCACAAAGCTGAGAGTTGTTTCTTTGCTATAAACTCCTTTCAGTCCCTGTCGATAAATGATGGAAAGCACAGTAAAAGTACTTTGTATTAATTTAATGTAATTTTTTTTGAATAGTTGCCATAAATATAATACAAGTTTGAAAGTGAAGATACTAATTTTGCTAAGCATTATGTGATTGGTATTATACTGTGTCAGTGTCTGATGCTGACCTGTCTGTCTGTTGATGTTCAGGCAGAAGCCTTGTCGTGGACATGAGGAGTCCATACCTGCACGGTTTGTTTGGACGCTTGATTTCCTTTCCACAGTCACCGGGTCCTAAAGATTACTGCCTTTACTTCTTCTACAAAGTCTATGGGCCAAATGCAGGTGATGATAATTTGACTAAAAGAATTGAATATGTAAATTTAGAATGAAAGATTGTTTCTTCAGTAAAAAAAGAAAAACAAACCTTTAACTAGAAATCTCTGATAATTTTCTTCCAGGTACTCTGAATGTGAAGCTAATAGATAACAAAGGTTTTGAGATGGTCCTGTGGACCCACAGTGGAGCTCGTGGAAATGTTTGGCATGAAGCACAATATCCAGTACCGCACCAGATCTCAAAATTTCATGTATGTAATAACTGCACACAGCACCAGTGAAATTACTAAAACAAGGAAATCCATCCTTTTTTCTTCAGCACTTATCCAACTAAGGGTCATGGGGTACTGTAGCCTATCCCAGCTGACACACAGTGAAACTGATTTTAAACAAATGGTTTGAGTTTTTGGAGAAACTTTGCCCACTTGTGGTAAAACAAAACATCATTGCAGCTGTAAGGGAGTAGATGCCCTTCACGGGTAGACCTATCCTGCCTGCCGCTGGTTTAAAATGCAGCACTGACGCTTTTTGCTTTTCTGAAGAATAAAGACCACATCTCCCTTTAACTCATCACTGAGTACAAGTGAAGTGCAGAAATTATTTTGGTCAATTTTTTAACAGCTGAACCTCTCTTCACCTCCAAAGATCTTAAATATGTATAACGACCCACAATTTTTCTTTATCATTTTTACCATGATGCCATTCCCACTTATGCCAGCTTTCTATCTTATGTTTGTATTTTTTGTTGCTTGTGCATGTTTTTATTAATTTACTTCTGTCTGCTTATTTATGCTTATGTTTCATCTGAAACATAGATATCAAGTTTCTGTCAATGACATTGTCCAGTATTTGTTGTTTTAAAATTACCTGTACACATTAATTAACTTGGCTTTTTAATAGGAATAGTTAATAACATCGTCCTTCTCTTCCAATTCATCAACAGCTGATGTTTGAAGCCATTCGCTCTGGCTATGATGGACTCATTGCCATTGATGATGTGGCATTCTTGGAGGGTCCCTGTACCAACCCAAGGATGTGTTCCTTTGAAGGCCAACAGTGTGGGTACACCAGCTCTAGTAAAAATCAGTGGCTCCACCGTAGCGGATACACATCCACATCAAATGGGCCCAAATTTGATCACACCCTGGAGACTGAACAGGGTGAGAAACACCCCTGCTGTTTAACATTAGAATATACATGTAGGAGACTGAGAAATTGAGAATTGTGTTCATACGCTGTATGGTCTCTATCCAGGTTTCTACATGGTTGTTAACACTGGAGCAAGCATCCTTCCCTCAGGTAGCACCGCAGTCCTCACCTCATCTGTTCGCCAAGGAACTACCCGTACTGAGTGTCTAAATTTCTGGTATCACATGGGAGGAGTGAATCCAGGTGGGCCAGCTTCATAGAGGAAAACACAGACACACACATAAAGTTAAACTAATGGAGTGTGTCCCATAGGTTCTCTTACAGTGTATATGAAGCCAGTGAAGGGAGAGAGGGTCAAGATATTTACAAACAACCTGAATCAAGGAGATGTGTGGCGTCATGGCTATGGCAACATTTCGAGCTCCCTTGAGGACTGGCAGGTAAGTGTGAAGGCAGATACAGACTTTTTAAGCCACTTTTAATGTGATTAATTTATCCTTCACATAAAATAAATTACTCATTTAATAAACTCATTTATCTAAAAATATGAACATGTGTGAATTCAATTTTCAGCAGTCTGCCTGAGTCACTCACACTCTCCACTCTCTCTATACTGTGCAAAAGTTTCGAGCCATCTCACTGTCATCCCATCAGCAAAGAACCAATTTTAGTTTGCATTTCTAGACACATCATTTGTTCCACTTTCTTTAGCTGAATAACACATAACACACATAACACAGTTTGAAAGGCATAAAATAGTCATTTTACACCAACAAAGTGATTCCCATAATGCCATTAGCTGAAAACTTGGCAACTTTGGCATGGTGTGCACTATGCACTTAAAAAATCTGAGGAAACCAGATAAGTATCTACAGCAGGTGTATCTGTGAGCTATGAACTTAATTAATAGGAAAAGAATCATTATCTGATTGGCAACAGCTTCATTTTTCAGCATGCTAATGATCCCAAACACACTGTCAATGCAGTAAAAGCATATCTGTGTCATGACGCTGTGTGTGGCAGGCAGGTTAGGACCCAAATGTAGGACTGAACTTAACAGCTTTATTTCTGGAAAATACAAATAACTAAATCTAAGTAACTTAACTGACCGGTTCTCCTAGAAACATACACTGCAGGCACTGAACAAATGGGGCAAACAGCAAGAGGGAGATCATCACAAGGAGCACAAAAAGACACAGACAATATATATACATGAAGGAATCAGGGCAGAGAGGAAACACCTGGGGAACACGGCTGGATTATAATCTAACTGGCAAGACAGGGGAACAAACACTGAGACGTGACTGACTAAACAGAGAGAGAGCAAGAGACACATTGAAAATATATAACTACAGAATTATGACTATACATGGGGCATGGAACAGAGGGGAGGCTTGACAACAGAAATGTAAAGACTAGATAAGAAAACTAAGGTGGCCTAAGAATACAAATGTTAAACAGAAGGCTAACAACTATAATAACCAAATCAAGGAACAGAATCTTAACCTCAGAATATTAAATAAACCAAAATCAAAAGTCCAAACACAGAAACGATGGGTCACAAACCTGTGACAATGACAATCTGGATAGAAAAACACACAGTGGAACACTATCAATCATGGTTGAACCTCCCTAAAACCAGGACCTCAGCATTTCTGAAGCAATGTGGGATCATTTTGACAGAGAATTTGGAGAAAAACAAAGGCAGATAGACAATCCAAGAAATACCTTTTAATTTCCTTCAAGATGCCTGTAGAACTATCCCTGAAAACTACTTAAAGAGATTACTGAGGGTCTGTGTGGAAGAATAAAGGTGGTCATATCAAATAATGGCTTTCAATTAGAATTCTACAAATTCTGTTTTTGTGTTGTACAGTGAATCTTCATGCAACTACTTCAGGTTTTCATAGCAAAAAACAAAGAAATGAGTGGTGCCTCAAGACTTTTGCACAGTAGCTTTTGATCTAAGGACTTTGTGCCCGCTGTTCAAAGCAAGCTTATTTTGTAGTAATTTTCTTCTGCAGTTGGAATTTGAGGTTGTCGGAGCTGGAGGGAAAGACACTTGCATTGCAATCGATGACATCTTTCTTTCACATTATCCCTGTGAAAATCAAGGTTTGTACTGACATGCCTCATCAAGATTGAAATCACTACAGATTTTAAGACTGCAGTAAAAGCAGCACGCAGCTCTATGTATCTAGATACTTTTCCTCATGGGCTTTAACCAAGGATCCTGCTAAGACTTTAAGACTACAGTAAAAATGACTTAAAAATATTACATTCTTTAGACATATTTTTGTTTGTCTTCCATTTTGTGCTGTATATTTGAAATTGTGGCTTCAGTGTGTCTGTACTACTCTGTGGATACACTATGCTGAGTTAGAACAGGTTTTTTTAAGTCTGAGGCTGGATGATGCTCTTAAAGGCTAGAGAAGTCTTTTACTCACCACTGGCCACAGACCAAAGAAAATAATGCATTTAGTGTTGCACTCCTGTGGTGAGTGAAACCACAATTGCCTACAGTACCACCTAGAGAAGGTGTAAGCCAATTTGCACTGGTGTATTTTTATGTCTTTAACCCACTAAAATAAAGGCCTTATATTAGTTTTCAAAAACTAGTCCGAGTACATGACTACCTCCTCTATAATATTTTATCCTACTCAATATTGCACAATTATAGTGTAATATTTATTTTGTTAGATTCCACAGGTTCCAAGTGTAGTATGGAGAGAGGCATGTGCAGCTGGAGCAACACTCGGAACATGACCATAGACAAACTGGACTGGGAGCTGACGAGTGCAGAGATGGAACATCACTACCCAATCCCACTTGACGACCACACTTTGGGCACAGAAAAAGGTAAAACTAGAGAGAAACAAACAACTAGACAGCTGGCAGATGCTGCAAAGTCACACTTCTTATCTTCTTTTTCAAAACACCCTTCTTTTCTTTTCTGCAAGGTCACTTCCTGTTCTTTCCAAGCAGCAATCGGACAGAAGTGAGTCAAAACGCTCTACTGCTGAGCCCTCACCTGCCCCCTACTAAGGGCACCTGCCTGAAGTTCTGGGTCTATAAAAGCCAGTCGTGTAAGAAAGAAAAAACATATTCAATTTATGTCAGTTTTGAATGCATTTACCTGTAAATATTTTTAACCTTTTTTATGAATGACTTCAGCGGACTGCCAGCTAAAACTATGGAGACTCTCCGAAGGTCGTTTCAACCCGCTGGCTGAGACCGAACTTGTTGGACTGTGGAAACGTTTTGACATCGACATCACATCTACTGAGGAATACCAGGTCAGGCTCACATTTATAACAAATGTCTGAATACACTTAGTGACTTGCTGTTGTATGTAAGCATGTACGACCTACTGCAATCTCTGCTGTCATCTTACTTTTCCTGTAAACAGATTGTTTTTGAAGGCGTCAAAGGTACAGCAGGTGTGGTAGCTCTGGATGACATCGAATACACCATCGGGATCAACTGCGCTAACAAAGTCACAGATCCAATAAAACGTATGAGCAGAACTCCCAGATTTCTATTCAAACTATTGCAGACTGTATTAGAGGTTTTTAATGTTTCTGCACAATGTGCATGCTCAGATTCAGTGCTGAGAAATTTAAAAAGAGGCAGTTTTCATTGAGTGTCCACCACCCCTGCAGACTGCAGTAAATATGTTTTTTTGTAACATTTCTGCACACTGCTTCTGCATTTTGGCTTATTTTTGGTCAATAAAATGAATAAATACCTAAGATAATAATAATAAATAATATCTGCTAAAAAACAGGTTTTTGTTTTAATGCCCTGACATGTAAAACCTTTTAATTAAAAGAGGCTGTACTTTATTTTTCATGAGCAGCAGTCACTGTTAAGATGGGGTTTTTTTTAAATAAAATAAAATTTCCTAACTGACAAAGTGAATTTAGAACTAATATGCTTTTAATAATATTCAGTTTTTCAGCACTTTAATTTTTTTAACCATTCAACCATTTGACTGAATTTCTAACTACAATGTAAAGTTTGGCTTCACTACATTAATGAGACAAATACTAAATGTTTCCCATCTGTGCTGCAGCCTCCCCAAACCGAGACAATGCAGGAGGGATCGCGGCATCTGTGATTGTGGTCCTTCTGCTCATCGGCACGTTGGTCGGCCTGCTGGTTTTCTACCTGCGAACACGACAGACATCACCTTCCTCATTTGTTGCTGGTTTCACTAATGAGTCTTATGACACAGACCTCACAGTGAGTAAATCTGACATTCAGACCCTTAAGAACACTTGTCAGAAAGCAAAAGGACAAAAGCATTGCCCATATGATCAAAAATGCTGATTTTTACCTTAATGTGTCTTAATTAATCACTAATAATTAATTAGAGTTCACTTCAGCAGGACCGTGTTACAGTTCCGCAGACCCAAAACCCAGATGGCAGCTGGTTTCAATAATGTCTCTGTGAGTATTTAATATGACATTTGCTGTTTGATTTCCAATCCCTATAAGAGGCAGCTTTATAGACTTTTCTGCCACCAGATGGTAGAAATAAACTCCAGAATACTTCATATGAACTAGCACTTAAACACCAGAGACAAAGTAACATGATACCTGCTGAAGTCCTATCTGTCGCCACCTGTTGAATCTCTCATTCATACATTTTCTTACCAAAGTGCTGATTCACTGGGTTTTGGCTTCAGAGGCTGTACATGAACATAAAAAAAAATATAGGCTTCTTTATTTCATGTTTGAATTTCATAAATATGTTAATAAATCATGAAATTAATGGTCAAAATAACGGAAAAATAGAAGTTATCTTTCATGTAGCAGTTTATCCAAAATTGACATTTTCACTTCACAACAGTCTGACCTTTTTATGTTTTTGCAGGTCTCTTGTAACACCAGAGAAATGGAGGTGGAATGAGACTCAAGGTACAAAGGTTCTGCCACCCAAAGGTGGTTTTGTTGAAAAAAGGTGATATCACAGCAGGAGAACTACTTGTGTCACCCATACATCACACACACAATATGCAAGCATAGCTCACACACTGACCAACCAAGCTAAGCCTAATTGGTGAAGATACCTCAGATCAGATGTGACTCTGGCTATGGATGGAAAGAAGACAAAAGGAGAAGGTCTAATGTGTTTTGGATGAAAATGAACTTTCTCTAAATCAAGACTGGGCACAACCCATGAATGACAGAAATGGCTGTAAGTAGATCCTTTTAGGTGTCTCAGAAACCTTGAACAGTTATAAGTTAATTTTAAGTGCAAGCAGCAGAAAGATTTCAGTAGTTTAAGCCCCCTTTTTATCTTCTAAAATGGGCACTCTAAAAAACAACTAGCAAAATAATTTGCTAGTTGTGGGAATAAATACTCAGCATATGAAAAAGTAATATAACTTTGTCAGTTCATAAGTTTTTTTTCCCAGCTTCAACCTAGAGACTACATGTTTATAACAGAATAAATGGGCCACTGGAGTTTGAAACTATGAGAGTTTATCAGAACCCTTGAGTTGCAATATGTAAGTGGAGTCCAACTCATATTAGGGACATAAACTCTTAATTTGTTGTTCAAAAAGAAGGAAAGTTGTGGACAAAGGAGAAAAGACTGTAAACACGCAGGTTATAGCCTTGAGAAAGTTGCATTTAAGTGGACACTGAGGTGCGCTAGTGTTTGTAAAGATTGTTAGAGTAATGCAATGTTTTAGATGTATTGAAGGGTTAATTTTACTCTGTTTTAAAACAAGCTGTGATTGAGCTCTGGTAATAAATAATGATGACTACTGCAAGACCAGTGTTTTTTTCTCTGATCCCAGATAGTACTTCTGGTGTATGCAGGAGGTAGGTCTAAAGATTTTTTCTGAAATCATATTAAAAAAAACCTATAATTTATTTAAAGATTTGAGTAGTGAATTACCTGTTAATTATAAATTAATCAATAAGCAGTAGAAAATAAAAAAGAGTAAATCAGTCATCTGAATAGCTAGCCAAAAGTACAGCTAACTGACAACATTGTTAGCTTCTAAAAGTGTAGGTAAATAGTTGTTGGAAGGTTGTATGTACAAGCTAATGAAATAGCTTGCTAAACAACTGAAAAAGACTGTGAAACCTAGCTAAAATTATGAGTAAAACATATCTTTAAAAAAATGTCTACCTAAATATGTGCAGCTAGATATTAGCAGCTGAATTGTTAGTGAACAGAGTAACAGTTGAAATACAAGTTTTAATAAACACAATTTTTGATAACAGTATATTTATTACTTGAAATAGAAAGGTGAAAGTAGCTAGCAGTGAAGTTGTTAGCTAACAGGGTTGATTAATAGTGAAACTGCATGCATATACACTTTGTTTGGTACACCTGTTGAACTGCTTGTTGACACAAAAATCTAATCAGCCAGCCGCTGCACCAACTTGAGGCATTTAGGTATGGAGATGGCAACCTGCTGAAGTCCAGACCAAGCATCACAATCAGGAAGAAAGGTGATTTAAGTGACTTTGAATGTTGCATGGTCATTGGTACGAGATGGGCCTCCTGCTGATCTGCTGGGATTTTCCCACACAATCATCTCAGTGGTTTAGAGATAATGGTTTTATATATATATATATATATATATATGTATATATGTATATATATATGTATATGTATATATATATATATATATATATATATATATATATATATATATATATATATATATATATATATATATATAGAGAGAGAGAGAGAGAGAGAGAGAGAGAGAGAGAGAGAATTCTCTTGGTGAAAATCTCTTGTTAATGTCAAGGGTCAGAGGAAAGTAACCATACTGCTTCAAGCTAATAGGAAGGCAACCAAGGTATGCAGTAAAGCATCTCTGAACACACAACACATCAAACCTTAGGCAGATGGGCTACGGCGGCAGGAGATCACACCAGGTGGCACATCTGACAGCTAAAGACAGGAGACAGAGGCTACAGTTTACATGGGCTCACCAAAATTGAACAACAAAAGACTTAAAAAAAATGTTGCCTGAGTGATGAGTCTTGCTCTCTGCTGAAATACTGGAATGGTAGGGTGAGAATTTGGTGTAAACATGTGAAAGCATGGATCCAACCTGCCTTGTATTAATGGTTCAGCATGATGTGGGAGATATATTCTTCCGCGCTTTGAGCAGTTTAGTATCAACTGAGCATCGTTTAAAAAACCTGAGTATTCTTGTTGACCATGTCCATGCCTTAATGACCACAGTGTACTTGATGACTGCATCCACAGGACAACACACCATGTCACAAAATTAAAAATATCTCTAACTGTTTTTTTGAAGATGACAATGAGTTTACTGTATTCAAATGGTATCCAGAGACATCAGATCTCAATCTAATAAAGCAGTTGGAGAATGGGAGGTTTTGCATTATGTGCAGCCCAAAAATCCGCAACAACCGTTGATGCCATAATGTCAATATGGGCCCAAATCTCTCAGAAATGTTTTCATAACCTTGTTGAAACTATGCCATAAAGAACTAAGGCAAAAGGGAGTTCAACATGATACTCCCAAAGTGTACCTAATAAAGTGGCCAGTGAGTGTATAGCCCTTTTATATGGGAGGTTATGAAACTGTTTATGTGGTGTTTGAAATAATAACCTATTTGCTGAAAATTATTGCAGAAATTACTGAGACTCTGAGGTCAAGTTGCCAATTTTTATAATTTTTTTTAATCCTTTGTGTACACTGTAATTACCTGGTGGGTTCTTATAATGTGCTCACCACATAAAAACTTCTCACGGGGTAAATATTTTTTGTGCACAAGATACAGAATGTGGCACTTCAGAGACTCGTCATTCATTTAATTTCAAAGTAACAAATATTTTATGGTTTCTATATTCAGATTGCTTACTGTTGAAGTGAAAGCAAGAAAATTACACATACTTGTGTGGCTTAGATATTTATATAAGGTGAATAATATACTACTAACATATAAAAATAAAAAAAGACTTAATTGCTGCATGACCCGTGTGTCAAAGGATAAATAACAGCCTAAGCAATAATGTGTTCTTGGGTGCAGATGCTTCGTTCAGATGGGATGACGACAGCATGCCCTTAGCAACGGTCGCGTCTCTACGGCAACATCCTCCGAGGTCCCCTCTTTGCAGTTGTCACCGCGGCTTTCAGATGTTGCCCGTGAGACGCACAGAAACCACCGCTTCACTCGGATGTTCGGGGTGGTTTTGGAGGATGTTGTGCTATCATGGATGTAATCCGAGGGACCACTGCGGTAGCCGTTCGTGTCTTGCGATTTGAGTGCCTAAAGTGGGCACAGGGCAACTTGGGCACCAGCCCCCTTCTGGATCTTAGTCATCCATCTCTCAGTTGCCATCCTGCACAAGATCATACACCCGCAGCCTCGTGCGGTCCCCGCTTCTCGTTTACCCCGGCTTCATTCGCGCCAGCCGCGTGTCATACGGCGGCTGAATGGATCCCGCCGTGCTCATCTTCCTGCTGTACGTGATGATCGCGCACGACCTGGTCTGCGGCTGGATGCAGTACCGGAGACAGAGCGCCAAGCCTCGCAAACGAGCTGACCGACCTCTGCTGAGCTCCAGGTGTGTGTGAGTGTGTTTATGTGTATGAATGGCTTTAATCAATCAGTTGTGTTAACCACCTGCAGTCTCTGATAGTTTTTAGTAAATGGCTGTTGAGGGGCGGGGGGAGATCAGAGAAAAGAAAGGTTTTGCAGAACTTGTAAATGACTTACCAAACTAAAGCTATAATGTGTTAAATGTTCACACACACAGCAGCTGGTGAAACATTCACAACCACCAGTCTTGGTTGACTGTAATCTGTCGACCATATCTGTAACGAATGATGTAAAGTCATTTTGGGTCAGAAAGAACATTTCTGTCACCATTTCGAACCTGCAATAGATAGACAATCAATCACAATAAAAAAAAAAAAAACACATACAAGATCATTAAAAACCCCTTTGTTTTTAATGATATTTTTAAATCTGTTACTTAAATCAATCACATGCTTGCACATGTGGGTGTCATGTGATTATTGGGGTTTTCTTTGTTTCTTTTTAATATTGTAGAGCATTTATCTTTTAAAATTAAGCGCCTTCAAGCAACTGTTGTTGTATATATAAAATTTAACTGAACAGAATTGAAGTGTTGTGCGGCATGTTGTAGATGCCCCACAACACCCGTTTTTCCTGGATTGTCTAAGTTTAATGAGGTTTCCATTCAAACTATCTGTATTTCCTTTCAGTGCTCGTGTTTGTCAGGGAGCCTGGAGGGCAAGCATCCAATCGGTCAGGACAAATAGAGGGATGAGGGACCTGAGGAAGTGCAGCCGCATTGTGAGAAAGGCCTAAAAAAAGAGACAAGTTTGACATAAAAGGACACTTATTGAAGAGTAGGGACTTCTGAGCGTGACCTGGCCCGCAAGCCTGATCTGGGTCTTCTCACTTTTAATTTTACTGGGCATTTCAACCATGTCTTACCATTTGGAAGAGCAGCTGGCAGCGTCTTTCTGATGCAAGTCAAGAAGCAAAAGTCCAAACTGCTAAGAGATTTATAAGGTCAAACTTAAGGTATTGCCAGTATTAGTTTCCTCTATCATTCATTTGTATTTGAGCTATGCCTTTCAAGGTGCTTTGTTTCTTTGTTTGTGTGTTTTGGTTATAATATTTGTATTTTTAGGTGTGTAAGATTAACTGTTTAAATATGTATTTTTCCTAGTTTGCTGAAGCATGAATTGTCTCCTACAGTACTGTCAAATACCAAATCGAGGCTAAGAAGCTATGAGCTTTGTACTAAAAGCTGCACAAAAGTAAACTTACCTTATACAAAGTGATTTAGTGTAAAAGTGTAAATGTAATCTTGCAAAGAATCATTTAGTAATTAGATATAACTCAGAAAAGAAATGGATGTAACTGGTTGCATCATTTGCACAGATCTACGCGTTCTATGTTCTGTTACACATTAATTCGTCTATAGCCCCTAACTCTAACCCATATCATATAAAGTGAATACAGCACCTATGTGCTGTAGCACCTAAGAAACTGGGAAAATATTGTCATTTTGTATTATAGGCTATTCCTTTAAATCTGGGGAACAACTTATTACCCTGGAAAGTCTCCATGTAAACAACAACTTTATTGGTTGTTGGAGGCAGTAAATCTAGTTCTTGCATATCCTGTGCAATAAGTGTTTCCAGTGAAGTCAAGGTACTTTCATTTTAATTCAAACAAGACAAACCATTTCAGGTATGTGTGCACTGTGTGTCAAATAAAATGAAATGTGTGTGTTACCTGAGAGGCATTCAAAGCTGCTGCTTGTTAAAGAGTATAAATGCACTATAGATGGCAAAGTGTTGAATAAACTGAAAGATTTGACTTTCAAACTATAATGTCAGTTTGACTGTGGAGACAGGATAGATTTTATTTTACTCAAATCCTAAATGAGATATTTCAGCCTGAAAGCATTGGCTCCATTCTTTCCTTTTGTTAATTTAATTATTAGGCAGCTATTTAGCATTAAGTTAGTGTCCTTTGTTGAAATTGATGTCATTATTTTGCGGCTACACCTTATGTATTAAGGACTTACTCATAATGTCACATTAAAAGCTAACTCCACACCTTTCTGAAAGTGGGCACATTTGAGCCTAATGTTACTGTTGCTACTTATGGATAATTTACAGATGTTTGGTGATCCAGATATGGCCAAAATTCATGAGATGGGATTGGCAAGTGTTAGGTGTCACTGAAATACCACGAGACACATGACATCTGGCTAATATACTGTAGACCTGTGGCTGAGCCACAGAAAGACACTTTTTAAAAGCAGGGTGTAGCGTTTTTGTCTTTTGCACATCATCTCTGGTTCCTGAAAGGTTGGTACTCCAATTGTAAAGCTGCAGTTTTCCTACAACAAAGAACAAAACCATGCAAAAGAATGCTGCACATCAAGTTTGTTCTTTGACTCTGAGCCCAAAAGTTCTGTTGTGTAGTTTAATAGTATCAGCTCAACCTGTCTGTAAGTAGAGTGTTGTCATTAAAGGAAACGACTGGCTGTACAGGTGGCTTCATCTTCATTTTCACGGCCTGACGAGTTTACCTGGTTTGTTTGGGTTCATGTTGGCTGCAGTTTGCTTCATGTTCAGCCTTAAAAATGTTTTTGGTTGTCTATGTTTAATGGGGCTCAACAAATACTGGACAAAAACAAGGTAACATCATAATGTTTATGCTCTGAGCTTCATTATGTTCAATTTTAATTCTCAATTATATATTTGAATATTGAAACTTGACAATAAATAAAGATTTTTTAAAATATCAAACTTCATTCCTAATCTAATTTTTACTCCTAATCTAAAAACTCCAGAATGATGTTATTGCATTCTTTAAGGTAAAGTAAATGCTGGAATAATAATAGTTAGTTACACTAACGAATAGTTAATTAAAGTAATAGCCTGTGAATAACAACAGAAATTATAATAATAGAAATAAATAAATATACGTATTTTTAGGCATTATGGTATACTTCTGTATATAAGTCATCAGGGAATCCTGAGGGAATTTCTTCAGATTTTAGGCTTAACTGGCCAAAGGTCAACAGCACAGCAGACTGTTACCCAAATTATTAAATCATTATTTAGTATTGTTTTGTATTTAAAAAGGTCAAACATCAAACATGTTAGGAACAAAAAGGAGAGATGAATATAAGTAGGAAGGTCCTAAGTTTAATATTTTCTATATACACATTAGGCCGCTTCCCTTATCGTTGTCACAATAACTGCATGTCAATGAGAATTGTGATTTTTAAAAGTGAAATATCAATATTGCTGTACATTTATTGTTTCAGACTAAGTTATAGATTAATTGTACAATTTTCAATATCTCCATAATAATATTGTAAACATTATTTTTTTTTGATAATTGTGAAGTGACAACCTGAAAGCTGACATTTTTCCTGCAAGTCTGATTGGTGACTGATGTAAACTTCAACTTTAATGATTGGTGGACGCATCCATGATTATATCCATTAATCATAAACAAATATTGCCAGTGGTTCAGTTACCAGTGAAGTGTACATCCACTCAGCCTGATGAGTTTTGAGCACATGCCTAAATTACTCACCCAAAAAACATGTCTATTTTAAGGTGGCGTCACATTTTGTATGTAACAGCTAGATGTCTAACCTGTATGTCCCGTTTTGGGGATTATCATATTTGACCGAGGTAGCAATTATTACTTTCCTTTTGTGCATGACTTTCAGGCTGAACTTGAGTCTTAAGGTGAAGACAAACCGAAACCTGCTGCAACCTTCGCAGCAACATCTCAAACATGCTGATGTTTACATAGAGAAAGCTGATGGGAATGTTTTTTGTTTTTTGTTTGTCAGGATATTTTGAACTGACTTAGGCACTGCAGTACTCACCCTCTGAGTACCAGGAGTATACCATACAGACATGAAGAGTAACTAATCTAAGATTTTATGCTGTATTTCACTACTGACTCACAGACTAATGCTGCCGTCCCCAGAGCTCCATCTCTGGCATGACAGAAATATTTATAAATAAAGTAAGGTAATACAAATAGGAAGCAAAATTAGCAAATACAGAATATGGTTTGAATTGGCTTAAAAACAAATCAAAAATAATTTTTGTTTAAGCTGTTTTATTTATTATTATTATTTGTTAGATACAGTAACAGGCAAAGAGAAAAAATCACTTATGACTAAACCTTTCTTTCTCACAACCATTGCAGACTCCTAAAACAAAATCTCTTTTAAAATTTTAATGAAACTCTTCTAAAGTTTTTTAAGTAATCAAACAGATAAACTGAGAAGATGGTGTAACCCTATTGCCAAAGGTAATAAGTTGCTTGAGGGGCTGAAGACCCCCAAACAAACTGTTGACAGCATTGCTTTTCTGAAAATGGCCATTTTTGAGAACAGTGCAGTGATCTGAATTCGTCTTGTGAATGGAGAAGATATCAGTTTAGCACAGAGTCCTCGTCAGTGAGTGCTGAAATGTGGGTCTTTTGTATATATAGTATTTACTCTCATTGCTAACTAGTCACCCATAAAGATTGTTGACGGTGACAGATATCAGCACTGTCGTGAACTCATTTCCAGTTATTGAGAACTTGTTTCCTCATGCCACAACAGGGAAAAACAGACACATTAAAGGTGGACTGACTAGCTCAATAAGTTTGTTTTTAAAAATACATATTGTAGCACTTTGTTATAGGTTGAACTCATTAGACAAGAAATACACAACATGCCCATTAAACAATAAAGTTTCATTGATTAGTAGCTGTGCTTCTCCTGTGGCTTGAGAGATAGAGCCAATCTTTGCAGCATACTAGTGCAAGAAACTGAACCCTGAGTTACCCCTGATGCATCTGTGTGAATATTAGGTTAAACAGGCTTGAAGGCAATGATGTCATGATCCCGGGTCTTTTGACCCAGCGTTTTGTGTTTTCTATTATTGTGATGTATTTTGGTTCTGGTTTTCTTGCTCTTTGGTTTTCGGTTCTGTTCTTCCTCAGTTTAGTGTTTAGTCATTTCTGCCTGTGTATTCCTCTGTGTAAAGTCCGTGTTTCTTAGTCTGTGTCTTTGCATGTGTGAGTTCCTGTTTTATTTTGAAGGTCTGTGTCTCTTTTCAGTGTTTCTAGTTTCGCTTCCCCTTGTCTCGTTATGTTCAATTAATGCCAGCCGTGTCTCCCTCCCGTTTCCCATTCCCTGATTGCCCTGTGTGTATTTAAGCCCTGTGTTTTTGCGTGTGCGTTGCTGGTTGGTCTGCGTGATCGCTCTCTGTCTTATATTTTCTCTCCGTGTCTCCCTGCATCTCTGTTTTTGGTTTCAGGTTTATTTTGTTAGTTTTTCCGGTTTAAGTTTTATTCTCGCCTTGCTGTTTCTGTTTGTTTTCACCCACCTTATAAAATAAAGCTCACTCTCATCAAAAGTTGCATCTTGGGTCCTACTGTCCAACTCCACACGTCTGCCACGCCAGACGTAACAAATGAGGCTTGTAGTAATCCATCCATAGTAGTCCATTTACCAATCTAGTTGTTTGTTTTTGTTTGTTTGTTTGTTTGTTTGTTTGTTTGTTTTGGGAGGGGTTAGTTTTGTTTATATTAGAATTATTGTTCTACATTAATATGGTGATATTAATGTTGTTTTAATGATATTTTTCAGTACAAACTACATATTACAACACAGTGAAGGCAGATGACTCACAGTAATGAGATTGTCTCATTAAGGCAATGTGGTAATCCCTCCTTATACTTGTTTTTAATTTGACTGAAAAGACATATCTATAAAATGCATTTCCTTTAGACTTACTTTGTAACCTCAACCTCAAGATTAAGGTCAATTTCTGAAAATCACCTAGGATTTTCATATTTATACCACAGGTGCGTCTACTGGTGTCCACCAGTATTCTGTTTTCTAAAATGTGGTTTTGTTTGTATTTCAGTAACAACTACAGCTACAGTGGTCTTCTCTATACAAGGAAGAATATCAGAGCAATAGTTTGCTGTAGTCATCAAATATCAGAGACAAGTCCTACTTTTTCAGACCCATTATCAAGTAAAGTAAACGTCTTACAATAATGCCAACTGAGCAATTTGCTTGCTTGTGGCTGGTGAGCCCTACAATCTCTTTTCTTATTTATACTCTTGGCCTGTTCTGCATCTACATCTCACACACTTCAATACATCCTCAATGGATCCCATGTGACTAATTCTTTTTCTGTTAGAGTTGCTGAATTTCTGCCCCCCTGCCTGATCTCAGAACAGCCAACCTGACGGAAACTGAAGCCAGCAGCAGCTTCTGGTCTCTAATTGTGTTCAGTGAGCTGCAAGACCCTCAGCTCAGCAAACAGCAGTCAGTCACTATCAGCAGATGGCCTTTCATCAGGTGGGTGTTTGTTACTGTTTTCCATGGGAGTTTGTGATACCCTGAGCTATACCTGTGCACTGTTTTCGTTTGGCTGGATAGGGGCACATATTTGGATCTTATAGGTCAGTGCTTTGTACATGAGGTGTGTACAGTATAAATGTAATATGTTTACCATTTGGTTTGTTTCTCCATAGAAGAGAAGCAGGAATACTGTCAAAGATTGTACTGAAGGCACTTACAGTCTTGCAGGATTTGCTGTGGACTGATCAAAACATTGTAGTGTATGTGTTTTTTTCTTGTATGTGTTTGCTGCTTACATGGACAACCCCACACAAAGTATTTAAATGCCGTATTACGTCAGGACGTAACAGGTGTCATCAGCAGCCTAGCTTGCGTTCTGGCTAAATACCACAAACAGGTTTAGGCACCTCATTCTCAGACTTGACTCGGAAGCTAGACACTTCTTCACCTGAAACCGACTGTAAAAGAGTAAGTTCAAATAATTCTTTGTTTTTGTTTGTTTAATTTGCTTCATTTAAATCTGAGAATGGTATGCCACTGTTTTCCAGTTATTAAGATATTAAGATATGAGAACTAAAAAAGGGAAGAGATAGGTCTTACTTTTTTCTTAATCTTCATGTTTAAAGTTGCCCTGTTAGTATCTGAAAGTATAACAATGAAACTTTTTTTTTTTATCACAAATAGTTACTAAAAACTTTATTAAGACATATTTCATTAAAAGTTACATTCTTAAGATAAGAATGTAATAAAACATCAATAAATGTAATTACATCATACAAATAAATGTAGGGAAACAAAAGGAATGAAGGCAAAGTAAAACAAAGCAGCTACTTGTATATGAAATTGTTAAGACTACTCACTCTAGATCAACAACTTTATCTGTTGACGAATGCAGCACTGACAGAACCTAAAAAATATATATAAAAGTCAGTTTAGTCAAATTATAACTGTAATACATTAGATAAAGTTCAAATGTGTTTGACCTACTTATGAGTAGCATATAAGTGAAATAATGTCCAATTTCCTGTTTAGGGTTAGATACCGTATGATTATGAGCATCACTGATTACGTTATATTATTTTCAAATACTTTAAGTTTTCTTTTATTTCTCAGAGGTTGTCTGTGAATGTGTTTCAAGCCCTGGATGTTTATCTTCTTGGTGTCTGGTTAAATACCTTATAGCACTATATTTACATTCTGACACTGATTGCTAGAAATCAGGAATGTCAAACTCATGTGGAACTATAACTAGATGTGGAAAATTAATCTTGTGAGACTTGACAGCTACCCGAGGCATAAATGAAGTAATGCCGCTGGTTCATTTTAATAACTTTGAAAAAACCTTATAGTTGTAGGTTTGTTATGGGAAGAAGAAAAAAAAGCACAACATGGAAATTGAAGGTGCCATAAAGTCAAAAAAATGTCATCTGTTACTATAATTATCCACTTTTGCAATTGAAGGTGAAAATGGCATCAGTGTCATCCAGCTCTCGTCTCAACAAAACTGTGCGGCAGCAGTACATGAGCCTGCCTCAAGGACAGAAATGCCAGGTCACCTACATCTGGATTGATGGCACTGGAGAGACACTTCGGAACAAGACAAGAACTCTAGACACAGAACCAAAAAGCATAGAAGGTGAATGGCATTTTTAATAAGCTCTAACCTTTAGGGGTGAGAGGCACTTAGTCTAAAACTTAATGTTTAATTAGCTTTATAGTCAAGGGCAGCTTTTCTACCCTTTCAATTTGTTATTACAACCTGCCCGATGAGGCTTTGATTGACGTGTTTATTGAGACTCTGAATGTCTACAAGACTGTGAGCCAATTGCTTTCAAAACATTATGGGGGGTGCACCTGGCACATGCCCATTCATACAATATTAATTAAAAAGACTGAAAGTAACACTAAAACTGTCATGTCTGAGGACTCAGTGTTTTGTTTCTTCATAATATGTTATGTTCTTGTTTATTCTGGTTATGTCTTTCATTATGATTTGCCATTTGTTAGGTTTCTGTTCTGTGCCTGCCCTGGTCCCACGTATCTGTGTTCTGTCTGTCCTTGATGTTATTATGTCTGCTCATGAGTGTGTTAAGCTCAGTGTCTAGTCTGGATCTCTGTGTCTGTCATGTACTTCCTGTTTTACTTTGAAGGTCTGTGTCTTATGTCAGTGCATTCAGTTTTGTGCTCTCCCTGTCTTGTCTGCGTAATCAGTGTCAGCCATGTCTCCCAGCTGTTTCCTCTCAGTCCTGTTCACCTCTTGTATTTAGTATCTGCGTCTTCCCCTGCTCGTCGTCGCGTCATCCCTCATTTTACACTGTGTGTTCCGTTTGCTAGCTCGCCTGCCTGATTAGTTTGTTTTGTATTCTCAGCTTAGTTAGTTTTCTGTTCTGTTGTTATCCAGCAATAAAGCTGAGTGTTTTGAGTTTACGTCTGCCTCTGTGAGTCCTGCTTTTGGGATTCCTTCCTGCCTTCACACAGCCACGACAGAAACTTAAAAGAACTAAATAAAAGCTAAACATTTTCAAATGAAAAAAATAAACTGAAAGAAGTAAATCCACTGTGGAAACTCACTGAAATCTAACCGATTTATTATTAAATAGAATATTCCAGGTGTGTCTAAGCTTGAGAAGTTAGTGCGCTCACTGTCTTTTCTTAATTTGTCTTCGCTACCAGAGAACTTTGGCACATTTTACTGTAATTGGGCTCTTTTATGTTTGTCTTTTTTCCCCATTGTCCTGTTACATTTATTTGTGTCTACTTTTAGTAACAGGGCCAGATCTCACCAAGCAGATAGTATGAATGGGAATTTTCCGTGACATCTCTATTAACGTAGTTATCAAGTTAACCAGGTTTCACTTTAAAAAAAGAATGTGAACACTGACGTCTAATCAGAGGAGCAATAAGAAGTCTCTATTTTTAGAAATACCTGAGTGGAACTTTGATGGCTCAAGCACCTACCAGGCCAAAGGCTCCAACAGTGACATGTACCTCATCCCGGTCTGCATGTTCAGGGATCCAATCAACCTTGACCCCAATAAACTGGTTCTCTGTGAGGTCCTGAAGTACAACCGTTTACCTGCTGGTACATTTTTTTCAGTCCATGCTTTTTTCCCTTAACATCGTCTAAGATCACAATAATAGACTGCTCTGACTTTTATTTTAGAAACTAACCACAGAGCAAGCTGCAACAAAGTGATGGAAAAGGTCAAAGAGCACCGTATTTGGTTCGGTATGGAACAGGAGTACACACTTCTGGGAACAGATGGACATCCATTTAGCTGGCCTCCAAATGGATTCCCAGCACCCCAAGGTAACCGAGCTGTCATTTTTTTTTTACTGTTTTTTATACAAATACTGCAGTGACAAACCAATTGCCAGCTTGTGGTAAATCCTTGTGCTATTATCTGGGTCACGGGGAGTGTGGAGTGAAGCAATATCCCACAAAATGATACACATTTACATTTAAAGTCAGAGAAGCAGAGGTAATGACAGAATTTCTCAGAAACAAAACAGACACTTTCCAAGAATGACAGGGTATGAAATCAGACAAAAGGAACAAAACCAAAAGTAGACTTGTCACGGTCTGGCTGGCAGACCGTGGGGATGAGGAAAGTAGGACCCAAAACGCAGGACTCGGCGATGCCACAGTGCACTTTATTTACAGTGAATAGACAGGTAAGTCCAACAATTAACTCAGAGATGTAATTTGCCAATGGTGCTCATCCCTTGCTCCCGGTGCGTCCCGTGCTGTAGCCCCCTTAGTTTGTGTGCTCCCCAACTCGCTTCTTCGCTCGACTTTCCTGGAGGAAGAAGGGAAAACCACAATTAGCCACACACGCTAGTCGACTACCAAGACCACACGCCTAGCACAGACTATACCGGTCAAGAGTAATAATCCCACGTCGACTGTCGCCGCGAGTCCAGGTTAAATACCTCTTCCTAGCCGGGAGGGATGATTACCACCAGCTGGTCAGGTAATCAGCTGCAACAGCAAAGAGGGACTCCCGATGACGACAGTCGCCCGGACACGCCTCTCCCACGACGCGCGCTTCCGTCAACAGCCCCGAGGACGGGGGGGAGAGAGAGAGAAGCAGACACACGCACTCTACATACAAACGTGGACAGAACAGTAGACGACACAGACCCCAAATAATAGTCGTAATAATAATAATAACAATAATAATAACCACTGCTCACGAACCCCTGAGTCCTCCAGAGCCGGGTCCGTGACAACACTAGCACAGCTGATACGTTTCTAAACTTTAACAAAGGCTTTCACATTCTTAAGGAGCTTGTAAATCCATTCAGATTCTCTGAGCACCACACTTCTCTTTCCCACATGTTATCATTATTTTATTCAAGTTAGCACAATGGTCAGTGCTATACAAAGGATTTCTGTAAAGTTAGAAAAGAAGTAGACAAATCATTTCTCAGACACTTCATATTGTAAATGTTTGTAATTTTTGTCTGAAAACAAGCATCACAAATGAACTTTTTATAGGCTCAGAACCTAAATGTTTGTAGCCGTCATACAGTTTTCATACAGTGTATCTTGATATTGTGGTTTTTCATTTGTGTCATCATGTGTCATCAGGTCCTTACTACTGTGGGGTGGGGGCCAACAGTGCTTATGGAAGGGACATTGTGGAGTGCCACTACAAGGCCTGCCTCTATGCTGGGATCAAAATCTGCGGTACTAATGCTGAAGTTATGCCATCTCAGGTAAGTGAAAGTACTACTCCAATACATGGCAGTAGCACTTTATAATAAACATAGCTAATAAAATTTATGTAATATTTATTAATCACTGGTTACAATGTATTTTGTGTTTCTTTATGCCATTAACTTTTCTGCGATCTTAAGTTTTGGTTTGTAATAAATATTTTATTACTACTCAATGAGCCTTTTCATTATAGGGCATCACAGAGTTATTTTATTCAGAAAAACATGAAATAATTAAAAACTATTCTTATCTTCTAGTTCTCCTGCTTTGGATTTCTGCCAGTTGGACTTTTAGTTTCTTGTTTCTTTTTTATAGCACCCAGAAAAGGTTGCATCACATTTCTTTTGTTCCCATAGCATTTTTCTTTTTGCGTCGACGAGATGAGTTTTGTGACATTGAGATGGGTACACCTCCCCAACATACCACGCATAACATGACTCAACAGTATTTAATGACCACATACAAACATTAGTTATGACTTTACAGTTAATTCAGAAAATGTTAATTTGATACAATACGATGACTAAATATTGTTATATATTACAAACATATGACATATTTATGAGACAAGCTATTTATCCCAGAACCTGGGGAAATACTCTGGTACAGCAGCCAAAACATTAAAAACAACCTACCTAAAAAATATAAAAAACAATATTACAAAACAAAATTCTTCAGAGAAAAACGAGCTCAATAACGGAGAAAACACTGATGAGCTCAAAAAATTTAAATATAATACACAGATAAATATGAAACATAAATATAATTCACAAGTGATTTCCAAGCAAATACTAGGCCATTAGCAAATGTTACTCATTATAATTTCTTTGTTTTCTAACAGTCAAAAAACGATCAAATTGCAGTTAGCAAAACAAACATGTGAAGAGAAAAGTTATTAGAAAGGCAAATGAAGTCACACTCAGATATCTAATTTTTACATGCGCATGGGCGGTCAGTCCGATCTGCTCTGCTGTCAAAGTGCGCACAACAGATGTGACAGAAAAACCGCGCAGGGCTCTCAGCGCATTCTTTATTTATACTCCAAGTGAGCTTTAAAGGAAGTAGGAGTGGTATGTTCAGTATACAAAAACGTTTTCATAATAGGAGAAACCTTTAGCTTGTCTGTTGAAATAGGAGATAGCTTGGTATGTATAGAAACTTAAACATTTCCTTAAAAGGAGAGTGAGAGAGGGGGGTGACCGTTAACTCAGGATGTAGTATGTATGTCACCGCATTCCTCTACACATCTGGTTCCAACTCACGAGCTCTCCTATCTTAAATGAAGCTACAACTAAACAATAATCACAAAACTAAAAAATCTCTTATCATTCCCTCCTGTTTGTAGCGATTTTAAGCAAATACATCAATTTGTTTCAGACACAGACCCTACATTGTGAGTGCTTTCGGTCTGGTCGTCATAAAATGTGTATCATTCAAACATAATCATTCATCACATTAGTTTCATACTCATCGTCTTCTCCTTCTTCCTCGTCTGGCATAGTGACATATGCAACAAGAGATTGAGATATCATTCTTGATACCATTCCTCTTACACAGGGGATAATGCATGTAGTAAAGATACAAAACATAATAAGTATTAGGCCAATAAACATTAAAACCTTAAACATCAGTGTTCTCCATGAGCCGCTCATAAACCAATTCCACCAATTACTTTGTGAATTTGCCCAATCGGTTACCTGTGCCTGTTGAACGTTTCTAAGTAATTGTAGAGCATTTGTCATATTATCAGAATGCACATTGTCTGGAATATATGTACAACAAGTTATATTAAACAAAACACACAGTCCGCGCTTTTCTGCCAAGATCATGTCCAGGGCAACTCTGTGTTGCATAACAGTTATTCTTATGGCATCAATTTCCTGATTTTGCTCTTTGTTGATGCTGGTCGATGCATTTAAAAACAGTCCAAAACTATAGTCCAATAGTCAGGAGGTCGCTGTGGTTTAGGACAATTCCTAAATATTGATAACCTAGACTGGCAAAGCTTGCTGCGCATGTCACTTGAATCATGTTCATAAGTCTGCCATATAATGTAGCATGCTGTGTTGTAGCAGGCATGTGTGAGCATATATAACAATCTTTGTCTTCTTTGCGATTATATATGTATCTATACCAGGCGTTGTTCATCCAGGGATGGATGTGGTCCTGTGTCACTTCAGCCAGGTGTGAGTTGTCATATGTCCATGCTCTTCTATGCATGTTGGCTTCTTGATCCTTTAAGTGCATCAGGGTCCATGCTGTAAGCAGCAGGGCCAAGGTGATAAACAGAATAATCTTCATGATGACCAGACACACCGATTTACTCTGGTGAGTAGACTACAGGCGAGAAGTAGAAGGCGGGATATACCCAATCAGCCCTCCCTTCACTTGTAGATCACCAAAGAGTCGGGATGGTGGTGTCTTTAGGTTGTGCTGTCACTCACTTCCATTTTTGCAATGGCTCTGGTGGATCCAAGAGGGCCTCTCAGCGTTTTTGCAAGCTGTTGGCGTCGTTAGGAGTACTTGGTATGGACCTTCCCACCGGGATGGGTTCCAATTCTTTCTCTGGAGTACTCGTATAAGGACCCAATCGCCTGGTTTTAATCTGCAAGAGACTTGAGAAGTGTCGCACGGCAGTTCAAAACAATATCCCTATTTTCTACTAGTTTTGCCATTCTTTCTACTAAAGTTGTCTTTCTAACAGATTTATCTATTGGTTCACTTTCATCAATTCATGCATCTTTTCACTGAGGTCTGATTCAAACTATCTTACTTCTAATTCTTTCCAAAAATAATTTCACATGTAACAATTTATATATGTGTGTTTTCTATTTTTGTTTACCTCTTTATTGTGATCTGGTGGACATCTCTAAACACCATCATAAGTTCAGGCTTCAATTTCAACCCAATTATACTCCTCTGGGCTTCACCTTCCCACTGGCCCCTGTACCCTTCTCAAAGTGTCCTTTGTTGTCTTAAATCTCCAGCAAACACAATCTGTTTCTTCTCTGTTTCTTCCTTTTAGATTAAGTCCCAGCCAGGCAAAATATCACATTCAGTGCCTTTAAACAGTCATGTCACACTGTTCTTACCAGCCTGCTGTTAATTCTTCAATTCCACGATATTCTGTTGGTCTTCATCAGGAGATTGACTGTCCTTTGAGCTTCTTTTCAGGATCGGGACAAGTGGGAGGTCAAGCTATAAAATTTTAAGCCAAACTTTGGCTTGTTTTCTCCCAATTATGTTAATCTATGGTTTTGCTGCTATGCTCAAAATTCTAGGTTGAGAAAAGTCCACCTTTATTTATTTATGACCTATATTGACACACTAAACCATACCATTAATATCATTTTCATATCTTTTCTTAAAGCCTCCATTTGCTTCATCTGGCTAGAGTCTGTCTCTTCTGTTTTTCTCTCTGGGTGCTCACTCCTTATATGGGCATGCAAAGTTCCTGTCACACACACACTTCCTGTTACTCTCTTTTGTGTTTCTACAGGCTAATCAAACTCATTTTGTATTTACAGTCTACAAACCCTCTGTAATTCTACTAACTTCTAATCTAAAATGTAACGTCATTCACACAATAATTTCATAATCCTCTCACACACACTGCCTTTTAAATAAACTAAACTCTTTGCATTTTTATCTATTTCAGGCATTTTATGAGTCTCTGTTTTATGGTGCCGTTAGTTCTCTCTACTAACCCTGCACTCCATAGATGATAAGCACAGTGATTTCTTATGCTGAATCCTAGTGCTTCAGAGACCTTACTGATCACATCATTGACAAAATGTGTCCCATTGTCTGATCTTATCAGAGAAGGGATACCATATGTTGGAATAAAATGATTACATAAACATTTTGCAATGAAGATTGCCTCTGCTTTCACTGGATATATCTCTGGTCAGTTTGAAAACACATCTATGATCACTAAGGCATATTTTAATCCTTGACATTCATTCAATTCAATAAAATCCATGTGGATGGTGTGGAGAACTGGCCTCTCTTAGGTCTTAAGTTTCCTTGTGAGTTGTGTTTTTGACAGAATAGGCATGTTCTTACAAATTTTTCGCTGAAGTTTCAAAATTTATAGTGTAAAAGTATTATTTATCTATACTATATTTCCCTCCTGTTGACACATGTATTACTTCATGTGTCACTACAGCCGCTGTCCTGTGTAACGACTCTGGTAATATTGGTTTTCCATCACAGACCATTAAGTCATCTTTCAGTTGTGCTCCACATTTCAGCCACTTGTTCTGTTCAGTGATTGTTGCAGCTTTTTGTTCGGTTTTTAGTACGTCAAGTGGTATTTGTGTACAATGTTCGGATGTTAGAAGCGTTATCGTTTGTTGTGCAGCCTGCTTTGCTGTTTGATCTGCAAAATTATTTCCTTTTGTGACAATAAAATTGTCTTTTTGATGTGCTGCACATTTACAAAGTGCCAATTGTTTTGGCAAGCTGATCACTTCCAATAAGATTTTTAATAAGCTGCCGTGTTGCACGGGGTTATCCGTAGAGGTGACCATACCTCTGTTATGCCAAATTTTGGCAAAGTGGTGCACTGCTGAAAAAACAAACTGGCTGTCAGTGTACATATTTATATTTTGGCCTGCGTGCAATTCATATGCACATATGACTGCATACGTGCAGCCGACTCTTTTACTGCCTCTGCTGCGGCTGCATAGCCTTGCATATGCAGGCAGGCCTGACGCTACAGAGTCTAATTTACACGAGTCTAAATTTCACCAGGAATGTTAACAGGTGTTATTTTTCTCCAAATACCTGTGTTATCACAGCTGTCATATAACCTGCTCCTCTATCTACACGTAAGTAGAAAGGCTTATCATAGTCAGGCAGTGCTAAAACTGTATCTGTCTGTAATGCCTATTTTTAAATAACTGAATGCTTCTTCTTTCTTCTCTATAGATGCAACATTACATTTTCACTTAATGCATTTTTAGATAATTTCTAGTTTTTCAAAGAATCCACCCATCTCACACATCTTACACATTTCAAACTTTGAAGTTAGGGTTTTATATATATATATATATATTAAACTTTGAATTGCTCACAGTTCTAAAACTAGGCATTTGTAAATCATATGCCTAATCACTATGTGTCACTGTGATCCACAAGTATGGTCACAAATTCGCTTCCAAATCAACAAAATAAAATAATCAAACAAAAACAAAAAACATACATGAGTCAGGACACAAAAGAAAAATACTGCTACTGAAACAGAGCAGAAGTGTGAGGGAAAAACTGAGCTCACAGACAGCTGCGTGTGTTGGCTTTTAATGCAGCTTCTGCTCTTAAAACAAATAAATAAAAATAAAAGAAAATGTGTAACATGCTCATCAACTTAGCGGTGTCCACATATTTAATTCAACTTCTCAATCCTGTAGCTTTAGCTGTTGTCTACAGGGTTTGGCTTATTAGTTGTTATTATAGGTGTGCTCTATATCTCAGTAATATTTTATCCAGGATAAATGACAGATGTTTAAGCAGGTCAAGTGCCTCTATGCACGTAATTAGTTTAGATAGTTTCTTTATTTTCTTCATCTCATGTGTCATTATACTGAGTTTGAGCAAACCTTAAGCTTGATGCAGATTACTTCATAACAATCGTCCACCTCACATCATAACTGACTAGGTTGCTTCTCATTATTAATATTATGTCATTATTAATATTATCATCTTTGTCTTTCTATATTATGACAATAGTATACTACAATATTTTATTAGTGTATACCACTATACTACTACTGAGCCAATTTAATAGTTAGGATCATCTTACTCAGCAAACAGATAATTAAGAATTCATCCAATCTGTACAAATTTGCTTTTCTCTAAACAGGTTTGCACCTACTTCTTAGACTGGTCTTCTGTTTGTCTCATCTCAGATCCAACCTTCAGTCACATTCATTCTCTCTGTTGTGTAGCGAACCAAGCAATTTATTATTATATATTTTATATTTTATTTTGTATCCATCAAGGGCTTCGGGTGATCTGCAGTTTCACCCTTTCCCAAGCTGGAGACATTTACCTTTTCACACACTTTCCTTGGCTGAACAATGACACAGCCCTAATGTACCTTATGCATCTCTCTATTTTATTTAAAAGGTTTTCGTGTGAATTATTTCCTTTTATTGATTTTATACATTCTGGGCATGATTGTCATGCCAACTATGTTTCATTGTTAATATCAGCTTACAGGTTGTTATCCTTCCTATTATTAGTTTCAATACGGTAAAAATAAGTTCTAATATAATTTTGTCTTTATTTATTTTATTTTTGTACTTCTTATATTTATATCTATTCGGTGGGGTCTGTTTCCAACCTTTTTAAACTACTTTAAACTATTTTGATCTCTAGTTTTCACTTAATAAGGGTTTTGTCAGTCACTGCACTGTAGTGTGACCTGATGCTGATTTTACTATTAGAGTATCTTCTGAGAATTGTACTTCCTGTGGTCTTCTGTTCAAAACGGTTTTACATACTCCTGTATCACATAACATCTGCACTGGTTTGCTATTAACATATACTGTCAGTGTAGGTTTGCCTTTTACTTCAGACACTAATTGATAGACAGTAAATACTTCTGCGTCACTTTTATCATTTTCATTTGGCTTTTTCTCATTTAGTCATTCATTTGAATATTGCCGTTTGTCTATTTTATGTCTGCAATCTCTGGCGAAATGCCCTTCCTTGCCACAATTCCAGCACGTATTATCTCTTTCTTCACTTCTTTCGCGTAAGTCTGTCTGTCCTACATATCTCTGGCCCTTTCCTCTAAATCCTCCTCTGTCCCTGTCTGTTACCTCTCCACCTTCTCCACCTTCCCCTGCGGGATGGCCGTATCTGGGGTTTAGTACTGCTATCATGGGAAAAATGCCGGGAGGACCAGGTGGATCAACATCACCTCCCATATCTCCTCCGTAGCGATCTTTTCCTATTTTTTTTTTTTTTTTTTTTTTTTTTGTGGATTTTCACCTAGTGCTATTTTATCTAACATGTTTTGTGCCTCTGCATAAGGACCAGGTTGAGGTCTGAACGGATCACAGGATTGTTTAAGGGGGGTCGCAGCAGCGGAAGTGGGGGCTGGTTTCACAGCAGCAAAAGTGGGGGTCGGCCTCGCAGCAGCGAGTGGAGCATATGGTGGGGGGGTCTAATACCTCTGCCTTTTCTTTCTTCTTTTCTTGTTTCTTTTGTTTATTCTCACATCGTCTATCTGCCTCTCTCTTCCATGCTTGGAAATATTCTAATTCTTACGTGCGTTTTCCTTCTTTCTTTCTTTATTTTGTCTCTCCTATTTCTTTCAGTAATGCTTCTTTAAGTTGTATTAATGCAGATGGGCTACATTCTCATTTAGTCTTTTTAGAATTTCTCCATCTTTGCACACTAATTTGTCCGGCGTCTGGACACTTTTTTCCCAACCACTGTTCGTCAACAGTAAACTTAGTGGGCTGATTACCCATTAAAACAGAACTGCAGAGCCTTCTCTGGTATTAGACTTAAAGAGTGGTTACTGACTACGCCCTTCTACTCCACTCTAATTAGTGGAGCGGTGTCAGTTTTATGAGGCGGAACTCAACCGTTCTCTTTTGTCACCAGTACTTCAGCTACTGACAGGAAATAAAATGACAATAACAATGAGAGTGATTCAGCAGCGTATTTGTGCTGTTTAAATCAATTCACTCTCAACACACAGAAAACACAAACATTTAAACAGACATTTCACACAATCGCGCCGACCTTTTCGGAAGGCCAGTCCTAAAGCTTTTATTTTGAAAATCCTTTCGGCGGATCAGTCCAACGCTTTTATTTTGAAAATCCGTTCGGTGGATTACCCCAACGCTTTTACTTTGAAAATCCGTTCGGTGGATTACCCCAACGCGTTTATTTTGAAAATCCGTTCGGTGGATCACCCCAGCGCTTTTACAAATCCGTTCGGTGGATCACCCCAGCGCTTTTATTTTGAAAATCCGTTCGGTGGATCACCCCAGCGCTTTTACAAATCCGTGCAGTGGATTAGACTAATTACACCCTTTCGGCGGGTGAGACCAAAGTTCGTTTTACGCGAGTGTAAATGAGTGACTTCCTTTACCTTCCCAAGATTCTCTGGCTATGTTGAAAGTCAGCCACTGGATCCCAGCGTCGTGGACCACTTGATAAAACACTGGCCAGGAATCGAATTTTAGCGTCCCTGGACTTTTTCACTCCTACCTAGAGGACAGATTTCAGTGCAGCTTTCCACGACGGCAGGACACAGCGGCCGATGCTTCCTATCCGGCTCGAAGGACCAAGAACATGTGAAGAGAAAAGTTATTAGAAAGGCAAATGAAGTCACACTCAGATATCTAATTTTTACATGCGCATGGGCGGTCAGTCCGATCTGCTCTGCTGTCAAAGTGCGCACAACAGATGTGACAGAAAAACCGCGCAGGGCTCTCAGCGCATTCTTTATTTATACTCCAAGTGAGCTTTAAAGGAAGTAGGAGTGGTATGTTCAGTATACAAAAACGTTTTCATAATAGGAGAAACCTTTAGCTTGTCTGTTGAAATAGGAGATAGCTTGGTATGTATAGAAACTTAAACATTTCCTTAAAAGGAGAGTGAGAGAGGGGGGTGACCGTTAACTCAGGATGTAGTATGTATGTCACCGCATTCCTCTACACATCTGGTTCCAACTCACGAGCTCTCCTATCTTAAATGAAGCTACAACTAAACAATAATCACAAAACTAAAAAATCTCTTATCAGTATCATTTGTTAACAGTGTTAATGTTTTCACCTCGAACATTTCCCTCTTTTCTCTGCATCTTTCTTTTTCTCTGGCTTCAGTGGGAGTACCAGGTGGGCCCCTGTGAGGGCATCGATATGGGGGACCATTTGTGGGTCTCACGTTTCCTTTTGCACCGTGTCTGTGAAGATTTCGGGGTTGTAGCAACGCTGGACCCCAAACCCATGAAGGGCAACTGGAACGGGACTGGTTGCCACACAAATGTCAGCACCAAGGAAATGAGGGAAGAAGGAGGACTGCAGTAAGTAAACTCCAGACTTTCAAAAGATACACATACAAAAGCTCTTCATTGTACTACAAAAAGGAGGACCAGTGGCACATTTGAAAAGCTTAAAAACAGCTTGTATTTTCTTATTATTTTTTATTTTAAGTATTTCTTTAAATTAAATAAAATGCAGCACTATATCCCCTCACCAGATACTTTATTGGATACTCTATGTATGCAATAAATTCGACTCAAGAAACGGGAAGAAATTATGTGTTTTTTTTAAGTGACTGACTGCTAGTAACAAATTACCCAAAGATACAATTTTAAATTGGTTCTTTCCTAAGTTGCGGTGTAGATAAGTTATTCCCTTAAGTGAGATTCACAGATAAAAGTCTTCAGTGGCTTAACAAAAAAACAAAAAAAACATTCTCTGAAAATGATCAAATACAAGGACTGGACTACAAAATGATTTTAAAAAGCAGAAAACCTGGAAAACTGTTGCTCAAGACCTGTATATAAAAATGAACAATAATGTCTTCTTAGAAGCAAATATGAAGAAAAGAGTGATGCTGTCTTAATCTTTACTAATCATGCTTAAACAACTGTTCACTGATGCTCAACATACTGCCTGATGAATTATCTTCTAAAACAGAGTAATAAGAGGAAAGCTCAGTAAAAAAAATAAAATAAATAAATACATGTTTTTTTGATGGCAGGTACATTGAGAAGGCTATTGATAAGCTGGGGGAAAAGCACCCTGAGCACATTCGTGTGTACGACCCTCATGAAGGCAAGGACAACATCAGGCGTCTCACAGGTCTCCACGAAACCTCCAGCATCCACGACTTCTCTGCTGGAGTGGCCAACCGAGGTGCCAGCATCCGCATCCCACGGCAGGTGGGGCAAGAGAAGAAAGGGTACTTTGAGGACCGCCGTCCCGCAGCAAACTGTGACCCATATGCAGTGACGAAGGCCATTGCCATAACCTGCCTTTTGGAAGAAGAAGAAAAAGGAGCCAAGTAGTAGAAAAGTGCTGCCTTTTTTAAAATTATATAATTTGTATAACATAGATAATATATATAAAATGTATAAAGCAACACAGACCTGTCTGTGAGTTAACTTGAACTGGAGTAAAAGGATTCACAACAAGATGAAGATGAAGAAGCCTGGAAGTAGATGTATGTTTTTCCTCTGAGCCTCTATACTGCTGCAAACGATTACTGCTCACTATGCTCCCTAAACTATTAATAACTGCTACTTTAAACTTGTGCTCCATCTGTAACCGCTGAGGAAGTGAAATAAAGATAATGGTGCTATGATTGCCTTCTTATCTATTTATGTCAGAAAGTCTCCATATACTTCACTTGTCATTGGTATGACTGTTGTAGAAATGTCCTTACATATTAGTGAATTTGTTGTTAGCACTCTTGCTGAGTGCCTAAACCTCAGCTGGCATCATATGTATCATCCAGTCTGGCTTTGCCTTACTCTTATCCAGTTTTGCCTCCAGTGGAACAGGCTGGCTGTACTGCCACTTTACCCACTTACTGCCAGAGATACCACTCCTTCATCCTGATAGCATACCTATTTCAAGTATCAACGTGATACAGCTGCTACTTTTGGGCTCATATGGGATCTCCAAGCTTGCCCTATCTTGTTTTACCACTGGTAAGACATCTGATTTCTCTCTACTTAAGGTGGCTTGGGGCAACCGTCTTGGTAACCATACAAATCTGAAATAGCAGTTCCTCCTTCCAAACACTTACAAACTAGCCAAAGTACATTCTGCCAACCTGATCTCTCCACAAATAAGTGGTGTGGGACCCAGAAGCCTTTGATAGTTTTGCTCGATGTGTTGTGTTATGTGGTTTTCATGTAGATAAGCTACTGCGAAAGGGACTGGTTGCTATAAAGACGGGTTTGTTGAGCACAGCCTCAGTCATTCCACTGACGAGTGGAACTGACAAAGCATATACACTGCCGGGCTGCATGTGAAATCACAGGCCAAGCATATCTCCAGTGGGGGAGCTGACATGCTTCAGGATCAGACCAAGCAAGTTAACAAAGGCAAAAAGATGCAGGGACACTCGTCCTCTGTTTACTACAACAGCCAATGAAGCACTTCCACTTCCCCGCCAAAGTAAACACTAAATAAAACCTTACTGCCAGTACTGTGAAATTTTGATTTATGAAAATTGAAGCAAAAAACTGCCTCCCCAGAGCCTGGGCCTAAACATTATTAATACACTGTGGGATCATCTCAGTAGTAATAAGGGGGCATTAGTCCAAGATGGCAGCCAACCAAACCGGTTTGACAACCGGTTTGACCGGTTTCGTGTGTGCGCGCATGCGTGTTCAGGTGTGCTCGGGGGCATGCTAGTTTATGTGTTCATGTTCATGCACTTCTGGCCCCTGTGTTGAATGATCCCATGTTGGGTTTGTGAATTTGACACCTTAAGGTTTTGAAGTTGGGGATACATGCTCCTGGTGAACACAAGATGTCTGATAACAGCTTGACATCTCAGTTATAAATGGAATTCAAAATGTTTTTGGAAGTATGACTAATGTATAATCTGACTTCTAAGGTACGCACGCCAAGGCCTAGAAGACAAGGGGACAGTTTACTTTGTGCTATAAAAACACACACCTTAATCTTTGATCTTCCAACTTTATCTTTCTGTTCTGGTTTTAGAGTCTCTGTTTATTGAGTCGTACTTTGGGAATCACCCTGTTGTGAGTCAAGGGTATGCTGGGAGAGAATATGGCATTATACAAGCAGAGTGTTTTGGCTGTATCTGTAGATCTAAGAAATACACCTGTTATTGGTTATTAAAAAGAGTTAGCTGTGGTGCAGGTTTAATTTATATTGTTGCATGAACTGTTAAAGAATTACAGACAGCTTTATACCGATAGTGCAGGCATTTTTTTTTTTTTACATAAGTAGAAGTATAGCTGCTAGTGTCAGAAATACTCAAGTAAAAGTTTGATAATGTATGGGCTCAGAAATGTGCTCAAAGTAAGAAAGTCAAAGTAGTAACCTAGCTGAATATTGCCCTGTAATAAAATAATATTAGTAGGTGAGACTACAAACTTAGTCTGGTGGTGAACAGGCACAAGAGGGTCAGAGGCACATTTGGCAGCCAGGGTTAGAGTTCAGAGACCCTGAGCCTGGTGGTTGGGCTAGCAACATGGTCTGGTGAAAGAGTCTAACATCCATGCATTACATGGTGTTGCGGCTAATAAAAAACAAAACAAACAAACAAACAAAAAGCCTATAAACTAACCCCCTTGTTTAGAGGTGATTGTCAGTTTGCTGGGTTTTTTAGAGACGCTGAGAGTGAGAGAGATCATGTTCTACATTACTTTAAAAGTGATTTTCAGAGCTGTTGATGTATGAAACACTGTCCATAGAAACATGGATCAACTCTGTTTATGGCATTGAGTGTTAAATTGTGACAGTTTCAATAAAGTCTGCAAAATTCTTGCATTTATACTGGGGAGCAAGGAAAAGTTAGACGTTGGTTGTAAGACAGACTGTTTCTGCTATCAAAACAGTTTGTGTTGTTAATCCTGAATGATTCTTGGTCACAACATTTTACTCCACACACATTTGGAAAATCGCATAGTTTGACAATAAATATCCCAGTAAAGACGCTTCATTTCTTAAGAAATATGCAGAGGGAGTGATCTTTATCAAAAGTAGAAGTTATATCTTTAGTTAAACCGTTGTACACAAGAGCTTTAAAAATCTATAGTGTGTGAGGTTGTGTAAGTAAGGGGTGGCTTGCCCTTCTCGCCCACGTGTGACAAACCATCTGTTGGATCATGGATTTGATGCCTCAGCATTGTGAAAGTGGGGAAACATACTCCTGGTTGACCATAAGATTTCTGCTTACAACTTAGAATCTCAGTTCTAAATGAAATTAAAAATGTTTTTGTAAGTATGGCTAATGTATACTTTGACTTCTAAGGCATTCACACACACACACACACACACACACACATGCACGCACACAAACAACATAAATACAGAGAAGAAGAGGGTGTAGTGCAGAAAAACAGTAAAAGATTCGGATATTTGAAATTCTGGTTTATTTCATGAATACAATGAAACATTTTACAGTTTACAGAGCAAAGCACACATGATAAATGGATACACATAACACAGACAGTGAGAAGTAAAAACTCATCGTCTTACCAGATGTTATATTCTGTAAACTTAAAATAAACCCCTGAAATTAGAGTTTAGTGTTTTAAGTCTTCTATTAAAAAACATGAGTCAACACTTCTTTCTCCGGTAGCATTGCTGAAGTGACACTTTAACGATGCTTAAATTCGCAGTCGTTATGATGATAAAACTTGTTCTCTCGTTAGCAGATGTCTGCACTGTCACTTGTCATGAAAATGTCCAGAGCCTGGGTTCAAGCTTCCTCTTCAATTACCACTGATCATTATTAGAGCCCGCAAAAGATTTTTCACATTATCCCCATAAACAACATGCTTTTATAGAAATCATTGTTTCACAAAGATTTAGATTCTTGTGTCACAATGTGCATGAACTTAAAATCTTTAGAGTTTCATACTTATAAAGTATAGAAAAGAATACATTTATTCCAATGTATGAAATACACTTCTTGTAAAACAAAAAAAGTTGATTCGAAATGCATTAAAAAAAATAGCTCCAGCCATCACCTTTCTCCTGTACACACACACAAACACACACACACTCGCATAGTAGCACACGCAGCATTGCACACACACACACACACACACACACACACACACACACACAGGGAGGGAGAGAGAGAGAGAGAGAGATCATTAATACAAAAGATTGCAGCAGCTTTTGGATTTTCACTCTTTGTTGGAATTAATATGAACAGCCACATAAAATTCATTCCAATTTTTTGCCTTTGCTTCAATGAAGATGTGTCTTTAAATCTACGATACCTTTCCTGTTCAGAAAGTTTGCTGACATAGTAAAGAAGTGGCTAGGGAACTCAGTAATTATGAGTAGCCACAGCTTAGGGACACTTTCTCAAATAAAGAGGATTTCATCATCTGCGGTTGGTGAAAAAGTGCCACATTAAAAACAAATCAGCAGATCCACAAAGTATGGATACAGACTCTTTTCAACTATAGAGGTAGATGTACGCTTCATGTACTTATCAACATACATTTCAAAGGCTTGCATTAGAGTGCATTGGTGCACACTTGGGCATCTTTTATTTAACATGGTTATACCACTGTGAATTTTGCTATATAAATATACTCAAGTGTCTATGATATGTTTGACATCCAGCAAAAAATTCAAAAAAATATATTTTTAAATCAGTAACTTAGCAAATGAAATGTTTTTTGGACAACAAATGAGTCACGTTTTAAAAACAGTTTGAATAATCTGCGCTGCCAGACAGACATTTATGAAGCGCTGGCTATAACACACATGTTTACCGTGTGAAAGGACCGCGGATGTCTTGGAGCAGAGAACCTCGTTGTATTGTCGCTTTTCTCTTATGCATAAGCAACGCTGGCTGGTCATAAACGCTCTGTGTGGGTAGAAAATGGTCTGCACCGGCGCTGGTCCTGACGGGAAATGGCAAGGGTCTCACGCTCTCAGGAACGCTTCATATAGGACCGGGTGCTTCCAAAACAATAGATGGGGTGCCTATAAGCCTGGGGGGGGATACACCTGCAGGGTATCACCTTGCTGTGCAAGTTTAAAACAATGAGGGTGGGGGCACGCAGTTGCTGAGATCCGGTGTAACTGGCCAAGATAGGCCTAAGGGACCGCTGTTGCTGGCTACTTCAGAAAATAGGCGAGACCTTTCTCGACTGGTACATCTGCGGGGCTTTTACCTTGTCGAGGAATTACAAAAAGAGCCGAATACCGACCACTTTAAACAATAGGTTGGGTCCCGGCCTTGCTCGACTGGTACACCTGCCGGCTTTTACCTTTTCCTAAGGAATCCCAACAATTAAATGATACCCGCGGTGGGCTTTTGTAATCCTGAACAAATTCAAACAATTAGCCAGCTGTTGAAAAGACGGAGCCGGTCTGGGCGACTGGTTTTAGAAGTATCACTGCAGCGTTTATTTTCTAAAGAGCTGAATGTTATTTGCGACCATCTGTTGTGTTAAAAACTACTCTGAAACCACGAAACCCCTTACAGAAGAAATGCCCGTTTGATCCGTTTTTAAATAAATAAAATACTTGTATCGCTGCATGGTGTGACATCCGAATCACAAAACGAGTGTGATTAAAACACGATTAGTTTGAAAAGAGCGATACTGGTTGCTTTGGGGGGAAAGGTGACATCGTGTGCAACGTGTTTTAGAAGTAGCCCAATAGCATTTATTTTCTAAAGGACTGAATGTTATTTGTGACCATTTACTGTGTTAAAAACTAGCTGGCTTTGTCTCACTCTTAGTTCAACATTCCGAAATCCCGATTTTTAAATAAAATGATCGCATCAACCCTTGAAAGAAACCCTACCAGATGCGTAAAAACTAGTTAAATTAAAACTAGTGGTTTGATTACATGAAACGCTTGTGAACAAGCTGACATTACCCATTCAGAAGAAATTCCCCCTTGTGCCGTTTTTAAAATAAAATGCATGCATGCTGCATGAGGAGACATCAGAATTATAAAATTAGTTTGATTAAGACACAATTAGTTTGAAAGAGTTATACTGCATGCTTATAGCATTTATTTTCTAAAGGACTGAATGTTATTTGTGACCATTTACTGTGTTAAAAACTAGCTGGCTTTGTCTCACTCTTAGTTCAACATTCCGAAATCCCGATTTTTAAATAAAATGATCGCATCAACCCGTGAAAGAAACCCCAGTAGATGCGTAAAAACTAGTTAAATTAAAACTAGTGGTTTGATTAAATGAAACGCTTGTGAACATGCTGACATTACCCATTCAGAAGAAATTCCCATTTGTGCCGTTTTTAAAATAAAATGCTTGCATCACTGCAAGCTGAGATATCGTCAGAATCACAAAATTAGTGTGACTAAAACACTATTACCAACACTTTTGACTAGATGTAAATAAAAAGCATCCCCTCTTTGTTAAGGTACACTGTGAACCAAAACAGCTTCCACTCCGCCCGCAAAACAAAGAATTGCTTTTAAGAACACATATGTCTGCATAACTGAATGTTGAGATACACCTAAGTGATAAAAATAGTTTAATTTAAAAATCCTATGGTTTGATTAAATTAAAACCCAGTTAAAAACACATAAACTCATATAACCCCTCTGACGCCCTGTGTGTTTCCACACATGAACTGGCATGCCCCCCCCCCCAGCACACCTGAATGCACCCGAAACCGGTCAAACCGGTTGTCAAACCGGTTTGGTTGGCCGCCATCTTGGACTAATGCCCCCTTATTACTACTCATCTCAACAGAAAATGAAACACAATGCAGCCATATTCCAACAAACAGCTTTAGAAAGTGCTTCAAGAAGCCTGGAGAGCTATTCCTGAAGACTGGTTTAAGAAATTACAAGAAATCTTGCCTAAGAGAGTTGTATTTCCATTTATGTTTGCATATGATTGAACAAATCACTGCTCCTATCTCCAATTTTCCAAGCAAAATATAAAGTAATGAGGGATGCTTCAAGACCTTTGCACAGCACTATAGTTAAGGCAATAAGTCTGATCTGTGTTAGCAGAATCACAGAAAAATATTAATCTTAAAATAATAAATAAATAAATAAATAAATAAACCAGATGTTGAAGCTTTTTGCACTTGTCCACCAGATGGAGCTATTGGAGTAATTTTCATTACCCGCATCTTATTCAGCAAAACAAAACGTGTAATTTACCCAGTCAGAGGTCAACGTGCCACGGACACTTGTTAGCTGGCTCTTTATGAAGGGATAAGAGTGGTGTGGTTTTTAAAATATTTCAGGATTTAACCACAAAATAGGGGGAACCACGATCTTTGCAGGCACATGGTGAGTGTGTTCTGACGTTACACCCACATGGATCCATCTCAGGTGATGCTGGGCGTACCTAACATATGGTGTTAACATCCTGTCATGTTACTTACAGACATGCAATCGCCTCATTTGCGGCCTGGCACCGTCAAAATGATTCACGATCCAAGCTGTTTTTGCAACATGAGTAAACAAACAAGGTGAAACTGAGAACAAGAAGAAGAAACAGTGAGATTCTTTGAACTATATTAGATGCCACCACATAACAGATTTCCATGGATACAGGCAGTAACTTGGCAACTATGGTGTTTTGTCTGTTGTCATGGGAACACTTTTCTTTTACTGAGCATAAAACCAGCCTGTGTGTATGGAGGATTAAAACAGCCAAATTTAAAAATATAAATAAATAAATACATAAGTGAATAACTCAGCAAATAATTTAATTTAGAAAATATGTATATTTCTCGAGGCATTTGAGGCATGATTCTGGCATTAAATCAGCAACTAGCAACAAGCTCAACCTAATTTTCATTCTTAAAAGTGTATTAACTGTAAGGTCAGGTTAGGTAACAGGCTTTCTATAGCTGCGACAGATCTATCACAAGACTCACACAGAGAGACAGACAACCACGAACTCTCACATCCACACTTCTGACCAATTTAAGTTCACCAATTAACCCAACAAGCATGACTGTAGAGGAAGAGGAACGATATTTTTTCTGTTGTGGTAAATGCAACACATTAAGCCTCTTGAAAAAAAACTCAGTGTGTATACAGTACAGACGGTCTTATCTGTGAGCCTTTTATACAAAAATGCGATCAAAACATTTACATCTACAGCTCTAATCACATCACTGAAGCTACACAATGAGACAGGAAGTATAGTCAGGGATGGGAAGTACCGTCTCAGTGAGAGGAAGTATGCACTGAAACAGAAAGTGTGGGGAGGGTTTTAAGGTGAATTCATGCTAATTCTCCTCTTGGGTTTTGTGCGTTTCAACTTTGTTAGAGGGAAAGAAACCAAATCAAAATTATGCAAATTTTGAGGAGTGTGTTGTCAGTGTCAGTGAACTATTTTGTTCAAATTGGATGATTTGTTTTTCTTGGGCCAAAGACTTTCCAGAAACCTTATATTTTTTCACATGTAGCCTCTATCTACTTGTTGCGTATGCCCAAAAGACTATTCACTCATATTACCGCCACACACTGATTCAGGAAGGAAGCACAAATAAGAGGGCCCCAGCAGCTTTCTTTTGTGTTGTGGTGTACTTCAGTACATGCAAAGTTCAGGAATGCAGCTCTTCTTTGGAAATTTCTCAGACACTGTGATGCAACCTCCTTTCTGGAAAGTACCATACAGACATTTTCAGCTTTCTTTCATTCATAGAGGTATTCTAGGAGTTATCTCTAGAAGATGGTTCACACAACAACAACAAATCAAATCAATTTATTTACATAGCACCTTTCACAGGATAAAAACCACAAAGTGCTTCACAGTAATGTAAAAACAGAAATACATAAAATACATCAATAATAAAACATACAGCACAAATCTAATTAAAAGCCAATCTAAATAAATGAGTCTTAAGCTGCTTTTTAAAAGAATAAATACAACCAAGGCAACGTAAAAATGGAGGGAGAGCATTCCACAACCTGGGGGCCACCGCTCTAAAAGATCTATCTCCTCTGGTCTTAAAACAAGTTCGTGGGACTACCAGCCTTTGATAAGATGATCTCAGGCTGCGAGAGGGAGCGTGGGGTTCTAAAAGATCAGAAATGTAAGCAGGGGCATCACAATTCAAAGCTTTAAAAGTCAGTACCATGATTTTAAAATGAATTCTAAAATGTACTGGAAGCCAGTGTAATGAACGTAACACTGGTGTAATGTGCTCTCTTTTTCGTGTCTTAGTTAAAAGCCTTGCAGCAGCATTCTGGACTAACTGGAGACGGTCAAGATTCCTTTTGCTCAAACAAAGATAAAGACTGTTACAATAATCTAAGCGAGATTAAATAAAAGCATGAATAACGATTTCTAACTCAGATTTAGATAGCAAAGTTCACAGTTTGGAGATGTTTCTTAGCTGAAAAAGGCAATTCCTAATTGACTGGCAAGAGTGTTGTTCTAGGGACATGGCAGAATCAAAGATCACACCTGAGGCTCGTGTGAACAGATGAGCCAAGAGAACCAAGATGCTGTTTGATTAGAGATATCTGGTTGTCGGGGGCAATAATTAATGTTTCTGACTTCTCAGAGTTCGACTGTAAATAGTTGTCCCCGAGCCACTGTTCAATGGAAGCTAAACATTTAATTAAAGAGGACAGTTTATAGACTTCCATTGGCTTAAAAGAGCAATAGAGCAGAATATCATCAGCATAGAAGTGATAAGACACCTCAGGGAACTGCCTAATTATAAGTCCTAGAGGTAACATGTACAAAAGAAAAAGAATAGGACCCAGAACTGAACCCTGCGGTACCCCACAAGTCAGATCCTTAGAATGTGACATAAACTGATTTGCAAAAACACTAAAAGATCTGTTGGAGAGGTATGACTGAAACCACTTCAAAGCCAGACCGGACACACCGACTACGTCCCGGAGCCCGTTAATCAGGATGGTATGGTCAATGGTGTCAAAGGCAGATGTCAAGTCCAACAAAACCATGACTGAGGAGGCTCCGGAGTCAGCTGACATCATAATGTCACTAGAGACTTTAAGTAATGCGGTTTCTGTTGAGTGACTTTTACGGAAACCCGACTGAAATTTGTCATAAATTTCATGTTTTTCTAAAAAAGCGGTAAGCTGATCTGCAACTACTTTTTCCAGAATTTTCAACAATAATGGGAGCTTAGAGATAGGCCTATAATTCTTAAGCTGAGTTGGATCCAAACTGCTCTTTTTTAATATCGGCTCAACAACAGCATGCTTACAGAACCTAGGGACCACACCTGTTAAAAGTGAGGCATTGCATATCTCTACAATAGAGGGGCCAATGGCAGAGAGAGCATTTTAAACAACCCAGCAGGTAGAATGTCATTTGCACAAGTGGTAATTTTCATTTTTATCCAGCAGGATAAAACACTTGCAAGTGTTGTTAAATCCCTAAAGGGCCATTCAGGGAGACAACAAAACAAAACAAAGAAAATTTAAAAACAAAGAACAAAAAACCAAAACAGATTTTTAATGTTTTGTTTGCAACATTTCCTCAGATTTTTCACCTACAAAATACTGTTTACAATAATGATACTATACTTTTATTCATTGTGGAAGTGTCAAGATTTAAAGAGAAAACACAAATCCACACTGCATCATCATTTACCTGCAAAAAACGGCATTTCTTTTAATTCTGTCACTAATTAACCAAAGGCAATATACTGATGCTTTAACACATTTTTAATTAGTAGACCTTATATAAATAAATAAATAAATAGTTTGGGAACATAAATTGGGAGGATATGGGTGAACACAGATATAAATAAGTAAACTTTAAAATAAATAAATAAAAAAATCAGATAGATTAGGGGGTTAATACCAGTGTTACATTTAATTAGGAATGATAACTCAAACAAAGACAGTGTTGGATATTCAATGGGAACTATCATGCCTCACCCAACTATCATGCCTGTAATGAATATGAATGCTTGTGGCTGTTTTGTGACATCCATTTATTCTCACCATTCTTGCCCTTGTGAATGACGCACAAGCACAACCATACTAATTAATACTATTCAAAAATAAAAAAACAACAACTTTGAGGCAAGAAAACCAGAGGAGAAACTACCTGTATGATCTGTGTCCAAGAATATTTGACCCAAAAAAGTGTTTTAAAATCCTCCAAAAGACACCAACAGCGCATGCATGGTCAAGAGGTCCAGCTCAGTGACGCGAGATAGTGGAGGTGGCCTAACAAACACATCAAGCTGCTCCAGTGACCTGATTCATGAGTTATAAATGAATTTGCTCACTGTACAATTCTTAGCAGGGGGCAATAGTCAAAACACAGTGCTGAAAACATGCTTTGTAATGCTGTAAAGTTGGGCATTTTTTTACATGGGAAATTGACTCACATTTGTAGCCTCTAGTGGCCAGTAAAGGAACTGCAGTTATTGGCACTTCACAGCCCTGAAGGTTCCTGCTTTATTGTCTATAGTTGATATTATAAATAAATAAAAAATAAGTCTGGTCAATTATTTACAATATCAAACAATCATCCTCTCTTAAACCACACATGAGCGCATCTGTTATCAAAGGTCAACGTGACGTCACAGGCGTGCGAGTGAGGAAGGTGGGGAGGAGGGAGCTCGCGGCAGCAGGTGAGAGCGCAGCATCAGAGATACGCAGAGCTGAGGAAGTAGCGGAGTAGTGAGGAGCAGAGCCATGGGAAAGCTTCAGGAATTTGATATTACTTTTACCAACAACAAGGTGGTTTACGGTCCGGGGGAGTCTATAAGCGGGACGGTGAAGATACGAACCACCGAGTCGCTGCATTTCAAAGGTAAGCTGTCCGTCAGCGAAACCCAGAAGACAGAGAGGAGCGTTTCTTCCTCCCAGCGTGCCTCTCTCAGTCTGGCTCAGGGAGGCGCGCATGTAGGCTTGGTGTACATAAACTTTTCCTCGGTGATGGTGGACGTGGGGGAGAGCAGAGCACCGCGCAGCTGTGGCTTTTCTTTCTCGCCTGTTCAAGGCACCACACTGTGCGGTCGCGTCGGACATGTATTGGGGATTTTGTGCCGCTGCTCTGGGAGTGGACCGAGCGTTTCCCACACGACACCAGCAGCCACCGCCGCTGTTGTTGTCTGTGCCAGCTCAGCTGTTTGGTACTCTCTTCAGGCCGTTTAAAGCACACATCCTGCTTGTTTCAACATGTTGCTTCCTTGTATTGTTTTGTTTTTGAAGAACCCTCGAATTTGACAGAAATATCCCCCCCCCCCCAAAAGAAAAAAAAAGCAGAACATGAGGTGTTAGTCATCTGGGAGCATTTTCAGTATACAAGCGTCAAATAGAAACGATTTGGAAATGTTTATTAATTTAGACAAACTTGAAGAAACTGTTAATAATGGGAATAAAGTGGGCTAAGTGGGAAGCAGCTCCTGGACGTTCCATGGAAAGACACAAAGAATCCATTGTGTGTAAAGAGATCCTCGAGGGTAATCTTCCCCGATAAGGAAGGGCAGTCATCATCTTGACTGAAAGCTCTTCTTACAGTGGGTGTTCCTGCACAGTGGTATGTTAATTGACAGGGACAGTAAATAAAGGTGAGACTCTGGGGATATGTCCCCTTGCATCTTGTATTTTACAAAGTTTAAATAGCCTGCAGTGCAGTTTATCCACTGATCTACACTGGTTTGATGTGCGGAGCCTCGCGTGTCTGCAGGCTAGAACTCGGAAAGTCACACCAAAACAAGGAGGGAGGGCAAATAGCACTACAGGCCGAACATTTGAATTGCAAATAGCAAAAATTCATAAGTTTATCCATCGCTATGATCAGTATAATCTCGATTATTC
This sequence comes from Perissodus microlepis, assembly GCF_051167445.1. Classification (NCBI taxonomy): domain Eukaryota; kingdom Metazoa; phylum Chordata; class Actinopteri; order Cichliformes; family Cichlidae; genus Perissodus; species Perissodus microlepis. Next base: position 33,636,324 of record NC_140467.1, on the reverse strand, counting down.
ATTAACTCCACAAACATAATGCAGCTGCTTAACCTAAATATTATTCAAATTAATATTACTTGTAAAAGATGGGGAGAGATGGAGGAAGTGAGAAAACCATGGTTTTCTGGCAGGGAGTTGAGCCTTGGTGAGGTGGCCCTTTTTTTTTTTTTTTAATTTTGACTGGAAAGTCTGTCTAGCAAGGGTAACCTGATCTCCCCTCACCATGGGACGCCTTTAGGTGCAAAGAGTGCATCGGTCCCGGTTTCCTTTGCACAGCATCCACGAGGACAGCACAGGAAAGGCAAAAGTGCATCGGGTATGAGATCCTAGACAAATCCAGTGAAATGAAATTGAAATCAATTTAAATTCTTGTAAAGTTATTTGGCCACATTTTCTACATGTTGTGCACCTTCTTCTTCTTTTGGCTGCTCCACCTGCCTCCACCTCACCCTACTCCTTGCATCCTCTGTCACACTATCCCTCTGCATGTTTTCCTTCACTACATCCCTGCATCTTCTCTGTGGTCTTTCCCTTTTCTTCCTGCCTGGCAGCTCCATATTCATCATCCTTTGTTGATGAATATTACTCCTCCCCACATGTCTACGCTATCCCAGCCTTACCTCTGCTCAGCCTGAGCAGTCGCTCTGATGTAGTCATTTCTAATCCTTTCCCTTCTGCTCACTCCCAGTGAAAATCTTAGCATCTTCAACTGCCACCTCCAGGTCAGCCTCCTGTCTTTCTGTTCATTCCACAGTCACCCCTCACACCTGACATAGTGAGATTAATTTGCCATAATGCACAGAATGACCTCAAGCAGATGGGTTTGCAGCAGAGGTCAAAAGCTCCCGTTGAGCTTTGTTACACTGTAAGGTGTAACAGCGGCAGCTCATCTCTATCTGACACCGGCTGTCGTTCCCCAAATTAAACCCTGCTCTGCTGGCTGGATGTAGGCTGTCCTTGAAGCATGCAGACAGTAGGAGAGTTTCTCCGAGGCAAGCGAAAAGCTCAATAAGAGTCCTCGGTGCTAAGAAGAGCATGCAGACAGGTGTTTGATCTGGTGGTCTGTCAATCCGGTTTCATCTCCCTGTAGTTTTCTTAGCAAAGTGCGAGACCACAGTGTGCTTTCAGTTATCTGCACTCAGAAAAATGCATTTACTTTTTCCGGCATCTTCATTTTCATTTTTTTCACTGCAAAATAAAAAAATGTGCACCATCTGCTGTGACCAGATGAAGTTTAAATATCTGTTTGTAGCATGGGATGTTTCAGGAGCTTTTTTTTTATTATCTGTAAACACTAAGAATTACTTAAGCCCCTTAAACTGGCTCCTCCACTGATCTCTTAGCAAAAGTGCTCCAGCTGAGAAGACTCTCTTCTCCATCTTGGGCTTTCAGCGAGCACTGCTAATGACTGTAAATGCTGAGTCTGCATTATGTGTCCAGTGACATCATGCCCTCTCGATAGAGCCTGCTAATGATTGCATCAGTCAGATGACTTGAATTAAGCCGAAGTGTGTGGTTTGTTTGGGGGTGACAATTTCCTGTTTTGGGTATCGTTCCCGGGGAGAGAATAGAACTGAGCCATTTGGCTTCATTACTGTAAATCTTGTGTCGTCTGGTCGCTCAGATTCTGTTCTCTGTTTAATCCATTATCTGCACTTATCTGATTAAGGATGTCTGATGTGGATGATAGTTTCCCCCATTTCCACATGCGTTACATGTAATTGCAGTAATGGTGCAGATTAAGATTGGGTTTACTCCTGGGGCCCTTTCTTCTGACAGTTTCACCCAAATAAAAATATACACAAGGACCCAAACAAGAAAACAGCAAACCTTTTTTACTTGAAAAGTTTTTATCCTCATTGCTAAACTAAGCAAGTGAGTCAAATATTTGGTCTCTGTTGTTTGTGTACTAATGCGGCAGTTGAAAACACTATGATATTGCTTCTCTTCAGTCATCTGTTGATTTTCTCTTCACTTCAGTGCTCATGACCACTGCTGTTTCCTGCCTCAAACATCAACAACGCCCATTCAAGGAAGAATCCTTCCTGAGAAATTTTGCACTAGAAAAACAGCAGGCTTGTTTGTCAGAGCTGGATTGTGTGGCCTGTATTTATGCTGTGTGAATTATATAAATAAAGTTTTGATTTTATGTTTTCTGGGCCAATAAACTGCTCATACTATCCATTACATACATCCAGTAGATGCTGGCACTGTATGACCCTTGTGAGCCATTTGTAAGACTTAAATTGAAATTGCACTGTGAATCTGGTGTGTACTGTTACCAAGCAGTGATGTGAAATAACCCTGAGGGGTAATAATAGACAAATACAAGCTTTCTAGAGTGCTGGATATTGCTGAGGCCAAATTCTTAGCCTCACTCAATTATTGATGATGGAAACCATTAGACAGTGTTTCTATTGATTAGGATGCTCAGGTAGACAGTTGTAATAGCAGAATCATGAATGTGTGGATGGAAATGCATGAAATAGCCGCTTGTACACATTATTTACACATAATGTTGAACTTAACACTCCTGCCCAGTTGAAACCTACCTATTGAATTTGAAAGGGTATGAAGCTACCACATGAATGCATTTGAGTTTTGCAGATAAAGGAAATATGAGATAGAATTTGTCATACTGATTGTTATTTCACTAAAATTTAGCTTTGATCATTGTTTAGTTGTTGATGATTTATTTAAAAACGGTGGGGTCTAATGCATTAAGGAACACGATGGCATCACAACCAAAATTATTGCGACTGTGCGCAGTGAACTTGAGGTGTCATCGTGGTTATTTTGAAAACAGGGACCCGGTTTGTGACTACTCACAGTCAGCTGCCATCTTCAAAATGACTTTGCTGCTTTAAGACAGTATTAAAACTGAGTCAGTGGGACGTCAGAGTCCATCTAGAACCTCAAGGATTTGAAACAGAAATTGAGCAACCTTGGTTCATACAGGGATATGACCAAAGTTCAGCCAGGTGGCAGCCAGAGGAGTTGAGTCCCCTATTGCTACATTGAATGAGACTACATTTTCTTGCAGACCTTCATCAATCTGCCCGAGTGTGACTGCAGTTAGTTCGAGTCAGACCGCGATTGTTTTGAGGCTCCCATCTCAGAAGTTGAGGGTGTTGTATGCCTCACCCTTGGGTGACCATCTCCAGCTGCTGAAGTGGAACATGCTAGAGAAAGTTAAAAAACCACCGACCTACATCCCCAATAATCATGTTATGATGCTGATTGCAGACATTTAAGTGTCATTTAAATGTCACAGTGATCACGCAGGGCATAGATTCTCTCTTTGTGTATTAGCCAATGGAAGAGTGATGGCAGCTCAAAGCCAGCAACCCACCACTACTTTTGTCATGTACTTCTGAAAGGAGACTGGGAAAGAGACCTTTATCTTTAGACCATCATGTCACGTTGGCTCAAGCTGTGAGACATGTTTGGGCTTTTAGGATTGGTCGAAAGGCCAGTGCTGCTTCTAATTATCTCCCCATTACTGGAAGACCTGGGAACAGGGTGGTGTTAGTCCATATTGTTCTGATGGGAAAATACCTACAGCTGTCAGGTCTCATTTCCTTCCCAGGCTAATTCCAAGGTCACTGTTTTTTTTGGACAGGATTGACCTTGGCTTCTGTAAAGCAGGGCCTGGGATATTAAAGGAAAGGGACAGTCTTTGTTGTTTGAAGTAAAGCCTGGTTTCTGAATGACCGGATCTCATTTTATAAAGCCTGTTGAAAATTGTCAAGTTACTTTTTAGCTAAGTATTTACAACAGCACACGTTCACAATTGCTGGTGCGATTGTTGTATGATATTTATTTATGTATTTATTTAATCTTGTATTTCAAACTAAAGTACACTGTATATTCTTTTGTTGAGTCTGAGAACAGAGAGTAAGTTATAGATCTTGGCAGCATTGTTTATGAAATGTTGCTGTATTTCATAGCTTGCATGTACATCTTATCTCGTGTGGGACTCAATCAAACACTGGAAAATAAAATGTAAAGTTGCATGACAGCAAGAATGAACAGAAACTGTGAATCAGGAAGTTAGTCATTTCACAGAAGTCACCGTATCTTGAGAGCAATCAGATGTAAAATTGTGTCGTTCTTTTGTTTCTCAGATGACATTAGTGGATGTTAGCTTAGCTTCCAACAAAGCAGGAGAGCAAACATTCACTGTAACCCAACCATCATCTGCGGTAATACAAACCATTGGCTTTGTGTAAACAAAGCACGCCACATGGACGGCCCACAAGAACACACACAAGCACACGCACACTCATGTTTTATCCTGTTTGTAAGAACTGTGGTTTTGTTGATCACATGGTGACTTTTTTTTGTTTGCAATTTCTGCTGCTTTTTTGCACAGCCAGCAAATGTTCCACTCCTTCACTCATTCGATCTCACACTTAGATGATTAATTCTGCTTTTTTTTTCTGGCATTGCTTTCGGTTTTACAGCCATGTTTGTTCCATCCTGGGCGTGTCGTCACTTGTACATAGAGCATCAAACCGTTTGGCTGTGAATTTATTAAGAAAATTTAAGGGAAAGAAAAGCCATGGGGCGTGAAGGAGTCACAGAGTCTTCAGTGGGTTTTTGATTTCAGTGAAAGATCAGGTGACGCAGGTAAACTCTTATATCTTAAACTCCATGCAATAAAAGGCACTATGAATTTTTCACTATATCAATTTTTATACATTTTGTAGTGTTTAGTTAGTGGCAAGGCTTTTCTCATTTCTCTAATTTGGGTTTCTCCTCCTGCCTGGGACCCAGACGTCAGTCTCAGTATATCTGCTTCAATTCCAAAAATGCATCAGACTACAGTGACTCCATCAGGCTCCATCAAGAAAACAAAGCGGTAATTACAATACTTCCTCAGCAGTCTGCATAATAACACCAGTCTACCTGCACCTGTGTGAGTGACTCAGTCTGGTTTACTGGATTGGAAGAGAAGTAGCAGCAGAAGAAAGGTGAAAGCTTTTAGCGAGCATCTTGCTTTATAGGGCTGTGCGATATGACCAAAATCTCATATCCCGATATTAAGACATCTATCGTCCGATAACGATTTAAATCACAAAAATGTAACATATTCTGTGAATCTCGGGCAGCTCGACTTGCGTGAAGTGTTTCCAGCTGGCCGTCGTGTACCTGGAGTCGAGTGTTTTAACTGATGCATGAAACTACACATTTTTAGACATAGGTTGTAACGGCCGGCGTTTTCTTTGTGAGTATTTATTACACGGCGTGCTGCGGGGAAAAGCCTGTTCTAACGTTTGAGTCTAAGGTTTATTTTTTTAGCACCTGGCGGCTCTTTTTTGCTTCTCATCTGTAAATACTCTGCATCTTTCACGTGATTCAGTTTATTTTGAAAAGTCTCAACAGGATCTTGAGCTTTATTGTGAAAGGTTTATGTGGAAAATAAACAAGCAGACACGCGGTGGTTTTACCATTGTTGTTGCTAACGACAACGCATAAAAACAAGCGCTTGTCCGTCCGTAGTGTGGTTATATTAAATATAAGAGAAAGAGAGAACTTTAAGAAATTAATATAGCCACTACAGTGACCATCAAAATAATGAAAAAATATTGCCCTAAACAGTTCATTTTGCGACACCACGAAACAAACGATAGACGTTTTTATATCGTCATCCGATATATATCGTTATATCGAACAGCCCTATTGCTTTAGCAGAGTAGTCTCTGAAAAATGAAAGGGCTGAGTGAAATTCAGAGTGAGTCTGTAACCCTAACCATGCTGGCACTGGATTAGTTATGATTTTATGTGCAATTTTAATGCAGTTAACTTATTATTTTTAAATATGACAGCTATCGTCAGCGCTGGTACATAATGACACCCGTGACTCGGCCTGAGTCTTCTGACTTGCCTCATGTTGATGCCTCTACTCTAAGAGAACAGTCTGAAAAGGTATTATTGTTTCTCAGGGCGTGTGGATTTGTTAGAATCTGAACCAGAATAGTTGTTTTTTGCAAATTATGGAATTTTTTTGTTGGTTTGTTTGTTTTCATTTTGCTGTTCACTGTTGTGGCCCTCAAATTATGGAATAAGCAGCCCCTCCATATTAGGTTGGCACCAACACTTGAGATTTTTTTCAATCATTTTTAAAAACACCTTTTTTCCAAGGCATTTTAGGAGTAGTACCAGAGTTAGCTGGTAGTCATTATTATTTATTTATTTTATTGTTATTTAACTTTCTTTGTCTGTTTAATGTATAGTTTGTAACTTTTATCACAATTTTTACTGGAAAGTACTTTGGTCAACCGTGTTGTTTTTAAAGTGCACAGTAATTAAAGTTGGATTGGATTCATTGGTTGCAGCGGTTGTACGTTTTCTCGAGTTCAAGCCAAGTGTTGAGGATGACAGATTGCTCGTTGTTTCCAGTAGTTTTCTTCTTAGTCAGTTACTTATTCAAATAAAAAATTTGAAGCAGGTTTTCTCTAGAGTTCTTTGTGTTGCTGGGCAGCTGTAACATTTATGACTCTTATCTCTGAAGAAAAGCAGGGTTGTTAATACATCTGACAGTAACTTTGGTTTCTTTTTTTCTGAAATGAATAACGTGACACATGATCACTCAGAGAATGACTCATGACTCAGAGTGCTGCCCTTCAGTGTGAGCCGGTGGCATTGAGACACACTTCATCAGCCAGACTACTGTGCCCATAGAAATAGAGGTCCCGGCTGGGGGTCTTGGCACCAGCTGCTCCCTTTGCCCTGAGACTTAGCTGTGGTAATTATAACATATTTTGACCTCCATAACCAGCATGCTGTCTAGCCCCACAGCTGTGTCATACCCACTGATAAGCATCAAACCCACCCCTGATCACTTCCCTTCTTCCCATGTTTAAAAAGCTGCCCCACTTCCTGTGCTGTGCAGTAAGAAAAGAAGCTGAAAAGAGCAGAAGTGAAGTGGAAAAAAATGTGGATTAGTGCAGGATAGCAAAGAAGCTAAAGCTAGAGTAGTTATTAGCTGTTAGCTAAGAAGTTGATTTTTAGTTTTAGCGGTCTGTAGTTAGCGGTAAGATCTTATGTGATGTGACTGTAAAGGTCTGCATGGATTTTATGCTGCATTTATTCTATGAGTCACTGCCGTGCATCTCTTTCCAGACCACATTAAACAGTTGTTTCTGCCAACAGCAGATTTAAATAGTATATTAATATAATGTTTAAAAGAAAGAAGAACATACATATTTTTCTATCCTAAATTTGCAGATTTTCAAGATGTGCAGTAATCTGGTGCAAGAACCCAAAAGGTTTGAGAACAAATTTTCACTTAATGAGATTAACCTTAATAATATACCCACTCTCAGCCCATCGCTTTGTAGGTGAAAGTTGGTTGCTAGTGGACATTCAAGTCTTTGTTTGTGTGGGTCACCACCTGATGTATTTGAATCTGGGTCATATGTAATCCAGAGGTATCCTTTGTTTCTGCTGGTAGCCACTTCATCTTTAAGATGAGATTGCAACATATTTAGCTTTTGTCACCAATGGTTATTTGTAACTGCCACCAGTAAATGTTTAATTGACATTGGATGAATAAAATTGATCTAATCTAAAAGGTTGGGAAATCTTTGGTTGTGCTTCAGAAACTGATTACATCATAAAAGATTTGCCACCATATCAGTGGTTGAAAACAAGAGAACAAGGCATGAGAAGTGCTGTAAAACTGAAGTGCGGGGATTCAGCACAGACCTGCCATTGTATTAGTAGAAACTTAGCCACAGAATTACATGTTTCTCAATACCCAATTTTATATCAATGAATATGAGGTGGACATGGCTCCTCTATTGTGAACAGAGTGGGTTAAAAAAATAAAGTGCTTATATGAATATGTGTGTGAATAACGTTTGTGGTAAGAGAGTGCTTTGAGTGCTCAAATAGAGTTTAAAAAGTGCTATATAGGTAGCTGTAGGGATGGGTATCGTTTAGGTTTTATCCGATACCAGTACCAAACCGGTACTTTTGAAACGGTGCCGGTGCTTAAACGGTGCTTAAAGAATGAAGAACACAAACTTTGTCCAAAAACCTCTCATGTTTAGCTGTTTTTTTTGCAAAAAGATAACAATGTTAGCCTTTTCTGCAGCTATAGGGGATTTATGGTATCACTCTTGGCTGGAAGCAGTGCTTAAACAATGGGGAAAAAAAACACCAACTTTGTCCAAAAACCTCTCATGTTTAGCTGTTTCCCACTTTTTCTTTGGTCATTTTAGCCTTTTTGGCCAGGGTGAAGGGAGCATCTGCCATCAAACAAGAAGACAGCCGCATGTAACTACGACGGTGTTTGCTAGTTCACCTTACGTGCATTAATTTAATAACGTGGTTAGCCTACTCAACGTAAATTATACACGAACGACATTAAGCTACTGACCCAGAGAAGAACGGCTGCTGCTGCCATCATCACCCATCATCATTTCTGCTACACTGGCAGGGCTAGGGACCAGGACTCTCCTCTTCCGGTTTTTGGGGGATGTTGCTAACTCTGGGTCCGATAACAGGCACCACACCCGCAGTAGATGTGCACGGTGTGAGGTCTCGCAGCAAGCTATCAAATACGGCGCATTTCTCGGCTTTAAAAAAAACCCTGCTATGCGTCGCCAGGTGTTTCATCAGATTCGAGGTGTTACCTCCTTTGCACAGTATCACCTTAAAGGACTTGTTGCAGGCTGCTGAGTTTGCATCTTTTGCTGTGAAGTACAGCCAGACTTTGACCGCTTCGCCTTGGGCGTTTTTAATCTGTAACTCTGCTCTAAAAGAACGTACGTACCTGGGCCCGCCTACTACGCTTGCAAAGGTAAAATGATTGGCTAGAATCCAAAGTTAAATGGTAAATGGCCTGTATTTGTATAGCGCTTTACTAGTCCCTAAGGACCCCAAAGCGCTTTACATATCCAGTCATCCACCCATTCACACACACATTCACACACTGGTGATGGCAAGCCACATTGTAGCCACAGCCACCCTGGGGCGCACTGACAGAGGTGAGGCTGCCGGACACTGGCGCCACCGGGCCCTCTGGCCACCACCAGTAGGCAATGGGTGAAGTGTCTTGCCCAAGGACACAACGACCGAGACTGTCCAAGCCGGGGCTCGAACCGGCAACCTTCCGATTACAAGGAGAACTCCCAACTCTTGAGCCACGATCGCCCCAAGTGTATGACATCTCAGGAAAAAAAAAGCACCGAAATAAAGCACCGAAATGTGCGCTGCTTTTCAGTCTGGTTACTACCGTTTATGTCAGAACCACCCATCCCTAGGTAGCTGCCAAGATTATCATCCCACGTACTTAGACATTAACTCCTTTACATTTGATGCAATATTTAATATTAATTTAACATGAACTTATTTAATTCCTGTATTATAGGTTTGTCTTTAAACACTGACATGTTGGCACATCATTTATTACCTTATATTTGGTTGACAAGTCACAAAATGAAATGAAACACAAACTGTTAGGATGGTTGATGAGTTGTCTACTAATGTTTCTGTGGCATTATGTTATCACCAACATTTAATGTAAGTTACAAACATTTTACCCTGTGGAACAAAGTTTGGTTTTTGCTGTGCTATTTTTAGTTTTTCCTGTCTTTGTTGCCTTCCGACTAGCATATTTGTCGCAGTATGCCGCCCCCTTCCTTTCTGGAAGAATTACTCCCTCTGTACGCTGCCTACATTGCTGAAGAAAAACAAGTATTGTTCCATTTTCAGAATTTAGATGTCGAATGATGCCTTAAGTATCCCCTCTGGTAACATCTCTGCATGGCACTGCATGACAGTTATGGTTAACAAACAGACAGATCAGCAGAGACGCTTGTGGTTTGTTAGTCAGGTTTTTCCATTTAATTGACAGCATTTTTCATGATGATGCCAGAATTTTGGATGAATAGTTGTAACAATAATTAGGAAATGATTAGCTAATTATCCATGTGCTTGTTTTGCATATAGAAATTAGCCATGTTGCCGCGTGTAAATATTATTCAGGTAAGGAGTTGACTGGAAATGCTGTAAGGTGTAATTATTACCACGTCTTTGGAAAATATTTTTCACCCTGTTGCTTTTCCATTGCTTTCTTCACATCAGGACATTTGATACTTGAACAGAGATGTTCTGCTTTCCTTCATTTAAAAAAAAATGGGCACTTTCAAATATCTATATATGTTACGGCTGTGGCCATAAGAACACTGTGTGGGCTGTTTTGTTCTGTGTCTCTTTACTGTGTTTAAGACTCTTTGCAGGTCCCTCCCCTAATGAAGAGTAGTGAGCAGCTGATTGGACCATGGAACAGGTGACCACGTTCAAAAAGCCACTCTGACAGCTCCCGGGAGAGAGAGAGAGAGTGGAGCGAGCGAGCGAGCAGCTTGGCAGCCGATGCGGTCCTGACCCTAGTTTCCAGCCTATACTTTTGTTGTGTATTTGTGTGAGCGTGATCTGTGAGAGCCGCTCTTGGTGCATTAACTTAGCGTTTAGGCACCCTTAGGCTGAAGCGGAAGGGGTGAGCCGCCTTTTTCTTTGGAACAGTTTTCTCCTGTTTTCCGGGTTAGGGAGCGAGGGTTAGTATTGTCATTTGTTTGTTCTGTTTCTTTCTTAGGGTTTAGTTAGTTTTCTGGTGGGACTTAGTTGGTTTTGTTTATTATTTTGGCCTGGGTTCACCCTGGAGCTATGCTTCATTACCTTCAATAAAATCACCTTTTTTTACTCACAACTGGTTTTGGATGTTTGGCTTGGGAACCAGGGCGGGTATTTGTCTCTCTCTCCTCCAACCTTATGTGCGTCTCTACACGCCTAGACTAGGGGCGTAACATAAATGGGGGCTCGTCCCTTTTCGTTCGTGTGATTGGTTCGTTTCCTTTTTGCGTTTGCGGTGGGGGGAAACGTCGTGGAGGGTGTGGGTAGTCGGAGTGTTTCGTTCGTCTGTGCGGTAGGCGCGAGTTGCGGCTCTGGAGTGCGTGGATGCGGTTAGTTGTCTGCAGAGTTGTGTTTTTCTTTGTTGCTTTGCTCGTGATGTCGTTTGACATGGATGATTTTGCGCAGCAGCCCTCCATTGAAAAGTTGGAGCGGTGCACAAAAGCAGATTTGTTGGTAGTGGCTAATTTATTCAATGTGGATGTTCCGTTGCATTCTAAGAAGGCGGAAATTAAACAATGTTTGATAGAGAAACTGGTGGACAGGGGAGTGTTTGGGAGGCAGAAAACCTCGCCGAGTGGGTCTGGGAGTTTGGAGACGGCAGTGGGGGGCGGAAGCTGCTGGGGCCGTCCCGAAACATTCCAAGGGGCGGATGACGTCGGGGGCGGAAGCTCCTGTCGCCGTTCAATCTCCTAAATTTGACCCGACTGGTCAGGTTGCGGCGGGTTTGGTGACAGAAGAGCTCAAGCTTGCCCTTCGCTTGAAGGAGGTGGAGCTGGAGGCTAAGGAAGTCGAGCTCATGCATCTCCGCATACGAGCTATGGAGCTGGATCATTCTCGAGCGAAAGACTCTGTTCCCGTCCCTGTAAGTACACTCCCCGACACTTCCACCGTAGACCAGTTTAACGCTAGCAAGCAGATTGTTTTGGTTTTAGGGAGGGAGAGGTTGATTCATATTTCACTGCTTTTGAGCGCATCGCAACCACTTTAAAATGGCCAAAGGATGTCTGGAGTCTGTTGTTGCAATGCAAATTAGTAGGAAGAGCGCAGGAGGTTTGTGCGAGTCTTTCCATTGCTGACAGTTTGGATTATGAGATTGTCAAATCCACTATTTTGCGGGCTTATGAATTAGTCCCGGAGGCGTATCGGCAGAAGTTTCGTGCCTGTCGCAAGTCCGACAGTCAAACGTTTGTGGAGTTTGCACGTGAGAAAGCTGTCTTATTTGACAAGTGGTTGGCTGCCAGTAAAGCAGAGAACTTTACTCAGCTGAAAGAGTTGATCCTGCTGGAGGAGTTTAAGACATGTCTCCCTGAAAACATTGTGGTGTACCTTAACGAACAGAAGGTGGGGTTATTGTCTAAAGCCGCTGTCCTTGCCGATGAATTTGTGTTAACTCATCGTGCCGCACTTTCAACGGCGCGCCGTGAGTACACTTCCGCAACTCATCCTGCCAAAAGTTATAGGGTTTCCCCTAAGCGCCAGACACGTTCTGCTGCTATTCCTGTGTCAGATCGCAAATGCTTTTATTGTCATGAAATTGGGCAACTCATTGCTGTTTGCCCATCATTACAGCGCGGGGAGCAGGCCCATACGGTAAAGAAGCCGAAAAGTGTGGGTTTCGTTCGTTCTATGTCTGCTTCCACTTCACCTAGCAATGAAGTGGGAAGTGAAAGCTTTGATGACAGCTACCGTCCCTTTGTGTCGGAAGGATTTGTTTCTTTGAACGGAAAAGAGGAGGATCGGGTGCCGATCACGATTTTGCGTGACACTGGAGCCGCGCAGACACTCATTTTGAGGGGTATTCTACCTTTTTCTGATGACTCTTTTTGTGGTTCGGATGCTCTTGTCTGGGGAGTAAAAATGGATGTGCTGCGAGTACCACTACACAATGTGTTTCTTCAATCGCTGCTCGTTTCGGGTTTGGTACCGGTTGGAGTGCGCGATCAGTTGCCAGTGCCCGGAGTTGCGATGATTCTGGGGAATGATTTAGTGAACGGGAAAGTGTTTTTTACCCCGAGAGTGGTTGAGAATCCTGTGCCTGATACTTTGTTATCTGACCCTGCCGCAGAGCGCTCCCCCTCTGTTTTCCCTGCCTGCGCTGTAACTCGCGCGCACAAGCGCAAGTATGGTGATGTTGATTTGTCTGATTCTTTTCTCTGCGCTGGTGGTGAGCCGGAGTCTGAATCTAAAACCTGTGACCCGCTGACGGGCGACTCTGAGGCGACGCTGCCTATTAGTCCATCAGTGACATCTCAACTGCCTTTGGGAGTTAACAAAAAGGATTTTGTTCTGGCACAACACAGTGACCCGACTCTTGTGGGTTGTTTTTCAACTGCCAACTCTAGTGACCAGTATCCTCCTGTTTATAGTGTTGAGGATGATGTGTTGATGCGTACCTGGTATCCGCCTACAGCTGGTGATCTGGGCTGGAATGTGTTTAAGCAGGTTCTGGTGCCTCAACAGTACCGACACAAAGTTCTTAGTCTTGCCCATGACAGCTTTTCTGGACATTTAGGTATTAGAAAAACCTACCACCGTATTCTGCGTCATTTCTTTTGGCCAGGATTGAAGAATGACGTTGCTAAGTATTGTCGTTCTTGTCATACCTGTCAGATTAGTGGTAAGCCTAACCAAGTCATTCCACCCGCTCCATTACACCCTATTCCAGTTTTAGGGGAACCTTTTGAACACATACTCATCGACTGCGTTGGTCCACTTCCTAAAACAAAATCGGGCCACCAGTACCTCTTGACTTTGATGTGCGTTGCTACACGTTTTCCCGAGGCAATTCCATTGCGCACCCTTAAGGTTAAACCAGTTGTTAAGGCGTTGGTGAACTTCTTTTCTACTTTCGGGTTACCAAAAGCTGTCCAAACCGACCAAGGCTCTAATTTTATGTCTAAGATTTTTGCTCAAGTTTGGCATTAAACACCAGAAATCTAGTGCCTATCATCCGGAGTCGCAAGGTGCGCTCGAGCGGTTTCATCAGACATTGAAATCTATGATGCGCAAATTTTGCCTTGAGTCTGAAAAGGAGTGGGATGAGGGGTTGCCGCTGCTCCTTTTAGCAGTGAGGGAAAGCGTGCAGGAGTCACTAGGGTTTATCCCTGCTGAGCTGGTGTTCGGTCACACAGTGCGTGGCCCGTTGCGACTGCTCAAGGAGAACTTCCTGTCCGACACAGACGCTCCTAAGGAAAATGTGTTAGATTATGTGAGTTCTTTTAGAGAGCGTTTGCATAAAGCATGTGCAATCGCACGCGATGCTCTCATTGCAGCGCAGGGTAAGATGAAGAGGAAGTTTGATGAGAAAGCTGTGCAAAGGAAATTTGAGGTTGGTGATAAAGTTTTAACACTTCTACCGGTCCCTGGATCTTCTGTCCAGGCAAAGTTCAGTGGTCCGTATACAGTGCAGGCGAAAATTGAGTGACACGGATTATGTCATCGACACCCCAGAGCGAAGGAAAAAGTGTCGTGTGTGTCATATTAATATGATGAAGCCCTACTTCGCTGGTGGTGTGTCAACAGTTGCGACTGTGGGGGTGCCAGGTTCCGAAACCCGGTATGACCCAGTAGGTGATGATTTGGTTTTCGGTTGTGCTGTGGGCTGCGCACGACTTAGGAATTCTGAAATCCTACGTGATTTAAGGTCACATTTAACTGAGGTAGATGATGATGTTCGAAATGACGTGTGTCGGTTGATTGAGAATCATCCTAATCTTTTCTCGGACACTCCATCCTGTACCACCGTGCTGGAGCATGATATCGATGTGGGGGACCATCCTCCAATCAAACAGCATGCCTACCGGGTGAATCCCACTAAACGTGCTCTTTTCCAGACAGAAGTCTCTTATCTGTTGGAAAATGGTCTTGCTGTTCCTAGCTCTAGTGCGTGGAGTTCCCTGTGTCTCCTAGTGCCTAAAGCGGATAAGACCCCACGGTTTTGTACAGATTTTCAGAAGGTGAACAGCGTGACCAAACCTGACTCCTATCCTCTTCCGAGAATGTAGGATTGTGTCGATAGGGTCGGTTCTGCGAAGTTTGTTACTAAGCTGGACTTGTTAAAGGGCTATTGGCAAGTTCCTCTGACATCACGTGCGGCCGAAATCTCTGCCTTTGTTACTCCTGACCATTTTCTCCAGTACACTGTCATGCCTTTCGGGTTGCGCAACGCTCCCGCCACATTCCAACGGCTCATGAATATCGTTCTGGGCAGCGTCTGCAAGTGTGAAGTGTATTTAGATGATATTGTCGTCTATTCAGACACCTGGTCAGAGCATATGGAGACACTCACTGATGTGTTCCATCGCTTGGAAAGGGCATTCCTCACCCTCAACCTCGCCAAGTGTGATTTTGGTAAAGCTATGGTGACGTACTTAGGAAAACAGGTGGGTCAGGGACAAGTGCGCCCTATCTTGGCCAAAATCCAGGCCATACTGGACTTCCCTGCCCCTCGGACTAGGCGTGAGCTCCGCCGTTTTCGCGGCATGGTGGGTTACTACTGGGGTTTCTGTCAAAATTTCGCGGAAGTGGTCGCACCCCTCACCAGCCTCACTAGTGTGTTGAAACCTTTTGTGTGGTCCTCTGCGTGTCAGAGTGCGTTCCTGGCTGTTAAGACTCTCCTCTGCAGTGCGCCAGTGCTGGCTGCCCCTGATTTTGCACGCCCTTTTAAATTAGAGGTTGATGCCAGTGCAAACGGAGCAGGTGCCGTATTGCTACAGGAAGACCATCATGGTGTGGATCACCCAATTGGCTATTTCTCCAAGAAATTCAATGTCCATCAGCGAGGGTACAGCACGATTGAGAAAGAGGCCCTCTCTCTGCTGTTCGCATTGCAACATTTCGAGGTGTACGTCGGTTCCAGCCCCTCGCCTGTGATTGTTTATACCGACCACAATCCCCTGGTATTCCTAATGCGAATGCAGAACTCGAACCAAAGGCTAATGAGGTGGTCTCTCCTGGTGCAGGATTTCAACTTGGAAATCCGCCATAAAAAGGGCACAGAGAATGTGTTAGCGGATGCCCTATCCCGTGTCTTCCCGTAAACATAACTGTCCAAAACATCTACAGAGGAGATGTCTTTGATTTTGGGAAGGGGGGTGTTACGGCTGTGGCCATAAGAACACTGTGTGGGCTGTTTTGTTCTGTGTCTCTTTACTGTGTTTAAGACTCTTTGCAGGTCCCTCCCCTAATGAAGAGTAGTGAGCAGCTGATTGGACCATGGAACAGGTGACCACGTTCAAAAAGCCGCTCTGACAGCTCCCGGGAGAGAGAGAGAGAGTGGAGCGAGCAAGCGAGCAGCTTGGCAGCCGACGCGGTCCTGACCCTGGTTTCCAGCCTATACTTTTGTTGTGTATTTGTGTGAGCGTGATCTGTGAGAGCCGCTCTTGGTGCATTAACTTAGCGTTTAGGCACCCTTAGGCTGAAGCGGAAGGGGTGAGCCGCCTTTTTCTTTGGAACAGTTTTCTCCTGTTTTCCAGGTTAGGGAGCGAGGGTTAGTATTGTCATTTGTTTGTTCTGTTTCTTTCTTAGGGTTTAGTTAGTTTTCTGGTGGGACTTAGTTGGTTTTGTTTATTATTTTGGCCTGGGTTCACCCTGGAGCTATGCTTCATTACCTTCAATAAAATCACCTTTTTTTACTCACAACTGGTTTTGGATGTTTGGCTTGGGAACCAGGGCGGGTATTTGTCTCTCTCTCCTCCAACCTTATGTGCGTCTCTACACGCCTAGACTAGGGGCGTAACAATATATAGCTATGGTTGATAGGAATTTATGTAATTTATAGGGGTGTGAGATATAGTGTGCATGGCAGGATGGTTTGTAGCTCAAATGTATTTCTTCTTCTTTCTTGTCAGTGTTTAACCACACCCAAGTGATACAACACAAGCCTTACCCAGCTCTGTATTAGCTTTCAGTAATAGTAGGTGTTAAGCTTTCCCTGAAAAATGTTAGAAACGACCAAAAACCTCTGAATGGGACCACTGAGAAAGCTGCCTCTGTTGTGTCTGCAAATAAAGTAACTATAGCAGCAGCTCAAACACATCCACAGCTGTCAGCTGACTTTGTGTGATTAACTCCAATGGTCCCTTAAGAGGTGTTGAACAGGGTCTGAAGGTCACTCCTGGTGTTGGCTGATACTAAATGACTAATCACGCCATCAAAGGTAATGCTTCAAGGTTGGGGCCGAGTCAATATTTGTGTAAAGAGAGGGTTCTCGAGCTTTTTCTTCTCTGTTTCAGAAACTTAAACAAATTCTTATCTCCCTGTCATTAAAAAAAACAAACAATTTTGGTTTTGAATTATTGTTTTAAGGTCCATGTAAAAGACCATGCCACAGAACCACTGCCCTAAACCAAGCACCTGGATTAAAAACACAGTGCAGTACAACTTTTAATTAAAACCCTCTGTAATGACTACAGATGTGTGATGACGTTTAGTCTGTGGTTCATTGCAGCCAGATGATGAAGTTAGAAAAATTTCATTTCATTAAACAACTAAAATATCCTGATCTTAAAGTGCTGTTTTTAGTTTCAAGATAAACCTTGTTTCAAGACAAAACTTTGAGACAGACTCCAAACTGCATCTGGAGCCATGCTGTAAAATGCGATCCGGTCAACTGAGGACACTGCTGTCATGCGGGAATAGCGGATGGTTAAATGTAGCTCCCTGCTGACACAGATACCATCAAAACTCATCCTAAGCTGGTAGAGAGGCAGTGTTTGCACATTTAAATCCAACAGAAAACCTCATACAGCTGTCAACACAATGAAATAAAAGTGATTAATATCATTTTTGCCAGATGTCATTCAAAGATAATCCAGCTGCCACTTGTGCAAGTATCGTTAACGTTTTTGTTGCTCTGGAAGCCAAAAGAAGAGTGTCTGTTAAGGTTGTGATAGATGGAAAGTTTGTGGGTAACCTGGGGACAAGGATTACAGAGCCGAGATTACAGGTTTTCTAGTTTTGTGATGTAACTTTTTCAGGGATAAGCCTCTTACACGTGCATGCAAACATATGCAGGGATTGGCGTGTTGAGGAAACTCAAACGCATGCACACACACAGACATAACTGCAGTAAACGGAACAAATTTGAGACGGACAGCAATACCTTTCCCATTACATAGGTGAGTGAAAACTCCCTGATAAAGGTGTAATCAGATGCCGTGATAACAGACTGTGCATTGCTTTGATCTTAGTCTCACTGGAGCAGCCCTGCAACATTTTTGCCCGGTCTTGCTGCTCTGTTCTGCTGCGGGGGATTCCCTTACAGTTGGGAGTAAGAGCTTGTAAGATCAGGTGGCTCTATTTGACATCTCTCACCGAAAGGCATTAGATAGGAGATGACAGAAAAGTGAGAGGGACTAATTGTTTGGAGCGTTTAAAGATTTAATGACAGTATAACTGTAGCATCAGATTACTGGGTTGCACTGCGGTTAAGAGGCTGTGACTTCTGGGGTTTGTCAAGAAAATGGAAGGATTTTAACAAAAAGCTTTAGAGGTTTTCAGGGATATATCAAGAAGATTTTTTCTCTCACGTTTTAATATCTAGTACAGCAAAGAGGCAGAGTAAAGAGCACTGCTGCAAACACCTGATCAACAAACTAAATTGTAAATTGTGAATTAGGGTGATCTGTTCACCTGTTCCCATCCACCTCCGGTTTGTTTTAGAGAGAGAGCTGAAACAAGCTGCCTGCCTAGACTCTCACCATCGTTTTTCTTCTAGCAGTGTTATCTGCATTGTGCACAAGTGTGTCTTAAGTTGCACTAAATCCATTTTAATTGTCGCTTGCTAATTATTCTGCATATTTAGATGAATAGAAAATAAGGAATAAATTATTTTTTCTGAATAAGCTAAGCAGCTGTATAAAAATAATAAGAAAGAAATACAAGCACATTTCCAAAAAAGTTAGGATGCTGTGTGAAATACAAATAAAATGGAAAGTAATAATCTACAAATCCTATAAATCTGTATTTTATTCAAACATTTAAACATATTAATGTTTAAACTGAGAAAATGTGTCATGTTAAGAAAACTATTAGAGCTTTTTGTGTTTGTTGGCAGCAACACATTTTAAAAAAAAAACTGTGACAGGTTAATGTTTACCACATCTTCTTTTTTTCTTTTTTTTTAACAACAGAATATAAACATCTGGGTGCTGAGGAGACCAGCTGCTGGACTTTTGGGATAGAACTGTTGACCCATTTTTGTCTGATATTATCGGGGTTTTAGCTGCTCAGCAGTCCTGGGTCGTATTCGTTGTATTTATCATTTTATGATGGGGCAAATATTTTAAATTGATGTAAATCGGTTCACCTCATCTACAATGAAGACAAGTTGTTGTAATAGATGTAGTGTGCGTGGTGTAGCATTGTCTTACTAAAACAAGTGTTTGTAGTACCACTTACTTTTCCAATCTTTCGTTGCCCTGTCTCAGCTTGTTTAAGACGTGTTGCTGTCATCGAATTCAAAACGAGCTAAGATTTTTCATGAAGAAATATGTTGTCACAGTTTAAACATTTGAGGTATAGTTTGGGTTTGTGTGTATGTGCATGCGTGTGCGCGCGTGCGTGCGTAACAGGTAAAACTGTGATCTTATGGCCCACGGCCCAGTGAGGGGAAAAATGTTGCTTTGGACACTGCAGTTATGCAAACGCTGTCAGCGTGAAATGGCATAGTGATCAGAGTAATGTGTAACCACATTAAGTACAGATGTGCATTTGGTAACCTGCAGGAAGCCATGCTTTAAAGTGCACTCATTTCAATTACAGGGCTTTGAAAGAGTCCTGTATTGTTATTTTTGTTCACTACCTCCCTGAGTTGGAGGAGTGGGTAATTTAAACGCTTGCTGCCTTTCCTTTGCCTGCTTTCTTTGACTCCCTCTCTGGAGGGAGTTACACTCTGCAGGCTTATCTGGCACTGTGTTTGTGCACTGTTATGCACAACACACATCATACTGATTAATGGCTACCTGATAAATTTATATACAGTTTTAAATGGCTCTGAAATACACACAAAATACTTGTACAATATTTAACTTTTGGCTGTTCTGACTTTTAGACTAGTCGGCAAGTAAGATAATCTGCCAGAAACATCCATAGTCAAATCTAGTCTTCAAATTAGGTTGAGAACAGTGTTTTTCTGTTTTTTTTTTAAATTGGATAGTTTGAAACATCGTACTGTAGCATTATGTTAAACGGTGAACTCTTGTCACGCAGGCACTGCCTGGGGAGTTTCCAAGCCTTTATGCTTCTGCTGGAATGTACAGTATAGGTGAGAAATGAGAATTTTTTTTATAGAGTATGTAGGAAGTATTGACCAATTCTTGCAAATCAAACAGCCTTTTGTAGTCTTATTCAAACTCCTGACCCACTTCAGGATAAAATAGTTGTGTATTCCAGGTCTGAGAGGCTGAGGGTTCTCTCGGTCTGCTTTGTCCTTGATCATTTCTGGACCTAAACTAGCTCACTCTGTGCTTTTGTATGACAGGTGAAACCAGACTCTCTGTTATCAGTGTAAATATGAAACTACC
This sequence comes from Perissodus microlepis, assembly GCF_051167445.1. Lineage (NCBI taxonomy): Eukaryota > Metazoa > Chordata > Actinopteri > Cichliformes > Cichlidae > Perissodus > Perissodus microlepis. The sequence continues at coordinate 33,616,174 of NC_140467.1, read as the reverse complement.
TTTGTCCGCCCACTTCACTGCATGCCTTCCCGTTAACCCTCAAGCTGAGCAATTTTTCCCATGCGCTGAAGCAGTAGACGGCATGCTGTGACTTAATGATCTTATCCTGTTTCCTGGAGAGGTTCAACATTTGTTACTCAGCTGCCTTTTCCTAGTCTGTGTTGCATATTTATTCGTAATCTACCAAGAAGGTTGACCAGAAAATAATGCCACTCCTTGTTTGGGAAACCTGCTGGTAGAGGAAACAACAGCATTGCTTAGCTGGTTAGAAATTCCCCCGAAGGGCAAAATTATCTGAGAGGGTGGAAAAGAAAAGCTGGAGCGTCATCGGTGATTTTTGGTTCTAAAGAAACAAAAGATGTGAGAAAGCACTTGAATGTGGTCTTTATCTGGATTAAATTCAACGGGTTCCTTTGTCCATGCTTCATGTCTCCATGTTCTGTGTGGTTGGGCCTGGTAGGTGTTTGACTATTATTGCCAGCAGACAGACAAACTGCACTGAAAACATTTACAAACAAGTTGAAAACAGTAGCGACCGAAAGTACTAATTTCAGATTGGGTGGTATATATCTGAGCATATAGAAGTACTTTATTGCGAAACCTATGCACCTCATCTCATAGGCCTCATCAGGGTAATCATGAACAAGGTAATCTTATCATTACAACATGTCTCCTGAAATGAAAAGAAAAGAAAAGAAGCTTCAGGTTGTGCATTTTCTAAGTCATCAGTCAACAGGTGAGGTGGTGCAGAAAGCAGATGTTCCTTGGATGTCGTCATTGCTTACATTGAGAGACTCGCTGGTGTGGCGAGAATGTGTCTCAGAGGCATACAAATCGTAGAAGCAGAGAACAGCTTGAAATAACTCTGAAGCTACAAGCTGAAATTAATGTCAATCATCAGGTCCCTGAATCAGCCTCTAAATCAGAGATTTGGATGGTAGCAGCTATCCAAATATTGCTTTTCTTCACTGATATCACATTATCAACCTTCTTGTTGAGAAAAAAAGAGGCTGCTTGGGTTGTATCTTGTAATACTTGTAAATGAAAGCCCTGAACTTTTCAGACCTGCACAACCAGTATTGTCTTCTTGCTGCATTTTCCACATGACTAAAACCAAAATAGGCTACTGAGAACAAGAATAAAATATTTGCGAGCGATGGTTTGTTTGACAAGTGGCCTGCTTGGGGACAAACACCTTGCCTGACTGGTTATGTTGAAATCTGCTAAAATGCGTTCATCTTGCAATAAAGTTGCTGCAGTACCCTGTAGGAGGACATGTCAAAGTTGATCAAGAAATATGGAATATGATTTGTACATGAGTAAATTAATCTTCAGAAGCCTGTGTGCTTTAATAACAGATAAAACTTTGTTTCCAGAAGTATGCCTTTCAGTTATTGACGTAATGCTTCTGCTGTGCCTGACATGGACAGGTAGAAACCTGCCCTGAGCTCTGGCACACACATTGGGAGGCTAGGGGTGGTGGTGGGACAATTTCCTGGGATGATGACTAAGAAATCCAGGTTTGCATCCCTTTGAGAGCTTTCATATCTGGTTTATTTATTGTTTTTCTTTGTTTTTTTTGCTTTCTAGTTTAGGTTTGGCAACAAATGTGTCAAGTTTAGATGCTAAAAACGTTTGGGTCTGCTACCAAATGCACAAAACAGCATTTGTTCTGGTCACCTTCCTCAACTCAACCACTCACTCTTTACAGTGCCACACCTTTCCTCTCACAGCCTCATGACTCACCCGCACACTGTTTGATGTTTTCTTCTATCAGGCTGTTATCCGATGTAGGTCATGGTGGATCCAGAAATGCTGTCGCTTAGAGCTTATTTACTGGATCTGTCTGCCTACATAGTCTTATTTCGTGCAGTCTAATGAGTAGTAACACCAAGATCATCTCTGCCTACGGACACCTTCATTGAGCCATGAAGAAGCCCCGGAGAGACTCCCGTGCTGGCATCAGAATCAGACAGCTGCTGAGTCAGAGCATGCTTCCCTCTTACTATTGAGTGTCAGTTTCCCTCAGGCTACAGGCTGGTGAAGAACTGCAGGTTCCTGTAGTGACATATCTAAAGTGATTGTCAGCTTTGTCAGAACCAGACTAAAAATTTGTAAGTCTCAGGATTTCAGTGTTTAAACCTCTCAAGTTTGTGAAGAAGCCTACAGAATACCGACAGTATAGTCATGTAATAATATCCTTACATCTGGAGTGTCTCACATGTGCTTGCCATATTGTCCTTTGGAAATGATAGCAAAAGTTCCCATCTTTGACAGCCTGTCAAAAGAATAAAAGAAAGTCACACTGTTGATATATTGCGATTGAACACATTGTTCTTTTTGAGGTGTCATTGCAGCTGGATTTATCTTCTCATTTTGCCTATAAAATGTCATCAAATGCTCTTTAAAAAAATTAAACTTGGAACTCGGAAGTGCCAAAAACCATAATGTCCATTCGAGGCTGGCTCCTGAAGTATATCCATCTGGATGTTTAAAAGGAAAATGACTTCAGACATTGCTGCGTTTATTGGAAGGTGCCCGGAGACAGGCAGCCAATCAGTGTCTGCTAGGCCCCACATCTTTAAATTGGAGGCACTGAACTGGACTTCTTCAGAGAACATCTGAGAGTTTTGTGCTTCAGGTTCGTTAGCAATCTAGTGTCCACAGTTTTGAATATATTATGTTGTGTGATCATAGATACTAATAACAGTTTGGGCTGATTCCCACCAAATGTGAAAATCAAAGAAAATTTATATTACCCACAATTTTTTCACTTCACATAGGGCTGTTCGATATAACGATATATATCGGATGACGATATAAAAACGTCTATCGTTTCATTTTACGCTACCGTATTTTTCGTGGTGTCGCAAAATAAACTGTTTATGGCAATATGTTTTCATCGTTTTGATGGTCACTGTAGTGGCTATATTAATTTCTTAAAGTTCTCTCTTTCTCTTATATATATAATGTAACCACACTAGGGAAGAACAAGCGACTGTTTTTATGTGTTGTCGTTAGCAACAAAGACGGTAAAACCATCGCGTGTCCGCTTGTTTATTTTCCACATAAACCTTTCACAATAAAGCTCAAGATCCTGTTGAGACTTTTCAAAATAAACTGAATCACGTGAAAGAGTATGCAGAATATTTACAGATGAGAAGCAAAAAAGAGCCGTCAGGTGCTAAAAAATAAACCTTAGACTCAAACGTTAGAGGCGGCAGCACGCCGTGTAATAAATACTCACAAAGAAAATGACGCCCAAGATTAAAGTTGACGTTGAAATTTTAACCACTCATATCGAGTAATATATTTTTCAGTATATCCCTCATAACAGGCTGACATCATCATATTGTAATAAAAACATCATAAAACATCAAAGTTTTAGTGTAACCCTTGCCCTTTAGTGGGAGTTGCGCTGTCTGAGTGCTACTGTAAGTCCTACTTGACACTAATTAGCTGATATGTCTTTATATTGTACCTCTATACTCTATGGCTCCAACTGCTAACTTGGTACTAAGTTGAAGCTCCATAATTAGGACACCAAAATCAATAGGTGACATCATGGTGGCAGTTTAACCTGCTTGATTTTATGAACTTTAACACATACATATATGTAAGCTAGTGTGGTGGTTTGTCGCTTAAGAGTGTTTCCTCAAAGCAAAGGGGCCCTGAGTTTCACCCATACCAGGTTTGGTGGAGTTTGCATGGTCTGTAGGTGCTCCGGCTTGTTTAGTTTCTTCTGCGAGCTCCCACCATCAGAAACAGGTTATTCTCCGATCACGGTGCCCTTGACCAAGGCAGGGGCTTAGAGCTGGATTTGGCTTCCCAGGTGCTGCCCCTAACCACCAGCTTCTAGTCTGCATTTAACCTACCCTAATACTACGATGGATTATTCACAGAGAATAACATTTCCTCCAGGTATTACATAAGAATGTTTCACAGCCCCTGAAATCCACAATTCAGAGGAACTCAGCATATGAGTTACCACAGTGTTGCTGCAGTTAATCTGAAAAGGATTACTGACAACAAAAAAAACTACTACAAATAAGATAAAAATGCAAAAGACAACTAAGGGGAAAGGCTGCCATTGATGAAAAAGGGGGACCAATAAACCCCTCTTCTTTTTGTGCCTTTACAAATGCAGGCCATTTTTACCATTTATTATATGCATGCAGGAGTGGCTGAGCACCCAATCAGCACCAACGATAAACGAGGAAGGAAGGAGGTGGTTGATAAGGGTAATCGTTTTTCATTTGTCACTAATATCTGCATAATTTTTCGTCTCTTTAAATCCTTTAAGGGACCAGACAAGCTCAAAGTTGAAGGTATTCTTTTGCGATTCTGTGGTGGAACCTGATGACACATCATCTTTGTGTCTACATATTTGTGTCGTACTAAGTGCCTTAATTTTGCTCATGGTCCATCTGGCTCCACGTGCGTGCCCATTGTCAGGCAGCAGACGCTCTGTCTCACTGCCAGAGCTGCTTCTCTCTCATAACAAAATTATTCACCATTCAGCACTGCTGCAGCTTCTCTTCCCGTTGCTGCTACTGTGAATATTAACAGATTACCCCTGCGCTGACCTTTCATAGGCTGAGCTTTTAATGTTTCCACAGCAGACATCTGTAAATAATATCTCATGGTATGAGTGGATCTCTTTTCTGTCATATCACTCAGCTTTTCATTTCTGATGTGTGATAACTGCTCACATTTTGTGTTAACAGGGGAGAATGAATGTGTCTGTAATTTCCATGAATAAGGCTTATAGCTGGAGGGGCACAATGAGTTTTAATTAATGACCGTAAGTGGACTTAGTCTGCATGGCTCAAGGGAACCGCCTCATTTAGTGAGCTGCAGTTTTGGAGGTTTTGTTTTTAACAGTAAAAGCCCCTCCTCTTACCGGAAACTGTGCCAGCAGCCCTGGCGGTGTGGCGAGCTCAGCCATCTGCCACTCTGAGAGTGTGACAGAAAGAGAGAGAGAGTGTGTGTCTTTGTGAGATATCAGAGCTGAATCTTGCGTGGGTGTGTGTGGGCCTGTGATTGGGCAAACAGTCTGTGGTAGAATACTGTTTAGAGCACAGTCTGTGTTTATGCTTTTTTTCCCCTCTTTTTGTGGAGATCTTAACTGATTTCGTGTAGAGTGCTGACAACTGTCATTCATGATCAAAGTGTTCTTATCCCAGTGCATTGTATAATGCAGCTTTGTCAGATGCCTCTCCCCAAGCTGTCCTATGGTACCCTGATATTCCAGCTGCTACTAAAGCAGCTGTTGAATAGGCTCTACACATGGAGGCTTGGGGTGGTGGTGGTACAACTTCCTGGGATAATGACTAAGAAATCCAGGTTTGCACCTCTTTGAGAGCTTTCATATCTGGTTTATTTATTTATTGTTTTTCTTTGGTTTTTGCTTGCTAGTTTAGGTTTGGCAACAAATGTGTTAAGTTTAGATGCTAAAAACGTTTTATCACTTGTCAAAGGAGCTTGCAAAGAAAAGCGTCTGGACTTCTTTAAGTTACTTGAAGACGTTTCACCTCTCATCCGAGAAGCTTCTTCAGTTCTAAGGTCAAATGGTGGAGAGTCCCAGATATAAACCTAGTGGGAGTATCCCCCCACAGGGGGACAAAAGGACCCCCTGATGATCCTCTAATCGCCTGAGCCAAGGTGTGAAACTGGGTGTGGGTCCCAATCAGCCAGAGTTTCGGGTGTGTTCATTGTGAAACCTGGCCCCACCTTATCATGCGAATTCCTGAGGTCAGATGGCCCAGGATGTGAGTGGGCGTTAAGGCGTCTGGGAAGGGATCTCAAAACTGGATTATAGATGGCAGAGAGTTGGTGTTGTAAACCCCCGCCTCTGTTCAAAGATGGTCGCTCACAGTGGACATAGATGGCTTCTTTCACTCCTCTTTCAAACCATCTGTCCTCTCTGTCCAAAATGTGAACATTGGCATCCTCGAAAGAGTGTCCTTTATCCTTAAGATGCAGATGGACTGCTGAGTCTTGTCCTGTGGAGGTGGCTCTTCTGTGTTGTGCCATGCGCTTGTGAAGTGGCTGTTTGGTCTCTCCAATGTAGAGGTCTGGGCATTCCTCGCTGCACTGTACAGCATACACCACATTGTTAAGTCTGTGTTTTGGCGTTTTGTCTTTCGGGTGAACCAGTTTTTGTCTGAGCGTGTTGCTGGGTCTGAAATGCACCGGGATGTCATGCTTGGAGAAAATTCTCCTAAGTTTTTCTGATACACCGGCTACATAGGGGATGACAATGTTGTTGCGTCTGTCCTTCTTATCCTCCCTCGCTGGTGTCTGGTCTTCTTTTCTGTGCCTCTTTGCTGACTTTAAGAACGCCCATTTAGGATAGCCGCACGTTTTGAGTGCTTCCTTTACATGTGTGTGTTCCTTCTTTTTTCCTTCAGGCTTAGAGGGAACATGTTCTGCCCGGTGGTGTAGGGTCCTAATTACTCCAAGTTTGTGTTCCAAAGGGTGATGGGAGTCAAAGAGGAGGTACTGGTCCGTGTGTGTGGGCTTCCGGTAAACTTCGATGTTGAGTTTGCCGTTCTCTTCAATGTGCACAGCGCAGTCCAGGAAAGGCAAACAGTTGTCCTTTGTGTCTTCCCTGGTGAACTTGATGTTTTTATCCACAGCGTTAATGTGCGCAGTGAAGGATTCCACTTCTTGTGTCTTGATTTTGACCCAGGTGTCGTCCACATATCTGTACCAGTGGCTGGGTACTCTTCCTTTGAAAGAGCCAAGAGCCTTCCTTTCCACTTCCTCCATGTAAAGGTTGGCTACAATAGGTGACACGGGGGAGCCCATGGCACAGCCATGTTTTTGTCTGTAAAAGCCTTCGTTGTATTTGAAATATGTAGTGGTGAGGCAGAGGTCTAACAGTGTGCAAATCTGATCGGGTGTGAAGTTGGTCCTGTCCTCCAAGGAGCTGTCTTCTTGTAGTCGTTTTCTGACAGTCTCCACGGCCTCCGTGGTGGGTATGCAAGTGAAGAGAGAGACTACATCAAAGGACACCATGGTTTCATCTGGATCCAGGGTAAGTTTCTGGACCTTGTCAGTGAAGTCGGTGGAGTTCTTGATGTGGTGTGGGGTGTTCCCCACAAGAGGAGCAAGGATGGTAGCAAGGTGTTTAGCAATGTTATAAGTGGCTGAGTTTATGCTACTGACTATGGGTCTGAGTGGGACAGCTTCCTTGTGGATTTTAGAAAGTCCGTAGATGCAGGGTATGGCATCCCCTGGGTAAAGGCGGTGATATGTAAGGCGGTCAATAATTTTGTCCTTTTCAAAGTCTTGAAGGCAAGCTATAACTTTCTAACTTTCTATATCACTTGTGCTATTGAATAACACAAGTAAAAATTGTAGTGAAACCCTACCACTGCCAGTCTTGGAGCCCTGTTGTTCACTGTTGAGGCTCAAACAACATGAATGTTTGAAGGCCCGCAGTGATGTGAAATTATGCCCCTCAAGTGACTTAAACCAAAAGCGAGCCCGTTTTAAAAATGTAAAAAAGTAAAAAGTTGTTAGAAGGAAATACTCAACTAAAGGTACCTGAAACTCCTACTTAAGTACAGTAATTAAGTATTTGTACAGTAGTAGTAGTTACTTCCCAACACTGCCAGAAATACAAATCTAACAGGGCCAGTCGCTTAGGTTTTACACTTTTAATGGAATGAAAAGGTACAGTGGACTATTGCTTGTACAGTGCTTTTCTTCTTAATTTGTGGATGCAAAGTGCATTCGTACTATAAGCCTCATTCACCCATGCGTTTTTTTTATATGCCTGAGCACTTTGTAACCTAAAATTCCCACTCCAGTGGAAACTATTTTGCATCAAGATACTTCAGTATGCAGGTTGGACGAGCCAGGGATTGGACCACCGACCTTGCGATCAGTGGCTGTGGCTCTCTGACAAAAATGTAAAGCAAAGAAAGCTGGGTGTCACCATGAGACATTAGCCCTTCTATCTGCTTTATGAAAAGGCGATGCAGATGCACCATCCTTCTGTGTAATCCTCTAACTTCTGTCGCAGTGGTAGTGTTTCTGAGTGTGTGTTTGTGAATGTTTTTAGAGGATTTTCATTTCCTCATGCAAACTCCATACAAAAAGAAAGGACTCGGGACCTTCTTGCTGTGAGGCAACAGTGCTGTCCACCGCACCACTGAGCTGTCACAAAGCACAATAAATAGCAATAGCATACACGTGGTGTGTGTATGCTTTTCTGCCTCTTATAGCCCCAGTGATTTTCCTGGGGTTTGAAATCTCGCGTGATCTTGTCCAGGCAACTAACCACTCTTGCTTGATTAGGTGACGTCATCTCAACAAAAATAAATTTAACAAGCGTGAAGTTGTTGAATTTCATGCAGCTCATACACAACTTAATTATGTTCACCATAGAAACTCTTGTAAATGTAATAACTACCCAATTTCACTTTTTTGAGTGTATGAGTTGGAGGCTGAGGTCAGCTTGTTCCTGAGAATCACTTAAACAGTTTTTGTCTCTCTTGACAGTTGATTGTTGCTGACGTCAGTCACATCAGTGTGAACTTTTTTTGCAGAGTAGAAATGATACAGGATTGAGTGTGAAAAGATAACACGGTTTCCTGTGCGCTGAGCGAGCAGAACCTTCTTTCAGTTACAACATCCTGTGGGCTGATGTTTAGTTGAACTGCTTTTCGTCCAGGTACATTCAGTCATTGTGCTGTAACATTGTGATTTATCTAGCCTATTGCATCACAACAAACACCCAGTTGTGGATTTGCCTGCTAAAGCAGAAGCAGTGCTATAATCCAAACTAGTCACACTTGATGCGACCATCATTTTATATACAAAACCCTCTTCAGTTTCACAACAGTTCCCTAATAAGGTTTCTGGTCGCCATCTGTTTACTCAGACTCTTTTCACAGCCTGTTCTGACAGATTATTTATCACTGCTGCAGAATGCACACAACCAACAGGACAGGCCCTCGGTGATTTAGTAGAGTGTCCCCTCTTTGTGAGTCATTCTTATGCTAATCAGTGCTGGTCTGTATTTTTTATACAGTGTTGCCTGAATTCACTGCAGTAAGATAAGAGGACTTTTTCCAAGAACATCCATCCATCCATCTACTTTCATAACTGCTTATCCAGCATATTATATATGGTACAGCAGTTGTGTCTGTTTACATAGGTGTTTCCCTGCACAGAGTCTAAAGACAGGGATTTTCAAAATCCATGCACTGGTGCTTACATGCAGTCTTCCAAAAAAAACCAGCATATAGCTGTCATGAATGAGATTATACATAGGTTAAACATTGCTTGGTTGAAAAATGGTCCGGGACAGGCATAAAACAAACCCACCAAAGATCGAAACATACAGTGCAAGAAGCACAGATGGTTGCTGAACGGGACACTTTTTTAAAAATTGTTTTATGATTATATTTCTTCTCTATTAATGAATATTTGTGCAGAATGCAGAATCTAAAGGACAGGGACGAGATTTATTTGTACTGGAAGCTTTATGGTCTCTGTTTGTAGGCACGTTTGACTGGGCTTTGGCTCCCTGCAGGTGAGCAGTCCATATGGATAGCAGAAGAGGAAAACGATTGCCAAAATCCTGTCTTGTATAAACACTGGCTGCTTTCTGATGACAGTTTAGATTTCTGTCAACTAAAAAGTCATGGAGACAATTTTACTTTATCCATTTTAGTAGATTAAATAAATAAAAAGAAGTGTATGCATTTATTTATTTTCCCTAGTTGGGATTTTAAAACACAAAGAGAGGAAAAAAAAGTCAGTACACAAAAAGTCCCAAAGAAATACAATGAAATGAGTCAAGGCCGAGGTTCAGCACTTTCACAGACAGCGACTGCTGCAAGACTCGCTGACATTCACCTTGTGTGGTTAATGGAAGCTACGTATAGACAACAAACCTCAAAACAGAACATTTTAATTCTGAACCACATAGACAAACGTTAATTTGTTTGAATAATGGTTCAAACTAGCTAATTAAATTTTTGGATTGTGCAAGTTGGTGTCATATCTTTGGCAAGCCTTTTAGTGTTGATCACCATCTATCCACAGGCACTAGACAACAAAGACATGCAACTTAAAGAATCCTGAATTAAATTTAATGGGAGATTTCAGTAGCAAAGCAAAGCAATGGTGGGGTTCTTTGTTTTGTTTTTTTACACTATTAAACTATTTGTTTAAGACAGAAGATTGAGTCTTCTTTTCTGTCCTCTCTCTGCAGCCATCAAGGTCAACTGTCATGGCTCCTGTGGGGTCTCCAACACAGCAAACAGCACAGCATATAATGTGGAGGAACAGTACTTAAACAGCACGCTGTCTGTTGCCGAGAAAGGTAAATCAATATTTTCACACTCTGATGGGTTATCACACTTCTAGAGAGGTTAAAAACCACTGGCATACACTTGCTCTTTTTTCTAGGCAGCTGTTGCTCATTATTTGTATGTGCACTCTATGAAAAAACTTAAGGATATGCTGCTTAGATCTGCACGACAGTAAGACCAAACCTGTATCTTGAAAGCAGTGGACATACTGCAGGTGTGGCTCACTGGTTCAGCAGGTTCCCATGTACCTTATTGTTGAAATGCAGTGACCCAGGTTTGAGGCTGACCTTTAGCCCTTTGCTGTGTGTCCTCCCCTGCTCATTCTACCCTTTTCTGTCTGCTTTTCAATGCAAAACTGTCAAATAAAGGCAAAAAAGCCCCAAAATGAATCATCATTTAAAAAAAGAATATACTGCAAGTCAAAAAAAAAAAACCACTGATATGATCATTAGAGTATGTGAACTTTGCATCTTTCTTTGCTGATGACAGATTTATCTCCCAACCTATATCCCAACAAATATCAGAACCTCCTTGTCATGGCACAACTGTAAGACTTGACTCAAGCCGACTGGCTTTTTACCCCATTCAGTTTAATGAAAATCTGCTGGAATAGAGCTAATGTTACAGTGGCCTTCAGAGGTTTTTGCTTTCCTCTAACAGGAGAAAAGAATTTGACCGATCGACTAGTTTAAGAGTGGGAAAACAGTCAAAACTGCACCCAGTCCAGTGGTTGAGCTTGTAGATTGTATAAATATTGCTCACATATTTAAAGCCATTTTAAACAGTTGATCACATTGTTTAGAAATCATCTTTTTACTTTTTTCCCTGTAAGCTGACATGCATGCACCTGTGCACAACGTGATTACACATTTTTATGTTCAAGCGATTATATGTTTATTTACTGTGACAAAACCAACATACCTTGGGTCATTTTTAGTAGATCAAAGTCATTCTCTGTCATTTTCCTTTTATTGTTCATCTTCACATCAGAGAGAGAGAATGAGACACTGTCGTCTGTAATCTCAGCATCAGATCCTTGGGTAGCAAGAATGTATGTTTGTGTGAAAGTGTAAGCTAGTCCTGCTCATCAAAAAATTATAGGTGTCAAAAGTGCTTTCTACTGAGAATACAATCAAAATTGTCTTTGAGATCATTCCAGACAACGTAAAAGTTATTTTCTGCAGATATGCATACAGGTGGCTTTGAAATTTTTGCCTTGTCTTTGGTGTGCCTCGGGCACAACCCTAGTTTTTGCAGCCTAATGAAGAGTTACTCAGAGTAACAGTCCCCTGAAGCCTGTCTCCTCTCTGAGGTGAGACATAGCCAATCAGAGTCAAGAAGCACTGATGAGACGGTTGGAGAGCCCCCACAGAGAGCAGGTTAGAGTATTTTTCTCCCCTGAGTGTCTCTGTACCAACATGCTGTGCTGCACTGTGCTGTTCCTCCTGCCTACGGAAATAAGAGCTTACAAGACCTTCTGTTGCAAGTACGATCTTCCATCTTTTGTATGTGTTGCAGCCCATAAACAGAAGGTGAAATGTGCCACGCATGCATGAAATCTGTTGTAAATGCAAATCACACTGTGGGACACAATGGCAGGCATTAGAGCATGCAGTCCATGCTGGTTAAAACAGCAAAATGTTCAATGTTTAACTCTCAGGGCTGCGTTCTTCAGCACATGATAGAAACTTCAGCCACACAATGCTGGAGAGTAGATTTAGTCAAGTACTTTACTTAAATAGAGTATTCAGGTGCTTGCTATGCTACTTCATACTTTTTCAACATTTCAGATTGAAGAGTTGTATTTTCAGTATTTCTTGGATTGTTTTTTTTATTTCACTATTTAGGTAAAAAAAAAAAAAAAAAAAAGGCAAAGATCAGAGGAACATGGCCAGACTTGCTAGACTATTGTTGTGTTGTGTTTGTGTCGCATACAAGTGATGTCACAGGACTTTCGGACTGCTTTGCTGTAACGACCCCGTTCATATTGAGGTGGCACTCAATTGTAATGGAAGACTAACAGAGTTGAGTCAAGCCACTAGGTGCTAGTGGAAAAAAGGCATTAGAACCAAATGAACCGAGTTTGAAACTGAGTGCTGCTGGCCATGTCCATCGCTTTATGACCAGACTGTACCCTTCCTTTAATGGCTGCTATCGTCACAATAACACACCATGTCACAAGGTTCACATCATGATTAAGTGCTTTTTTTCTGTTTTTATTTTGTTGACTACAGTCAAATGGCCTCCACAGTCACCAGATCTCAATCCAATCCAGCACCTTTGGGATCTGGTGGAATGGGTCATTTTCTTTATTGTGCAGCCAACAAGTGTGCAGTCTGTTATCATGTGAAAATCGAATAAAATCTGTGAGGAATGGGTCCAGCATCTTGTCTATACCATGAAGGATTAAAGCTGCTCTTAGGGCAAAAGGCAGTCTACCTATTAGCAAGGTGTACATAATAAAGTGGCTAAATGGTAAATGGCCTGTATTTGTATAGCGCTTTACTTAGTCCCTAAGTACCCCAAAGCGCTTTACACTACATTCAGTCATCCACCCATTCACACACTTTCACACACTGGTGATGGCAAGCTACATTGTAGCCACAGCTGTCCTGAGTCAATACAAAATGCAGTTTTTAAATTTTGATTTATTTTTAAAAGGAAAGGGTTATCTAAACATGCATATCCTAAGTGAAAAAGTCATAAGAGAAAAAGTAATTGCTCCATAAACCTAATAATTGGTTGTGCCGCCCTTGGGAAAAAGAACTGTAATCAAGCATCTATGATAAATGGCAACAAATGTTTCACTTTGAATTGTTTTAATTCAGTTTTAATTCAGTCACATTGGAGAGTTTTTGAGAGAGCTGCATGGACGGCCTGTTTGCGGTCATGCCAAAGCACCTCAATTAGATTTAGGCCCAGACTTTGAGTCGGCCACTCCAAAATCTTCATTGTGGATTTATTTTTCTTTTTGGTGCCATTCAGAGGTGCACTTGCTGATGTGTTTTGGATCATTGTCCTGCTGCATAACACAGGTGGTCTTGACCTTCAACTGATAGTTGGACGTTCTAGTGGGACGTGCATTTTGCTATTTATTGTACTGTTTATTTTAATCTTTGTGTACAGCGCTTTGTGACTACCTGTCTATGAAAAGCGCTTAATAAATAAACTTTACTTACTTACTTACTTCAGGATTTTCTGGTAGAGAGCAGAATTCAGAAGTAGACCCAGACCACTACGAAAACTTTCTCAAAGGCTTTGGGGTCATCAAGATGATTTTGGTAAATGTGGGATGAGATTTAGAGGTACAGCTGAAGAGGAACAGCTGTAAAGAGTCTGTATTATTGTTTAACTTGATTTAAAAAAAAGAATATCTAATTTTATTGCCTTGAACCTCTGAATTTATTATTATTGTATAAACAAGATTTGTCTCTGAGTTCTTTGCATTTCATGCAGTGGTGCTTATGAGTACACGAGGAAAGTCAATACGGTTTGGAGTGTATTATTAGAAAGTAGAGCAGGGCGATATGGCCAAAAATATTTATCACGATATATATTTGAAAATTTGCGATAACGATATAACTGACGATATAATTGATGCGAGACAAAATACAACTCCACAACATTACTAGCGCAAAAAGACAACCTTCCATTTATTTTCACTTAAACAAGCAGCTGGTTTTTATGTACATTAAAGCTTTATAAAAATTTAACAGTGCAAATGCAAATTCCTTGCTGAAAGTTTAACCAAAAGGCATTTCCAGTAGAAATGGGCTGACATATCCTGAGCATAACCATGTACACTGAAGTTAAAAAGAGGTGCTTTGCAACATTAAACTGCAGTGTGCAGTACGTATTTTTCGGACCATAAGGTGCACAGGATTATAAGGCACATTAAGCGAAACAAAGCAGTCAGATAAATCAAACTTTATTAAACTCATTCTTCTTGCTTCCTCCACTTCTGTACCATTGATTCATTAATGTTGAATTCTCTGGCAGCTGCTCTATTCCCATGTTGTTGCAGTATATTAATGACTAACCTCGTATTGTGGATGGATTATCTCAGTTGTTCTCTTGACTGAAGTTTGGTCTGTTTACAGCATCCTGCCATGCGATTGCATTTGTCTCTAACCATGAGGAACCTTCACGTTAACTTTTATAAGTGGAAAAGTGTTAGTGTTCGTCCTCCAGCTTCACTGTTTATGTTATGCTAACATAGCTGTGTCGCTAGCGATCACGTAGCACATCATTATATACCAGCTAGCCCAACTTCAGTAACCCTACAAACGTCACTGCTGTTTAGTTTCCTGTCTTCATTTATGTTGGAAGTGATAGCAGAGCTGTACGTTTGATTTTTTTCAGAAATCTCTCAGTCAGAACATGCAATATCATGCTTAGGTAACTAGCGAAACTAGCGAGCTAACTTCCGCTAGCTTCCTACTAACTTCTAACTCCGTTAAATTTAATACATTTTGTTTTCATGGATGCCTGGAAGTTAAACTTCATAGTTACACCTGGTAAAGCAGCAATGCTGATCGTTTTATTAAAGATGAAAGAATTTAGACAGTTTTTAACTCTCAGTGATGCTGCAGTGTTCGTTTGACCTGAAGAGGGGGGTTTAGGACCCAGATTACTCCCAGATTTAAGAGCATCTTAGTCGGACAAATACGACAATAACGACGGCCGCTTGCATGTTCTGCAAAAAAATGTGCTTTGTCGTGTATCTGACGGACAAACACCAAACCAGTTCCACATCACTGAAGTTGCACCATTTTTACAAACCAATTCTGGTTCATCTGTTTCACTCAACAATCGGCCATGTGCGTATGAAAACAAAGGCACTGCGCATGCGCGTTTTACTCATATTCTATCGCGATATTTCATTTTCCTATCGTTGCCTAACATTATACCGGTATTACCGTGAACGGTATAATATGGCCCAGCCCTATTAGAAAGTGTTTTCACTATAACTACGCACGGACCAAATAAATTCCTTTCAAATTATTAAATATTTTCTACCAGAAGGTTCTTGTTCTTTGAAGTGAAGACTCAGGCCTTCTGGCAAATATGTGATAGTAAAAGTTATTTTGTCATGTCGCCCAAATTCCTGGAGTTTAGTGTTTCACATTTTATTTAATTTATCCAGTGTGTGACCCTGGGCTATCTACACCAGCGTGGTCCTCCAGTTAAAGAAATTGCTGTGAGATGAAGACCATCAGTTCTCACACTGGCACAGTCAGATATTACTCTGACTCCTTAGCAGAGAGCTGCGAGGTTAAAAATGTTTTAATCAAACAGTCAGAGTTGGTTAACGTAGTGGTCTTGCATGCAAACGTTCTTCTGTAGATCAATTACTTCTTCTATTGACAGCTTTTAGTTGTATAAAGTTTTTTTCTGCTATATTTAAGAGTTTTATTAAATGAAATGAAATTGTTTATTTACTTATTGTTGAAACTGACACCAAAACCCAGGTGCTGATTCAGTGCTAATCTAAATAACTGGGACATGAATCTGTGAGTTTTTGTTTAATGAAGGGCAGGTTTGAGGTTTTTTTGTTTAGTTTTTTTTTTCTTCCTCATAATAACAGAAAGAGACGTTGAAAGCAGGAAGTTCTTTGAAGCAATAGTTAAACTTACTCAAAGCCTTACTGTGAAACGTAAGGCACCAGGAGGAGAAGGTCATAAATAATTCATGACACACCCTCTCTCTGAGTTCCTCTTTATCTCTGCCGTTTTCCCATATCTCGCTCTCTTCCAAAAATGGGCTGGTTCGCCCCCAAGGGTCGAGCAACGGAGGGAGAGTGAGAGAGGAAGGGTGACAGAAGATCATCTCTCTCTCTCACACACACACACACACACACACACACACACACTAACAAAGCAAGCGACCCTCGCTGTGGCTGGTTGATAATGTGGTATGCCACAGATGCTTGGCGGTTAGGGGAGTGAAGACCGCTTACATCAGCAGCTCTTCATGGACACTGACTTTAAAAAGTGAGAGCTTCATATTTAGAACACGTTTAGGACAAAGCCACGTGGAAGTTTTTTTAATAGTATTATTTACTAATACTGGCATTTCTGCAAAGACAATATTTCTTCTTCATTAGGTTTATCAATGTGTTACTAAAAAGGCACTGTTTGCGCCAAAAACCCTTCTAGTGTTCTTT
Organism: Perissodus microlepis; assembly: GCF_051167445.1. Taxonomy (NCBI): domain Eukaryota; kingdom Metazoa; phylum Chordata; class Actinopteri; order Cichliformes; family Cichlidae; genus Perissodus; species Perissodus microlepis. Next base: position 33,599,674 of record NC_140467.1, on the reverse strand, counting down.
TAGACTTTAAAAAACTTTGATTTCTACAGTGAGTAATCCAGGGTAGTAGCAGTAGTAGCAGCAACAGTAGTTCTGTATTTTCAAAAGGGACGGCTTATCCCACTGTCAGTTTGTTATGTCTTTGGTCTGTGCTGCCATTTATGCATCAAGGCTGTTTTGGTGTTTGTGTTGTAGACACATTTGCATTCTTTGTAAAAGCATAAAGTAAAATGATTTTTGGTGTTAAAATGCTGAAAAATACATTTGGAAAAAAATGGTCTAGAAATTATTGACTGGGTTACTCAAAGAAAATCCACAAACCTTTATGTAGGAAGTTTAATACCGGAACTATTTTCTTTCTGCTGTCTACACCTGCTAACTAAAACAGGAGTGCATCTTAGCAATGTCTCTTTTTAGTTATCATGACTTGGTTGCCTAGTTTTAGTGTTACCCAAAACAAAAAACCTGGAAGATTCATACTGAGATCATCTAGATGGATAATTAAAGCTAAAAAAAAATATATTTCCTTATAAAGTATCCTTGTAAGGTCATCTGAAAAATATCAAAATATTTGTGAGCCTCTGGGCTGTGTCGGGGAGAATTGGTGTCTGTTAGGCGACACTAAAAGCAAAATATTATCTTTTTTTTCTTTTATTGTGTCCTTGACTACACAGACTGTGTGAACCACATGAAATAGTCACAGTTCAGGTCTGTGTAGTCATCCTAGTATCTCGCACAACATGGGGCGTATTGAACAAAAATACAGTAAACTAGAATAAACACAGGGTTCAGGATTATCACTGATCTGAGGCCAGTAAAAACCTATATTGAGGCAAGTTGATTGGCCCATTTGGAGCCTCACTTTATAATCTCTTTATGATAATAGGTCCTGCTAGGTTTTAATAGCAGAATGAATGTTTGTTATTATTATTATAAGGTTAAATAATCATAATCATTGATGTTGTTCCTCTTTTGTGACTTTTAAAGAGTCTTTTATTCTTTCACTCGTGTGGTCCTGGCCCAGTTTGCATGCAGTGTGTGCACTGCAGTGTTAAGACTGACTGTTTCTTTTAGCAGTAAACAGGACTGAGTGATAAGCACACACACGCATACACACACACAGTCTGAGCACTTCCCTCAGGAAACGTAGACTGAAGGGGAAAATGTTGTGCCCGTCCCTAATGAGGTGGGACATGTTGCTATCTGTAGTAATTTAATTGGGCTGCCAGCTCATCTACAGAATTAATAAGCTGGTTGACTCAAGGTGCTCTCAGTGTGATGGGGACATAAAGGCGATTATTGTTTCCTTATGATCTAGTTATTAGTTTTAACTGAGCTTGTAAAGTAAACGGTGCATGTAATGATGGCCCATGTGAAAAATAAGTTTGAACTCAATCAGAATTTCTTTCTAGCTGATGAGATCCTACAGGCAACAGTTGTGCGATTTGTTAAATTATGGGTAACTTGTCTTCAGGCTAATAAGATGAGATGCACTTTGACATGTTTATTTTACTACACTTTGGTTTTTAGGTTATTCAAAATTGTCAAACTCTGATTTTATTTTATTTTTTTGTGCAAAAGACAAAAAAAAAACCCAGAGGCGTCTCTCTTCTGTGTGTTCTCTTCTGTAAAATTGATTATAGTGACGCCGATCAGGCACAATGTTTTCACCACTGACAGGTAAAGTTAATAGCACTGATTATCTCTTCATTATGTCGCTGGTTAGTGGGTAGGATATATAATGGAGCAAAGGAGATATTCTGTCCTAAAAGCAGGAAAAATGGAAAATTGTAAGGATTTTAGCGAGTTTGACAAAAGGCCAAATTGGAGATGACTGGGTCAGAGCATTCCCTGAACTGCAGCTTTTGTGGGGTGTTCCTGCGGTGCACTGGTCAGTATCTATCAAAACTGGTTCAAGGAAGCAGCAGTGGTGAACCAGCAACAGGCTGATGGGCGGCCCAGGCTCAGTGATGCACAGACGAGCTATTGTAGCTCAAATTTGGCTCTGATGACAGGTGTCAGAATACACAGTGCATACAGGCTGAACTGGTGACTGAAGAAGACTTGGATGAACAGCTTTCTGAGACCTGAGATCAACTTTCCCTCAACTTTCAGGCAACTGTTTGAACAGCTACCAGTGAGACCACAAGATACTGCTGATTGACACAATGCCTGGTGGTAAATACATTGGAGCGTTGCCTAGACAACTAGACAGAGCGAAGCGACAATTTGGAACTTTATGTGGATTTATGTGTCGTTCTGATTTCTGCTGTAGAAAATCATGCACATTTATTTTAATCTCATGCCTCATTTGCTTATTTAAACATGAAAAATGTGAGAAAAGTAGAGATGGAAAAAACAATTAATATTGTCTGCCTTTTAATATAAGTCTTTCTTTGCGTGGGATTCTGATTATACCAGTAACTAACAGATGAGACTGGATATTCTCTTTCTTTTCCATACTGTCAACAAACCCCATGTAAAGGCCAAAATCAACAAAGAAGTAATCATTCTAATGAGGTTTCCTGTGCAGGCTAGGAGCTTTTATCTGCATTTCCTTTGCGCCACGGAGCGCCATTGTTGTCCAAAAACAAATAAAAAAAGACATCGGTGAATCCCGCTGTTCCACAGTCGATTACATTTTCCTTCATTACAGTAAACATGCACTGTAGTTCATCCTCAGCCACTCTCACTTGCGCCATCTGGCTGTAAGCACCAGTTTACCAAATGTGTACCTCTCCCAGCAGGTTTCAGGTGAGAGTTGGACTTCACTGAGGGGAAAAAAAGTTTATGGTCTTGGACTAGGCTTAAACCATTTCTGGAAAACTGACCCTTTATATGATTGAGTTTGAATAACATTTATTTATTTTATTTATTTAAACCAGAGATAAAAGTTCGTGAGGATAAATCTCAGGGCTGTGGCTTTTGTTTTAGGAATTTGCTAGCTATAAAAAAACAAAACACGGAGCATTCTTATCTTAGCTTCAATCCAAAAGGTCATACTTGTCACACTGATGCTGGCCTGCAGATGTGACGGGATAGAAGAAAAAGTCTTGGCTTTGATTGCTGCGGCCTCGCCAAGCCTTTAAATGATTGCTGAGAGAACCTCGAACTTTGCCACTTGTGTCACCCAGCAGTTTATCACTTCTTATTACTAACCATTAATAGTCTAAGTCACTAGAAAAGATAATTGTAATTGTCTCAGCTAAAGCCTGTTTTGTCTCAGAAACCTCATCCTGCTGGGAAAGCAGGTGAGCCCAGCCGGCACGCCGTGTCCTTAAATTAAAAGTTAATGAAAGAATATGGACATAAATTATGAGATTTTACAGCACATTCACTTTCATTTGCAATTTTTTCTGTCTACTAATTTTACTGTAATGATTTTAGCATATGTATATTTATTAGTATGTGCCTCTCTCCTCCTTAATGGATCTATTAAAATCTGTGTTTTGAGAAAAGCGTCATTATAAATGTAAACCTTTTTTTTTTTTTACAGGTGTTCTTGGAGTGGGCGAACACAGTTTCCCGTTCCAGTTTGTCATTCCAGGTGAGTGAAACGTCATTCTTCTGTGTGCCCAGCACCGCCTCAGTTCCCGTAACAAGTTTTCTTAGATTTGTTTTATCACCCATCTAGGTCAGTTCAGCGAAGGGTGCGTGCTGATGCAGGTGTGATAACCCCTGTCGACAAAGCAGTTAAGGTCCATTTTATGTGTAGGCGAATGGAAAAACATTACGTAGTCAGTGTTTAAAGATTTAGGAGTGGTCTGCTATTTCCTGATACTTTTATTGCTACTAAAAGTTTTTTTTTTGCTCATGATAGATAACAAAATTGCAGTGTGTAAATAACCCTAAAGATCAGCTGAACATTCTTGGCACCTGTAAGGCCACACATTGTGCAATCTGTCTGGTATCTTACACCCTCTATGAGGCACAGGCTGACACACGAAGGGGGGTAGCCGGGGGTTATTTTTAGTTCCCTCTCCTTTTGTGCAGTCACTGTTTAATTGGTCTTCATGCCTCCGTGCTTTGTCCTCCCCTCCTTTCAGCCCACCAGTCTTGAGAACATCAGTGAAGGGCATGTTAAATATCAGGCAGAGAGGTGGCTAATTGAAGGATAAAGAGGCTCCTGCTGCCCCCTGCTGGTACCTCAGAGAGGCTAACAAACCCTAATATGAACAGTGTGATCCTTAAGAGTTTTTATGGTAAAAAAACAGTCTACCTGAATTGTAACATGTGGTTTAAAAATTGAGCATTTATCATAATATCTTAGCAAGTTTTCTTTGTTATTCTTTTCAAAGTTTCTCTAATAGTCACAAAAGACATCATAATAAAAATGAATCTTCCGCAAAAACAGTGTCACCAATAATCAAAATATATATATGACAGTTGGTGAGGAGGCTTATTTTTGCAAATTTTTGGCACTACACACTCTTAAGGGCAAATGGAGTCTCCAGCTTATACAAAATGCTCTGTTTCACACAGTTTTTCTTCTACTCTTGGCTCTGAAAACCATAAAAGAGATGGGATCTTACAGCTATTCAAACCTGTTTTAGAGGGACATCCAATTAGAAGAAAGTTGGCTTAAAAGGCTGAAAAGCTCAAATGACTTGTTTAACCCTCTCGAGGCAGGCGTTGCCGATTTGCAACAGTTAAAAACTAACAACCTGATTACCCCACATACATATTTTATGAGTTTTTTTTTACTCAGAAGTACCACTGCAGGACTTGGTTGTGCATTAGCAACAAAAAGTTTAATTTGAGCCTGAGAGGGTTAAATCAGCTAAGGAGCTGAACGAAGGCTCAGTGTAGGATAAATAAGGATTATTTTGAACTGTGAGTAACACAGAGCTACTCAAGTAGAGTCCAAGCAAAAAAAGAGTTATAATGGGTCCACTTTAAGGTCAAAAGATGAACGGATATTGCATAAGGAGGGCTTTGACATCGCCAAGTTATTTCTAGGCTCTTATGTTTCTAGTCTATGGATTTTGTCTGCACTCAAAGGAGCAAGACAGGCTCTACAACCCTTAGCCACTTTCAGTACCCACAAGCAGCCCAGTCCCCAAGGAAATTCGGCCTGATGTCAGCCATTGATGGCTCCATTTTAGTTGCCAAGCTGTCTGCAACCAAACAACAACAATCTGCCTCTCCTGCTTAATTCTTATTGACAGCAGCAGCAGCAGATAGTCCCTGGAGCAGCTGGCATTAACATCTGAATGAGGATCAAGGAACACATTAGAACAGAGACTGCGCCAGGGGGCTCTGCCATTATTTTGACACCACATTAAACTCTTTTGTGTGCATTCTGCTTGGAAATTTATACACAGATTACTCCATGAACAGGTTTTGAACCTGTTGTTTGGGGTTTTTTTTCCTCTTCACTGGATCTGAACATCTCTCCCCTTCTGTCTATCTCACTGCTGTCTCCCCAGAATTGTTATTTTTCCTCTTCTTGAATTTCCTACGCTCCTGTTTACCCTCACAGTTTCCACTTCTTCACTGTCCTTTTCCTGAGACACATAGCCTGTCCTTTTTTCACTAAGGACACCTGCAGGAATCCATCTGAAAGTTTAGTTTAATGACATTTCTGAGGGAATGCATACAGATTTCAGCTCAGTCTCAGTCTCTGCTTAGGGGAAAATATCTACAAAAAATAAAGTGTAGCCACATTAATACGACATTTTCTAGAATTTCTACATTTAATTTTCCTTTTTGTCCTTCTTTTAAATTTTTTTTTAACTTAAATTTACAATTTAATGTATTGAACTTAAACTTCTTTTTTCCTTTTTTTCAATTTAAAAGAAAGTTTTTGCTAATCCTTAATAGAAAATACTAAAAAGAAAAAAATTGATCGAGTCGTTCGTTGAATCCCTCGCACAAATTAGTCATCGAAATATATACATTTGTATGACTTTTTTTTAAATATTTCTTGTACTTTCTATTACTGTGCACTTTTGCTTTATTGCAATAGTCCTGACTAACAGCATTGTTTTCAGTCTAATTTACTTCTTTGTTTTTCCTAACCAGGGGCAGCCATTTCCTTTGATTTGGGTGTCAGTCACCCAAAGGTGAAATGCTGACTCCTTAAGTACACTTTGTAAACCAGAAACAAACAAGTTTGTGGAAATGCAAAAGCAAAATGTAGAAAATACAGAAATAAATGTAGAAATAAATTCATACATTTAATGTGATGTTATTTATTGGCTGTTTCTGCCCTCCATAGTTTACAGGCCGCAATATAACAACTCATTGGTTGTGTGAGAACTTGAAAATGTTAGACTTTTAATCACATCGTTTACCTGTGATCCACTTAGTCGCCACCTATGGAGCCAATTTTTACTTTTTGGGGGGGGAAATTCTGTCTTACTGAGCTTGTTAGCTTTCTTGTACAGTGAAGGTATGATCCTCTGAATTTGATGTAAGTTACAGCTTTATTGAGAAGTTGATGTGGGTTGGATTGAAATTCCCAATGTCACTCATGTTTGTGTTTTCTTTCCCCACAATCTCCTCCTTAGCTGCTGTCCCAACTTCCTTTGAGGGACCCTTTGGGAAAATAGTTTACCGAGTGAAGGTGACTATTGACACGCCACGCTTCTCCAAGGACTACAAAATCCAGAAGCCCTTCTACCTACTCAACATGCTTAACCTCAATGAGGTTCCAGACATTGCTGTAAGTGCTTGATTCAGGGTTCTCTCCCTCCTACTCATAATCAAGTCTCTTCTCCTGATGACTGTCAGTTTCCTGTTTATCCTGCAATAAAGAGTCTGCACAGCTTCTGCTAGCCAAACTTTTTAATTACTGCCAACGTACAGACAGACAGACGTTTATTCAACAACTCTGCCTCTTCAGTATCACAGTTCCGCTGTGGCCACCAAGAAGTTCAACTACCTCCTGGTGAAGTCGGGGACTGTGATGCTGAAAGTTTGCAGTGACATGAAGGGTTACATCCCCGGTCAGGTCATCAAGTTATTCACCGAGATCCACAACAAATCTGGCAAAGACACGGGGTGTGTACTGGCCAGTCTCATACAGGTATGTTATTAAATGTAGACAGTTATATCAGTATTTCTTAACTCATCCTTGGTTCGTGTAAATCATCTTTAAGAAAGACTGAGAACTCATAGACCTTCTGAATAAACCAGAATTTCCACTCAAGTAACAAATCTTTTCATGTGGACACACATAAAATTCGTTCTACCTCAGATAAAAACAGTTATCGTGATCATTTCTAGAACAGTAAGTTATCCTGCGAGCTTTCACATTAGTGGTGTGTGAAGCGGTTTGAATTTGCCATTACATATTTTCATGTTTGTAATTGTTTGACTTTGTCACACCAGAGAGTGACCTACAAGACTAACAAGCCTGTGGTAGACCTACGGACCATTGCAGAGGTGGAGGGAGCGAAAGTGAAGGCAGGAAAACATGCAGAGTGGAAGGAACAGATCATCGTTCCTCCACTCCCTCAGTCACAACTGACAGGCTGCAACCTTATAGACATCATCTATTTCATTCAGGTCTGTGTGTGTGTGTGTGTGTGTGTGTGTGTGTGTGTGTGTGTGTGTGTGTGTGTGTGCGTGTTATACCAGGTTGATAGCAGTTTTGCAGGTTTAACATATGTTAGTTGAAGCTTTTCAGCTCCAGCTTCTCATTTTTCTACTTCCTTTATGCCGTCCTAATTGTTTCTGAATCAGACCACAGAGTGTTGGTGGCAGCCCTCTGGTGGGTTGTGAAGGTACTACAAGTTAACTGTAAAAAGTCATTTAAAATAAATAATATTAAATAAATTTGACCCTAAATATTTAAATATCAAATAAAGATTCTAATTTTTCATTTTCTGAGCTATTTTTGGATCTAAGTTTGGATCTAAGTAGTAGGAAATAACTAAAGTGGAGCTGCAGGTCTTATAGAGCAGTGAAGCTTTTAATGGACAGTTGACCTTAAGAAGTAAATTATCGTAGGATCCAAATGAATCAAAGGAATCAAAAAAATTCATGTGATTGTCCAAGGTGAAAGTATGAGTAGGTCACAATAGATTTTTGAAGTGGGAAGAAGTTCAGAAATTCCTCTATGATGATATTATGATATTTTGCAAATGACCATTGCAGCTAATAGCAGATCATCTGATTTTTTTTTCTTCCCCACTCATCATTTAAGATTTTTTTTTTTTTTACCATTTTTAGTGCTACATTGAAGTATGATTGCAAGTTTGGCAAAATGGTTCGATTTGCCAGGGGAAGCAATTTGCAAAACTTTCCAGGTTGCAGTTTCTTGGTGTTCTTGAGTGCTGCTGCTTTAAGAGGAACTTATTAAAGTATGCTGCTCGTGTCATTTCTAAGCTGTTAAAATGGTGGCTGCACATATTAAACGTGCTTTTAATTCTTGGTGTCAGACACTTTTCTACACAAACAAAGGGTCTTTGCTAAGGGTACCCAAAAGGGGTGGTAACTTTTAAAGAATAGAATCTACAACAGCTCATTTACGACACAGGATGAACTTGGGTGGAGGGAATATAAAAAATAAATAAGGAATATTTTTAGCTGCGAGTAATGCACAGTTAACAGGGACTGATGCCGCTGCTCCCTTCATGGATCTCTGTTTGTGTTACAGGTGTCACTAAGATATCCTGAAGCAGCTGTCACTCTGCCTATCTATATCGGAAACATTGCTTTAAACCAGTCTCCGACGAGGTCTACACCCACCAGTCCAGCGGGTGCAGCAGGGGTGATGCCCAGCGCTCCACCAGCGGAGGAGGATCGAGGCGATGATATATGTGCAGGAGGCTTTACCAGTGAGGAACTTCCCACAAAGAGTCACTCACAGCAGGATCCCTCAGGCCAGGCAGTCACAATGTCTCCCAGCGCCTTCAGCTACGCACCGGGTGCGGCGGCGCCACCTAGCCACAATCACCCCGACGCATCTGCTCCGCTCTTCTGTTTGTCCACAGGAGCCACCATACCTTTCTTCACTGAGGGAAATGTTGCTCCAACCCCCACTTCCTGTTCACTCATTCTCCCTCCAGAGTACAGCACTTCTGACTACCCTCATGGTTAGTACTTAATAAACCTACCACACCCAAACAATCACCTGCAAGGTGTAATGGCTAATTAGGCATTTATGAGTCATCATCATCATCATGCTTCAAGTTTAAAAAATATTGGCTGATATATTGGGTTGTTGTTTTTTAAATCACCAAATATCTGTACATACCGATCTTATAAAGTCCTGTATCGGCCAGGCTCCATTCACAGCAGTCCACATAATTTGTCAGATAATAACAATAAAAATACTCCAGATTAGGAAGAAACTGTTGTAATGCTGTATAGTTGGGTATTTAAAATGTGCAGCCAGCCTTAATGTGGACATTAAAGGGCCTGCAGTTTCTTGCACTTCCACATTTTCAGCTCCAGAGTTCGACTTCACTACTACTCATGGAAAGCCATGATAGCGCCCCCCACTCCCCAAAATGACTAAACAATGTGTTTTGCATTTTCTGGCCTATGATCTCTAGTAGATTAAATTCCGAGATAACCTTAAACTCTTATCTAGTCCCGTTTACTTTTCTTTGCCTCTGTGTGTTTCAGAGCCCCCACCTAGTTATGAGGAAAGCTGCAGTAGTGCCAACTCCAGTTTCAACAGTAGACAGTAGAGAAGAAACAGGTGGATGAAGAATTGTGACCACTCCCACCTACACCTGTTTGCACTCGCCTCGAAACGAATCCAGAGACAAGCTGGATGAAAAGAGGATGGATGCTTCAAACTCCCCAAGGATTGATTCTTTGTCCTGCATTGAGTTTTTTTTTTTTTTTAAAAAGGGGATAATTTCTTATAATGAATATAAGAATTTAAATTTTTCCTCATGTCCCAGCAGATAATGTCAGGTGAACATCACTGTGCCTAAAAAAAGAAAAAAAGTATTTCAGATTGTTATACAGCATTTAGAATAATCAGTCGTTGGACACGTCTGTTGTGTTTTTATTTCCAACATGTTGTTGCATCTGTGATGCCTTGAAACTAAAAGCTTTCAGTCTGGCCTTTTTGTGGTGGGGCGGGGGGGGTCCGGAGGTCCAAACATGCGCTTGTTAGTGTGGTCCGCTGCTCTTTGTACGTGTCTCGGCTGTCCTCGTCGTCGTGCAGGCAGAGCTGCCTCCATCATGGATATAAAAAGAGGAATACACAGTCACAGGTGATGCCTGTGATAACAGCTTCTTTTCGCATCAAAATCTTTTTTTAAATGCACATAATGGTTATAAAGATAAGTAGGTCCTTAGGGAAACCACTCAGCTGAGTAACTGATTAAAATAATTCAAGGAGCAAATTCAAATTCCGTTCATTCAATAGTTTTCCTCTGGTCTGTTGTGCTGTTTGTTTGTTTTTTTAATCTAAATCATCTTGATGTGAGTTGCCCGATTTCAAATATCCTTATTATGGAGCTAGATGGAATGTTTAAAATAATACGTTTCAAAAGGTCATCAGCAATCATGAGCCAGTTTCTCAAAAAAAAATCCTAAACCTTTTATTCTACTGTCTATTGCCATCATTCTTCTATCAACGTTTGCCAACCATATCCCTCTGCAGAAGTAAGCATCCAACGACAAATGACGAGAGGCTCACAATGTAATCATTAAAAGCGTCCACAACAGCTGAGCTGCTTCTTTTCTTTTGCAGATGTAGATAATAGAAAATAAAATTGTTCCTAAACGAAACTGCTCATGACAAAATCGGGGTATTTTTTTGTGTTACCAGGTCATGATGTAGCTATTCCTTATCTTTCAGGCTGTTATGGGCTGTTTGGTCCCTGTACAACTGCAGCGAGAGCTTGGTTTGCACTGTTGGCAGTAATTCCGATGCGTTCTCGATGGGTTTTGGCTGCCCTTCTTCACAGATTCTGTTCATAACTTTTATTAATTTATAAATCCATCCAAGTGGTGGAGGTTTTCTCGTTTGGTGACCTCAGGATCACCTCTCTGCTGTTGGTAGATGATGTGTCTTGAGGCAGTGAGGCACTTTGCAGGACTGAGGGCATGGTTCTCAGCCGGAAAAGGGTGGAGTGTGCACTCTGGGTCAGGGACGGGTTTAAGTGTCCCGGGTCTTGAACCGACAAGTGAGGGAATAGAGGAGCGGGGGATTGACAGAGGGATGGGTGTGGTACGGGCCGTACCAGTGTGCTTTGAAGAAGAGAGATCTGAGCATAAAAGTTAAGCTGTCGATTTACCAGTTAATCTACATTCTCACCCTTGCCTGTGGTCATGAGCTGTGGGTAGTAAACCAAAGAATGAGATAACAGATATTTGAAAGGTGTCTGGGCTCTCCCATAGCAGCAGGATGTGGAGCTCACATCACAAAGAGCCAGTCGAGGTAGTTCTGGAATTAATTTTTTTTTACACAATGTCCTACTGGGAAGAGGCCACCATGGCGAACCTGAACACACTGGGGAGATTACATTGCTCAGCTGGTTGGGAATGCAATGAAGAACCCAATGAGAGGCTGGGTGCCTCTGGGTAGACTGCTGCCTCTGTAACCTGAACCCAGATAAGCGTCAGAAAATGGATGGATGGATATTTTCCTTCTTTCATGTTTTTTTTTCTTTTTGTGTGTGTGTCTTTTAGCTCCAAAGGTGCCGTGCCATTCAGTTCCATTAAATCCAAGAGTAAGCAGACGGCTGCAGAGCTGATATGTCGGAAACTGAGAATCTCGCACCGAATCAATAGTGATGGATAAACAGCACTACAGACCAGAGGAAAATTAAATGCAAATTAAATTTTAAGAGGAAAAGGCCTTTTAATCAAAAACACTTCCACAAAGCAATGCAGTCAAACTTTGTTATTATTTATTATATTTTTTATTTCATTACTTCTCCCTTTCATTGGCTCCTTAAGATATTTTTCTTGCCGTACCACTTTTGTATTCAGAGGAAGTTTGTCTCGTGAGCCTCATTTTCCCTGTAGCTGGTTATGAGGTCTGCAGTACCGAAAGCCGTACTCTGCCCCCTTGTGGGTAATACCGGTACAGGCTTTATCTCTTTTGAGCCTGCTCTTAAAACTGGAGACTAAAATGACCAGCCATGTTAACTGACCCACCTAACTTAGTCCTTGTTTCTGTGATTCACCAGCTGAAGTCCGCTCTAGAAATGTATTTCTTTCCTTTCTGTTGAGCAGAACTTATAAACTGAGGTTGAAGATGCATTTGGTTTGCATCAGGATGATTTATGTTATTTTTCCCCTTTGTTGCCTTAAATTTCTTCTGGTGATTTGAGTGTTTCAGTCAGTGCAGATGGTAACACATCTGGACATCTCAGCACTTCATTTAGTGTGTGTGTGTGTGTGTGTGTGTGTGTGTGTGTGTGTGTGTGTGTGAGAGAGAGAGAGAGAGAGAGAGAGAGAGAGAGAAAGAGAGAAAGTAAAATGCAGTTTAACTTCAATCAAACTTGAGTTCGAGCCGATTTCTGATCAAACATCTGTAAAAGTGGAGATATTTTCCTTTTTTGTCCATTTCTGCTTGTGGTCAGCAGTGGGGTTTAACTCTGTTGTATTTTGTATTGATTTTATGTTGTTGTACCATAATATGATCTTAGCATTGCACAAATATCTGCTATTTTCTGTTGTATGTATAGATATTTGTTCACCAAACCTTTTGTTTTGCACGTATAAAAACTCTTTTCTCATTTTATTCATAACAGCAAAATAGACTTCAGTGCTACAGTTCCACGTAGTTGCATACATTTGTCATGTTTTGTCATATATTGATGACAAAAAAATTCATCCACATCCTCCAGGCATAGTAATGCCTAATGCCCCTGAAAATCTGAAGCACAACATCTGCACTGAATGTTTGTGTGACTCTTCGTGTGTTTTCGTCTTATCTTGCCACTCCGCTTCAAATCACAGCATGAGTTTCTGATAACAGAAATCTTGTGGCTCTGCATTATTGTGAAAGCATGCCTTAAACAATCTGGATACCCTTCAACATTTACATGAGCCTGCGGTGGACTACCTTCTTCTTCTCTATGAGGACATCAGGACATGCTCCTCCTGCTTTGTGTCTGGCGGGACTGTGCAAAGTGCACTTGATGTACACAGATGTAGCTTTCAAAAACAGTAAGACACTGGACTTTGTAGACCTGCTGAACTTTGTTTTTAACTCTGTTTTAGGGGAAAAAAAACTTGTGCAATTCCTTTTCTGAAGTCATTTCATGCTGCCTTTACCAGCCTTCATTCTGTTCAAATCCTCTTCACCAAAAGGTACTATAGCTTTATGAAACCCCTCGTTATGTTATCTTTTCATCCCTCCCCCCTCCCCTCATATATTGATGAGTGGTGTCCAGTTTTGTATTTTTCTACTATATGAGCTGTTTACAGGTGCAGTGTGGATATAGTTGCACCTCAACTATTACATGTACAGTTTCAGCGTACAGTGCAGAATCAAAGCTGTACTGCATAGAACGACAATAAAGTAAGGGGTAGCAAAGCACTACATCCACCCACGTTTCTGTGAAAAAACAAAGTTTTCTGCTGTATAAAAAAAAATGTATAAAAAATAGACTGTTCACTATTACACCTGAACATTTTGCCAGACTTTCTTATGTTATGGAAGGGGTTTCAAAACATAAGGTGTGGGGCCAGAAACGGCCCGGCAAAGACTGCAATCTGGTCAACTGAATAATTTTGAAAAATGTGAACAAGGGCATAAATATCTCCATTTTAATAGTGTTTTCACATGATTTAACAGCTTTGGCTACTAATAAAGACCTCCCCTACTGCCATCCATACTAAAGTAAATAAATAATAGATAAACATTGAAATGACAGAAACGTCCACCACAGGTGGTCCCTGCAAGAGAGAACTGTTCCAGACAAACATGTATACATCAACAGTACGGGGTAATGCTGAGGAAAAGAACTGCAGATGTGATGCACTCTCTTGGTGGACTCTAGAGGAAGACTATGACGGGGTGCCAAGAGAGGAAGTGTGGGACTGCATGAGGAAGTCAGGAATGGTAGAGAAGTGTATGAGAGTGATGGTCTAGAGCAGCGGTCCCCAACCCCCGGGCCTCGGACCGGTAACGGTCCGTGAGTCGTTTGGTACCGGCCGCGAGAGTTGAGGCTCAGGTGTGAAATGTATAGTTTTCAGGGTTTTTATCGGTTTTCAGCATTATTTTGTTATCGTTTTTATCGTTTACTCGGTTTTCCTGGGTCTTTTCACGTGTGTTATGAATAAATCTTCTTTTTTTCGGTACCGGTACTAGTTTTATTTTGTTGTATTTATCCGCAACACCTTAAAGGCCGGTCCATGAAAATATTGTCGGGCATAAACCGGTCCGTGGCGCAAAAAAGGTTGGGGACCGCTGGTCTAGAGCAGGGGTGGGCAACTCAGGCCTCGAGTGCCGATGTTCTGCAGGTTTTAGATGTGTCCTTGATACAACTCCAAGAATTGTGTGAGCTGCTTCCGTCTGTCACATGACCACAGCGTTCTACAGTCATTGGTTCTGCATAACACATATTCATTAAACGCTTTAAAAGCTTCGATTTCTGCTCAGTTAGCGGTCTTATTTCACTCGTTTTTAAACTCAAATATTTGGGGGTTGTAGCCGTCCTCTTTAATCTGAAGGGTAACGTTTGTTTATCCGGGACTCTCTATTTCGACTGCGCAGTCGCACTCAGGATGTTTGCCTTCGTCCTACATGTTGAAAAAACTACATTAACCGTCAACCGTGGTTTGTTAGGCGAAGTCACGTGGTACCACAGGCTACATACATAGCGTCTTTGGGCTGAGTAGGTGGGACACTGGCTGTTTCTGTTGAGGCATATTTGAGAAATGCATGCCGATTATGTGGAAATGGCTCGTGCTTGAATGGCCGGACAGAGACTCATCTGTGATGGAAGCTGCGCTCAATAACCGCTGAAAGTGTGGTGTCAACGTTAGCGCAGCAAGCTCGTCAGGATGCGAGTAAGTTCTCTTTGTGTGTGTTTGTTTTGTCACTCAGCGGTCTAGCATACGCCATATGTGCTACTTTAATAAGCTGTTTTGCATTTGAGACGTCTCTTTGCTGGTTAATGTGCGGCACTGACTCACTTAGTGTGAGGAAAACATGTCATGCACACTTCGGGGAACCCAGGGAATTGGTGTAAGCAGTACTTACTGGTTTCTGACACACTGCATCTAATAAAGCTAGTCAAAAAAATATGAAATGATCTGTTGTGAAACTACTACTACCGTCTGACCTGGCGTAAGTCTGGGAGATAACACATCTTAGTTTTTGAAAGATGAGTTAACTTTACTTTGAATCATGTTTATAGTTAAGCTAATGAGAAGGGACGCTTACTGAGACCCCTTTTTAAAAGTCTACTACAAAAACACTAAAACAACAGCGTCAGTGTTATGTAACCATATGATTAACTTTATACCTTGCTGTCAGTGTCATCCAAAGCTGGACATTATGTCACCTGTGCTGTTTTCTTTTTAAAGTGTCGATTTCTGAGAATAAATAAATTCGGGTCAGATCGGTTTAGGTATGCAAGTTGCAGATGTGGGAATTCATATGTAGGTGCTGCTGCTTTATGCACTTGGAATTTAAAATAAGCTCAATCATTGCTTTAGGGTCTTTAGTCCATTTATGCCAATAAAACCCGAGTGACTTTTGTTAACTATAGGTCCCCACTAAAACGAGTAGTATTATTGCAGTTGTGATATTTTTACCCTAAATAACCTTTGAATGAAAGTTATCGGTTAAACCTAAATAGTGAAAGCACATTTTGAGACTCGGAAATTGTTCTGTATTCGTATAAAAGTGCAGAATACAGTCATTTTGAGTGCTTGTAGTAGCAGCACTAATTACACCATTTTCAGTCCCAACTGTCACCTTGAAAGCAAACACCTGGTTTTTCCAAAGTGTATTTGAAAGATAAGCTCACAGTGCTTTCTGAGTCTACCCCCCAGTTGGATTGTTGACTCAAGCTGTCGGTATTTGATTTTTTTCCCTCGTTCTTTCATTGTGTCAAATACTTTGACTTTTTTATCACCTCTGCTGTCCTGTGCCATTTTAAATGGAAACTTTGGCCACCATGTATCTGTTTCACATTAAAAGAAGTTATAAAGACATAAATTTAATGTTTCTCACTGTGCAGCAAAGCCAGCTCTTCTTTTTTTTGCCTTTAAAATAATAACTACATTTATCACAAATTGGATGCTGCTTTTGTAGGTTAGTTCATTATTTATACGGAGTACAGTTCACTCAGTACCATAATTACTAAGATTTGAGTTAAAGGTGAGATCACTAAAAAGATAACAAGGGGAGCAGTCAGGTAGCTGATCAGACAGGTTTTAAACAAACCACGTGTGGTTAGGGCTTCAGAATGAAGGTGAATTCTGAAGTTAAAACCTAAACGAAATAATTTTGGGTTATTATTCATGTACAGACTGACTTCATAGTTCAGTTTTGGCTCTGATTATACACTGTTTCTCTGTGGAACTGCATTTTACCTCCAAAAGTCCTTAATTTGATAAAACATAAAGGAAGGAAAACTTGGATAGGGAGTCAAGTGGTGCTTGGGTTAGCTTGAACCTTGTGGGTGTTTGAGACCTTTCGGTGTGGAGTGAGGTTACTTCAGTTCGGTAGGGTATTTGACAGCCTGACTAGGGTGTCAGTGATGGATGGGTGGAACTCTGCTGGTTCTAGTTGTTGTGATAGACCACTACCATGTTGAGTAAAATGTTATAAATCACAATAATAAAGTCCAAACCTTTTGTAGATTAAGAGCCAATATAGGATTATCCTTTGACTGCTTTACTTGGTTTTCTGTAGCACAGTAGTTGTATATGGTATAAGAAGAGTCAACTTGGTTCTTTTCTTAGGCCTCCATTGTACCTGTCGCATTAGTCACTTAATCGAGAGGTGAACGACCAGCACCAGAGGATATGACATGACTTTTGTCGAATGTAACAGTAAGCATAATGGCCCCATTACATGATGTGATTGCCCAAATATCTGACCTCCAGGATGCCTGCCGTGCTTTGTCCTTTTTTTTGCGAATGTCACAACTAGACAGGAATGTACATGATGGAATTAATTAGGTTTGATCATCTAGTCAGTCTTAGTTATACATTGCCACTTCACAACAAGGGTAATCTCAAAGAGCTTTTATTTTAACGACAATTTTTGTGAGCTGGAACCCTGATGAGCAAGCGCTTGGGGATGGTGGGGAGGACAAGCCTCCTTTGTAACAAGAAGGGACCATCAGCAGAACAAGGCTCAAGGAGGGGAAGCCATTATTGCCACCATTACTCCAGGAAAGAGAAGAGGAAAAAGTAGAAAATAAAATCCTTCCCTCTATGCTTTGTCTTGTACTTCATATTGTGCTTTCTCCCTTGTTAGGTCCATATTCTAACAAGGGGTCATTACATTCGTCCACCAAGTTGTTTTGGGAAGAACTTTGAGGATGTTTGATTATCAGCACTGCACTTCTGAACTTGGTCATCTGGCCTGACTGTATAGTTGAAATTTTAGAAGTCCAGAAAATAAGGAGGATTAAGGCATCAATTGTTTTTACGTCACAGCCAGTGGCCACAATACCAAACAAAACAACTCTGGTTACTGTTGGACAGATGGACCTTTGTTCTTAAGCTTATTGATTTGGCCTCCGGATAAAGCAGATAATCCTCCTCTTTGCTGGGAGGAGTTCCAAGATGACCAGACTCATCTGCATAATTAAGTGTCCCCATTTACTTTTCATATCAGAAATTGCATTATCACACATGGCTTTAGGCTTAAATGCGCGGTTTTCTGTTGGGCATCAGTTTTCTATTACAGTTGGTTATACTTTACGCAAGATCACCAGCAAAGTCTAAAACTGGGAAAACTGGCTCCAGTGGATGGCTCAGATCGGTTCTTGTTTTCCACCTTTTAGTGAACCTTTCAGGTAGTTTCCCATTGACAATGGTGCCGCTTTCGTAATGACATTGTGAAGTGTTTATGGTCCCACATTGGTATCTGTTTGTGTAGGTCTTCGAATATGCAGAGGATATGAAAATGTACTTATGTGCAGTCCTCCAAAAAGCTGTATGTAGGTTGATTGTTCATTGGTTAGCTTAGGCAGAAAAGGGAGACTGTTCACAAAGAAAGAAGGCACAAATAATAACTGCAGTAGACTTTTTTTAAAAATTGCTTTAAACGATCAGTGACACACAACTACAATATGTAGATGACGAACTACAAAGCTTTGTGTAATTCTACATACAACTAATGTACAGCTATGCTGTGCACTTCAGTGTGACCATATTTAGAAAGGCTTTCGTGGTCTTCCTCTCAATAGTTGAAGGCTTTCCTAAAGTTGAGTGAGGTACTCCATTCAGTGCTTTGCTTGATAATCTAAATTCATAAAAACGTTTATGAGGAAGATGAAGCAATAAGAGGGAGAGAGGCAGAAAGAGAGAGATATGGAGTCACAGAGAAAGAAGCCAAACGGTGGTTTGGGGGCATGAGGGGCCAAAGAAAGATTTTTTTGAGAGAAATATCGTATGTCTTAACAGTTTGTCATTGGAGGATTTCAGAGTGCCCTGAGATAAAGTGGTAAACAACGATCCAAGACCATCTAAGGCGAGAATTTTTAGGTCGGTGTGTATGACACTGGAAGCCAGTGTAGCTCTGTTACATTTGGAACTTTATAATTTCCAGACTTTATAACTAGCAGATCTCAGCTAGGCTGATGCCTAACTGAGATCTGCTAGTTTGCAGCTGGTGAGAGGCAGTCATGCCAAGACAGGTGTTGAATTATCGGGGATAGAGCTGGGCTGCTGAGCAAGCAAGAGCCACAGACCGTGCATTCCTCTGTCAGCCCATATCCACAGCAGCAAGGCTGAACAAAGTGTGCCTTTGTGGAGCAGTATGTCCTCTAATTGTCGGACAAAATCATGTGTGTATATACAGCATATTTGTGCAAAGTAGTATAAATTAAATTCTTTGTTTTTCACTCTGTAATCAGAAATATTTTGAGTACTATTGTACGGACTGTTCTTGGAACATTGGACAACACTGCATTCAGTATAAATGTTGGCCCTAAAATCCACTTTACCAGTGAACAACACCTAATACTCTTCTCATTTTTCTTTAGATGACTTTTGGGGTTTCGAGCAGTGTGACGCTGCTGTTTGACTTCTGGGATGTGCACAGCCCTGCAGGTAAGCTGCAGCGTATTAAAGTCTTGCGAAAAAGCCTTAGAACCAGTTCATCTGGATTTAAAAATTGTGTGGTGCAATTCAAATACTTATTTCTGATGACGGTGGAGTGTTTCTGTAATATTGCTGACATTACTATACAAACTTGATCTACCATGTTCATGAACTGAAGCTTGAATAAACCTGTTCAAACTTGTTTTTAACAGGTTTGTTTGCTTCAGATTTATCTTTTTATTGTCAAGTGTTTCTTTTTTTTTCTTTCTTTTTTCCTTTTTTAAACTTGTAGCAGGAACCAAAAATGTATTAATTGAAGTTAGTTTTTAAACAGCTTTGAAAGACTGTGCACCAACCCCTTTCTACATTTGTCCAAATATGCCAGCCTTGAAGTGGATCTGGATTAGATTTAATTACATTAAGGAGATGTTTAAGGGGTTAGAATTAGTTGTTAAAGTGAAAAATAAATTTTTAATACTAAAATATTACGGTTGTAGAGGAGTTGCCAGAACAGATACCCCTCGTGTATCCCAGGGGAAGCAGGGAAAATGTTCTCAAGCTATATGTAGAGAAATTTTATTGTTTTCTCAATGCTTCCAGTCCTCTGTATTTTTCATGAACCTGCTTTTGGCTGGAGCTTCGCATTAAGTGAACAGATGTTGGTGTCAATCTAGTCTAAATCTGAAAGTAGCAAAACTAATGATGTATTATTCAAAGGAACCTATTGAATAATAGGTTCCAGTATGTGAGTATTAATAACATGAAATCTAAACTTAGAAAAGTAACTCGTGGAGTTCCGCAAAGATCTGTTTTGGGACCCAAGTTATTTTTACTTGATATAAATGATATTTGTACAGCCAGTGATACTTTAAAATATGTGGTGTTTGCTGATGATACAAACTTATTTTGCTCTGGAAAGGACATAAAGAAATTACTGAGAACGGTGGAAACAGAACTCATGAAGTTAAATAGATGGTTTGTATTTAATAAACTATCATTGAATGAAAGTAAAACAAGATTTATGTTATTTGGAGGTAGTAAAAGTAATATTAAAGTAAAACTGACTTTAAATAATGTTGAAATTGAAAGAGTATATGAGACAAAATTTTTAGGAGTAATTATTGATGATAAACTTTGTTGGAAGCCCCACATAGAACATGTGAAACGGAAATTATCCAAGTCTATTTCTATTCTTTATAAAACAAGAGATTTTTTTGAATAAGAACTGCCTTTATTTATTGTATACTTCCCTTTGTTTGCCTTATGTGACCTATTGTGCAGAAATTTGGGGGAACACATACAAAACATATTTGGATTCAATTTTTAAATTGCAAAAAAGAGCTATTAGAATAATAAATAAAGTTGGATATAGGGAGTCCACCAACCAGTTTTTTGTAGGATCATCTATGTTAAAATTCATTCTAAAACTTTAGAAATGATATATCGAGTGATGAAAAATGTTCCAATTTGTGTTTTAAGTATGTTTCAACTAAGAGATGGAAAATATGATTTGAGGGGGTCTTATAAGTTTGAAATACCTAAAGTGAGAACCAATGTTAAGTATAGATGTGTGTCAGTTTTGGGAGTGAAATTATGGAATGGACTTAATGATGAACTGAAGATGTGTTTTTCTTTGTCATTTTTCAGGAAGAATTTAAAAATTTGTATCATTCAAGGTTACGGAAATTTGGTTTGCTGAATAACTTTGTGTTGATTTAATTTCTTGATTTATCATTGATTTCTTTTCAAACTGTTATATAACTTATTTATCAATGCTATTTATTTTCTTGGTTAAGGATTTGATTATTCCTATGGGGTAAAGGATAGGACAATTATAAGCCACAAGCCTTCAGCCTATTCCATTTTCGGTTACTGTATGATTGAGTACTTTTATGTAAAATGATAATCTGTGTTGTTGTTGTTGTTGTTGACCGAAATAAATTTCACTTCATCATCATCATCATCATCATCATCATCATCATCATCATCATATTGCATAAAAGTACTTTTTAATAGTGACTTTTTTGTGAGTTAACATTTTGTATTTTTGTACCTACAGGGATGGTGGTGTCAGTGCTGGTGGTCTTGCTTCTGACTGTCTTTTACGAGGTGCTTAAAGTGTGGAGATTGTGGCTGGGGAATCCCTCCAAGCTGACCCAGCCTCAGTCTCCATATGACGCCCCATCATCTTCCCACTGCGATAGCATCTCTGTCCTGGACAGCAGCCCCTCTGAATCCTCACTGACCCCTATAGCATCAGTCGTTACACCTCAAAGTACCAGGAACAGGTAAGCAAGTCATTTCTAGTAACTTTTTTTTTTTATCATGGATCGTACTGTGAAATGCAAATCACTGAATAAAATTCAGAAATGCATCTATTTGAACTGTATGGTTGTGGCATGGTGGTAACCTCCATAGCATGGTGACACCCTTTTTTGTTGGTGTATCCTAGATTGCAACTATTACTATTTTTTTGGGCGGTATTAAACAAAAATGTGTGGCAAACTGAGACCATCAAATATTGGCAGACTGAATGTCGAGACCTGAACGATGTATTTGACTTATTAGTTTATTTATAAATAGCCCTCTCCCTCTTCTTTTCATCAGCTGGTTGTTGCACATCATACAGACGGTCCTCCACATGCTGCAGGTGTCTCTGGCCTACATGCTGATGCTGTGCGTCATGTCCTATAACACCTGGATATTCCTCGGGGTCATCACGGGGTCGGTCCTCGGTTATTTTATCTCATTTCCTCTCTTAGGTCGGATGTGATGGCACAGACATTTAATATAGTGAAATAAAGAAAAAGATTTACTTTTTACCATCCGAGGATCTCGAAGGATGGAAAAATTGGTGGAGAATGAACCACGTGACACTAAACTTTGCCTAAACCTCATCTGGATATAGAAACTGAAAATGATTTTTAAGCTTCCAGAAAACAGGAAATGCTACATTTTAACATTTGTCCCTAATTAACAAATAACTCATTTCTGTTAAAGGTACATAATATTAAGAAAATACTCAGTTTTTCAGTCCTAGTATTAGTTCTGCTTCACTTTTAAGTCAGCAGACTGTGTGAGTAATACCTGTGGGAAAAATGATTTTTTTTTTTTTTAATCTCCAGGAAAAGTAGGAGTGTTGTTCAATTCTGCTTTTTTTTTTTTTTTTTTTTTTATTATTATTATTATTATTATTATTATTATTATTATTAATTTTTTTTTTTTTAATTATCTTGAAAATCTAAACAATTGATTTAGAAAGAAGAAATGCACTGGAATCACCCACAGCATGATAACACAAAACCCAGAGATGGGAAGTCTGCACAGATTGTGGTGTGTTAGGAAGCTATGTTGTTGTTGTTTTGTTTAGGGTTTTTTTTTTTTTTGACAGGCTTTTATTCATACTGCACCTTTTTTTTTTTTTTTGTTTCATTTGCTGTCAAATGATTCAAGATGGAACTTGATATTTGATTGTCAAGTGTTTTGGACTAAAATCTTAAAGCTGACTTGCAGCTAAATCAGACATTTACAGTCACGGGTCATGAGACAGAATTGCATTGCGCTGGAGTCCGTATGAGGAACTGATACATGCGATTCTCGCTTGTAAAACCTTGTGAAAGGTCATCTTGGTTTGTTATTATTCATGGTCATGTGGTTCTGTAGCAATTGTTTAACCACAATCAGAAAAGCAAAGTGCCTTGAAGCTGACAGTTGAGACGTTTCAGAAGTTCCTATCTTTTGGTAATATTTTTTTTTTTTTTTTTAACTGATTAAAAAAATCACTGACGCTAAAGGCTTATACAGATTTGTTCAACTGCTTTATTTACTGTTGCATATCAATAAGATTTTTTTCTGGCGATGGCTTCTTTTTTTGTCTTTGAAAAAAAGAATAAAGAGAAAAAGAATGAAGCCGATAAAGTGTTTTGTGCTTTGTTTGTTTTTTTATTCATCCATTTCGATACATATTTTAAGTAAACGTAAGTACAACAAACAGGAAAAAAAGTGTTTACACCTGAATGTTATAATCCACACAGGTTTTATAATAAATAAAAACAAGGTAGCCCTCCATTGGAAATAATGAATCTGGGTCCTGACTAGATAAAATGGTTACATTAATATTAAATTAACTGCTCAGGATTTAATGGAAAAATACGACTTGGTCAGTGTCTCACACACAGAAAAGGGCTAAATATGGACATTCTGTAATACATGGACTATCAACCCAATATTTAATCATTTCTTACCATAGTTAAAAACCCATTTTTCTAATTGCTTTTGCCTCCTTCTGCCCTGTTTTCCCTTTTTTCAAAGGGAATCGATGGTCTAAAGACAGAAGGTGTTGTCTTTTCGAAAAGTAATGATTGACAATGTGTAAGTTCTGTTGCTCTTATGAATTAAAAAAAAAAAAAAAATGTTATTGGGTGTTAAAATGTAAATCGCACACAGGTCTAACCTTGAGTCTTTCAGTTAGTACATAGCAGGTCTGATCAGGGCAGAATCAGGCAAAAACATTAAATTCAACAACATTCATACTGTTGTGCACATACAGAGCTTCAATTTCCCCCCTTTAGTACCAAATTAACAAGTTCTTTTCATACAACCACTCATAGAAACTATAAACAAATTATACCCCCCTAAAATAAACGGTTATCTGTAGGGTTGCCAAACAGACTGGAATTAAAACCTATTATCTGTTGTCACATAAAACACAAGCTAAATTTACAGCTTGAGATCACTACAGCAGTGTGTATGATGTTAGATGGATGATTTTAAATAAAAGATGTAATATTTGATGCAAGTGATATAATCTAGAATCACTAGAAGCCAAGTTTTCCTTCTAATAATCAAGCGGGCTTCCTCCAGAGCTGTTGATGGTTCTTCAAGAAGCTTTATTTTTTAAATGTTTAAAAAAAACAAAAAACCTTTGTTTTAAAGTTACTGTAGATGTATTTAACATTCCCTGCCTGTTTGTACTGAAATGCATTGAAACATAAAGGCCATAAAGTAAACAAATTGCACGCTTGTAAAGTAACATTTTACAAAAAAATAGATAAATACAGATCAGGATGAAGAAGAAAGTATTGCTGTAGCACCCCCTGCTGACCAGATAGAGGCTAAGAACATTAGGCAAGGCTCCGATTACCTGCAGTAAAGTGTAAGTTGTAATTACAAGAGCATTTAATGTTACAGATATTCAAATTATTTCCTGCTATTACAAAAAAACAACAAAAAAAACTTGGATTGGATATGACTTTACTGACACATGCAGAATATGAAGAAAGTCTACACTCACCAATCACCAAATATACGTGTCAAAAAACTGGAGGACTGGGTTCCGGAGTGTGCAATATCAACAGCAACAAAGAAAAGGCATATTTAACCCCTTAAATACAATCCATATTCATTCAGCTTCTCAATATTTATGCATGCTGCCATTCGTCTCTGCAGGTTTCTCCAGTTTATTCGGAGGAATGTCTTCTTATGATAAAACAACCTCCACTTCTACAGGGTCGACTATCTTTTCCTCTCCATTCAGACCATTTGTGATTGGCTGAGGCTCGCTGTCAACTGGTCCCTCGCTGGTGGGTGACTGGAAGCCGCTGTCCTCACGTGAGCTGGAGTCTGTAACCAGTGGTGGGGAGGACTCATTATCTGATTCGGCTGCAGAGATCTCTGTAATCTGTTCACTTTCATCTTCCTGCACTGCTATCTCTAGCTCCTCGATGGCATTCTGAATGGCTGCTTCCTCCTTATCAACTTCCTGCTTCTTGCTCGCTACCAGCTGCTGGAGGATTGCTTGTGGGGACGTCTTCTCTCGCAGAGACCCCTTTGGAACGGTCTCCACCACAGTGGTGACGTGAGTCACGTCCTCCTCGACCCCATCCTCCACGGTGATGCTGCCAGTGGTTGCCTCTGTTTTGTTGGTGACTTCACTCTGCTCCTCCTTGGACACTGGCACCACCACCTCAACCACCGGATTAATCAAGTCCCTGATTTCATTCACGCTATCAGGAGACTTGGGGCCGAGGTCCTCTGCTTTTCCCAACTGGTCCTCCTCATTCTCCTCCTCTTTGCTCTCAGCATCCTCCTCAGGGATCAGCTCCACCCCTGGGACCTCCAAGCAGGACTCATAGGGCAGAGGCACCCCGTCCAGCTGTATCATTGACACCACCTGCTTGCGTCTTCTCCCAAAACCCCTTCCTTCATCTGCACTGCTGACAGAGCCCTCCGGCTCATCACCGCCAAATTTGGTGGCCCAGTCCACCTGGGGGTTTTCCCCAAGCAGGTGCAGGTTGGGGTCGCTGTTGGTCAGAATGATGCTGTCCCTGTAGAGGTTATGCCTCCTCTGCACAGCTGCCTCCTTTACAGCTGGACACGGGGGGAAAAAAGGTAAGGCATGTTATTACTGCAGCTATCCATTGATGCCATCATCATGAAAACTGTTTCTAAATCTTGATCCTGGCCCTTACCCATCATTATGTCTTTGGAGACAGACTGCAGCACCACTTCCTCAAACATATTTTCTATCAACAGAAAACGCGAGAAGTCCTCAAAGATTAGCTCCTTGAAACGAGGCAGCTCCTAAGGAAACAGAATTCAAATAAGATCAGGATGTCGTTTCTAGCACCAATCCTTTTAGTTGGTCAGCAGGTGAGGCTGAAATCATAACTCTCAAAAATGCTCTTTAAATGCATCCTCAACTCTTTTTTTTTTTTCCCTCATAAAGACCACATTTACGTGCTCCCTGTACCCTTAATGACGAGTTAGTATTTTATCAGTAAAGACATCTTTTGATGACCATTGCAGCAGTTTTTGGGATACTCCAAATGTTTGCAGAAGAGGAGATCCCCCTCTCTAACTTCTAATAGACAGTCATTTTGTTCTCTGGGCAGGGCTGAAATATGACTGAAAACTGCTCGGCTCACAAAAAAGCTTCAAGCATTACTCATGGCAAAAATTCCTTTTAGAAACACGTCTGCCTACTGGGCAGCCATTTAACTATGCTACCTCTTTTTCCACCGACGTGATTCAGTGATTGTCGCTAGTTCTGGTGCCAGTTCAAAACCTGTTCTTTAAGTGATTTATGAGAACTAGTCTTCTAGTTTGGAAACTGAACGCTATTGTGAGACAAAAATCAGGATGGATTAATCACTGAATTTCTTTTGGTAGTCATGGGACTGGTTCTAGATTAGACACAAGCATCATATTGATGAAGTAAATAGGATGGGGAAACAGGATGACAACAGGTTTTTTTATTTTTGTTTTTTTTCCCTATGAGTCTATATTTATGCCTTTTTTCCTCAAATGTACATTTGCTGCTTTGGTGATTCATAGGTACTAAATTTTCTACTTTTGCAACCCACTCACATATTGTATGCCGCTTGTGTTTTATTATTTACAGTTTTTATCCTATAAATCCCATAAATTATATGTAATTATATGTAATTATATGTAAGGAAAAGTTTGTAAGACAGTTCATTCACTTTTATTTCAAGTGTTACTCACAGGTGAGCAGGATGGCGCGAGCTGCTGCAGCATGTAGGGGATGATGATCTGCAGCAGAGCCTCCCTGAAGAACTTCTTGCGCACCGTGCTGCTGTCATAGTCATATTTCTGACAGGAAAAACCAGAAACACAAACATAGCTTAAGGACACGAATTACCTTTAGCGATTCAGACCTTTCAACACTTATTCTGTGCTGCTGTAAAATCCACTCCTCTTTAGACAGTCATCAAATTAACCTGCTTTGAGTTCATTTGAACTTTGATCGACTCAAACATCATTAGCACAAACAGGTTTTTCCTGGAATATCTAATCTGAAAACTGTGAGCAATATAAGAATCATTTAAAAATATATATATGTTTATTTGACCGTCTCCTCTTTTGATCTTTCCATGTGTTCGTGTTTTACCTTGAGAACTCTGTCCTGGCATCTCTGGGTGATCTTGCACATGTCACTGTCTCCCTGGGCCTCTAAGGACTGGTTAAGCAGCTGTTCAAATGTGTACACTGCATTGTCCATTTGCTGTCAAAATGAAATCATTATAAAAAGGTTAGGTGTGCCACAACTCAGATTCAAATTGCATATTCTTTTTTTGGCCAGCAGGTGGCGGTAGACAATTCAGCAGAGGTAGTGTGGATGCTGCTGTATTATAGCTTACTGAGGAGCAGGGAGTGTTGTCAGAGATCCTGACAGGAGTGTGTGATTAAAACTAATATTTCCCATCATATTACAGAGGAGGGTTGTTGCATCTTACCTCCCTCATAAGGATCTGAGCCCTGCTGATGAACACAGATGGACTGGAGACGTCGAACCTCTGCTGCAGTCCCTCCAGGTTGAGCTCTTCCACCTTCTCGTAGCAGCTCTGCATTTTCACTGGATGGAAGGCAAGCATTGACAGCCTTTCCATGTTCTGAAAGAAAGAGAGAGAAGAGCAATGTGGTGAGTGCAACTGACCCAAGGAGGGAAAGTTAACAACAACTTGGCTGACTTCTGATTTAGGATAACGCAGGTTGGACATGCCTTTTCAGGCACTAACCTCTCCCATTTTTTCTTTGCCCCCTCCGTTGAGTGAGTTCTTGCTTATCTCCACCATCTCCCTGAAGAAAACATCCCTGACCTCGGCAAAACCTCGGCTGGTGGGGTCCATCAGCGCCTCCAAAATGGAGTTGATGTAGGGCTGGATGTTGGTCCGCAGGATCTGCTCTGCTTTTGGCAGCACTAGAGCTGCACAACAGAAGCAATAGATGAAGGATGGAAGAAGGGGGAAAAAGTAGTTAGTTACTGAAGCTTGTAAACAAGCGACGCATGCTGATGACAAGAAAAACAAAGGTGTGGCACCGACTTCAAATGAGCTGTGCTAGGAAGTCACAACAATATCAGAGATATTATTTGGTCGTTGAAATGGTTGGTATGCATGTGGTGACATTTAAGTAAACACACTAATGCTGCTTCCATGGAAGGGCCATACCTTTTGTTTTTATGGTTTTCTACCCAGTGTAACGCAAT
Organism: Perissodus microlepis; assembly: GCF_051167445.1. Taxonomy (NCBI): domain Eukaryota; kingdom Metazoa; phylum Chordata; class Actinopteri; order Cichliformes; family Cichlidae; genus Perissodus; species Perissodus microlepis. Next base: position 33,571,527 of record NC_140467.1, on the reverse strand, counting down.
GCAACTGCAGATGCTAAAAAATATAAATATAAAAATAGATCATAGCTACAGTTACACCTGATGAAGCCATGCATAAGCCTCACATCCCTTACATAACCCTTTGTTATTTTGCTCAGTTGATTTACAAAGTCAGAAATGGCCTTTGCAGTGCTGGTGAAGGAATGCAGTTCCTCCACTCAGTGGGAGCTCAGTGGGAAATGGTACACACGAAGGAAACAACCAGCCTGCGCCAAAGATCGGGTACTCTGCTGCTTTAGAGCTCAGCACGCCAAACAATATGTGAGTTACAGTGGGCAAAACAGGCTGTGACAACAATGTGCAAACGCCAGAAGAAGTGGAAAATGCCTGCTAAGGAGGGAGGTTTAGTTACAGAGTTACAGGACCTGTTACTAAATGTCCAAAAAGGGTTTTCAGAATTTTGAGCATGCGGTGATCAGACTAATCACTCCTCTCTGCCAAAACCGCTGATTCAGAGAATCCACAGTTACATGTCACAGAGTCAAATAGTGGGCGAACAATAGAGCACACATATGTGATCGAGGGGGTTATGTGTCAAGTCACAGCGAGTACCGAGTGAACCATTTTCAACAGCATCCTGCATACACATGAGTGAGGATGTAAACTGAGGCAGTGTACAGAAATCTAGCTGGGGTACTTTTTATGTCTGTGACAGCTGAAACTGGAATATCTTCCTGCTGATACCTCGGATCTTGCTGCTGACATGTTCTTTAGACGTGATGATCTGGTCCATATCGGTTCGCAGCCTGGCGTCTAGTGGGCCTCTCTGGGCCTCGCAGGCTTCAACCAGAGCTTCGTACTGCCCGGTGGTCTGAGTCAACACCTGCTTGTACACAGCATCCGATATCTGGAGGAGTTCAAGAGCATAAATGGTTTGCACTGGTTGACTTGTGTTTTTTACAAGTTTACTGTACAGATTGACAGAAACTCACCAGCATCCAGTTCTTCTGCCTCTGCTGCATCTTCCCCTTCAGGCGAGGGACGATCATGTTTCTTATGTCAGGGTGGAGGGTCTCCATCACCAGATTAGCCAAAATCTGCGCGCGCACACAACATGTAGAATAAATGCTTTTAGATTTATAATTAGATTGACTTGCAAAAATTTCATACTATGAGTTATGAAATCATCTGCCTGTCCAGTTACTATATGCTGACCAGCTAAAGAAAAACAAAAAATAGAGCCTAAAAATAAGCTCCTCTTTCCTGTATGGCATGAACACAGTGGGACACTGGGAGGCAGGAAGGCTGCTTTTACTGGCACTGCCCTCACAACTGACAAACACTCACGAAGCTCAGATCCTCCATGATGCTTTAACTAAGCTAAACTAAATATTTGGTGATGGCTATGTTGCTGGGTAATGAACAGCCAGACAAAAGCAGCATAGATTTTCCACGCAGCGGGCTTTACAAATAACAGATATGTTGTAGCCCGAAATCCAGCAGCGTTTTTTTTTTCTGTAGTATATTTGATCTATTGATTGCTGATATGTTATCCTTCACTGTATAACTTGACTTTAAATGGCCATAAAAGCCAACCCTATTCAACCTCAAACAGGCTCACTGATATCAAGATTAAAATGAAAGAAGTTATCCTCTTAATACAGCAAGCATTAATGGAAAGTAAAGGTCTTTGCTTTTTCTGTCGCAATAACGATTCAAACTGTTAACTGTTATTTCAACTGCTGTTCTGTCTGCGTCTTTGGTTAAAATGTGGGATAAAAATGCAGTCACATATAAAGTGCGACACCAGGTCAGATATAGCCCAAATTTCATAAACCAGAGCGAGATGAGGCAGTCAGAGTCAAAATTACAAGTACAAGCTACATTTAAACCAAACATTTGATGTTATTTGGGGTGTTATTCCATGTTTGTCTCTATATTTACTGTAGTTGGATGTTTTTAAAGGGATACTGCCAAAACTAGCACTAGCACACTGCCAGAGAAATATTTGAAATACAGTACAAATAAAAACCCTCATAGCTAGCCTAGACATATACCTGCAATTAGTTACCATGGTAACTCTGGTCCTTTTGTGAAAGGCCTTGAATTTAAACCACTAAAGCCCTGCCCCTCTGATTTGATCCTTCATGCTAATCTGCTGTTGCTAACGTAGCATTTCATTGAGGAGTTAGTCCACCAGCAATATGAGTATATTGCTGGAGGCCTGTTCTGTGGGAGAACTGGTTTGATGTTCTGGCTGTATCACCAGTGAAGTTTGAACGACACCTGGAGGGTTTTTTTTAGGCTCTCTGTGCCTCCATGAGTTCAACAAGGTCAGTAAATGTTTGCTTGCAAACTGTATTCATTGCCTCTGTTTGCGTTTGTAGGCCTGGAAGTAAACCATAAAGCTAACAGCACACACCAATAATAACAATGACAATGGCTCAGTTATGGTCATCTTATATTTCCCCAGTGAGCCTGTTTCATGCTTTATGGCTTGTTGATGGTTCTCTGTTAATGCCGCTTCCAGCTACCTGTGTGCTGCATTCACTGCTTGTTGTTTTCACACAGCTACTGGGATTGTTTGAATATAATGAGTGTTGGGGCAGATTTTGCCCCCCCCCCCCCCCCCCCAGGCATTTCCTACTGGCTTCTTAAGTAGAAGTTAATGTTTTTAAGTTGCTTTAGAAAATTCAAACAGCCCGTTTAGCATCACCGTGCATGGCTTTTATTAGTGGAAGGTTAATCTTAACCACAGAAGTACTGGTGAGTGTTTGCTTCATATTTTCCCTTATAATAAATGTAAAAAGCCAAGCTATATAATAGGAATCAGAAAAATGATTGACTACATCTCAGTAAATACCCTGGAGACATAACCCTGCCATCTGTTTCAATTAAGAAAACATTTGAACCCATACAAAGGATTCCTTTGTATTACCCATGGTGCTCCATCTCTACTTGGAAATTAGGCCTGAAAACATTGAACTTTACATAATGGAACAACGAGGAAATTTTACCTGGAGGCACTGACTGTGTTAAAAGTTTTTTTCACAATTATTTTACGGTTGGTTTTTGTAGCAAAGGATAAAAGTGGTTGCATAAACTGGCTGTAATTCCCTATAGATGTTTATCCAAAGTATTTGTAGCATTACGTGCATGAGCCTTAATGCCAGCGTCTCTGTTAGACTGAAATAAAAGGAACCTTTGGCCCCTTAACAGTAGAAAAGCCCAACCTACATCTATATCACAGTGTCCATGTGGCATGGAGTAAACACTGTAATGTTCAGGAAAACTAAATATTAAACTGACATTCAGACTGAAAGTGTTTATAGCTAAAAGGTGGCTGCCATAAACACAGGGCTGTACTCGGCTCTGGCAAAGACTGAGACTAGGTCCTTGTAATTGCTGGTATGTGGGTTGAGGTGTTTTTGGCCTCTTTGAAGGATTTGTGTAGGTGCATTCTTGCTCTCTGATGCTAGGAGAGGGTGTGTGTTTCATTCGTCATCGTGGCCTCTCAACAGCTTCACCTATAGCTCTGACCTGCACTCTGAGCTACTCGCAGAGAAAGATTAATTGCTCCTGAAAATGTCTTTTAACCATAACCTGCAGCAGTCTTGTTATTTTGAGTTAGTGTCAGAGCAGCGGCACAGAAAGAAATTAAGGTGTGGCCCCAGAAAACTGTTCCCTGACAGAATCTGCGAGCAGAGTTAAACTTCCTGAAATGAGGCGCTTATCATTCATTCTTTGTGCCCCGGCTGGAGTTTTTTCACATGTGTTTATGTTAATTTAACATCCACAAGCAACGTCAGCCACTGGTAAAGGGTTTAGATACCCAGGTTGTGGCATTATGTAGTGTACAAAAAGTTTATGATTACGGGTCAGCATTTTCAGCAGTTAGTTTCTGTGTTGCCTGACTTGACAAAAGCCATTTTAACAGAAATGATTTAAAAAATAAACCCCACTCATCGAAACACCTGATTTTTTGGGGCCAAATAAAACTGTGGGATAATGTCTGACTTGGACAAGTCAGCCAGGTATATTGACTGCTGCCCAACTGCATTTTGTGACTCATTCAGCATTTTTAATCTATTTAAGAGAAGGATGCCCACGATCCACTTACTAGTGATTAAGCAGTTAGCCTCAGGCCTAAATATTTTCCCTACTGCTAGTTACTTTTGTGCCAGTCTTCCACATCCTCTCCAAAAACAGTCTTATAGGCTTCTTGGACTGCCAGTAGTCCTTGTTCTGTTTCCCAGCACATTAACCAGTTCTGTGTGTTGAAGGTTCTGGTCAGAGTGGTACCGCAGCTCAAAGTGACTCTCCAGAGCAGAACAAGGACTTTAGTCTATCTGCTCACACTATTTACTGTCACAAAGTATATAAAATATCTATAACTCATTGTAGGTGCTGTGGAAATGTGTGGTATTGCGATTTATTTGTGATTAACCTGTGGTGGTGTTCCACACATCATATCCCAGGTCCCGTATTGTCCTCGGGCTTGTCTGTGGAGTCTCACAGCGTCGGTGAATGCTGGCGTCTTAACAGTGCAGTTCTCCGGCAGACCTGTCGGGGGCAGGGAAGAAATGGGCAAAAGTTGAGAAACAAGATATCATCCTTTCTCTATTCATGAGAATACTCAGCAGACTGAAAAGTGTCTTAGTAATTGGGTGCTGGATGATGTCTTTGTAGTGCAGAATAAAGGGTGTGGTGCTGCTTTATCGCAACAGTTTCTGCAACACCAACAAAAACCGTTTCCATCACATCTGAGTCACTCTGTGGGACAGTCTGGGAGTCTAATTTTGGTCAGTGGTATATTCAGTCACAGTTCCTGGAGTGTGTCATCTCTCAAAACAGGAAGTAGCTGGTTTGTTGAAGGACAGATTCATATGGTTGCTATGGTTACAGCCCCTTGCAGTTGACAGGACAATAGAAACGGCTCAGAAAGCACTCGGCCACATGCGTGCATTTTTTAGGAAGTTTGTTCTTATCTTGTAGCTGGTGTGATGAAAATACACCCGGAGCTGAAGTCAAGCGCGGCTTCTCTTACTTATTGTCAAGGTCGGAGCATAAAAGGACTGAGTGCGGAAAGTCATGCATCCCACACAACAGTATAAACAGGTGTGTGGAATAAAACATCCCTGTAATTAGCAGCTTGTTATTCAGAGCAGTTCCCCCTTTCAATAAAAGTGACCAATGTTTCAGTTGTGTTTTCTCTGTTGCCAACAAGAAAGAAGCAGTCCTTTGTAATTAAGGAAGTGATTTACAGTTTGTTTGTTTTTCCAAGTAGGCTTTCATTAAAATTACATATTGTAAATTTCTGTCTTTAAAAATACATTCAAAATGTCACAGAATGTTTCATTAAAACAGAATGTGAAGAACCAACTGCTGTTACTTTGTCAAAAACACCTATGTTGACAAGATATCGGCTAAAGTTGTGCTACAGCTTGGCTCTACTTTCAAGCATCACCACTTTGTACTACAACATGGTGCAGAAAATCAATGTGGCCTTTAGCCCAAACACAACTTTTATTTCCAGAATATCCAAAGGCTGCTGTCTGCTGCTTCTGCATCATCAGTGGAGCCAAGGTGTGGTGGGTTAAGCTGACCCCATTCCTGCAAGGTAGTGTTTCCTGACTCAGAACATGTAAACACTTTTACTTGATTGAGCCAAGATTGGAAAAAAATACATTTAAAAAAAGTATAATTTGTTCTTTTTTTATGTTTTAGTTTTAAATATTTAAACATGATCAAAGTCTGGTACTATTATTTATGACAAAATCAACTAGTATTTATCACATTATTTGAAATAGATATACTGCAGTTATATAGAATTTTCTAATAAAATGATCAACCCTAAATGCTCCATGACTTTTTAAAAACTATGCATGAACTAACTGTATAAAATATCTAAATATCTGTGTTGATATTTTAGTTTTTTCACCTTTTGTAACAAAGAAACTAAAAAAACTTTATAAAAAATATATATTGGATTTTAAAGTCTATCAGGTTTCATCACATTCATTGTTAAGTCTGCACAAACTTGGTGGTGTACATTAAAGGCCATGTTGTATGCTGACACCAGTGTTCAGCTTAAGAGAAAGATCAGCTGAATAAACATTATTTTAGTAGAAAAAAAAATACAAGAATTTCCTCATGTTTACATGCTGACCTTTGTGCCAGTAGAATTTATACCAATAATGTTTATGATTGCAGGTTGTGCCAACTCAGCCATTACAACCATTAATATATTAAAAATCAGGTGACGTCTTAACTGTATTACTTTGTAACATTGTCAAGACCCGTCTGTGTACTCGAGCCTGTCAAAACATCTTTCCCAGTGTTTATTCCTGCTGTTTCCGTGACGCTGACTTGTCTTGAAGTGTCAGTAATGAGGTAACCGAAGTAGCAAAGTGTCCTGTTCTACAAATGGATGAATGGTTTGTTAGCCCGAGCATTCCTGAGTAGTGAACTGCTGTCTGTGAAGTCTACAGTGCACAAGGCCCACCATCCCCATGTGAGTGTTTCTTCTGTGGCTGACTCAGACGAGGTTGACAAAGACAGGAAGTTACCAAGAAGGAGTGAGGAGGGGGAGGGGCAGAGCCAGACAGGAAGCATTCAGCGAACAAATTCTGATGAAAAGCTGAGGGCCGGGGTCGCTGGTTTGTTTGGGCACATGTTTTAATGAGAAGTCATTGGGCACTGAAGCTAGAAGCACAATGGTGGCACTAAGTTAAGATGGCTGCGATGCTGACAGGTGGTAAGCCGTCATTAGGATGTGAAATGCAATGAAACGCTGTTTTATGGTTTACCAGACAGGTGATAACTGTCGCTGTGTGGAAAAATACAATTTCTGCTGTTTTCAAGAAAGTGGTTGATTCAATGATAAACAAAAGGTTTATTTTAACTGGACAGAATAACCTCGGATGTAAAGTAATTGCCATTGAGCAGTAGGACACATGTTAGGCTGGCGTTTCAGCTATAATTGAACAGCCTCCACTCGCCTTCGTTACACTCACAACCCACTGACCCCAAAAGACCTTCAACATCAACATAACAGTGTCGTCATTCATTTATAAGAACAGATTAAAATCCTTCTCACAGTGTCCATAAAAAGACCATTTGGATGGCCTTGACTCCAGCAACTCAGTCGCTTCCAGCTGCTGAGCGAATAACTTTGGGAGAGAGATGGGCTACTAGAATACTGATCTTCAAAGTCAGTCAGACTAAGCTGGTAAATATGGGAGGTGTTATTTCATCTGAATGCAGCATAGGTCTCAAGTTAGAGCAACTGATAGATGATTTAGTTTTGTAACTGTATCCAGAAATATTGACTAAACAGAAGTAGCAGTCATCATAGTGATTAAGTGACTCCCTCTGAAACCCAAGCTCCTCCTCTTTTTCCGTAGTTGATGCTTGGAAGTTTTCAACACTCGCCCGACAAACTCAATGATGTATGTGCCCGTCGCTTGTCTTGTCACAATTTCATACCAAAATAATACAAATATTCCTTTCTCACAAAATCAGTAAAGTTTTGTTGTTGTTTAGATGTGAAAAAGCAAAATATATCTGGATCATGTTTACAATTGCAAAAAATATGATGTGATAGAGCAAAATGGATATTTTTCAAATAGACAACCCTAAATTAGTAAAAAAAAAGAATGCTAGATTTTATACAGCAACTGTAATCATACCCATAAAATGTTAATGTAGCGATAATAACTAGCCACTTGGCCTTTTAAAGCTCAGTGATTAGCCACTGAGAGGGCCCAGGGTTTGATGAAATGTGGGGCCCTTCTGTGTGGACTTCATGTACATGTGTGGGTTTTTCCCCACGAGCTCCAGTTTTTCCCATTGTTAAAAACAGACTAGGGTCATTCTGCTCATCTGATCCCAGGCCAAGCTCGTAGCAGTAATTTTTAATGTCAAACATTTTCACATCACGGTTAAATGAAGGTAATTAACAACAAATGGCGTTCATGATCCAGAGATGAAGTAGGGTCCTTTTTTTCTTTCACATTTCAGTTTTTCTTCTACAGCCAGCATGCTGTTGAAAGATAAAGCTGCATTCCCTTCTGGGTGATGGTTAGATAAGCGCGCACAGGTGTTTATTATGCTGCACCTGATATTTAACTGTCCCCTAGTTCAGCTTAGAGCAACTCTTCTAAAGTATAAGACACACAACTTGTGGTTACTCGGTCATCAACCGGGTGACATCATACCCGCTGCCTTGGGCTTTTTTCTTTTTTTTTTTTTTAAGGTACATGTGTGTTTTGTTTAAATCCAGAGTAACAAACTACCAAAAGAATGACTGACAAAGCTATGATTGCTTTAACTTTGCCAAAAGTGTTTATGTATTGCGTCGAAGAGATATTAGCTGAGGTTGAACTGGGCTGTACTTTTGTGTAATACTGATCTGTACCACCAGATGGTGTAGTGAGTCAAGGTAACCTTTATTTAACCAGCATATTCCGATCTACAACTATGCCCTGGCCAAAGACCAAGCCCCTTGAGGAAATGGGGGTAGCTCAAAGAAATGGCAGTTAAATAGCAGCACACAGCTGAGAACATCTCAACCCACCCATGTGTGAAATGCTGCCCCTGCTGGTGAAAGTTTTACCTAAATTCTGTAGGTGGTAAATGCAAAATGTACCTCATTAATTATGTTTAAAAACTTGCCCCAGTGTTCACTTATATGAGACGCGTTGTCACAATATTGGTAGAAACCAATAATAAAATGGCTCCCTCACTGGGACATTGGAGAAGCTACATCTCAATACAGTCCCTAATGTTACTGTATCACAGATCATTAGATATTTCAGTACATCCTACACACAGTCTTATCTGCCCTACCTCATAGCAAGAAATCTGAAATATGTCTGAGTCATGATGTCGTTATTTTTAGATCATTCAATGAGCTCATGCGAATGTGAGGCATCTGTCATCAGTCTGTCCTTCCAGAATTCACAAAAGCCACCACTCCTCAAGAGCAATGGTAAGGTTTTAGTAAAATTACATTCATTTGTTCTGGGCATGACTGACTGCGAACCTCCTTGACTTCTCAGTGATTCTAATTTCAAACTATTTGAATTTGTTTGTAAAGCCAACTGATGGCAACAAAACTTGTAACATTCTTTCTGTTCTTCACACATTACAGGAAATTAAACTGCACATGAACTGCGATAGATCATGAACTGGGTGAGCTAATGCATCCCTGACGTTCTGGTCAACTCCTCTTAGCCTGCTAACAGTAATGAGAACGCACCCCATTCAGGATGAGCAGCTAAACAAATGTGTACCAGATGAAGTTAAAGAATAGATGGCAGGTTTTTTGCCCCCTTAAGTATTATTCTTAATATTTAAAGGCATGCACTGGGACCACATCACCAGTGTGATTTGCTTGAAAAGTAAATCTGCTGTATTCCCAGTTTGTTGCCCTTTTAAAGAGAAATGTCCTGTTGGTGCCAAGAGAAAGAAGAAATATTTCTGGACAATCTGCCAGGCCAGTAAACCGCTACACATTCGCCATGTCTGAACCAAGCTAGATCAAGGAGTAGATTAGAGTTTCTCTGCACTGTGTGTCTGTGTGTGTATGTGTACTGTGTATAAATAGCACATGTGGCAGCACTTACCACGCTCTTTTTATTTAAGGCATTTCCCCTCCCTGCCTTTCTCACCATGCTCTGGTTGACGGGACTGTAGCAGAAGCCAGGAGTTGAGTTCCCAGGCCTTCATCTTGACAAATGTGTCTCTCTTTTTATTTATTCGACAAGTCAAAGATGATCTGAGACTTCATCTTCAGACCACCTGGCTTCAGAATAAAGAGGTTTTCCAACATTTCCTTTCTTTCTTTGAGTCAAAGTGCTGCTGCTGCTGCTTCCACTGACATGCATGAGTAGGATTTCCCCATATGGTGCAGACCCGTGGAACCAGCCAAACCCACAGTACAGTAAACACTCGCTGAAACATACCATCAGCTGCAGACTTCACAACCATGACTGAATAGGTCCTAACATGCCATTTTAAACTCCTGAGGCCAGCAGCAGTGAATGCAGGAGGCCTTGCGTTTGTTCATTTTGCATGTTGGCACAGCATGATGTACGGTAACAGTGCCATGTAATCCATTATGCCTCTATTTTGAACTACATTGCATGCAGAGAAGCGCGATGCTCTTCTACTTTAACTTCTATTTTAGTTATAAACCTGGATTTATTGTTCTGAATTTTCCCATTGTAGGTCTGTTCTTGTTCAGTTAATTAGTCTGTGGTCTGTGGAACAGAGCAGAGGATGGTTGACTGGTTTTGGAGGCTGTGGGTGTGGAGAGTTGGCCACGATTGATGGTTCTCTAGCGGGAAGCTTGAAGCAGGCTTTGACTATATGACTGTGATTCCCTGTAGCATGGACAGCTTTCTGCAGGTCAAACAGCAACAAAACTAAACCAATTTGGGGATGAAATAATAATTTGAATTATCAGGAAATATCTTGATTTGCATTAAAATCATTGAGATGCAAAAAAAATGTAAAATTATAAACTGAGACCAATGGTGATGAGGTCAAAGTGCTTTTAGTTGCTTCTAACTAGTGTAGTAAAAATAAAATTGTGGATTTACATAGTCTACCAGGTCCACTTTCAGTCATTACCACATTTTACTCTCTATGAGGATAACTACAGTGGAGTGGGGGCAGGGACAGTTCTTTCCTGAAACTCGAGGACCCAGACTGTGGTTGCACACTACATTTGAGTGCATGACATGACACCTTAAAGTGGACCTCTCATGCTCATTTCCATCCCTGTATTTTTATTCTCATACTCTTTTGAAGTAAATATTGAATTGACCCTTTCCTCACTTTTCTACACCCTGACTTCCTGTCCTTTCTTCCTTATCACAGATTTCTTTTTGTATTCCTTTATCACTTAACTGAAATGTTGGCTTGGATTCCTTTCCAGAAAAGCTCAAACTCTCACATTTAAGTGTGTCTTTAAAATAAATCTTTAAGTCCTGAGGTTTTAGTTTTATGCAGTTTAACCGGATGTCAGTGATGGCACCAAATTTCAACCTCATCTTATTGGCTGCCCCTCATACACTGAAGGTTTAAACAACAGCTAGGTGGCAATGCCACAGTGTGCCTTAGTTCCATGTTTAGCATCAGCCTCCACCATCGTTAAAAGTACAGATGTATGACAGAAAATCAGGAACATAATTACATGGTATGGGTCCCGTTTAACTTTGGAACTCTGTGATTTAAAATGAATGAACTGACAACGTGCCTGAAAGCATGCCTAGCTGCTGATTTCTTATAGTGATAGCTCAATTATAAGGGTGAATTGCCACATCCCATCTCGGTAGCAGAACTGGTGTGTAAAATGTGTCAAAGTGACTGGTGTGTAGTCACTTTAACATGTTCAGACCAGCTTTTGGTTTCATCCATGCACACATTACATCACTAGCCTCTCTGACACAGTGAGAACATCCAGCTGCTGTAGGTCCATCTCTCAGCAGCATAGTAGTATACAGGGAGTGCAGAATTATTAGGCAAATGAGTATTTTGTCCACATCATCCTCTTCATGCTTGTTGTCTTACTCCAAGCTGTATAGGCTCAAAAGCCTACTACCAATTAAGCATATTAGGTGATGTGCATCTCTGTAATGAGAAGGGGTGTGGTCTAATGACATCAACACCCTATATCAGGTGTGCATAATTATTAGGCAACTTCCTTTCCTTTGGCAAAATGGGTCAAAAGAAGGACTTGACAGGCTCAGAAAAGTCAAAAATAGTGAGATATCTTGCAGAGGGATGCAGCAGTCTCAAAATTGCAAAGCTTCTGAAGCGTGATCATTGAACAATCAAGCGTTTCATTCAAAATAGTCAACAGGGTCGCAAGAAGCGTGTGGAAAAACCAAGGTGCAAAATAACTGCCCATGAACTGACAAAAGTCAAGCGTGCAGCTGCCAACATGCCACTTGTCACCAGTTTGGCCATATTTCAGAGCTGCAACATCACTGGAGTGCCCAAAAGCACAAGGTGTGCAATACTCAGAGACATGGCCAAGGTAAGAAAGGCTGAAAGACGACCACCACTGAACAAGACACACAAGCTGAAACGTCAAGACTGGGCCAAGAAATATCTCAAGACTGATTTTTCTAAGGTTTTATGGACTGATGAAATGAGAGTGAGTCTTGATGGGCCAGATGGATGGGCCCGTGGCTGGATTGGTAAAGGGCAGAGAGCTCCAGTCCGACTCAGACGCCAGCAAGGTGGAGGTGGAGTACTGGTTTGGGCTGGTATCATCAAAGATGAGCTTGTGGGGCCTTTTCGGGTTGAGGATGGAGTCAAGCTCAACTCCCAGTCCTACTGCCAGTTCCTGGAAGACACCTTCTTCAAGCAGTGGTACAGGAAGAAGTCTGCATCCTTCAAGAAAAACATGATTTTCATGCAGGATAATGCTCCATCACACGCGTCCAAGTACTCCACAGCGTGGCTGGCAAGAAAGGGTATAAAAGAAGAAAAACTAATGACATGGCCTCCTTGTTCACCTGATCTGAACCCCATTGAGAACCTGTGGTCCATCATCAAATGTGAGATTTACAAGGAGGGAAAACAGTACACCTCTCTGAACAGTGTCTGGGAGGCTGTGGTTGCTGCTGCACGCAATGTTGATGGTGAACAGATCAAAACACTGACAGAATCCATGGATGGCAGGCTTTTGAGTGTCCTTGCAAAGAAAGGTGGCTATATTGGTCGCTGATTTGTTTTTGTTTTGTCTTTGAATGTCAGAAATGTATATTTGTGAATGTGGAGATGTTATATTGGTTTCACTGGTAAAAATAAATAATTGAAATGGGTATATATTTGTTTTTTGTTGAGTTGCCTAATAATTATGCACAGTAATAGTCACCTGCACACACAGATATCCCCCTAAAATAGCTAAAACTAAAAACAAACTAAAAACTACTTCCAAAAACATTCAGCTTTGATATTAATGAGTTTTATTGGGTTCATTGAGAACATGGTTGTTGTTCAATAATAAAATTATTCCTCAAAAATACAACTTGCCTAATAATTCTGCACTCCCTGTAATACTGAGCTTAAAATGCTGACCAATGACATGTGCTGGTGATGATGTCACCTGTTAGAGGAGCTGATTAGCAGGGCGCTTTGCAAATCACCCTGTTAAGGTGATGCAAAACAGTACCCAATTGTTTTATAGAAGAATTGTTAGGGCTAAAGCAACAAGAACTTTAGTGCATTCAAATATGCCTTTGGTGTGTCAGCGTGAACATTTTAACTTGTGGTTTCCGCTTATCAAAGCCAGCTGAATGGTGTCTGTGTTCCGTTAAGGACAGCTTTGCATGTAGCATCTATGCTGATACCATTTTATCCTCTGTACCGTGACTAATACGGTCTGTTTTATGCTTAATTGCCTAAATCGGTCATAATTTCAAACTTGAGTACATACATGTAAACTCTACCTTCAAATATGTCAAAGAGAGACATTTAACTACTGTCTATTTGTATGACTGAATGAGAATACTAAGAACTAAAAGGGCAAAGGTCAAGTCAGAAAACCATATATCCTTCTTCCCAAGCAGCGTCTTTTATGCCATCTGGTTGTCCTCAGAGCACTGAAGTGAAGCAGTATGTGTGCACAAAGCAGAAAAAACATGAATACAAGTTCACACACCCAAAGAGCAGCGAGGTTACCTTTAACAGCCACGGGGACCCTGTGCTGCTTACAACATATTCGCTAAGCTCAACCTTGGAATGTGCGGCAAAGACTCTGACACTTACTGAGCATGCCCAGACAGGCAGTGTTTGGGAGTAACAGGTGAGTTGGTTCAGAGTTGATCAAAAAAGTCAGTTGCTGACTTCTAATTCCTTTTTTTGGAACAGAAGGTACAGAGAAACTAAATACATCACGCGCTGGATGTATTTAAATGAATACAAATGCAAACAGCTGTGAGCATCGTACTGTGTGGTTAAGCACAACGCTTGAATTCATGCAACATGATTGGCTGGCAAAGTGGTTGGCTCTTCTGCCAAGCCTGAAAGAAACTGAATCAGGTTGAGCAACTTTGTCAGCCCGGTGAGGATCTTGGCGCCATTTATTTAGTATTTTAAATTCTGTGAACGAAGTTTAGTTGCATTAATCGTGACGCAGAACTGTTTAAGTTGCATTGGATACAGCTGTACAAACTATACACACGGGTGATTGGCATCTTTCTGCTGAGTGATTTGATGCAAGTGACTTGATTATTACAGTGACACCCAATGTGATCAATGCACTAATTTACTTAAAACACAAGTAGGGACAACTTAACTGCATGCTCTGCCAACCGAGAGGATCCAAACAAGCTAGATCACTTTCAGTGCAGCAGAAAATCGTTCAAGTTTGTATTTTTCATTTTTTCAAAAAAAATCTCATCTCAAGTGAGGCACGCTGAATGTAAGATAGCATACACGTGCAGTCATACCACAGAAACTGGTGCCCGTGTTCCTCCTGCCAATCAGAGCTCGACTTTGCAGCCAATGTGCAAATTAGCTATTGGAAGAAGGCGGGTCATTTATATCACGGTGCTTCCAAAACGTAAATCTCAAAATAGTCCTGGAAAGCCAAGTGTTGCAACACACACACACACACACACACACACACACACACACACACACACACACACACACACACACACACACACACAAATGTATTACACTGTTGTTTGCACATCCTCCAGGATGTCTCATCTCTGTCTTAATAACAATGACACATGAGTCACACCTTTGCAAGAAAGAAACTAATATGAAGAGGAGTCCTCCACCCTAATTAAACAATCCTTTGACTGTGAAATGAAATGCTAAAAGTGCCAACAGTGCTGTATCCTCCAGAACACCATAAAGCTCAAACAAAAGCTATGAAAAGGATCTCAGTGAAGGCAGCAACTGTATTGTAATGTCTTAGTGGTGAAATTTCTCATTTAACAATGAGTTTCAGTTCAACTTATTCATTAATTCATTCTAAATAGTGACATATGAGTTACAGTGTTTGGAAACTTGAGGCTAACTACAAATATTTCACAAATGAATTGGGGCAGCAGCACGTTGGTATAGGTTAGCTTTAGTTAGCTAGTCTTCCCTGTAGCTGCGTTTCCTCAGAGTACTCGAAATTCTTCTGACATGCATGTTGAGGCGTAGGACATCCAATTATTCTAAACTGGCAGTAGTTGTGTTTTTCTGTCTTTTGTGGCTTTGTGTTAGCCCTTAAGTTGTACACACACGTTGTACCTATCCATTTCCTTAAGGCACAAAGTAATTGGAATGGGACTTTGGGGGTTGACCTTGTACTTAAGCATGATTTGGCAATATTCTATAAAAAGCATAATGTAGAAATTTGATAATGTGCTAAAAAATGGTATGGCAATACTATGTGATACTCTGCACTTCAACCATCAAAAATAGCCTAGAAAACAAACCAGAAAGCTACTTTTCTCTCAAACATAGAATTGTTTCTCTTGTGTTTCTAATGTTGTCTACTATTTGAGCGTTTCAGATGCTCATCTTGACTGTAAATGATGCACAGAGTGTAGATCTGATCCAATGGCAACAACATTTACAAAACAAATACACCCCATTCCTTCAGCATTTCATGTGCACAGATCGACCTGCTCACTCAGATGGCATGTAAAAGCTTCACACTGTGACACACACCCTCATCGGAACTTCCAACAAAGGTACAGAGGAAGAGAGGTTTGCCAAGGTGGAGAGAGAGAGAAACACTGCTCATGCTCAGAAGATGTACATATGATCCGAATCGCATTAACTTCACACAGCCTCTGGCTTTCTAGTCGTTTCTGTCGCTTCCGATTTATGTGCTGCTTTGTGTTTGCATTGTTACCATTGTTACTGTCTCTGACGCAATCCTGCAGCACAGCGTGCCACTTCTTCTGCTCCTTCTCGGTCATCACACAGAAGTAGTGGTGGCGGGCGTATGGGTGCCACAGGATGAGGGGGAACCCGGTTGCACACTTGATGAATGGGTTACTGCCCACTTTGGCCTTGACACCTGCAATGGACCAGACGATGAATTGAGATTTCAAAAGCACTTTAGGAGGGGGAAATAATGATGTTTAATATTACTATAACAGTCCGACAAACTGTGGAGGGGGAAAAAGATACTAATGACATAAGCATTTATTTTTTTAGACATGTGACGCTAATCGTGTGATAACTTTCCACCATTATAGATGTACGGACAATCATGGTCACATTATAGGGTTAAACGAATAAGGTCCCAGTCACACAGACTTATAGTCGAGTCAATGACTCCTGGGAAACCCCAGTTGCTAGGCAAAAATGTGTATTCCCCAACAAGTTAGAAATATCTCTTTGCACTTGCTCTGGCTGCTAGCAGATTGCTGCAGTTGGCTAGTTTGCATTGAATACGATGACTCACCTACAAATGCTCACCAGCAACTCTGGGCGGTAGTGAAACTGTGAATGGAGCAATGCAAACTAGAAATAACATTTTGAAACATGTTGGCTGCAAGGCTGAGACACACTTTTGAAGGTGAACTTTTGCACTTACTACCATGTGGTCTTACTACCACTTGGCTAGTTAGCATGTATTTGTGGACAAATCTGCATCTTCAATAAAAACTATGGGCTCTTGTGGCAATCTGCTACAAGAAGCCATGGTTTTATTATGTCCAATGTGGTGGACAACTCTTAAACAATGTGGGCATAGCACCACAAAAACCCAAAGAGAGAGTCATTTTGAGCCCTTTGCATCTTAAAACGGGCTTAGTCATTTCAGAATTTGATGACTAACAACTGTATATTGTGTGTTATTTTCTAACCTGGCAGACTTTTATTAATCAGCTCCATGTACTCCTCCATTGACGTCAGGGCCTTGTACCCGGCGCAGTTGATGGTTAATTTTGGGTGCAGTCCCCGTTCGTGTGCCTGTTGGTGGTGAAATGGTTTTAATGCAGGTGACCAAATTGTCTAACCGGACATAAGTCTAGTGCAGTAAGTAGCTTTACTCACAGCTTTGCTCTCATAGAGGTTTATGGTGTAGTCCTTGGGCACAAAGACAAAACGGTTCCTCCATTTCCGATTCTCCTCCAGGTACTGAAACAGACTCCCTGAGAAGATGGTGCAACCTGCCAGAGGGTCCTGAAAAATGCAAACGCACACACAAAAGATTGCATGCGTTACTGTACCTTAGGATACAAACTATAACAGGTGTGTATACTGTGCATTATTGAGACAACTGGGTGGTGTTACAATCTCCCATAACTAATCAACTTGACGCTTAACAGGTTTTTCCAAACGTGACAGGGTGGAGTTTTCATTTTGTTTTTCTTTTGTTTTTTTACTGAAACATGTTTACAAAAGGATATACACCACCCACTTTGTTTTCCTGTCTTGGATTAAACAATAATTGCTCAGATAGGAAGAAAAAAACAAAGGCTTACTGCTTCCGAGCGACTGAAACAGTAGGCCCAAAACATAATGATAATTATAAAATGGCTTGGCTTCTGTTTGCTAACAGCTGCAGACTTTTATGTGGATTTTGTGGCAGGGTCACTGGTGGTGGGGGTGGGAGGGTAAAAGTCCCCGATCAGCTCAGAAACCAATCAAGTATTTATCTATAAGTTAAAAAATGGGAAGGGGATTCAAATAGATTCCACTGCAGTTAAATATTAAAGGGTTTTTTTACACATTTAGTCCAACATTTTAATAACTCAAAGTCTTTTCAAACAGGATAGTTTCTTGCTGTGTGCTGGATCACACGAGCAGCTGACTCCCACACAGTGACCAGAAAAGATGAACCTGCATAAGAGAAACAGCACCTCTGCTCGTGTGTAAAATGTGCTCCACTTTCCCTCCAGAGTTAGAAAACATGGATTTAAAAATATATATATATATCCAGCCTTCAACAAGTGACCACAAAGATAAAAGGGAACACAAAGACCGCTGAGAAATAAAGCAGGGGGCTTGCTCATTAGGTAATGTCCTTGTACATTCCCAAAGATGACCTCATTCATGCACTGTGTGCATCATCAAAGTCTGTTGGCTGTCCCGCCTGTGTACATGTTTAAACAATGCCAAAACTCTGATGTACTCATTTCTTACTTTGTCCATCCTGCTCACTCCCAATAAAACCTTTAACTCCTGTCTTTTTGTCAGTGCCACCATCTCCAAACCACACGTCATGGCCGGTCTCACTAACATCTTGTAAACCTCTCTTTCACTTTTGCTGATATCCTTCCTGACACTCGTTTCCACCTGCTCCACCCTGCCTGTGCTCTCCTCTCTTCTTCATCTCTTTAGCACTGTCTGTTGCTTCGGATGGTTGACCGCAGGGCTCACTGTTTCACGCGTCTCCATCACATTCACACACATGCATTCTGTCTTGCTTCTACTGACTTCTATTCCTCTCCTATCCAGAGCATACCTCCACCGCTCCACGCTCTATTCCACCTGGCTGTCTCTTGTGCTTTGCATGGCTTTATTAAATGTTCAGAAATATAAACAGATTCTGAGGGGGTCCAGTGGAGGCCACTATTTTATTTGTTTTTTTTTTCCCCATTGAATGACCAAGTGTCATACCTTTCTGTGAAGCAGCTGAGACTGCGTCCCTCCTCCTCCTTCTATCTCAAAGCGGACGCTGTTGAAGAGGGCGACTGCATACTGCTGCTCGTACACTTGGCTGAACTCTTTCATCCATTCTCTGGTCCGAACTGCAGGGGGAGAGACACACACACACAAAATCAGGGAATGTGTCGTCTTCTGCACCAGTGCATGATTAACACAATCTATCTTATGTCTTACAGTAGAAGGACAAATGATAAGTTCTGCAGTTTTCTTTCACAAGGTAACTTTAGACATTTATAAAGTCAGAAATTGACCTAATTATACTACTTAAATGCTTAATACTTTATTTTGAATTTGGCAACCCAAGTCAGAGAGAAAAGAAATTAAATTCCTGAAAGGACAGACTGGTTCAGTCTATTCCAAGCATGTTTTTCAAAAGTCACCAGTACTGTAGTTTAAATTTCATTGTCAAAAATTAACTGAGTTAGATAAAGAGCTGCTGTTCTCGTGTGAAGGCACGCTGTCTCTTTCACTTGCTTATTTAAAGGCCTCAACCTTTACTCCTGCTATCGGTTCTTTATGAAAACTCCCATATAATAAAATGTAAAGTGGACATTTGAGATAGCGATTCTCAGGCAAAGCTCAACAAAGAGGTACCTCTCATGTATGATCGGCACAAACCGTTGTATAAAGTGAAGCTCTAACAGGCTCACAGCTGAAGTATTACTTCAGTCATTACATAAATTTTAAAGCAACACTTTGTTTTGTTCAATTTCATTTTAATCGTACTAAATTTAAACTATGTTACATTTAAATCAAAAGACAAAAGAAAAGTCAAATCAATCAAAAGAAAAGTTTATGGAACGACTGCATCGCTGGAAATATTGGTTTTACACAAACAAACCTTTAAAAGGAGGAACACGAACAAAGAGCTATGATTACAGTTAAATTGTATGATGAATAAATGAAAGTATTTTTAGTTTACGCTATGTAGTTTTCATAATATTTGGTTCGACCACCTTTATTCTTGAACAAAGCCTGAACGGTCTGAGGCAAGCTGCCTTTGAAATGCTTTAAGTAGTCTTCAGGAATAATTCTCCGGGCTTCTTGAAGGTCATTTAAAGCTCTCCTTTGGATGTTGGCTGCCTTTTGCTCCATCCTCTGTCGAGATGTTCCCACATTGCTTTAATTGCAAGGATTTAATTATGGGCTTTAATTATGGGCTCTTGGGAGGTCAGTGCATGACCGATAATGTTCCATTGCACTTTTTCTATCCAGATATGCTTTTAGTGCATTGACACTGTGTGTCATTGTCATGCTGAAAAACAAAGCTGCTGTTGATTAGATGATTTCCAGGTGGCGTTGAATAGTGGATCTAAACCTGATGGTACTCTTCTGTGTTCATAATTCCACACATTTTTTTTTTTGTAAGGTTCCCAACAACACTGTCTAAAGTACAGAGCCTCCACCGTGTTTTACAGATGGCTGTAGAAACTCACTGTTGCACCTCTCTTTTGACCTCCTCTGCACATACTGATGACAAATTTGAATTCATAACTTGGTTTCTCAGCCTTTTCTCCCACTTTCCCTTCCTTATGAATTTTGGCTAACAGTTCTTAGGGAACCACCTTCTTGGTGGAAAAATACTATTTCTTTTGCTCTGTCATCTTCGGCATCTTTCATAGATTCAACAAGAGAAATAGGAATAAATTATTTTGATTGTTTTCTTTTTACGACAGGCTACTAGTAATAAAATACCTAAAGATACAATTTAAAACTCGTTGTCTGTTACATATAGACACAACACTGTTAGCTGCTTTTGTGCTTGAACAATCAGTGTTATCAACAACAATAAAGGAAAGAAATTCCTCTGACAATGATAAGGTACAAGGACTGGGCTGAAAATGAGTGAAAAAACAAAGAAAAACTTTGAAAGACCTTCAGAGAACCTGGGGAGCTATTGCTCAAGATCACATTCATTTACAAGAAAGTCTGCCTCACTGGAAACAAATTATGAAGAAATGATTGGTGAATCAAAACTTTCGCAAAATGTAAATATGACTCAACCTGAGTAACTTGAGAGCAAAATGTAGCAACAACACTGTATATTAGAGCATGCATTATATTTTAACTAACATCCATAATTTATTATGCAAATAACTTGAAATAATGCCAAAAAATACTATTAGGTAAGTGCACAATACAGTAGAAAAAATACTCTGAAATGATCCTTTAACTTGTTTTAAGTCATCTCAAAATCTGATATTTAAACTCAAACTTGAATTTCTAAAAGGAATATTTAAGTTTACACAAACGAACCATTTGTAACTTCTTTGAGCATTTCAGACTACAGTGCACATTTGTTAATGCGGTTTGGAGGTTCTGGACAAACCAAAACCTGACAACATTAGCTCAGGCTCCAGTAAATGGCAGCTGCTTTCTCTTCATCGTTTGTATATATCAAATTATTATTAAGTCCTGAATATATCTGTTAGCGTAAGTCCTTGTTTGTATAAAAGCAAAGCCTCCTGGTATTGCTGAAAGACTTTTCTGTGTTCCACATATCCTCGATTTGTTATCTGTCGTCATTCAGCTTCCTAATAAATAGACTGAGAACCTGCTGGAGGGGACAAAGGCTTTTCCCACGTTCTAATGCTGGAAAAGGGTTGGTGTTCGAGCTGATCAGTGTCTTTGGCTCATTCAGCAGCATATAGTGTTGACTATGATCTGTTTATGGAAGGAACAACGCAGGAAGGAGGGAGCCAGCTTGCAGTGGGAGAGCAGGAAGGAAAGAGCTGACAGGACAGGATAGATGGAGGGAATGCGGAGGAGACTGGGGAGAGGGACACGCATTTAAAAACACCATGACATACCAGGATGAGAGGGGAGGGCAGGTTAAGGGGCTGCAAGATAGCGAGGCACCTGGAAAAACTAAACATCAGCAAGTACTTTAAATTGTTCCAGACGATGGCTTTGAATCTCTCGTCAGGTTTGTCATTCCATTCCTTTTATTGAAGGATTTTTTTTCTTCATCCTCGGTGGGTTTATCAGACAGGGTCTGCCTTCAGAACAGTTAGTCTCAGAAAAAATGCAGAGGATATCTGATTTTGGATGGAAACTCTCTTTATCCTGGCTAAATTTCCTCTAGATTACGCTCCGGTTACTGTGGCCTCCACTGCAAACTTGCAGAGAGTTGGTACTTTCCACAGTTCGCCTTGCTGAGCCAAAATCAGCAGACTAGGAAGCTGTAAATGAGCACTTAGAAATTAAAACAAAGCCCACATCATAAAATACATACTCGGTTCTGTCATTCAAACTGTATAGCCATGTGCTATAGTTGTTACAACCCTCCTCCATCTCTTGTTTGCTATTTACTTTACATGTGACATCATGGAATAGAGTAAAAATTGAACTTTTGGTATTTTTTATACGCCATACTTAAGTATTTTCCAGTGTTTGCATGTCCTTTTAGAGGATTAAATGAAACAGGAAATGGTTAGGGTTAGCTTCAGACTCTGAGCTGGAAAGTAATTTATCACAAATACCTCCAACAAAAAAAGAACATACTTTAGCTTTCGTTTTTTTTCTTGTATAAGAATTACAGACTCTCTATCAGTGCTTCCTATGCTTACTTAAAATCTTAAGCCCATAACCCAGATTCATGACCTTGATGTAAACCTTTGTTTCATTCCTTCAATTCTTTAAGTGCATTTGTAATGAATAACAAATAACAGTAGGCAAGAGCATGGAGGAACTGATGGCAAAAGGACACTGCAGACAAAAAGGCATTGTTCAGTAGATGTACACTGAAGTGGGCTTAAGATTAGCAAAGGACAGCAGGGCCCACAATCTTTCCAAGTAGGAAAACCGAAGAACAGCAAAGGAAAAGCAGTTTGCAGTGACAAATTCTTTCAGGCAATAAGTAATGAAACTGCAGCCAACTTGAAATGCATTCATGCACTTCTTTGCAGCTATTTTGGAGCATTATCTAAATTGACTTAAATTTTCAGGCTCACTGGGGCATAACAACTGTGTGTATACAACGACCCTTAAAACATGATTTAAGAAGGCTTAAAAGGTTTGCTGACTTTGTTCCAAAATAAGATTTATGAAGTTTTTTTCCCAACTGGAAGTTCTCCTCTGCTATTATCCACAAGGTTTGAGCTCAGGATTCTTTGAATACCATGGCTCTCTTAGAATAATTACAATTTCCTAAGCCAAATATAATATTTGTGGAATAAATGTATGATTAATAAAGATGAGTTGGATATGAATTCTGTCGGTGCTTAAAAACCAAATTATGCATTTTTTACAGGAGTAGATTTACAGTTTTGTTGTGAAGGGAGAGAAAGAAAACAATCATCATCAGTCACTAACAATCATCACCACTTATCATTAATCAGTCGTCATTGTCAATCAGTGTCGTCATCAATTACCAACCCTCATTATCATCAATCATTGCCAGCAGCTGATGATGATTGATAACAATCAGTTGTCATCAAGCACCAATCCTTATCATTATCAATCATCATCCACTATCCACTGTTTAACATCAAAAGGCTTAGCCAGATAGGTGAGTAGATGAATAAAAATGGTAAAATACTAATAAAACTACAAAGGCAGACATACAAAGGCAGACATGTGCGCAAACATTATTTTCAACAGATTTATAAAACCGTGTGCACAAATGGTCTGAGGTGTGCCTGAGTTAGGCATGTTGTCCCTTTTTATAATTACCTGTTTTGCGTCATGTTGGCAAAAGTCATTTATGCATACACAAGTTGTTTCTATATCTATCTGAGGGCGGTGTCACTCACATGGCATAGTTCATGTTTTGTTGCTGAATTTAACTATTAGCTTATCTTTTTTACTGCAGTGTTAGTTCATTTTCTACTGATCTCTAATATAAATACATTTTTTTAACTTTATTTTAAACTGATTTTTGAACAGTTTTTTTGTTCCCAGTAACAAAGCTATCATGCTAATGTTTAGCATCAAAGCTACCATCTTCATTTCATTTGTACCAAATTTCAGAGCAACACGTGCAGCTCCTCAAAGGTGAACGCTGTGACGCGATCCAGAAAAGTCAGCTGATCACCAGAAACAGCTGACTGGATTTGACTCAAATTCTTTGGCTGTTTTTATCTAAAACCTGCTGTGAAACGATTAATCTACTAACTTATTCTTTGAGGATGATCGCTTATATTTCAAGGGTTTGATAGTAGGCAGCACATATCTAGGCCAAGGTTTGAGTCTGTTGGTTATTTCTGCCTTCAGCAGACCATAGATGGATGAACATGTGGGTCAGCAGGCAGTTATGATTTGCATGTGTGTCACATACATGGGGTTGCTGTGTGGGTCCTATAGGGGAGGAGATCATTTTATAAGGGTTTGCGTTAGCAGCGAGTGTTGAGTAGTTGCCTTTGTGGGAGTTAGACACAACAAGATTCCTGACTCAAAAACGCTGACTGGTCTTTACCCTGTCTCACACACAAACTTAAAAGGTGAAACACATCGACAAGTGAGACCTGGATAAAAAGGAGTTTTCTTTTTTCTTTAAAGACATGCACAGGTGTTCACTTGTCTTCTGTTGACGTGGGTGTTTTCACTGTGTTGATTTGTAGAAGATACTGGCAGGAACAACGCAGAGAGGGGTGTGTGTGTGATTCAGACAGCCTGTGACATGTTTCTACCTGCTTCACTTGTTATCTTCCCCTCTCCCTCTGACTAGTCTCTTTATATGGATCTTTTTCTGAGTGGACTCATAAGCAGGAAATACTGCACTCGCGTACTTTAACGATGAAGGTCTGCATGTAGCTAAATGTCATATTTTCTACCCTCGCAGCTTTCCACAGTCATGTGAACCCTACATTTTATAGTTTTAACATATATTTTATCATTAACAAGCCTTACATTATGACACATGATGATACCTGACTGAGCGCCTTGAGCGAATGAAGACCAGCACATGTGGCTAAGGGCTCCAAAAAGCCAGTAAGACCAGATTGCTTTGTTCCTAAGGTCAAGAACTTTCACATTGAACACCTTGCTTGTACTTTCTAAAGCCCATTTTCTGCTCATTCTGAATGTCACACATCTTTAGATCAACTTTGGATCAGTATAAGACAGCAGAAAACATGTATTTCTCTGGCCAGCAGCCCCAGTCACACAAAAGGCAAAAAAAAAAACCCTCATATTTGAGAAGTTACATTTGATATTTATCCTTTTATATGTGAACTACCCATTTTTTTATTTTATTTTTTTTACAACAGCCAGATTCTAACAGGGTGATTCTTCCCACTTTTTTTCTATTTCTGCTCACAAAAGGAAAATCCAACAAACACAGTCGGTGCCTGAGCCTCTAGAGAATAATTCTGGGTTTCCTCATAGGAGTACTTCTGCCAGCGTGTGCACACAAACAGGATTACAACCCTGAACTAAAGGGGCATCCCAGCTGAGGCTGAAATGACCCTGACACAAAAGTTTTACGAAATGACAAGTCTGGAAGATTGAACTAAATGCATTAAAACAAAAACAAAAAACACTAGTTTTTCCCTGAAGTGGTTTTGATCCTCGAACGCATCACCAAGCTACTTCTAGGACAGGGATCACGTTATATCCATTGAAGTATCTCAGTCTTTGTATTGTTCCTCTACTGGCATGACTTTAATAGACGCCCAGACCTGCTGCCCAGCTCACTCTGTGGAGCAATCTGAGACTTAAATAGCAGTCAGTCCATAACTTATACAAACATGCTGCAACATCGGAAACCTACTTATTATCTCTAAGAAACAGGGCTGCAGTGGAGTTGAGATTCATGGGAAGCCTTCAAGTAAAGCACACCTACAAGGCGGTGGCACAAAAGTAACCGTCTATACTTGATTTCTGCAGTTTAGATGATAAAAAATAATATAAATCATTTTCTTAAAGGCAACAACATGGTCAAAACTCTGTAATAAGGTTGTTATAACGCGCAACGGTACTCATCTTACCTGTAATCATCTCCCGCCTATCCTCATCCAGGTGAGAGGAAACCACGTCCCCCATGGTTACAGGAGAGCCTCTGATATCCTCTAAGTATCCTAACTCGGCAGGTTTTACTCCAGGTGAAAATTTCCAGCAGTCTCCGGGCAAACCCTCTGGGAATTTCTCTCACTTTCCCCCCCTTAGAGAGGAGCACTGTTCTGGCGTTGCTGCGTTGAGTGTGGGCGCCTTCAGCTTTTTCTAAAAAACAGGAGGAGGCGGTGGAGGAAGAGGAGGAGGAGGACGTGCTGGTGAACAGTGCTGCGTTTCACAGCAGCGGGACACACCCTCTGGGAGTCATCACTGGTCCAACGTGTTCAGTCGGCTGTGCTAAGGGTGTGGCCAGAACCAGGAGCTTAAGAGTATCACAGTGCGTACTGTACGCGAGAGTGTCTGTTTGTAGCAGCAAACTTAATAATGTTAAACTTGACAGATGTTAAAAACACAACCTTAGTGCGTTTATTAGTAAGTTTCTTTAAAATGTTTCTTTTAATGATTTCATGATATTTATATTGTGATTAAAAATCAGGAGAAATTAACTAAAGGCGTTTTGAAGTGCGCGCTTTGGGCTCAGCGTTGAAAGCGACAGTCTATGGTTGGACCCAGTAGTATTTTGCCACACACAGATAAATGCTGCCCCCTTGTGGAAAACATATTTCTTTACTATAATTTTGAAGCAGGCCAGTATCCAAACCAGCTCTTCCAAACATGTTGAATATTTCAGTGAGCGAGTTGATCCTTTAAAAAAAACATCTAAAATGCTGGATGTTAAATTGTTCACATTTATGCAATGATCTCTAATGCTGCTGAAACAGTCTATGAATTTATGGTTTCATCAGCAATGAAGGCTGAAAATTAAGCTCTGCAACTTCCATAGCTGAAAATAAAGTGAAGTAAAAGTGTCATAAAAGGAGACTGCAATGCATCACATCTGCTTACTAGAGTCAGTAAACTGGACCATTTGATCATACAGTTCCCATCAAAAGTTTAAGACCACTTAACAAATGGCAAAAACTAATATTTTGCATGGTTGGATCTTCCAAATAGAGCTTTAAATGCAACGATAAGAAATGGGAGTGAGACACAACATTTTGTGAGCATGCATTTTACTGAAAACAATGCTTAAACTGAATGAACTATTTGTGTTGATTGTGTCTTTTTGTAGGTTTTAATTGAATTATTAAGAACTTACTGGATGTGCTGAGTGTTCCAGTACTTTTGATAAATTTATGGTCCAGTTTTTCTTCGACTATTATGTTTATTAGTTCTAATAAAAAAACCTGTCTGGTCTTCTTTGCATCTCACCTGTACAGTTTATGAATGCAGTTTGCCAAACAGCTGAGAACTTATGTCTGCTGTGGTCCCCATTGATTTTTACAACTTTTATAGGCTACTCTGAGGGGAAAAGGAACAAAGAAACAAAAATACCTCATTTCTGAAACGTTAATTTTAACTTGATGAATCAACATGAATGATTTAAGTGTAAAAAAGTCCTGCAACTCAAGGGGATGAACCAGTGTCTCCACATAACAGACAGCTTGGCAAAGAACCAATTTTAAACTGTATCTTTAGACACTTTGGTACTAGCGACCTGTTTTTGCTCTCAGGTTCTGACACAGGCGATAAGAGATACTTCTTGTCCTTCAGTTCATCCATTTACTGTTCACTGAAAGCTCATTAGACATGGTCAGAGTTGAAGGGTGGCTATCAAGAAGCCATTCCTAAAGAAGGGAAAACGCTGAGTTGTGCATGAACTGCAAAGGAACTAGACTGAAAATTATGGAGTGATGAATCCAAATTTCAAACTGTTGGTTCAAATCATCGTTAGTATGTACGAGGCAGTCAACAAAGGTAAACAGTGAGTATCTACAGACATTGATTCAGTCATGGATGAGTCATGGATTGGCTTGGTACCTGTACCCCAATATTACTAAAGCAGTGTGGGATGATCTTGACAGAGAACGGGTCAAAAGGCAGCCAACATCCAAAGAAGACCTTTGAATGCCCTTCAAGAAGCCTGGAGAACTATTATTGAAGACTACTTAAGCAAGCTTTCTTTGAATATCTTTAAGAGTCTATGAAGAACAAAGTTGCAAGGTCATAGCAAATATTGACTTTCAAGCTTGTTAGAATTGTGTATACTGTGTTTTTGTCATTTATGTTTGCACATTTCACTAAATCAATGACACAAGACTTTTGCACATCACTGTCTTCCTGTATAAATGTAATGCTTCACTATATTACTATATATATAAAACTATGAATCTACTATTGTGCCATCTGCTTAAGGTTATATGCATTAAAACTTGTTTAACAATGAAGGGTTACTTTATTTTCTTATCATGTATTTATTTCAGGTTCTGTGAAAAACAAGCGTATTTTGCAGGAATCTTTAAATTCTATTTGGACAAATGAGCGGGTAAGGCTTAACAAATAAATGTCTTTAGTAGGAATTAGTTTGAGCTAATACACACACAGCTGTAGCCAAACGTCCGCACATCACCAGTGTGGATGATGCGGAAGGATACGCAGTGACGTTTCCAAGTGGAGGCTCTTCCGCAGCGGTGTGACACGATCAGAGAGGAGGAGGAGGAGGAGAGAGAGAGTAAGCAGAGGGTAATCAGTCGGTCCAGCACTCAGAGGCAGCATCATGGCACCTATCGGATTAAAGGCGGTGGTCGGCGAAAGTAAGACTTTTTTTTCTCCTAATTTATGGTGCTCAGAATTTGTGCGGGATATGGTCTTGCTGCACCCGATTCAGCTGTGTATATGCCAGAGAGCGAGTATATATTTAAAAAGAAAAGGGCCGGGGAGCGGGGGGACAGGATGCGGGTGGCTGCTAGTGCATCTGAGTGGTGACGATGATAACGGTGAAGGTGATGTTCCATTGTATCCCGATGTAAACCGCAGAGGTGTAGTGAGGAAGCACTGGATGCCCTGCGGAGGCTGCTCCGTCTCGTTGGTCTCCTGCGGTGCGGATGCGCAATTGCATTTCAAGCGACAGAGCGTAAAAAACGCTGTTGACAAGCGATGATTAGCCCACTAATAGAAGATGTTGGCATCCTCCTCCGGTGGGATGAGAAGCCACAGAGTAATTAAGCCCGTGTGCGCCCCTTTTAGCCACAATCTGCGTTTATTTAAGGACTAATCTGCCTCTGCCTGTGAGCTGCATCCCGATCTGCTTCTGCCTGAATATTGTGCCACAACATGCAGGATGCACGTACTGTTCACACGCTGGCGAGCTAATAATAGCCAACACAATGTAATGCGATGCTTTTTATTGCAAAATGAATGAAGATCAGCGGTCTCCATCCGTGGGATTCCCCGACTGCAGCAGTGCCTCACCCCATCCGATGGAGCATAATTCAGCTGCGTAAAACACCCTTTCTCAGCCGGAGAGCACCACCTATGCTCCGTTTCACGTTAATGGCGGAGTGCACCAGAGTCGAGAAAGTTGCCTTAAAACAGGCGCTGCGCAAGAAATTCCGCATTTTTTGTATATTTTCCGCGGACGGCTTTTAGTCATCGTGCCCTTTGAGTAGAGTCGGTGCGGCACCGGCAGTCTGTGTAACCCTGCATCATTAGGACACTGTTAACTCAAGGTTCAGTATCCGATTGTGTCATTTCGGCTCATTACATTTGGGCTGGTGCTCTAGCGGTAGGTGTGCGGTGATGAAACAGGCCTGACTATGGTGGAGGCGCAGGAGGTTCAACTGGGTGCAAGTGTTAGTGGTCGTCGAAAGGCTCAGGAACGAGCCTATAAAACCTGATAGAGATGGCTTAATGTGAAGCCATGTATCCAGTTCGTCCCTAAATTCTTACACCAAGCTGCTCATTCTCTCTCTCTCCTCTTTTTTTTGTTACCGTGCCCTACCCCTGCTGCAGGATTTGCTTCATTTGGCGTCTGTTGTTCACAGTATTGATTCGGTGTCACATTTCACTAATACAAATCCACACAGATGCTCTGTACCAGGAGCTAATGTGTCACTTTCTGGTCATGACATTGCTGGAATCTGAAAATTCTTAAGCTACACCCAGTTGTGCTCTAAGGTATATTTGCCTCACTGGTGCTGCTGCAGAATTCTGGCTCCCACCCACCCCATCCCATTAAACACACACATAGATGCACATGCGTCCATTCTTGGTCATATATGCTCTCTCTCTCTCTCTCTCTCTCTCTCTCTCTCATATATATATATATAGTATATTTTTCTGTTCTTTGACATGAAGTGATTTGTGGATTTGTGCATTGTCACAAAGAGGAGCCTCGATCATCAGTAATTTCACATCTACTTTGAATCCAAGAGTACAGTATTAAATGATAAAAAGTATTCTGAGCCTGATGCTGAATGTTTGCACTGTGGCTGAGGTCAGCCCACACCTGCATTTTTGTAAGTTAGTCTACATTTTTTTTAATACAAGGCCAGAAGACTGAGTTTTGATAGAAATGATATCATCTGCACGTCCTACTACATTACACAATGCAGCTTCATATGCCAATTATCTGCGCGTGTTTTACATTCTTTAATTATTTAAACACTGTAACTGGCTATTGCATAACCCAGTTTGTGAAAAGCTGAAGGCAGGCCGAGTGAATCATCTTTTTCCTGAGCAATGTAAACACTGCGTGCATATTTCCCAGTAAAGACAAGGACGCAGCGAGGCAACACCTGCTCTACGTTTGGCTAAGGTGAAGCGAGGGCTGTGATTGGTGGAGGTGACGGTGTTGGGGGCAGAGAGTGAAAGAGGGAGGGTGACTCCATCGCGGGCTCTCTGTCGTTCTCTCTCTCTCTGCAGCAGTGGATGTAGCAGCCAGAATGAAAGGGGGGAGGGGGGGGATGGGCAGCAAGCTGAGCTTCACCCTTCCCGTTTCATGGCTGTATATGAGCATCAGTGCCAGAGAGCAGCAGAAGGAGAATAAGGCTGAGTGACGAGGACCTCATCAGTCAGCAGTGACCTGAGTCATTTTAGAAAAAGATGAGCTGCTCAAACTGAAGGAACGCAGTGTTTAGAGCGAGGCGGTGTTCTGTATTTGAGCTATATACTTTATGGTGATGTCTATGGGGTCAGATGCAGTGGGTTTTATTATGTTTTGAAGGTTTTCAAGGAAAACCTGCTGACCCAGACAAATAATGTTCCGCCTTTCATTCAGTCATTCAAGCAGATGCTAAAATGCTTCATAGCTGTACTTTATATGTTATTGTGTAACATGATAAATACCATAATATACTGAGAAACCGACCTCGGAATCAATTTACATCACCAGACAACTGTTTAAATCCTTTAAATCCAGTTAATTTTGAAATATTTCTGTAACCAAAACAGCTTTACAATTATTTATTCACCTCTCATTACCTGCGCATTTGTGCTCAAAGTTGGCTTGTAAAGCATGTGGAGTGTTATTAAATCAGTGGTTTTCAAACTGCGGGGCTGGCCCCAGAGGTGGAGCACAGACAACCAGGTGAAAAATGAAAAGTGAAGTTGAATAATTTAGTTTGTTAGGGAAAGTGATCAAAAGTTTTAGCAGCTAATACGTTAAACTTTACCTATACAGTGCCTTTTCTAGTATATGTCCCATTCACCCAGTTGCACACACAAATTCATACAGGTCTTTTTCTAACATTGTCAGGCACGCACACACACTCTGATGGATGGGAGCGATTTGGGGTCAGTATCTTGACTAGGAGTATATTGACATGTGAACCGGAAAAGCCTTTCAAATGGAAAATTAGACATTTTTTATTGTTTGTAATGGATAAAATCTCCGGGATGTGTGATGTAAACTTCTTTTTCCTTCTGAAGTACCATGCACCAGAAAACGTTTGTGAACCACTTTGTTTGACTGGCACCAGCATACATACTCGTCATCGCCATGCAGCCATTTCAGGTTTAATTAATGCGACGGCCTCCTTAAAAGAGAAAGTGGCACACTGAGGTAGCATAAGACCTCAGCTCTTCTGGAACTCTGTCTGGAAGCTAGACTCACTTTGAAAAATCATGTGGAACACCTTTCAAGAAAACTGATGCCAAAGATTGGATATTTTTATAGAAACAAATACAAATAGATTGGTGTATAATCCACAATTCAGTCTGTGCTTGACTGTGGTGACATTGGTCATATGCATGCTTCTGTATCTGCTCACTATTGCATCTAATATGAAAAAGTGGGGTGGTACTCCTCAGCAAACTCAAGAGAGCTGCATTTTATGATGTTTATTTACAAGCCTCTGCTGCAAAGATTGCCTGCCTACATCTGAGCCTTTGATTTAAACACAGGACTTACAATGTCAGGACGCTTCAGCATTAACTGTACGTCTTGTTCAGACTGATTTTTGAAAAACTGTATTCAAATACTTAACTGGATATGAATAGAACAAACTGCAAAAAGATTACAAAGTTACAATTTTGGATTTAACTGGAATATTTTAACAGGTTCTTTGTCTGCAACTAGTTTTGCACACATTTTCTTAATTTGTGATTATGTGATATATATTTTTTTTAAAAAGGATTTAATAATAATAATTTGATAATTAATGAAACTTGCTACTTCAGTATCTTTCTATTATGTCTGTGGTAACCACACAGTACACAGCTGTGGGTTTGTCCAAATGCATGGACATTTCCCCCTTTATTTAATAGTGTGTCTTACAGAATTCACATTAAATAAAAAGTAAAAACCGTACGTGACTTAATTTTGACCACACTCCCTTTTAAAGTAGTCTTCTTGTCTGCCTTCAGACTGTTTTCAGGGCTGCTGCTGCTCATATTAGATCATTTGAAGGATCTCCTCCAGTGTGTCACAATGGTGACCCTGCAGGGGTTTTTTTTTTAGCTATCAGGTTGTTTATTGTCAGAAGATATAAAATTGTGCTGCTTAGTGGTGTGACAACTCAAAATGGTTTTTGGTTTTTGATCAAAAAATGTAGTTTTTGGTGAGATTTTATCAAGTAATTAGCAAGCCAGGCAATCATTTTTGATATACGTTTCGCCAGTTTGCTTGCTTTTACCACTCAAAACATTCACTTGTCACTTCTTCCGTCTGTTTGTGCTCACCGAAATGAAACGGTACTAAAATTTGTTGCTCCACTGGGTGCAAAATGGATACAAAAATGAGCCCTGATGTTGCCTTTTATTTTTTAAGACAAACTAAAAAGTAACTCAAGAGGCTGCGTGCTGTAGGGATGCACTGATGTATTATAATGCCAGGTTGACAATGCTGATGGCAGTGGCTGATGTTTATCAGTTGTGTCACATCAATTTTGCGCCAGCTAAATGTTCAGAAATGGTGTGATGGAGAGCTAAAAGACTTCAAAGCAAAGCTAGGAAGTGTTTTGTCTCCAGCTCGAATATACTCACATCCCAAAATGTCAAACAGAGTCAGTTCACTCTTCCTTGGAAGTTTCTGGAAGCATGTTGTATTTACTCTTCTCTGTTTGGGGTATTGTGAATAAAAGGAAGGAGGAAGGTGAAATAGAAAAGGACTTTTATGCACATATTTGCACACACGCGCCTTCTATTGACCTTGGAAGCATCACTGAGCCACAGCATCACACACACACACGTCTGGATTCAGTCTGACGCAGTGCCTGCAGGCCCTGGGCCTCTGTAAAACACACACACACACACACACTTCCAAACAAATGCACTCTGAAATGTCGTGTCACTGCAGTAATAGAGCATGAAGAGCTGGCTGAAATAGAGCTGTGTAATGCAGGGTCACAGTGGCTCTTAATCTTAATGAATTCCCTTCTCTTTTGCTGAGGATGAGTGCTGTGTCAGAGCTGGCAGACATCCTCTACCTCCCACTCTTCTCGGCAGCACGTGACCACGCTCTCAGTCCTTTTCTTACATGCATACACACACGTACAGTGGAGACATATTTAACACCACGTTACAGAAATATCTTCTTATGGAAGATCGCCACAGCACCAGAGCCTGGATGCTCTCCTCTTCCAGCGATGTAAACAAAAGCAAGAAATATAGATGGCATGGCTTCATGATAATTTGTCAATTTATTAAATTAACCGTAGGAGGATTAAAAAAATTGTGTATATATGTATGTGTGTATATATATATATATATATATATATATATATATATATATATATATATATAAACACATACATATATAAAATATGTATATATTATTTAAGTTTTGTTTTTTTTTTGGGGGGGGGGGATCCTACTTTGTATTTTATGATTTACTGAGCTGGCAGCAACTGCAGAGCATTCAGAGCTTCAGACAGGCATCCAGACGGGTTGTGTTAGTTTCTTTCTTTTATTCATTTCTGCTGTATATGCACCCTGGGCTTATTCACCATCTTCTTAGCTCTCTCTCTCTCTGGTGAGTGCAGGAAACCTAATTTGTCTTGCTTGTTACTCTCTTAAATTTTCCTGCACTTGTGTTTCTGCAATAGAACTAGAATTAATATCTTGTGACAAAGGTTGGATGAAATTAGGTTAAATATTATTAATGTTGCACGAAGTCACAAAATGGGTCAAGAGAGAAATCTCACAATTTCCCAGAGAAACAGACGCATTTTAACTATGGCTGTTTGATCATGGCAAAAAAAAAAAAAAAAAAAAGGTAAAATATGTTAAACATTAAAATAGAGAAATCATATTGTTTTATTCAAGATGATTTTCCTAATCTTTAATTATGATTCAAATACAATAAGTTAATGTAAAGCAAATTAAACTTGCCACAGTCTTGTACTGACTGAACTTGGACTAAAGGAAAGGAAATGCAAAAAGAGAAAATTATTGCAAAACAGTTATTTCAACCACAGATTTATAGTAATAAAGGCTGATATAATATCCAATTATAGAAATGATGTTGCTGTATTAGGGACGAGACATCAGTTTCATTTTTTTAGGAACAGAATAGAGGGGAATATGATAAAAATACAAAACCAAGTATGTGTTCACATGTTGTATAACAAAATGATCATTTTAACATTGTAAGGGAAAAAATGATTAGCTTAGTCTAATAAAATCAGTATGAGATGTTCTCTTAGGGCTTGTCGTGCTTTTATTTATATATATATATATATATATATATATATATATATATATATATGTAGGATCGTGAAAACAAAGAGCTGCTGCTTTTTCTGCACTGGAAAAAATGCTGGCTTAAGTAGGTCAGCACTGTGTGTTTGCACAAAAGCAGTTTAGTAATATCAGATTCTCATTAAAGGGTGTGTAGTGTTTCCTTTCCGATCTTTCCATTTATTCCATTCATTGGTTGGACAGCTGGTTTTCGCTGACCTGCAGTGCCTGATAAAAATTTGGTGCCATATCTTTGCAGATGTGGCGTTTTGTGCATTTGCCCTTGATCAAGGTATCAGCTTAGAGCTGCATTTGATTCCTGGAAGCTGCACAGCAGCTAGCTTACAATGCTTATAATAGCTTCAGTGCAGAGAAGGAATTTCGGGTATCAGTGAAGAGTTCTTTGTATGTTCTTTCATGTTCTTGTTACTGCATTAGTAACTTTTAGCTGAGTTTCCCGCAAAGACACTCCTCCTGTCAGGGGAACAGAGGTGACAGACAACTCTTTGAGAGTGAATCAATGTTCTGCCCACACACGTCTTTAGAGATCAGTCCACCGAGATAGCATTTGTGGCGGGGAGATTTCTGGAGATTTCTCAGTGGACCTCCAGTCGAGTATCTTTGTGTTTTTGTTTTATTTTTTCTCCTGCTTTCCTTCTTTTTTTCCCCATTTTGCTCCAGTGAACTGCACTCCTGACCTCTGACCTCTGACTTCCTGTCCACTGAAGGTCATAAATCCTCTTCTTCTGCTTTCCTTACAGCCATTTTGTGCCGGCTGGGGCCAGTTTAGGGTGTTACGTAACTGCAGATGGATCTGAAGAGGCTGTAAATGGAAGGATAGCTCCTTCCATTCACAGATAATAGTTATCTCATGGAGTGTTTTTAGGTTTTGTTAAATCTGGTTAATATCGGTGCTTAAGGTGTATGGAAGAGATGGAACATAGAAACCATTTAGCTTCGTTGAAAAGCTATTTTTTTAATTAATATTGAGTTATTTTAATTTTTTGGTTAATGTAATCTATTGAAGTGTATGTACAAACAAAAACTCTTTGATTTTTAAAAATACAAAACCTATGACATGATGAGACTCTGACCATGAAGCTCTGTTTCATTTTTTCTTTTGTGTGTTTGGGTTGTGGTGAAGGCTTTTCTTGCATTTCAGTGCGAGTCCTGCTGATTTGTCTGCGTGTCTCTTTAAGATCAAGCGTATCACATTCCCTCGGGAATGATGCTGCTGTGAAGCCGAGATCCAGAGAAAAAAAATGGGTCGTGTACTCATAGGTGAAAGTCCCTGAAGGGGGGAGAACCACGAGGCAAAGGGAGAAACTGTCAGCCCAAGTCGAGGCTTAGGGGATTGGAGAGTACATCAACACAATGGCATTAGCTCATAATACTGCTCCTTGATATGGCTAACTGTGCTCAGTTTGTCTGGGTTTATAGAGAAGATGTATGCTTTCCCTTATTTTGTACGTGTTAAACATCTAAACACAATTATAAATTAGGTCAGCATACAAACAACTAATCCCACTGAGCCAAAACCAGGCTTCAGGATCTAGGTACTCAGGTGCACACACACACACACACACACACACACACACACACACATATATACACACGTATATATCTATCTATCTATCTATCTATCTATCTATCTATCTATCTATCTATCTATCTATCTATCTATCTATCTATCTATCTATCTATCTATCTATCTATCTATCTATATTCTACAATAATGGAGAGAAAACCTCAACAATCAGATGGCTCCATTAGAATTTTTGTTTTTAATTTTCTTGTTCTTTGTTCTACTTGATTTTTTTCCGATGACTCAGTTACTGAGCTCTGGCTGTAAGCACAGAAGCCCCACCCACCTATTGTT
This sequence comes from Perissodus microlepis, assembly GCF_051167445.1. Taxonomy (NCBI): domain Eukaryota; kingdom Metazoa; phylum Chordata; class Actinopteri; order Cichliformes; family Cichlidae; genus Perissodus; species Perissodus microlepis. The sequence continues at coordinate 33,535,028 of NC_140467.1, read as the reverse complement.
TAAACCTTCTGTTTGTGAGAGGCAACCAATCAGAAAAGTGAAAGTGATTTTAGTTCAGTCTAAAAACAAAAACATGTACGTGTAAATAAGCAACAGTATATCCAGCGGTGGTCTCTATAAAATTTGCTTATTAAAGACAGAGTGAGGAGTGAAGTCAGTTTGATCAAAACTGTGGAAAAAATAACACAAAGGCAAACAAATAAAAAAATAATAAAATATGCATATTAAGCATTTAAAAGTGATTTCTATAAAAGATTACAATCATTTCTGAAGATTACAAAAATATTAGAAACAAATTATGATAATTTCCAAAACTACATTTGATCCACAAGGGTGCTTAATAATATAAACAAAAGATAACTGAGCCTTTACTGAAAAAGCAGAAGATTTTGGGGGGTTTGAATCCTGTTAGTGAGGTACGAGACCAAGAAAATGCCACAACTCTTAAAAACTTGCAACCTGATGAGATAAACAAGTGTCTGCTGAGGTGCTGAAGATGTAATATTTTAGTAGTATTTCTAGTTTTATGTCTTAACTGTATATTTAATAAAGTCTTCATAGTCTCATTTATATTTGACTAGTTTGACAAAGAAATTGGGAACTTTCGTCCCTGCTCTGACGTGATTATATTGTATCCTGTTTAACTGGATATGAGATGAGATGTGTGTGTATGTATTTCTGTGCATGTTTGGTTGACACAGCTGCTGCTTGTGTTTGTTCAGGTCCCTTCCCTTCTTTCTGACCGGTGTGTTCCTGTTGTGCCTTTATCAGGAGGTTAGAAAGGAAGAATCCACAGTCACGCCTCCCCCAACTTATTTTCAGTCTTCAGTTAGAAAAGAGTGCAGTCCATTCACTATTAAGTTAACTTCTCTATTTTATTGACTGTCTGGGTCAGTTCACTCAACCTTATGAAGGATAATCCCATTAGTCATCCTTTTAACTGAAAAAAAAAATGAACCAAAACTGAAGCTAACAGAAGAGAAGATAAATTGAATTAGTGTATTTGTTGTTTAGTATCTATCAACATTATAATCATTTTTTAACAGAACATAATCCAGAAAAAGTTGTGTACTTGATTTTCAGCTCTATATTTCACTGAGTAGAACCACAGAGATGTTGATTTGATAGTACAGACACTCTGTTGTACTGAGGTGACTTGTGCTGGATTCAAAAGCGAGACAGCCCCCATAGAGCCCCATGTTAAAATGTTCAGTTTCTCAGCATTGAAAAGCATATTTATGGTCCGGTAACAAAAATACATTGGCCTCTATGGATTGTTAACCCCTTAGAAATTCTGTTGGGGTCAGTTCTTTTATTATAACTCTTCTACCTCCATACTGGACTTGAATGGCCTCCAGGGGAGATTACTTTAAACCTTTAGGGGGCTCTATGTCTGTGAAGGTTCTCAGTCATCCAGGTCATCGTAGTCAAAGGAGCTTGCAAAGAAAAGCATCTGGACTTCTTTAAGTTGCTTGAAGACGTTTCACCTCTCATCCGAGAAGCTTCTTCAGTTCTAAGGTCAAATGGTGGGGAGTCCCAGATTTAAGCTTTGTGGGAGTATCCCCCCACAGAGGGACAAAAGGACCCCCTGATGATCCTCTAATCGCCTGAGCCAAGGTGTGAAAATGGATGTGGGTCCCTTTAGGAGGCTCAACCTCTAATCATAATGTCATCAATATACTGCCTTGCAGTTAATGTTAATCTAATATTCTACTTGCAAACATATTCAAACCTTTTCACCTTTACAAACCTAAATTCAACTGGATAAATATTAAAACGTTACCTTCAAAAGCAATGACAGTAATTGGGAAAATGCTATGAATGAAATTTAGGGCTCCCAAAAAAGGGTTCAATGGGGGCTTCTAAGAAATGGCAGCAACAAGGTTTGAGACGCATCTAAGGAAGAGATGTTCATATGGAAAGTGTAATGTTAAAGCATCGAGCTGAAGTAAAGCTTTTGTTGTGAATCGACATTAATGTTTAAGAGATCGATGGACTAAAGAATTTGGACCCTGGAAGAAAACAAAGAACAGTTAAAAATTAAATTTATCTGAATAATTGGAGCTGCTTTTATCTGAGCTCATTTATCAGAGGAAAAAGAGGAAACAGATTAGCAGAGGAAAAGGGAGGACGAGTCACGGATATCCTCAGTCCTGCTTTGTTTTCTGAAGTGTCTCATCCTGTGGCCTGGAGCCGCTGCTGGATGAAACACAAGTCAACTTTTCAGGAATGAAAAGGAACCTGCTTTAATTTTGCAGCTGTTACTTGGAGTGTTTTACAGCAATTAGTCAGCACAGTGACATCCCCGACTCCCCAGCTGTGTAAAAGTCACAGGTTTTTTAAGTTTTTTTAGGTTATAGTTTGTACTCACAGTGCTTCTTGGCTGACGTAGCAGCTAACAGAACAGGACAAAGGAAATACTGGAAATAGACTGAAGCTGAGTTGGGGAATCTCTCATTTAGCAAGAATATTTCTACTATATTAAGATCATCTGTCCCACTGGAGGTCAGATACAGTTCGTCTCACTCACAGGAGGTTCAGGCTGAGCTCTGTCTGCTTCAGCTATAGTACATACGATAACTTATTTACTTTTAGTCGACCTTTATTTGCATGCATTCTAGCTTTCTTTTATACTATAATTGGTTTTATTTACCATTTTTTATGCTTCCATCCTACTTCTGGCATATTTCTCCAATTTTCTGAAAAGCATCATCATCTGACTTTGAGGAGCATACTGCTTATTGTTTTCGAGGCAGCAAACACTTGCATCCCTCATCTGTTTTTTTTGCTCAAGCCCTTTTTAATCTGTGGTAATCCATCAGTATCTGTGTGGTCGCAGGTTTTAGCTGGGGCCGGGAGGGCTTAGCGGTTTATATTCACTGTGATCCAACATGATGTTCAACAGTAATTCACCCTTAATGGATTTATCATAATACAGCTGGCAGATGGTTGGCATACTGATCAAGCCAATATCAGTATTGTGGCACAAACAGGGCCATCGTGCCATAACCTCACAGTGGATACTGGCTTTCCTTTATTGGGTTTCCTCGTCTTTGTAGACACTCATCATTGAGAGAATTCATTCCACTGATGTAGATCTGTGGTGGCTAACCTCACTGGAGGCATGAATGCATGGTGCGTGTTATTGTAATAGTAGCATTATTGGATTTTAAAATACATATGAGTAGAATCAAACAGTTCAGGGTTCAGTTATTTTAAGCTTAGTTTAATTTAGTTGACCATCCATCCATCCATTGTCTTCTGCTTATCCTTATCAGGGTTGCCAGGGAGCTGGAGCCTATCCCAGCATAGGGCAAGAGTTACTCAAACTTCCTGTTTTTAGACTTGATTTTTACTCCAGTGATTCTCACGGTGTAAGAGTTTGACACTCATACCCAATCTGCACAATTTCTATTAATCATAAAATTGTTCTGTAGTAGTAAAATGTCTATTTTTAAAGTTGGGATTGATTTACTGTCATAAAACAAACATTTTTTTTCTTGCCGTTTCTGCCTCTCATGTTAACTTTGGGCAGATACACACTAAAGGCTGTGTGGCTAATCGAATGTAACTTTCAGTGATTAATAAGGCAAAAAACGTGAGATAAAATGATCATAATGCAACATTTTGAATTATTATGATGCTCTTGGTTCGTCTTTCAGTGCACCCCTCTCTTCAGAGAAAACTTTCAATAAATCGGACTTTTGTTCAATAAATTACTATTTTTCAAAGTCTGTGAGTTGGCTTCTTCTTTGTCTTTATCTTCTTTTTGCTGCTCGTTGTCACATTAGCACATCATCTGCCTCCATCTCACCCTATCTCTAGCATCCTCCCACATCACACCAACCCTCTGTCCTCCTTCATCCACAAACCTCCTCTCAGGTCTTCCTCTTTTACTCCTGCCTGGCAGCTCCATCTTCAGCATCCTTTGACAATCATTTCTCTGCACATGTCCAAACCAACTCAACCTTGCCTCTAACTTTATATCCAAACCGCTCAAACAGAACTCTCCATCTAATGTACTTGTTTCTAATCCTGTTCCTCGTGGTCACTGACAAACAATAATCGTAGCATCTTTAAATCTGCCACCTCCAGCTTCACCACCTTATTGTCAGTGCTTTCCAAAGTCTGTTAGTTAAGAGTTTTACATATTTGCAGTCTCAATATTGATCTAAATAATTGTGCAGCCCTGATTAGGGAACCCGTGAACCTTTCCTGCTGCTATGAAGTTTGCATGTTTGGTGGGAAACATTGCCTCCATGTTGGTTTTTGTTCCTTGTTGTTATTTAATAATGTTTGTTTGAAATAAAATGAACAAAACAGTGTAGCACCGAGGTATTTGTTCCTCCAAATAAGTGTGCCTGTGGTAGAAATATGTGTAGTGTTGAAAGGAAAAGTCGCACAAAATAAAGCCTTCAATAAATTCAGCACGGCATATTGGGAGAGTAGGGAGAGTGCACACTGGACAGGTCATCAGTCTGTCTGATCCGAGGGTGAATATTAGCTTGCTGTGATGAAATGGTACATGAATGTGTGTGTTGTGTTTTCTTTGTATGTTTGTGTATTCTTTACTTACAAAATGAATTAAAACATCTCTGCTCAGGTCATAGAGATACGTATAAGAGGATGATGGGTGAATGCTTAGATAACGAGCCCATCAGATTTCTGATGATTCTTTTTCTTTCTTTCTTTTACAGAGATTATGAACGATGTTATCAAGAAGGTGAAGAAGAAGGGAGAATGGAAGGTGAGAGGACAGCACTCTGGGTCACGTGTAGGGCCCTGATATGCAACAAACAAGATGATTAGAAAGCTTTTATCTAGACTCGGGCTGTAGAACTGACTGCCAGCGGGACCTGTTCTTTTTAGTAAAATATAAATATATTATTTTATTTTATTCTTATAAATTCTGTTTGGGAATGGGTTGTACCTGTTCATTACTTAAAAAAAGTGCTAATATAGTCATTGAGCAGTTCTCTTCAAAGAAGCATAACTGGACTTTGCTCTGAATCTGTAGCTTATGTTTCAAAATTAGACCTGAGTCAGTAAAAGAAAAAAATGTACTGGTGAAATTTGTGGGACTAAAAATAGGGTTTGCCAAACAGTGTCTTGTTCCAGCTTTTCTAATGTGCAGTAAACTGTTTAGCTTAAACTTATAGGTAAAGTTAATGTCTTGGGGTTAGAAGATTTATTTGTTAATGTTTGTTTCTTTTTACAATTGCTTTGCATTTTTTAGTCAGACAAACACCTATAACAAGAAAAACATATTATTATTCATGGAATGGATGAATAATAGGATAAAAGTACGAATCTCCTCTGGCAGATTATTCCAGAGTCTGGGTGCTGCTACTGCGAAGGCCTCGATCTCCTCTGTGCTTCAGTCGAGACCTTGGTTGTGCTAAGAGCATCTGGCTAGACGATCTCAGTGCTGTTTTGGGGTCATACATGTTGAGGAGTTCGTTTAAATAACTGGGTGCCATATTATTTAAAACTTTAAAAGAATCTTAAAATCAATACGATACTTTACAGGGAGCCGGTGTAAATTTGCTAAAACTGGAGTGATGTGTTTATACATTCCAACACCTGTTAAAAGACGTGCAGCAGCATTTACCATACCATGAGGCCTTCCAGACTCTTCGTCAACTCTTGATGGAGACACAACTAAATGTGTTCTTTTCAAGCAGCTGCACTATTTTGGCTCATTAGATGAAATGGATCCAATTCAGATGTTGCTCATTTGCTAAATGTGTCTGAGTAAAGACTGTGCAGAAATACCCAGCCAAATAATCTATTAGTCAAATATTTGAATGTCTCTAGAATCGGTCTTTATTAGTCATTTAACAGAGGCTTTTGGGCAGACCAATGGAAGGAATGATTCTCACCATCCCAGGAGATTACATTTTCAATAGTTCTTTTTTAGATGTTTTCCAAAAAGACATTAGAAGACAACAGTAGAAAATATAATAAAAGATAAAATGGATACAAAACCTATACACAATATATATCTTGATGCGTAAATATGCAAATGGAAAAATGTTTTTCATCACAGTGGTGCACATTAAATAAGCCAGAACAACTAAGACACACAAAAGACCTTGAAGCCTGGATGTGAATAAACCTGAGTCATCACTGCACAGTGTCTGTAAGGGATTATTCGAATAAGACTGTTTTATTGTCAGCTACATGTAATGAGAGTAATAAAAAGTAGTTACTGCCTTCGTGTGTTGCCAGGCTCTGATTGTGGACCAGCTGAGCATGAGGATGTTGTCATCCTGCTGCAAAATGACAGACATCATGACAGAGGGCATCACCAGTAAGAGCCCATCACATTTAACTATTTCTCTGCACTGCGAGGCTTATTTTGTTCGTACCTGCGACTCTTTAACATGTCTGTGCCTGTTTCTGTAGTTGTGGAGGACATCATGAAACGACGAGAGCCACTGCCAAGCCTGGAGGCCATTTACCTGATTACACCCACAGAGAAGGTAGGGATACTCCTTCTTTTACCTATAGAGGCACATCCCTGTCAACAGGTATGCACTTTTAGAAGAGAGATCAGACAAGCTGCCATATTAAGCTGTTGACTTAGTCAAGAAAGATCGCTCATGCTTCTTAGTTTCCATGATCTATCTTTACATCCAAATTTCCTTTATTTGTTGAAAGTTGTACAGAGTTTACAGTATACCTCAAGTTGAATGTTGCAGACCACGAGAGAGAGAGGCTGCAGAGCTTGGTCATCAGGGAGGGACTCAGAGTAACGGTTATCCCTCAACTGAAAGGTGTCAGTTAAGGTGGTTCTGGTATCTGATTAGGATGCTCCTGAATACCAAGCATTAGTGCCCAGAGCAGCTCTGGGACATTCTGGAGAGATTGCGAGTCTTACCTGGCTGATGTTCCCTTGGAAGAACTAGAGGTGGTGGCTGGGAGGAGGGAGATGTAGGCATCTTCGGCGCAGACTGCTGCCCCTGCAACCCGGACTGGGATAATTGGAATCAGAATCAGCATACTTTAGCAGCGATAGATGGATGAATTTTTCTTGGAGAAAAAAAAATCATTCATTTCTCTTAGAAGTGAAGAAGCTTCTCGGATGAGAGGTGAAACGTCTTCAAGAAACATAAAAAAGTCCAGTCGCTTTTCTTTCCACGCTCCTTAGATTCATGAATTTCAATCTTATACTTTTACACTAAAATAACTTCACAAATTAACAAATGGTTTGGGTATATGAAAGTGAATATTCAAAATGTAACATGTGGTAGGGTTCTCCAAGGCAGGAAGGCCAGGCCAGTGCGGACTCTGGGACGCTGGAGAATGTAAACGCAGCTCATGGTTTGAAAGGGAAAGACTGACACGCACTAACCTCTACTTGCAGCTTGACTAGCTACCAAAATATTGATCAGAGAAGCTCACATTATAAAATGCACATATTGTAAGGATTATCCTTGCTTCACCTTATCTTGAAGATTAAAATACAGAACTTTCATCGCAACACATTTAACCTGTTTCTTTCTCTTCAGTCTGTCCACACCGTCATTGCAGACTTCAAAGACCCTCATTCATCTAAATACAAGGCAGCCCATGTTTTCTTCACTGACTGTGAGTACACACAAGGACTTTACAGACAACCTTCTATTTGATATAGTGTTGATGCTGCTAAGCAAGACTGTTTTGGATGTTGAGGGTTTTTTAATTGTTGTAATTTTTTCTTTCATAGATACGAAAATGAATGCTCTCATTGATGTTGTTACAACGTCTAATCCCACAGTTTCCTCAAAGTTCTTATAGTCACCTATTGTCTTCTTGTTTTGAAACATGTGAGCCGGTTTTATTAGGTCAAGTAAGAGAGGATCTTTTTGTACTAATAATCAAATATTCCCCTAATTTACAGTGTTTTGTAGACAAATTAAGTAGAACTATACAAAAGTAGTTATTTTTCTTTAAATATGCTTTATCCCTGCACTATTACAGGGGGTTACAGCTTCATAATAAGAGACTGAGTGGCTACGATGTTGCAGTTTCCCTTTAACAGAAACATCTTGGCCTTAGAGGTGTCTTTATAGTGGAAGAATCTAAAGCTGCATCATGTTAAATGAAGGAGGAGCTTCCATTGAAGCACTCTGTCAAAGTAATATGAAGAAGTTTAGTCAAAGATGATCTTTTAGAGACATCATTGGTCGATTCAAACTCTGGTGTTTAAGTGCATTTGTCTGTGAATGTGACTGAAACGAAGCATCATGTGATATTTTCCAGCCTGCCCCGATCCTCTCTTTAATGAGCTGGTGAAGAGCCGGGCTTCCAAAGTCGTCAAGACTCTGACGGAGATCAACATCGCCTTCTTGCCCTACGAGTCTCAGGTAAACATACTGTGCAGCCCTGCATGGTGATGGTGCATAATGAAATGCAGAAAAGCATGTTTAATCTCTATAAAAAGATTCTGCATACCAATACGTATAATCAGTATGAAAGTTGTGCCCAGACATTCACTTGGCTGAAGCTTTGTCCATTTCTGGTTACTTCCTGGTGCAATATGACAGCATTTCTCTGTGCTTGTCCCTGAATGGTCTTTTAAGAACCCTCTTCCGACATCTTCTCTATGCTAATGTGTTTAAATTAACCTATCCATAGTTCTAACCATGAGGTAGCAGATTACGATATATCATGTAGCTTCACTAACCCTAAAAATGTTGATGGCATCATCATCAAAATATTATCTTAAGATACTTTAATGGATGCCTGGATGTTAAGCTTTATTGTAACACCCAACTCATCAGTTTATTGGACGTGAAGCAGTTTGGATGGTTTCTTGTATCTTCTGTGCTTGTATGCCTTTGGGACTTAAAAGAGCATTTTTGACGTGAAAATGGCTGAAGTCAGACTTAACATGCAGTCTGACCAGCCACACCTGAGCATGCAGTTCAGGTAACAAAGTCCAAGTGATGGGCAAAAGAAAAGAAATCCCCAATCCTGCTGTCTAATTGCAGTTTAGCTTTTTAAAGCACATCTGCATTTTCAAACACTTAGAACTGTGCAGAACAAAAACTTCCACTCAAAGTCCATAAATATGCATTATTGTCCTTAACTATTGCCTAAAACACCAGAGCTAGTGGTTTTGGTCCAACATAGCTAATGAATCTTTTTGTTTACCATTTATAGAGATGGTTCTGGGAGTCTGCATCCATTAACACCTACGTGTAGGACTAGAAATCAGGCTTTTCAAAAGGGACTGAAATCTGCAGTGACTAAGGTTATAACAAAAGAAATCATGCACATGCATGGCTTTATAAACGATTAATTTAGATCAAGATTTGTGCCGTTAATGCCTTCTTGTGCTATTTCACAGCACACTTTTCTACACAAAACTGGAAATGACTGAAACCCAGCTGAGTTTTATTGTCTGTTAGTGACAACAGAGAAAGAGGAGGAGAGGGAGAAAGATCCAGAGATGGAAAGCTTGAGCAAGAGCAGCTGCAGAGATCGATTAAGACAGGTGGGAGGAGAGAAATGCTGCAAAGGATGTGGACAGAAATAGTAACAGCAAGGTTATTGGTCGGAAGAGTCAAGGATGGCTAAAGAGAGGCAGAGCGAGAGGACAGAGAAACTCACTCAGGTGGAGACTCGGCACAAAGCTGCTGACTCACCAGACTCTCTGTTTACTGCCAGACTGTTCCAGAAGACTCACATTTATCACACTGATTTCTCTCCCTCCCATCTGCTTCCCCACCCTTTGCCTCCATCTTGTCTTCTTCTCTGCCTCTCTCTGTTTTCTAGATTCTTTTTTTAAACTCACGTGCACTTTCTTATCTTTGCTTTTTCCCTCTCATTTGCATTTACTCCATCCTTTTCTCCAACCATTTTACCCCATTTTTCCCTCAAGCAACCACCCCTCTATTTACTGCATCTCTCTCTTTCTGTCTGTCCTTTGCTCTCACAATCTAAAGATGCTTCTTGGCCCACAATGCTTTGCTTCCTTCTTGTCTACTATGATTAATTCAGAGTCAGTGGTTTTCTGCTTCAGGCAAAAATGCTGCCTCATAGTCCCGCCCACAGACTTGCCCAATTGGGCGATTCACATCCACACAGTGGGCTGCAGCCAATGGTGGCCGTTCTGAGGCAGGGGCCCTTCTGCAGCGCAGGAGTGTGGTCATGTGACTATGGACAGATGGGTTGGGAGAAGGGAGTGGTAGTGATGCAGGAGAGGAGAAAAGAGAGGAGGAAGAGGATAGAAACGAAAAGAGACAGAGGGAGGAGGTGAAATAATGGAACAGTAAAAGACAAAAGAGAGGGTGTAGGATGATATGGTGAAGATCGAGTCGAGAAGACATTAAAGTGCAGGGGGATGAAATGGTAGAGACTGAAAAAAGAGAGGGAGAAAACATGAAAACGATAACTGAGATCAAACAGTCGATTTGTGTAACAGCTGAAACGCATTAACACACACGCAGATGTTAAAAGCCTTGGGTCCTTTCTCCCTCTCTGTCTTGGAAATGCAGTTCAGTTTAATGCTTCTCAAGGAAGTTGTTTCTGGAGAAGCTTAGCATGAAGAAACACAGGTGTGCTTTTCCTCGCTGCTCTCTCTCTCTTGCACACATCATCACTGTGAGGGAGAGACGCCCGAGAGCGAAGCAAAGACACACTTAGGTGTGAAGGAAAAAAAAATCTTCTTATGCACATTAGGAAAAAGTATATCAGACAAATTAGTTCAAGAAGCTAGAAACACTCATGTCAGCACAGTTAGCTGAAGAAAAAAAATGACATTTCCTTGTATTTGTGTGTGCAGGTGTATTCTCTGGACAATCCAGATGCCTTTCACAGTTTCTACAGCCCTCATAAGACCCAGCTGAAGAACCCAGTGATGGAGAGGCTGGCCGAGCAGCTGGCGACGCTCTGTGCCACCCTGAAAGAGTATCCTGCTGTCAGATACCGAGGGTGAGCAAACAGGGGGCGGTTGTAAAACTTAAAATGTCTTTACATCTGTCATGCTTTGTTTTCCTTTATTTACCTTCCCTCCCGCTTCCCGCTTTCCCGTGTCTGACAGGGAGTACAAGGACAACGCCACCCTGGCCCAGCTGGTTCAGGACAAACTTGATGCATACAAGGCTGATGACCCCACCATGGGAGAGGTGAGCTCACGAGAAATCAAAATGTTGTCACTTTAAATATCCTGCTTATTATTGTTTTCACTTAGCACATCATATTCTCGTTGTTTTAACCTGTATCAGGGCTGTCCATGAGATCAGGTTACAGCTTAACTTGATCTCCGTTTGCTGTAATCAGTAAAACCACTGCACTAAAATATCCTCTCCAGGCTTTACTCTTTTAAGAAGTGCATTGTGAAAATCTGAAAGATTTAATAGTAGAACTAAAACCTTCACGTGTAGAGTTTTTGTTATTGAATAATACAATAATACAAGCTGTATCAAAAGGAATAATCTTTTTAAATTAATGGACAAAGAAGCTTTTAAAACACATGGCTGAATATAAAGGTTACACACAAAACCTATATAATATAAATATGGATATAAAAAGTGCCATGCTTCTGAATGCAAAATAATCATGCATGCAGTTGCAGTTGCACAACTGAATTCTACACGAGACCGGATGCGTGATTATCTAATTGTTGTGCGTCTCCCTCTGTAGGGTCCGGATAAGGCTCGCTCACAGCTGATCATTCTGGATAGGGGATTTGACCCCGTCTCACCTGTCCTGCACGAGCTCACCTTTCAGGCTATGGGCTACGACCTGCTGCCCATTGAAAATGATGTCTACAAGTATGAGCAAACGCTGCTGTTTAAATTTTACTTGAGCATCATTTGCTTTTATGGGCAATTTGGCCATTGCTGTTTGGTTGATTCTTCTCCAGATATGAGACCAGCGGCATCGGAGACTCACGTGAGAAAGAGGTCCTTCTGCATGAAGACGATGACCTGTGGGTGAGCCTGAGACACAAACACATAGCCGAGGTGTCCCAGTGAGTACTTTTCATTCTGTTCTTTATTTTCCACTCAGGCTTTTGATATCAAATTAAATAATTCTCATATGTTACTGTCTTCTTGTCACTAGGGAAGTGACACGCCAGCTGAAAGACTTTTCTTCCAGCAAGAGGATGAACACCGGAGAGAAGGTAAAGGCGACTCTGTGGAGGGAGGTGATGCTATGAGTATGAATGTAAAGTTTTGTGAAAACATTAGGGGTGTCCTGTGGTTTACGTCATCGCCGCTTTATTGGACATTAATCGTGTAACTTAGTGTTGTTTTTGTTTCAACAGACCACGATGAGGGATCTCTCCCAGATGCTGAAGAAGATGCCTCAGTACCAGAAGGAGCTCAGCAAGGTTTGTGTGTTTTTTGAGTCTGTGCATGCCTTTCTTTGTGTGTGCGTGTGTATGTGTGTGCGTGTGTATACGCTGACCTGTTTTGTCTTTTTCAGTACTCCACTCACCTGCAGCTGGCTGAGGATTGCATGAAACATTACCAGGGAACAGTGGACAAACTTTGCCGTGTGGAACAGGTGAGACGGAAGCAGAAAGAGGGGATGAGGAGAGAAAACCAGAGGGAATAGGAGGTGGAAGTAGCAGAGGCGAGGACAAAGAGCACAGTGCAGCGATCAGGGTTTTAAAGTAAGACGTAAACCAGAGGTTTTCTGTTGCAGGATCTGGCTATGGGCACAGATGCTGAGGGAGAGAAGATCAAAGATCCCATGAGGGCCATTGTGCCCATACTGCTGGATGCCAATGTCAGCACATATGACAAGATCCGCATCATCCTGCTTTACATTTTCCTTAAGAACGGTAAGCGACAGACTGAATATAAATCACATGAAAATAAGACAGAAATATTTATTTACTTTCTAGTAAACCGTTTATACAAGTTAGTGTTATTATTATTGTCTTAAACATTTTTATACATCTGTATAAATTGCCGTTGCTTTAGCTGATGTTTGAATTTTGAATCTAAGGGAAGTAGAGTACGCTCATTCTTGTGTGTTATTTAATGTGAGTGAGTGGGCCATGAAAATGTGGCGTTATTAAATATTTTTAATTGTCATTTAACATTTAAAATACAAAAGAAAAATGAATGCAACAATGTTATGGGTTGTTTTATTGAAGCAACATGCAGGAACTTGTTGATATCAAAAAAAACAATCTTTGTTTTACAAATCTTGTTAATATTTTGTGTATATTTATGTGCTTAGGCATTACGGAGGAGAACCTCAACAAGCTGATCCAGCATGCTCAGATTCCCCCCGAGGACAGTGAGATCATCACCAACATGGGTCACCTGGGTGTCCCCATCATCACAGATGTGAGCGTCTCCTTATTATCAGCTTACTCATCCTTTCCTAATTCCTTTTGTTATAAACTAAATTTTGAATACTTTCCTTGAATTAATTTTTAATGAATTGTATTGTAGTTTTTGCCTTTTAATATTAACGCCAATAGACTGTAATGGAAATTTGCTTATATTATGTAATCTGTCACAGCACAAGTCTTCCCATCAGAGAAGCTGTCTGTGTAGTTTCACTTTAAAGCACAAACTGTGTGATGTTTTTCATGTCTGATCCTTGGACAAAAAAGCCTAAGATGCTGGAAGTCAAACTACTTCACACTTCATAGATGTTGGGTGAAATAAAGCAGGCTAACATAGAATTATGAAAATATTGTATTTAGGCTTTTCTTTACATTAAATTGTTAATTTGGTTACTTATATAATTGGTGGGTGATTGTGTATCATTGTATCTGTATCACTGACCCTTAACCAACACAGAAATCACAACGTGCCACATTTTGGGGACATCTCAAATGCAATTTCTTATGTTGTCACGTTTTGAATTAGGTTATTTCCACTGTACTGCAGCACTGTTTGATGGGGCTTCAGGTGGTACACTTTTCAATAGGTGTTTGACAACGTCAGGGTTGCTTCTTATCTTCAAACCTGTTTTTGATTTTCATGGAAGAGCTCTCAAGGTGTCGTCAGTCGTTTGGGAGGGGGGGGGGGCTACCTCCAGGAAGGGAATTCAAGTATCATGGGCTTTTATGCAGGAATGACAGGAAGGTGGAATGTGAGTTGGTGCTGTGTCAGCAGTAATGGGGCTTGCAGTGACCTGCTGTGTTGAGAGATCCAACCCTCAGCTGTGGTCATGAAGTATGGGTAATGATTGAAAGAGTAAGATTGTGGATTGAGTTTCCTCCACTGGGTGACTGAGATAAGCCTTAGAGAGAGGCTGAGAAGGGATTGTGGAGCAGAGCCTGTGCTCTGTGTCACATGTGTGTTCCAAGAAACTGGTTGAGGTGGTTTGGGCCTGGTTAGGATGCCTCCTGGGCGTCTCCCTGTGGAGGTTTGGTGGGCATGCCCAACTGACAGACCCAGAACACACTGGAAAAATATATATCTTGTTTGTCCTCTGAATGCCTTGAGATCCCCTAGGAGGAACTGGAAAGCGTGGCTCGGGAGAAGGTTGTCTGGAATAGCCTGTTTAGTCTGCTGCTGCTGCTGGTGCATGTGTTGGCTTATTGCTTAAAGGGGCTATAATGCTGTCACTACTTTATGTCAGATAAATGCTACCTAAAGGGTGAATGCTCATAATAAACATAGCTAAAGTTTTAATGAGATCGACATATGTACAAGGAATCCCTCATAGCTGAGGCTTCAGACTGCTTTAAACACTCAGTTTCAGACAGTTTTTCTACTCTTGGCTGTTCAGCAGATGAGAGCAGATATTCCTAATATGTTCACCTCAAGCACAAAGTTTTGGTTGTGAGCACAGAAGCCTCACCAACCTGCTATTTAAGCTTTATTTCTGTGGGGGTAGCCAATCAGATGAAAGCTGTCTTTAAATGTAGACATTTTAAGATAAGTGCAGATTATTCTGACCTGTGACTCATGCAAAGCTACTCTAATACAATCCAAGAATAAAGCTACTAGTTACCTATTCATTACTCTGAATATATGAACACATTTGGAGATCTGTTCACATCAGCTCTGAGAGAAAGTGAAAGGTCACTAGCATGTTTACACAGATAAATAATCTGTAGCATCAGGACATTAAGCTTTCATTATCTAATGTCTAGCAGATCAGTTTGTGCTGTTTTTAATGAGTGCTCAAGGAAAGCGTCTTTTATTTCCACTTCCACTTCCTCATCTATTCTTTCTTTTCTCAGTCCACCCTCCGCAGAGGGAAAAAGGTCGACAGGAAGGAGCGTGTGAGCGAGCAGACCTATCAGCTGTCCCGCTGGACACCACTGATCAAGGACATCATGGAGGTGTGTTTCTAGGCATTTTATTTTATTATGTGTTAAGAAAACTAAAGAGATTTATATAACCTGCTGTCTGGCAGATGCATTGAAGTGTCTTAGTATTTTAGTTTCAAAAACATCTCAACTATAGATGCAGTTATTCATTTTCCCTCAAGTACTCCTAACTTATGTATTCAAAAGTAGCTGTTACATACTTTTCACTTCTCATACATCCACAACAGTCTCAGTCAAACATCAGCTTTTCCTGCCTAGTTGTCATCTACTATATTCAGGGGTGCACATAAGTGGTCCGCAGGTGCGCATTCGCTGTCAAAATAAAAGACGCGCACCAGATAAGAAGTTGCAATGTGCGTTTGCGTACATATAAACGGCACTGTTTTTGTCCACTAGAGTGGGATTTTCACGGCATATTCTGCACCACATCTCTGTGCGTTCATCATTTGTTTGAACCCAGCTCACCTCCTGCAACCACTTTTCCGAGAGTACGTGCTTCTTTTGTGGTTCGGACTCCTTCTGACATTTCTGTGGAGGTGGAGGAACACCAAAGTAATTGCTTAAAGGAGCTTCTTCGACATCTTTTAGAGTTCTAAACAAATGTCTGTCCTCCTCCGAAAATCTTATGTACGCAAACGCGCGTTGCAACTTCTTATCTGGTGCGCGGCTTTTATTTTGACAGCGCATGCACACCTGCGGACCACTTATGTGCACCCCTGAATATATTTAGCCCCTTTATTTGTGCAAAGCTAATTCTGCAGTGGACCTCTGCAGTGGAAGTTGCTAAGAGATGTGAATTTGCCTATTTCAAGTGTGTGCATGTACGTGTGAGAGACAGAGACAATATTGCTAACAAGGATATGTTTTATTTTTGTTCTTTTTTGTTCTCTTGCAGGATGCTATTGACGATAAACTGGACACCAAGCACTATCCTTACATCTCTACCCGCTCCTCTGCCTCCTTCAGCACCACTGCAGTCAGGTACATACACACACACAAATGCATTTTCAAACAACATAGCATCTCATTTCATGGTTGTAGCATTTTCAAATTATGAAGAGAGAAATGGAGGTGTTGTATCAGTAGTAATTTGGGATGGAAGATGAGTCTGATGGGACTGAAAAGAAACAAGAACAGAGATGTGCTGCTGCAGCTGTTTTACCTTAATATGGAGGAAACAACCATTTCTTGCAGTTACTTCTTGATTATGTTATTTCACTGCCCTGGATTTGTAGAAAATGGTATAAATTCAGCAATACCTCCTTATACTCTGGTCCAGTCTGTGTGGATGCTGCTTATCCTGCATGCTCTCTTGCCTCTTTTACTGTCCCTCCCCCACAGCTGCACACACACCCAGCATCAAGTACCTTGTTGTGGGTACTATCAGATAACAGCTGTTACGTTCAGAAAGTATTTGCAGGTGAAATTTTACTTTATCTTGCTTATTTGGTTTGTGCTCTGAATATAAATTGTCTACGTGTGATGTGATGTAGGTACAAACCGAGCCACCTGTCTGCAGCTCATTCCCTTCCTTTGCTCTAAAACCTCAACTCTTGTTTTTCTTATTCTAGCTAGTAATATAATCCTCTCACGGTGTTCTTCTGAGTCTGGTTAGGTTCCTGCCTGCAGTGGAAAATCTCTAAAATTTCACTGTATTGCACGAGGTGGGGAGCGACTGGGACACTGGAGGGCAAAACGGTACTGTGGTCCTTTGCCCTTCAGCCATCCTTCGAATTTCTTCGAGTTTAAATTGGCCAAAATGCCAAATAGTTGCTGTGCTATCTGATGCACTAATCAGCGTTTATTTACAGCCGCCAGAGGTGTGTAGATTATGGCACCAACATGTGAACACATTCCTAACACTCTCCTAACCCTGAATTACAGGCCACCAATTCCTGCTTATCCAAATCAACCCTAACTAATGCTAGTAATACTACCAGAACTTTTCTGGTCCTACATTGTAAAAGTCCAGCGCTTATCTTTTCTTTAACTATGAATAACTTCTTATTCTTCACCTCCCTCACAGCAAAAGTATTTACCTATCCTGATTTGAAATACAAATACTTTCTGTACTTTGAAAGCTTTCATTGCGATTCACAGCGAGATGCAGGTACATGTCACTGAACAGGAGCTGTGGGAGAAAAGTTGACACTTTGAAGGATTTAAATAAAGCTGCTGAGCAGAATATGGATCCCAAGATTTGTAGTTTCTATTCATATCTTCGTTTTGCCTCCATGAATAGATGATCCGAGTAGCCTTTCCTCGAGACAAGTGAAACAACTTTTGTCCCGGAGTATTACCGACTGTCCACTATTAGCCGTCATGGTGGAGTAATATTTTACCAGCCAGGGTAGTTAGTCGGTTATGCGACTGAACTATGATTAACATAACTCAAAATAAGTATAGATTGAAGATTGAGTTTTTTCTGTCTCATTATTGTAACATACTTACCTCCAGTTAAGACACTATTTTGAAAAAAACAAAACACACAAAAAAGCCCCTCAAACATTGAGCCCACAGGGGAGGAACGACAGTATTAAATTCATTTTTGATGTAAATGAAAATAATATTTCCAGAAAGCTAATATCTAGGATTTACCTAATCTTATAATTGAAGAGAAGTCTCTTCCAATGTGTGTTAAATCAAGCTGGGAGAAAGGAGCAAACATAGAGCTATCAGAAGAGGCCTGGATAAAGACATGTAGAGCACACTCTAGCACCTCAAGCTCTGGTTTAGGGACGCCAAGGTTTTTTTGTCCAAAAAAATAAAATGGAGTAAAATACCTGAAAATGGGCAGTGTTGGCGAATGTGTGGTAATATATGTGCAGATCGTGTTCATATTTTCTGGGATTTTTTCTTACTAGTTGGATGTGGCAGCAGAGATAAAGACATATTTGTGTTATTTATTAGCAGAATGTTCCACTTGACCTCAAAAAACAAGACAGATACTTGTTCATATGATTAAGTGCAAGTAAGAAAGCAGTAACTAAGACGTGGTTAAATAAAGAATCTTCAACAACCCCTGAGAGGATAAAAACAGTTCATGAAATCTGTGAAATGGAACAGTTGGCCTTTTTCTCTGACACTTGTGACTGTAAGGTTTGAAAAGTACTGGGGAAAATGGATAAACTACCAGTCTGTGGATGAAACTTTGGATTCCCCTGCTTCCTGGAGAGCTATATCTATGGATTAGACTCATGAAGACCTTCTGAGTATTAAAAAAGAAAGGAGCAGGATTAAATAAACATGGTGGACAAAAATGAACTGCTCCCCCTTTGCATAAGGATGGGATCCACTCAGTTATGCTTTCTGTTGTTATCTTTACTATGGGATTAATACTTAAAAGTGACTGATGGCCTTGTCCTTTTGCTGTGTGAATAATTTCTTGTCTTTTTTTTTTCTCTTTTTGTACATTTTCACAAAAATAAAGTAACAAAAGAATGTATTAATACTGTACTTTCATTGTTGTGTTGTTGTTTTCCGGCAGTGCTCGGTACGGCCACTGGCACAAGAACAAGACACCCGGAGAGTACCGCACTGGGCCACGTGTCATGGTATTCATTATCGGCGGCGTGTCTTTCAGCGAAATGCGCTGCGCCTATGAGGTCACACAGGCCAATGGGAAGTGGGAAGCCATCATTGGTGAGTAGTGTTGCAGAGGGTAGTGTAGGCTGCTGGGGTGGGTAGTTAGAGACACATCCATCGCCTTGAAAACAAAGTGGGTGTGACTCTGAGTGGGCATGTTTTCACGAAAGGTGGGAAAAGCTGCGTCCTAATCCAGATTAAAGAGAGGCTGAAGATTCAGTGTGTGGTCTTTGATGGGCACAGATGACTTGTGACCTGGGACGTGGCTAAAAACATTAAAGATGGGCAGGCAGAGAAACAAAGTCTGGAGTATAGAGGGAAATCTGACTTTCTGCGAGTATGGAATAGACTAATAAACGTAGTTTTCTGAAACATTAAATGCAGTTTCATATTTTGGGCTTCATTTCAGTACTTTTTACTTTTTTCAGCCTGTGGAAACAAAATGGAAATTTAGAAATATAGGCTCAAGTTTTATAAACGCAGCAGACCTCATTTCATCACACACATACAGGAGGGCGGCATACATCCCACGTCACGCATTGCTGTCACAGAAATTTCCCATCGACAGGTTTACACTGCAGCAGCTTTTTTTGCAGGATGCAATTACAGATAGCAGGTAGATTATTGTGTGCAGCATTTTGTGTTAAAGTAGCCCTTTGTGTCATGTTCCTGTGTACTGTTTATTTGATGTCCTGAAGCTTTGCCAGCCAGTCTGTGTTATATTGTTATGTTAACTGAAAGTGTCTTTTGTTGTGCTCTGCTTCTGCTGTTGTCTTTAAAAACAACTGTTGTCTTTAAATTGCAGCCACGCCATGTCTTTCTCTGTGTCTGTGTTCCCAGTTTATTTGTGTTTGTGCAACTTGGTGTGAGTGTGTGTGTGTGCGTGTGCGTGTGCGTGTGTGTATGGGTGTGCTCTGTATGACAGGTTGCTTGTTTTTTGATCCTTATGTTTTCTGGAGAGAGCGAGTGAAGGAAGGGCGGGGGCATGGCATGTGCTGTGAGACGAGTGGTGAAGCCACTTCTGTTCCTCCACAGGTGCCACCCACATGCTCACCCCCACCAAATTCTTAAAGGACCTGCAGCATCCCGACTTCCGAGAGTCCACTAGGGTGTCCTTTGAGGACCCTGAGCCCTCAGCCGAGTGAGGCAGAGACAGATTGGGAGGGAGGGAGAGAGAAATCACACAGAAAAAAGTAAAGGCAGCCGTGCAAAGAAGCCCTTTCTGAACCTTCACAGCACAAGGGCTTTCTTCCTTGTTCCTTCTTCTTTGAACACTCAGTACTGTTTTATGTAACTCCACCCTCCTCCTCCCCACTTCCTCAGGGATGGATGCCCCCGACATTTCCTCACTGCATGGACTGCTCCATCAGACTCCCTATGTATCAGTAACTCAACCGCGACTCCGTCATGTGTTTCAGACTGAAACCATAACTCCAAACAGGTGTATTCTCGCAAAGTCTCTCAGCTTATCCACAAATCCAGTGCAATAAACATTTAACATTTCAACTACTTAAATTAACTCTAAGATTTGTTGGAGCAGTCTTAGCTCACATCCTCACAACGCTGATGTGATGATGGCATGCGTATCACACTTCCTGTATCCTGAACTCTGTGCTGATCAGCGGCCATGCCTGAGGAGGTCGTGAACCCATCCCTGCTGCCTCCTCCCATCATCTCTGCAGGGTGGATTAAATCGCCCCGTGATGGGCACCCAAAGGCCCTTTGATCTTGTTTAAAACTCACTCCAGATTTAATCTGCCCCAACATCTTTATCAGTTCCTCTGATTTATTTTTATAATTTGCCCTTTACATACACCAAACAAACACCTTTTTTTGTTACTGGTTTCTTTCCGGATTGGTCCTTGAGTTGATGTTGGGTTTCAGAGACACACTTTATCATTTCTTTTCTGGTTTTTTTTTTGTATTGTGTGTGTTTTTGTTTTTTAATCCTTGTGTATTTTTTTTCTTTGTTTTGACCGCCTGACTTTGTCCACTCAGCTCACCATCACATGCTCACATGGCTCATGACCTGTCTGCAGAGGGTGCTGGACTTTAAGCGAATGTTGTCATGATAATGGAGATCTGCTGACAAGCAGGGCAGCTGGGTGACAGATAGGAAACCAAGCAACCAAAAATAAGTTCATATGCATTCATATGAATATTTGCCTTCTGTATTACCGTCACAACTCCTCTGTGCGGACAGTCTGAGAATGTAGCATTGTTCCACCTGATATGCTTTAGCAACCCACCTAAAAAAAAAGAGAGAGAGAAAAAAACCCAAAAAACATCTCCTAACATAGGGCACTATCCACATCTTCAAAATACTCATCTTCTGTCTTAGTATTCAGCACATCACCTTGTTTATGTGAGCACATATATATTAATAACTGATAATGCTTTCAAAGCAGCTCCTTTCAGACAACATCATACCTGGACACACACACTGATGGATAAATTAGTGAGTTTAAAGTTTTTGCTTTTGAGTCTGCTCTTTTCAGCAATCAATAGAAATCCTGTTACCTACATGTGTGGAGAAACAAACAATGAATTTCAGATTAAAAAAAAAAAGTTTAGCTGCATAAAATTAGCCAAAAGCTCAGGTGTATTTAATAAAGATTAAATACCATACCTAATTTCAATTTGGTGAGTCTACCCTTCAGGGTGGTCTCCTCGAGCAGTGTTACAGTATTTCCTACTCCGCTGTTGATATTGGTTGGAGATAGTTCCATTCTGTCTTTTATTTAGTGCATCGGGATATTTTCCAGTGTGTTAATACAGTAATGTGAAAAAAGAAAGTTCACCGGACTCTATGCACAGTGCAATGTTTGGCATACTGACACAACCACCTCATTCCAATTATCAAGCACAGTGGTGGAGGAGTGATGATTTTGGCTTGTTTTGCAGCTGCAGGTCCACTCAGGTACTCAGTCAGTATCTTCAAACTCTTTCCAGTCAGTTTCAGTTGTTATTAAATCGAATCTGCAGTAACTGTGGCTCTTCTGTGATTGATCAAGAGATCCAATGTCATTGAACTAGATAACCTAGCCTTGGTTGACATAACCATCAGAAGGCAGAGGCAGCTGCCAACCTCGTCTCCTGCACACCATCCTTGTACACCATAAAGGGTCATCCCAGTGGCATCGATTTTGTTACATTAGATAACGATTCCTCCCGTCTACCTTCTAAGCTCAGCCATCACTATTCAGTGCATCTGCCAGGCCCAGGAGTCACTGCCTATTCTCTAATTGCAACCTCTGGCCAAGCTAGTGTTATTAGCAGTGAACTTCCATCATTTGTATTTGGGGTTTGGGAACTTACGAGTGAACTGAAAGTAATTTATGTGAATTTCTCCAGCTGGACCACACCCCTTCCAGTAATACTTCTATAAATACCTTCCTGCACCACATACCCATTTGTTCTAATTCGTATTTGGGGTTGTTTTCTGGGGTCCAACATTTTTCCACAGTGATATGAGAGACTGATGAAGTCATACAGAAAATTATTACTTCAAGTTATTGCTGCTAAAGGTGTTGAATCATGAGCTGCTCCTAACAACACCACATAGAGTCCGGTAAACGGTTTCTCTTTCACATAACTGTATCTTAACGCTCCAGTTTAAATTTGTGTAATGAAATTGCAACTGGTCAGATGGGACTCCAAGGGAAAAATATGAAATGGGACCAGTGCTGGAAGCGATCAAAAGGCACACGAGGAGATGACCTTGAAGTGCACACTGACCAAACTTAAACCAGGTGTGGCTTCTGGTATTCATATGGGTGGAGTCGTGACCTTTTTATTATACTTTTAAGTGAAACCAGGGCTGTTGAGAGAAGATGATGCTCGATTTGCTTTGAACAAAGGGTTAAAAAGAAAACATTTTATGCTTTAACGAGCTTTTAATAAAAAGACTACATCCCTTAGTGATCACCAAAAAACATGGCTCCATAATGCTTTTCTATTAATATCTTTGACTGGTTATTTCATGATTATTAATTAGTAAAAAGCTAATATATAATGCAGTTTTTTATTAGACTGGAATGTTGAACATCCATCTCATGACTAATCTGCTAAAGCAATATCATTTACAAACCAAGCTTTTTTAAGGTTTTCTCAGTAAGCTCTCACAGCTCTCACCATAAGCGGTATGAAGCCTCCCTCCCCACATACTGCTGCATTCAAAGCTTCCTGAGCAAAAATGGCCATTACTTCCTAAAACAAGTTTTTTTGTTTTACTGTGCTATTATATGCCAGTATTTTGTGGTGTTGGAGCGTAACATCACAGTGTTGTTTCTGGGGCTAAAAATGGCCCACCAAGCTGTGTGTTTTGGGAACAGCAGAGAAGCAGGCGAAGCCAATTCGACATTCTAGCCTGACCCCAACTTTAACCCACTCACCCCCTTGAACCCCCACTCACGATCTCTGATTCCTGCAACCACCGCATCACCTTAACCCAATATGAAATGGACTTGCCTCTTTCTCTTCTGTTTATTTGGGGGATTTTGTTCAATTTTTTTTGCCTTTAACTGCCCCCACGTCGGATCAGGTTAACGTGTTAGAGGTAAAACAGCTAATCAAGCCAAACTGGAAGAAACATGCAGCTTTGCAACAGAAACAAACCAATATAGGTCAAAAACTGTTGGTGTCTGGAGTAAATCAAATCAAATGTTTACCCTCCTTATGTTCAGGAATTAAGACACAAGTAAATGTTTGCTTTGCTCCAGTCCTGCACCTTTCAAGTTTTACAATGTCTGAAATGTGTCTTCAGCTGTCCATCCTTGTGCCATTAGAATGACTGATTTTCACATTTCCATTCAAACAGCGGAGTCAGCTTACTGGTTTTGGATTTCATGACTTGACTTCTTGAAATACTTATAGCCTTTTCCGCTGTCTGCATGCCCTTTTAATAAAGGTTGCACATTTTCGTGATTGTGCATATTGGGGTTTGTCACATGATGTCATGCACACATTGCTTGAGAGTTGTCTACCATACTGGATGTGACACAGTCATGGATTGCTAGGGGCAATGGTTTCTCGAGGTTGCTGGTGCTTGCTGGGTGAAATTGGTTGCAAAGACAATGCTGCAACAAAAACTTTGTTTGCTAGCAGGTTCCCACAGTCACCTTTAGTTTTTCAAGTTTGGCTGGAAATACTCATTAACTACTAGCCTAGCGGGAGATCATTTTGACAAAGTACAAGGAAGCCAGAAGAAGGTTCACGTTTACACTTCAAAGTAAAAGCAGTTCTTGCATCACACTTGTCACAGTTTTGCTACAGCTCGAAGAGTAGTAGCTAGCTTCCATTCAAACTACAACTGTAGCAATAGGCTAGTAACTGGCTAGGGAATACACGTTTTTCCGCTAGTAGGTGGTTACCCAGGGATTACTCACCCATGTTGGTGGCCTGTTTGATTGAGTCTTTAGCAATCATTTTCCCAATGTCTGCCATTAACCCTCCAGCAAGCACTCGGAACCAGATGAGAAATACTCCTTTTTTTTCGGTTGCCAGATAGCTGCAAACTGGTGGCTAGGCCTGTGTGACATTTCTCACTTACTCCTACATTGTCACCTTGATTGTCACACATCCAAAATGGCAGACAAGTTAACGTTGTGTGGTTCGCGGTCACGTGTCTGCAAAACCTCAATACAGATTTGGTGTTGCAGGTTTTCAACTAGCCCACCTGCTGCTTTAAGCTAACTTAGTCATAGTAGTTGTGTGGCGCCATCTCTGACCTGTGTACTCCCATTGTGTTCAGCTGCATGTGATTTATAACACAGCCTAATAACTCGGTATCTGACTGTATGTTTGTGGAGTGAGAGTGTATTAGAGTAGAGTAGTGCATTACATACTCCTGCACAAGTTCACAAAAATTCCAGAAACTAAAGGGGACCTATTGTGCTCATTCCCACTTTATTTTGGAACTATGCAAGAACAGTTTTATGTTACTAACAGTTTAAAAAAACAAATCTTTGTATCTTATACTGGTACTATTTGCAGCTCCTCAGTTCATCTCTTAAACATATTACAAATTAAATTTCTGATTCTTAAAACAAAATTCATACTTTGATGGACACACTGTGTTACTCCAGTACAATTTTGGGGATCTATCGGTAGGATAAGTGCCTGCCTAGATACACACAATACAATTGTTGAGAAAGCTAATTTAGCCACATTAGCTTAGCATTAGCCTTTGGAGCAGTCATCAACACAAGACAACCAGTGTCAGTGATATAATATTACAGCTTCTATTTTATAGCTCTGGCTCCACAATGAAAATTCAGCTTCATACTGGCCTCAAATTCCACTGTTTTGTACTTTTAGAAAGCTAAACAAAATTAGCTTGTTTCTGTGACTGTATTTGGAAATACCATCCAATTAACATCTGCTACATCCCAGGGTAGATTACAGGGATTACTTGTCCATATGCTGAAGTATTTGAAAGTTTGCCCATGTCCACTTCAATGTAATGTCAATTGTAACAGTGTGTGTGTGTGTGTGTGTGTGTGTGTGTATATATATATGTATATATATATATATATATATATATACACACACATAGGTACATATACATATATACATATACATATGTATATGTATATATATATATATATATATATATGTATATATGTGTGTGTGTGTGTGTGTGTGTATATATGACAGAAAATAAAGAGAAGCAAAATAGGTCCACTTTAATATGCAAAACAATCTAAACCCAGAAAGGTTTTAGTCTATTCTTAAAATAGCCAGTATGCAAAATTTGAAGTGGTTTAAATAGTTACTTAACCTTTAATTCATTTTCTGATTTATGTGACGTGAGCGTAATGCTTTGTCTTCCCTTTGCATTTAATGTCTGTGTCAGTAAAGAATACAAAGCATGTCCTCAAGACAAAAAAGGAACAGAAGCCCCCAAAAGCACTTAAACCTCCACTTGAGTACAATGAAAATACCCCCCGCCCTAACACTTTTAAAACTCTTTTAATACATATTAATAATCCATTTTAACCTGCTGACTAACAAATTCCGATTCCATAACTTTACGATCTATCTTTACTTTCAACGTTATGTAAGGTTGTCCTCGTCTAAAAAGTAGGCATTCATAACATAAGCTGAAAACACATTTTTCATCAGTTTCCTTCCAATCGTGCAGATCTAACACGCTGTGTTTGTGTGTCTCTTTATGCGTGTGCGTGTCTCCAGGATCGACCCACATCTTCACTCCCACCAGCCTGCTGGAGCAGCTCAAGGCCATGAACAAACCAGACGAGGAAGTGACGAGCTAAAAATCCTCCAATCAGTCTCTCTCCTCTTAACCTTACTCCCACCCCCTTACATCATCTCCCCCCACATCATTCCCAACCAAATCCT
This sequence comes from Perissodus microlepis, assembly GCF_051167445.1. Classification (NCBI taxonomy): domain Eukaryota; kingdom Metazoa; phylum Chordata; class Actinopteri; order Cichliformes; family Cichlidae; genus Perissodus; species Perissodus microlepis. The sequence goes on along the minus strand of NC_140467.1, from coordinate 33,508,837 downwards.
ACACATTAACTGTGTATGCATCTTGCTTGAGAAGAGAAAAAATTTAGACAATTAAAAAAAAAGAGAGATACGTTATATCAAAGAATAAAATTGTTGCAAGTATTCTCATATTTTACAATGGATGCAACTAAATAAACGTATTTAAAATTGATTAAATATCAGAAAAGAAGGCCATTTAAAATTGAAATGACCAAAATGTAATATTGTACGCTATGAAACCTGCTAGGATGTGTAAAAGGTAGATGATTTCTCTTGTTCGTTTCTTTCGGTTACCTCCATGGTGTGACTTTTACCGTTAGCAGATAGAGGAGGGATGTGCAGCCTGAGGGGTTCATATTGTAAAAAATATATCAGTCACCATGCAATTTATAGATATATGCATAGATATATTTCATCAGAGAGGAGTCTGTCCTATCACCCTTCCCTTACCCATTTGAGATGTTCGTATTCAGTAGCATGCTTGGACTGTGTTTGTATCCAGTGTGGATGTTCCGAGAGCCGCATGTAAATGTTGTGGTTGAATATGGCACTTAAAAAACCTTTTTGTTTTGAGCATCACAAAAAGGAAACTATTCTTCAAGGATTTTTAAGAGTTTAAGAGACAATTTCACTGGCCGCTTTATTAGGCATACCTTTGTCACTGCTTATTAACACAGATGTATTGCTAGTAGGTCACATGGCAGAAGCTTGACGCATGTAGGCATGGTCAAGACGGCCTGCTGAAATTCTGGCAGCAAAAGGGGTCCAAACCTGTGTCAGCAAGGTGTAACTAATGAAGTGGCCGCTGAGTTTGTATGCTCAAGTAAACTTGGTCCCAGCTACTGAGTTTACAGGCTAGCAGAGAAGAAAGTGTTCAGGGATGTATTGATTTTTGAGTTTTTGATACTCAAAACAAGATCTGTTGGTTTTAAGTATTCATTTTAAGAGCTCCACTTAGTCAGTGGGAAAAGAGGGAGCTCTGTTTAAAGCCAGAATCATCCCTCCTCCAGCTGCCGAGACTGTAAAGTATTTACTTGCCACAATCTTTTTCCTTTCCTCTGCAGAGACGTCACGTTTCAATGTCAAAAAGGCCGTTGCTTGCTGATATTTAATAAATAATCCCCCAAAAAGGGCCAGTTGTATTTCAGTATTGTATCCTGTCAGATTAAGTCTTATCATTGGTTAGTAACGATGTTTAATTGGGCCATGCACTGAGTAGTGTTGTGTATATGCTATATGTTGCTGTTTTAGCGTCTCACTGTTGAATGGTGATTTTTCTGACTGTGAAGTAGTGACTTTTCCTTTGACGAAAAAACAAAACAAAAAAAAAGCCAACGTGAAGCCGCCGTGTTTGTGGTGTTTTAGCTGTAGCTGTTTAGTGGTCCACTGGGAAAAAGAACTAAGATCTATATTTTCTTTGTCTGTTTTCCTCCTCTGGTGCAATGTAAAACCCTCCAATGGTGAATGGCTTTGCAAGTTTAAAAAACAAAACAAAGAAAAACCCTGGAAACCCCTCGCCACTTTTCTTTCCTCCTTCTATTGCCTCTTTCCTGGCCAAACAGTTGTATATTGCACTATGATGCGTTTTCTGTGATGCAAACGCTTGTGTTTATTTTTTCTTTTCTATTATAATTTGCTGTTGTATAGGGTTTACGCTGTCAAATCAGTTGATTTATATCAAAATTATTTATCAGAGAAGATAATATTGAAACATTAGTCTGTCCTAAAAACTGTTTAACTTATTGGGATTGTATGTTTGCGAGTGTTGAAGCACAAACAATACTTCCATGTGTACCTAATATGTACTAAGGTTGTCTAATAAATTGGCTTCCATTATACTGAAAGACTGAACTTTTTTCTATTATTTCTAAAACAAACAACAACACACAGTCATTCTTTTTTTTTTCATTACGGAGCAGTGAAATCGGATCGACATCGGCACAAATGAGCAATAAATTAAAAAAAACAAAGTACAAAAAGCATATCTAGAACATCGCATTTTAAAATATATCATCTACACATACAAAAAAAACCTTTGATATCCAGCATCTGAGGCCCTTGGTACATCAAATGATTATGGTTTGAAGAATGACCATCTAAAACTGAGCTCATGGCTCATGAGTGCATTTCATTTACAGCAGAAAGAGTTCCTACATCATCAGAAAATTAATTTCTACAGCGACTAAAATAAGACTGACGTTAATTTCAGATTTCTGAAAACTAGTGTCACATGATCAAGAAATGGCTCAAAGTGCAGAACTAATTCATGAGAATATACAGGTCTCTGTAGTACGTCATAGGTTTGAAAATAAATATGATCTATAAGACACAATAGTGTAAACAGAGTTATTGTAATGTTTACCAGCAGATAAAAATACATGCTTTGGCCACCTGAGCAGAGGGGGGGAAGAACTATCTTAGAAAACATCAGCAAAGAAAACTTACAAAGAGGATTTGAGATTTTTATTCACTTTGGTCCGACTCAGTTCTTTTGGCTCGTGCCTCGTTCTGCAGCTGCTTTTGAGTTAATGACTCTCAGTCTTAGTGCCTGTGATGACAGTTCACACTAGTAGCTGCAGGACTGAGTGAGCAGCTCCTGGTACTGCAGTCCAGATGCCAACGAGCCAGCCATGTGCCTGGAGGTGTGTTTCATGTGTCGAGCTGCTCTGATGGCTTTGTTCAGTGAGCTGTCCAACGAGCGCTCCCTGTCAACAGACAGTGAGCGTCTTTTCATCCTCACCTCCCCAGGACCAGTGACCTCGGAAGACATCGGAGTTCTGTTAGGAGAGACGTAGAGGGGGGACGAGTACAACCTGAGGAGATGGTAAAAAGTAAGTAAGGATCAGGACAGAACAATAGGTTTCTATGTAACATTCTCTCAAAACTATATATGAAAAATGTTATGTATCAGAAACTGTTCAATAAACTGCACATAACTTGCACTATTTTACCCCAAATTCTCATCCAGCAAACCTCTCAGCTAAGAGGGAAAACCTCCCCTCAGCGCAGCCATGTGCACTTAGGGAACGACCTGGCCAGTCAAGCCAGTGAAATCTGCCCTCTGTGTTTTTAGACTGAGGCGATAATGCTGTGTGGATTCTGGACACTGTTTGTCATCTTTAAGTTTAAAATTAAATAGAAAATCAGGATATATAAATGAAATCTGTTATTTGCATGTTAATCTAAAAGTTTGGGAAACAAAAAAAAGGCTTTTAGGATTTTTGCATACTGTGTCAGATGAGTGTGTGAGCTATGAGAGCAGCGCACTTACAGGAGTGGTGGAGGGCACACTGGCATGCACTGCAGCAGTGCAGGTGGAGCTGCAGATGCAAAGAACCTGCTCCCCACTGCTCCATCAGGGGACTCGGCTGGCTGGTACTTTATGTGTGTGGAAGTGTCGGAGAGTCTGTGACTGTCTGCGAACCACAGAGCAGGCCAGGAGCTCCATTAACACTTAAAATAATTGCACTCATTTCATTTACTGCAGACTAAATTTATGAGTCAAGTGGAAATCGGGCATAAATTTCCACACAACTAAACTCTTGTCTTTGTGTGGTGAAATAATGGATTTAGCCACACAAAGATAACAGTACATCCTTCTTCTGATAAGGATTTAAACCTCAGTGCTCTGACTGTGCATCTGAAACGCATCTCATGGTCTCTAACCTGGCTTAATGACTTTGTATGATTCGAGGCGTCCGCAGAGAGGACATTGATGGCAGCAAGTGGAGGAATGGAGCATCTCTCTACCGCCACCAGCTGGTCCTGACAGTACAGAGACATCATAGAAGAGGCTTTATGGAGGCTGATCGACTCATTCGAACCATAAAATTAAACCAGATAAAGCTTTAACATTGGTTAAAAACATCTTTAAATTAAAGTGCACTTCAGACACTTGGATTCTGCCCTCTTTGCTAGCAAACATGTTTATCCAGGCATTCATTCTCACGTTCAGGGGATGCTCTGTGAAATGACAAACACTGAGAACAAACAGGAGCTTGACTTCTTCTGCTGTCAGGTTCATCTCCTTTTTCAGACACAGAAACAACAGGATGCTTCCCTGCAATACAGAGAGAGGTTTCCCTCAGCTCAAACCCTCAAGACTGCAGTGTAGATGACTGAGAACCTACATGGATTTATTTAACATGTCTGAACAGGTCCCACTGCAATTTCAAATTTCTGAAGCTGTATTTGACTGAATTTGTCTTTGTGTCTCCAGTGGTGTGGTAGATATTCTTACTGTGCTGTGTTCGCCTGCTGTAGACAGTAGTTGTGTGGGAAGAGCAGCTGTCTAGTGCTGCAGATGTTTGAGTGCATCTGGACACCTGAGGCTGTGGTGCACAGGGCTGCAGCTCCGATCTTGTCACTGAAAATAAAACACTGACTCAATAAGTGATATGGCTTGCCATTAAAAATAGGAGTTAATGAGCATAACAGGCTTCAGAATCAAAAACAGGATGAGAACCTTAAAGGAGACGACACTCTTACATCTGTTAGTCCCTGTGAGTGAACATGCTTCGGTTTGACCATACAAGCTTTCATAATGTCTAAATGAAATGAATAAACTGGTATCACTCTGTCTCCCTCCTTGATTTTAATGATCATTTGTTAATCACGATGAACTCACAGTAATCATGTTGTGGCTTTTGTTGGTTTATAGAAGCAGATTTTCTCCTGGCTATTCGTCTCTGTGTGGACTCCTCCGCAACCTTGTCCACCATCTGTGTTTCTCTTTTCCCTGCACTGACATCACTCCGCTGCTCTCTAGACCTGAGAAGTGGAAGAAAACTAAATTAACAGCAAGCAACAAAAAGCAAGTCTGCTTAAAACTTCATTTGTGACATAACTATGAAATTTCCAAATCAGGCCTTAGAATATAAGATCACATAGTTCATTATGCATCCACAATTATTATTATTAAATAAATAAATAAAACTTTATTTATACAGCACCTTTTTAGACAGAGTCACAAAGTGCAGCACATCAGATAAAAAGTCATAAATTCCAGATGTTGTTAGACATCTGGAATAATTTGAAAAATTTGGGAATATCACCCAAAGCAAGCAAACACAAATCAGGTTTTTAGTGCTCCTACTTGGCAACAAAGATAAGTGACTGTATAATCCATCACAGTAGACTGACTCTGTGGTTTTATGTGGAGCATTGAAAAGAAAAGAAAAAAACAAAAAACAAAAACAACCTGAAGCAAGATGAAGAGGTGCTTTGATTAGAGCTGTTATCCTGAGTTGATGGAGCTGATCTAATAGAGCTGATAGGCTTCTTGTTTCTCAGACGATCTTCTAGTCTCTCCTTCAGTTTGGTTACCTCAGCCTGCAGTATCTGGACTGCATCACTAGAGGAAAACAGAAAAAGGATCTTTACAAAATAATCCACCTTTGCAGTTCATATGTAAGCTTGAACTAATGCACTATCATACCACACCAAGTTTTGTGGCCAAATATTGTGACGTGACCTCTAAAATGCTTTACTGTGGAAAATATGCAACTAAACCATTCAGCTGGTAAAAAATGGATGGCAAATATTGATGTAGGTGTCAAACCAAGTGCACACGCATTCTGAAAAGAAACAAGAAACACCACACCGTGCAGGAAACAGAAGCTCCTAATATACAACCTGATTCAACAGCAGGCGATTCTGTAATAAAATACATAAAAGAAAATTATAATAAAAACATTACAACTAGTTTTTGGCGTGATCGTGTTACTGCATTATTGTAGCAACAGTTATTGTCATTCATCAGAAATCATTAGGATTCACAGCGACACTGTAGAGTGACTATCTACTGCCTCACTCTCAGAGCTTTGTGTTTCTGGGACATTCTCCACTTGTACTGTTGACTTGTTTTCTTCAAGTCCCATCCAGACACACAAACACTCACATGCAGTTCTGACTGGAACTCCTTGCTCGTGGAGAATCGCAATGGTGGTGCTGAGTAGTGGTGGAAGAGCTTGAGTGTGAGCTGTCGAGGAAATTGATAGATTTGCTGTACTGGTCAGTCTTTTCACCTTCAGAGTCAATGTGAGCTGTAGAAATAAGGGGAGGTCAGCAGCTTAAATACTCAAAAAGAGAGAGAGAGCACTACTGATTACTAAGTAAATCAAATTAGAAACTCACTGCCGTCACTTTCAAGTCCAAACTCACTGCTGCCACTCGCCACCCTTTGTTGTCTCAGATTGACACAGCGCTTTGGAGAGCAGGAGGAGGTGCGTCTCCTCACTGCCCTTCTGCATCTCTGTGGTTGGTCGAGGCTGAGGCTAAGTCGGGAGCTCATAATCAGGTCTTTAGCTGTATGATTGTGCAACGGTGAGGAAAAATTAGATGGTGCAAAGACTCGGCCTGTCTGAAGACTCGTGCTTCCTTCCTGAGGCACTGGAACACCGCTGCACCATAATGGAATGTAACAAGGACAAAAACAAAAACACAGAAGACTTAATCAAAGAAAAAAAAACAATCACTTTAAAACAATAGAAAATCACATCAGAATGTGTTGTGTGTGTTATGGGGTGGGGGATGGCACCTGAGCTGAAATTATTAGTGCAGTAAATCACTATGGAGGAAGGGAGGCAGAGTTGGACTCACCTCTCTGATGCCCTCTGGTGGAGAGGACTGGAAGCTGTTGCAGGAGTTAGACGGCTGCTCTCTGAACCAACAAACCCGCTGTCTGTCTCTGGAGAGATGATACCATCCTACAAAACAGAAGTTATACAACATTAACACTGATCATCACACTAGGCAGCTGCAACGAATATGTCAAATCTTTAGTAAAATAAAGTGTTTTGTTAATCATCACAGAAATATTTCAGTATTATTGTAGGGTCTTTATCTCATAGCATAAACCACCTTGAGGCGACTGCTGTTAAATAAAGTTTATTTTTTTTAGCTACTTTGAAACTAATTAAACTTTGGCATGTTAAAAAGAGGCAATTCAAATAGTGCACATATACACTGATTGAGTTAGTCCAAGGATATAGGGAGCATTTTGCACTTATATATCAGCTGTATTTAAGAAGTCACCCATAGAGAAACCACTGATTGGTCATTAATTGACACTGTTAAATCTAAGCCTATGCAAAAACAAATCACAGAATATGACGAGCTTATGTTGAGGCGAAGTGAAGAGGAGGAGAGGGACAGGTGCTGCTAGGGCGAGACAGACGTCTCTCACGGAGTCCTTTAGTGCTGCAGGCAGGCAACATGTTCCGATAGCGCACAACTTCAGTTTTTTTATTTCTATATGATAATTGTGCATTATTAAGTGATAAGAACAAGTAATCTGATGCCCTTTAATCATTATGAAGCTGTAATTTGAGATACAATAAAAGATACAATAAATAAAATACGTTTTTGTACAAAGTATCGGTATCGGATCAGTATCGTCGATACCACCCTGAATTTTACTTGGTATCGGATCGGAAAGGAAATCAGTGGTATCGCACATCACTAGCTCTGATCTGTCAGCTTGTTAGTAATAATAATATTATATGCAATATATTAATTAGCACAAGGAAAATGCATGAGTAAAACAATATATAATAGGCTATACCTAGCTAACTAATTTGCTAAAAATACTAATGCAATAACTAGTATTCTGCCAGTGTAGACATATGACAGTATGTTGCTTTAATAGTGCCAACAACATGTGTATGTAACCAGGTTCTTCCTTTTAGTAAAATTTAACTGTTGTTCAGTATTTATCAGCTCCAAATCCAAAAATGATCAGCTCATTTTCACTCAAGCTTGGTAGAACCATACACCATACAGGCCATAATAAAGCAACATTTTTACTCGAACTGATACAGGATAAGTGACCATCAATATCACTGACCTGAGAAAACACTCTCCTGCCCCCAGCCTGAACCTCAGAGCTCCTCAACTCTGACACTTTTACATCTCCGAGGCTGCTCAGACTGCTGCTGTGAGACTTTCCCACCTCTACCCTCTTTATGTTACTCTGACGAAAAACAGGAAACATCATGAGCCGGCTGGAGGCCGGACGAGGACTGGACCTGCTGTTTTGCTGTTTGTTCACGTCAGAAGAATAGCCCTGATGGTCTGATTGTGCATTCCTGTTAACAGATAATTGGAGAGAATTTAGTCTAGTGGTCGGAGAAATTAGCTTCCTCCCAATTGTGTATTTTTTTTTACTCAATTTTTTTTCCAATAGAAAAAACAAACTGTGCTGCTGGTGAAAATGCAGACCATCTTGCCTTTTACTTTGAGACTAACCTCTGAGAGAGAGTTTTCCAGATTTCATTGTTTCCAGTTTCCTGTCTGTCCTTGTGTTCAGACTGCATGTTAGTTCTTAAAGCAGGAGAGGAGAGAACTGCTTCATTCAGGCTACGCTCTAGAAGTTTGGGAAGCTCCTTGATGCTTCGGTAGCTAAACAGATGGAGGAGAAACAGTTAAATAATTAAAAGTCCCAGCTGCAGGGCTCCTTATTTATCAGATTTCATGATATTGATGCATTTAAATATAGCTACTCACTGATTCACTGCCATGGTAAAGTCCTCTGCAACACTTTTAATTTTGCCCTTCAGAGGATTGAGGTAGAGAGAACTGAGGTAGAGAGTTTCTTCATCCTCTCCCTCGGACTTCTCTTCATCGTTCTCTTTACAGGCTGAGCTCACTTCTGCTTCCACTGCCCCAGAGAGCAGAGGCACAGGCAGGACCTCAAAAGAGAAAAAGAGAAAAGTAATTGACAAGATAAAGTCTGGTAAAGCTGTGATCCTGTCCTGAACAGGGATTTCATCATAAACCAAAAATAGTCCAATTTTGTGAAATAAAAATCCAAGTTTTCCACTACAAACCACATCAAGCAGTTAAACACGTTATGTATCACACACTCAGTCTGGTGCAATTTCAGCTTTTTCCATTTTGCCTAAGGACAGTTCCATATAACAGTACACTGGAGGAGCTGGGATCTAACCACTAACCTTCTGGTAATCAACCACTCTGCAGATGTCTGCCTTGTAACTAGAGTGTGAATGAATGCAATTCCCTACACTCACTGTGCTACAAGGGCACTAAAAACACATGCCTCCTCCACACAGACTAGGTTTATTACAATTTGCCCATGCTGCTCACAGAGTCATAATAATCCCGGCCATACACAGAATAAAATGATTCTGTTGCTACCTGTGGGTGAGTGAAGGTTACAACATCCACAGAGAGGGCAGATGGTGTGGTTGGTTGAGGAGGTGGAGAGGGAGGAGTAATCCAGGTGGGCTGATCCGGTTGCATCTGTTCCACCTGCTCCTTCAGCTCGTCCGTACGCAGCCCACACTGAAAGATCAGCCCCTCCAACTCCCTGATGCATAACATACATGTTAAAAAAGAAAAATGAATCAAAACAACTGAGTAATGAGCACACATAAATGCAAAATATAAAATGTATTCAGATGTAATGCTGGACATCAACATTACCGTTCTGGGTCAAACTGGCTGATTTCTATGCCTCGCTGCTGCAGGAGTTTGTGCTCATCCCTCGCCAACAAGTATCCCCTCTCCAACGATTCGAGCCCCTCGGCAAGCTGAGCCATACCCTAAAAGAAAGAACTTTTATGTATTCCATTCAATATATGTTCCCATTAGATGTGATGTTTAAAAACCTAGAGAATTCTGCTGTGCTTTTGTTGCTCTTACCTCAGTTTGTTCAAAAGGTTGAAGTTTTTTGCTTTTAAGGAGATCCTCAAACGTCTGCAGCTGAATGAAAAATCAAAAGGTTTATCATTGATTAATTTCCTAAATGACCATTATTATCAGCCAGCAAATCTGATCATTCTCATCTCTAAAGATTTAATTGACCAGTTACCTGCTGCAGAAATGTTTCGGCCTGGCTGAACAGAATATTGGCTAGCTGCTGTCCAAGCTTAGAGCCTGGTTCGGTAGGACCGGTAGCTGAACTTCCTGTTACATGGACAAACAGATTAGAAGGAAAATGCACACAATGCCTGTTGTATACAATCATCAAAGTCAGAGACAGTTCACCCAAAAATTCTAAATATGTGCTTTCTTATCTGCAGAGTCATTTCTCCATTCAGATAATTGTGGTGCAAGCTGCCCGGTTTAAAGATACTGACTAATACAAGATTTAGCAGCAAAGAAGTAACCATTAAATAAAATGAAGATACCCTGATCTGTCGTGGGTTTCTGAGCCCGAGGAAAATCAAATTTTAGCAACTTTGAAGCACCGCAGTTTAGTCCTGATTGCACGCAGTGGCCGGGATTTGGTGGGTCAGAGTACAGGTTAACCTGGAAGAAACATGAAAAACAAAAACAAACATGTTCTCAATAATTATTACCTAGCCTGTCTGTATGTGGACTTCTACATTTTGTAAGAGACACACTGTATCACTGTATAGTACTTTTACCCATACAAAATGAGACTTCAGCAGGTTTTGATCAGTGTTTGCTCTAATTTCTCATTCTAGAAATGTGAAGCGAGTCAGATCAGAAAACAGCATACACACAGCAGGGAAACATCCCCATCTAGTGTCCACAGGTTGTAAGCTTTCACTAAGGCCTCACAACTATTCTGACTAACACTTAAGGAGGGTACTGAGGTAATTAAGGGCAGGGGAGAGTAACAGAGTTTGGAAAAAAATGAGTTAAACATAGTCAGTCATCAGCCAACCAAATTGTGAAAATGAGCTTGACAGTCAGTCAAAGCTGTAAATCTTTATGACCTTTAACGGCTCTCAGAAGGCCCCCCCCCCCACACACACACACACATACATATTGCAAAAGTAAACAGCTGCATGGCACCTACAGGGACACTTTAATATACAATTAAGAGACAACAGAGATTAATCAGAAAGACAAAAACCCCACTTAAAACCTAAATTCAGATCATCAATCAGACTGGAACCAGTCAGATTTCTTATTAAACTGGTTATAAGCTCAGCTACAAATGGTAAATCTACTGGAACATATGTCTAATCAGAAAAAAATACTGACTAACAAATATCTGCAAATTTTGTTGTAAAGGAACTCCTCCCACCCTGCCTGGGTGAGGGGAGGATAGAACAGATGGTGGTTCAGTTTGTAATGAATGAGATGGAGAAAATGGAGGTGAGGAGTTCAGTAAGCTGATTTAAATTAGTGCTGAATGTGAAGCGCTGCAGCACAAACAGAAATGAGCCACCAAATCTTTAAATGACCCAATTCCAAATACTTCAGCACTACTCCTGCCTCTTCTGTATTTATTTCAAATCCCACTTTTCTGAGATTTCTAATCATTTGTATGACATACTGCTTTGTCTATGATGCGCTGAGCCTGCCTGGACCTGGGATGCTGATTCTCTAAATTTCTGTCCTGCAAAAATGACATATAGACATATAAATGTTGTGACATAATGAATTTATTTCATAATTCTAATGATTCTAATTTTAAGCTCTACTTTGAAAGTACTTTCACAGCTGTTCAACTATCAAAAGCCACATAATTACTCTTTGTTGACAAGAAAAATTCAATAAATGCCTAAAATTTAAGTAAATAAGTTGTATATCACTTTGAAGTTTGGTATTAACTTTAATATTTTATAGTGGCTTAATGGTTAGACCACTAATAATTATGTATGATAGTGACATGTACTGTTTTTCAATCCACACCATTAAAAGGTGATAAATTATAGCTGGATCTCTAGATTAACTACCTTGGCTTCCAGACGCAGACGATCAATGGTGTTCTCTGCCTCAGCGTACTTAGTCAGCAGTCTGTCGTAGTCTTCCTGCAGCCAGAGGAAATAAAGGAGAAGGACGTGAGGAGAAGCAGTGCAAAAGAAATGTGACATGAGGGGAAAAAAAGCGAGACAAATGAAAATGAAAGGGAATAAAGCAAAAATGGGGGTGGCGATAAAAGAGAGGACTAAAAGACTGGAGTGGAATTTAGGTTCTGTTTAGTCTAATTCATCCTGTGAGGCTGTCAAACATAAACAAAAGCTGAACATATGAGGACAGCCAGGCAAAATATCTCTGTGTACTTTGGTTTTGGATTTGCTTTTGTTTTTGTTGGCTGTCCAAATAAATGGATGGATGGCTTAATGCTCAGTTTCAGTATAGTAACTGAAACGCTACAGCAGACAGTGACATTCTGGGTAATAATATTAAACAAAATTCATTCTAGAAAATGTATTTGTATGTTGTTGTTATATTATAGTTAAAACTAAGTGAAGAGAAATCGGTGTTGTCTTATTTTCACGTTCAATAAAAAAATGAACAAAATGTCTCCATTATTCAGATTCCACCACTGTGATAAGTTTGATTTGAACCGTGACACTAAAACAAAGAGGAAATAAAGTGGGGCACCCTAAAACTACGAGTCTCATGTGCCATGTGTTTAAATGCATTTCCCCTATTTTTCCCATTTTAAAACCTTGAGCTGGGAGCTGAGATGAGACTGTTTCTAAATATATTAGTCCCTTCTGGCATATCCATGTTTGATGTTCACACATTATTAAATTCTAAGTGCGTCCTGTGTGACGTTTTCACCTTTTGAAATGAAAGCTCGTACTTTAAGTCCAGTCAGTATTGGCATTCACACTAACCTGGAAAAACTCAGACTTCTTCATGACATTTTGACTTGTTATAGTACAAAAAGCACAGATCTTATTACTGAAGCTTCAATTACGTGTCCCAGCAGACCCTGTCAGTGAACCTGTATTCACAGAAATAGGACCTCCCCTAAGCAGAATGCAGCCATCATTACTACAACTTTGATTTTAATACTGGGACAAGTTAGATATCTTCTGTCCATCTCAATCAACTTTAGTGGTTTAAAGTAATTTTACAGAGAACTCTTCCAAACTGAAATACCTCTTAGTCTCTACTAGTACCTGAAGCTGATTGACCAGTGTGGTGGCCTGCTGGTGGCATCTGAACTCCTGAGGCACAATAGCGTTGATTGCACTGGTTGCCTGTCCGTCAGAATCTGGCGAGGTAGGAGATTCACCAGCGGTGTTCAGTAGGACTTCTTTCACTATATCAGCAGGGGATTTGAAGACTATAGGTGGCTCGGGTGATAAGGACTTCCTCGTTAACAAGGACCTGCTCTTGGGGGGCTTGTAACCGCCTTTGGGAAAATGAACTCTGGGTTCGACCTTCGAGAAATCTGGTGTGTGGTAACTCAGAGGCCCCTTTCTGGAAAAAGAGAATTGTGATGTATGAAAATAGAAAAGAGCAAAAAGAAAGCCCAAATAAAATGGTTAATAAAATGTGTTTTACCTAGATTCGTCCTCTGCAACAGCATTGCTCCTGGTTCTAGGCGTTACCACGTCCCTGTCACAACGTGTGTTCTGTTGTTTGTTGGGCCTGACTGTGCCGGGGGAATGAGTTCTTGAATATGCAGCCTCAGGAGAGTGCTTCCTTATCTTTCTCGGTGTGGGAGTGGGGTGACTATGCTCCTTATCTCTCTTTCCTGATTCTTTTCCAGGGCCATTACTTAATCTCCTGTAATGATTTGAGATGACCTGTTCAGAAAACAATGCTGCTGGCTGACGCGAAGCCCTGAGCTTTATCTCGGGACAGCGAGGACTGGAGTTAAGGCTCATGTGGCTACTGTTAGACTCTTGAAAACTTTCTGTAAAGCTTATTTCTGGAAAGGTTTCAGCTTCAATTCCTGGGACAGTATTTAATTCCTCGGCAGTGAAATGCAGATGATGGGGCAAAGTGGAAGCGGCAATGGGTAAGGCAGAACGGGAGGCTGGACAGGAGACACTGTCCACACCATGCAGCTGAACGCTAGAAGATTGTCCTGAGCTGATCTCTTTTTTCTCTTCTTTACCACGATATCCTTCAGCGAGTCCTGCCAGCTTTCTTCCAAGCTCCCCTGATGTTCTAGTGTGCTCAAATTTCTTTTTACTCCAATCACTCCTCCCTCTCTCTTCTTCTCCATCTTTGTCATCATTCGTCGTGTCGTGGTGTTTGTTCCACTCAGAAAGATGCTCTGCTACCTGCTCCTCCATTCTCTGCCTCACCTCCATATCCTCTGACCACGTTTTTAACTCATCTATAATTACAAAAAGAAGAAGGCATGAAAAAATAATAAGGAAGCAAAAAACGTGTTGCGCAACAAAGGACTGTGTAGCTTTAATGAATCACACAAATGTGCACAGTCTTTGGTCTTCAAGCGCAATCAGTTCCATGACTCCAGCCATTAACAACCAAACTTATTTTAAATTTGGCAGTTTCCCTTAAGGTCATCATGTTTTTAGCTTTCTCTGCTTTAGACAGGTTCACGGATCAGTAGTGATGAGAGCTTTGTCTCAGACCACAACTCTGTACTAAACTGCTTGTTTGTTCCTTATTGTCTAAAGCCCAAGGTGGCACATCATGTGAGGAGTAGAACCAAGGGGATCCATGCCATTATTCAAGATTCACTCGGTTGTTCACGATGACCTTTTAAAAGTGTTACTGTTATGTGTCAAGGTGTGTGAGGAAAATATTCTGAACAATGTCAGTATTCACCACAATCCTACTCACTAGATTTGGCTAAATCCTGTGTTGTTTTGACTTCTCAAAATTGCCCAAAGAGACTAATATGACAGGGAGACAGGCAAAATTTTGTGTGTATTTGTAAAGATTTTACAATTGTAAATTACTCTCTACAGTAGAACCAAACAAGCAGGGAACTCTTTTACTCACCTGATGACAAAATAATTAGTATCTTGAGAACAAAGACGGAATTTACATTTCTATCTTTCAGTTGTCAGGATTTGTTTGTTTTCTATAATCTTAAGCATATTATTTTTAGGTTTTATAAAATATAAAATATGAGAAAACAAAAAAAATGAAAACAATTATTCAATTGTTATTCAAACAGGTCTCAGAATCAGGTGTATTCAAGTGCTTTAGAGTGGAAACTAAGAAATGAAGGTCAAGAAAAAAGTTAATAAATTATAAATGAATGCTCACAGGATGACAGTTTTCCTGTATCTTCTTCTGTTGGTTTATGGTGCGACAGATGCTTACTCAGCTTGTAGATCATCTCCTCAGACGGTGTGTCCCTCTCAGCCACACTATAATCTGCCTCCTCTGGGGTGAGGGATCCAGGGCACCCATCTGAATTGCATTCCTCCAATTCCACATTTTCAAGTGCCTCTGACAGTCCAATGATACCATTCTCATCCATTTGACTAAAAAAGTCATCCTCTTCTTCTGCCTGTTCTTCATCCTCTTCATCCCACTCATCCTCTGATATAGCAGTGCTATTAGGTGAGGAGTGGACCGGGGCAGGGGTCCAGAACAGAACCCCTGCTGTGGTGTTCTGTCTTGTTTCCATTCACCTTGCAGCCTCCCTCAGTTCTTTGTTTTGACTTCAGTTACTGTTTCAGCCAGGCCTGGGAACCTTTAGCATCTTTTTTAGTTTCTTTGGCTCTGCAGCCACTTTCAAAACCATGGTGGAGGAAGTTTACAAATTGCGGTAGAAGTCATTGAGCTGGTGGCACTCCAGAGGTAACAGCTACAGACTCAGTGATTACTCTTCAGTGCTGAGGAACAGGAAGCATTTGGATGCAATACCTGAAACACAAACAAGCAACCGATACTTATTTCACTACATGTAATACTTTGCAATGAATCAAGGTTAACACACCTTGAGTAGCACAATTTGTTAATGCAGAAGATTTGAGGCTAACCCCAATTCCTAATCTATTTTCCATTGAAATAATTTAACAAAAACAAAATCATGTCACAGATAAAAAAACAAACAAACAAAAAACATCCTAGACATAACAAACACAATAAAGCCATGAAAAAAGAAAGAAATTACAACACTCTTTATTTGCTTACTTTTTTACTTATTATTTCCAATTAAAATAAACAAAAAACAAAAATTAAAGTTCTAAATTGTCTAATCCTTCAGTCTAAAAGCTTTTCTGTTCTGTTTATCAGTGCTTGTATTTTATTTTATTAGCATTGTACTAAACAATACAGTCAAACTCATTGGAGAGAGCTTTTAATGGCATCTACAAGACTTTTTTTAAATCTGTTTTAACACTGATCAAACTCTGAGACAATAAAACACAAACAGACTTGACCAGGATAATAATAATCAGTAAATTCAAAACTTAATACCTTTACTATATACATAATTAAAAATGTTCATAAATGTAATTATAGATGAACGAATGGGAATACACAAATGATCTACCAGTTAGATGCTGCTGCCTTTAAGAAAAAATAGGCTCCTGATTATTTAAAGCTTAGTTGACTGACTATTTCCTTTGAAAATGTGCAGTTCAAACACTGACTCATGATATTTTAGGATATCATGAGAATATTTACAATGCAGCACGTATGGACCGGTTTCTAAGGCGACATGAACTTTGTGGTGTTTACACCACTGATTTAGAATTATTTTTATTGCCCCCTGCTCAAACCCTGTACCATCTGCTCACACCGTACAGCTTTTACACACACTACTGAATTCATCTCAGTTGCTTAACTCACAGGAAACAAACACAGTATACAGGTAACAGATCCTCGATTAGTCTGCTAGTTCAAAATGTCACATAGCAAGTCTCCCAAGAATTAGCTTGGAGCTGCAACACTCACTATGGCAACTCCACAACATGAGCTCAAGTTGTGTTTTCAGAGTGTGCAGTTAAACATCTCTGACAGCTATACAGCCAGTGGCTCACTCCCAAAGCTGCATTTCAATGTGCTAGAGCAAGGGTGGGCAATTAATTTTCCCAAGGGGCCACGTGAGAAACTGGGACTGTTGTGGAGGGCTAAAACAATAAGCTTATAAAAAGATACAATTAATACTGAGCAGAACTGAGTTCAACTTGGTGGTGCAATCCTCCTAATTGCCAACAGGTCTCAAAGAACATCAAGACCATGCATATTTAAACTTTAAGCTATTTGGATTTGATTGCTTCAGCAGCAAAGTCACACTGTGTAATTATCACTTACTTCCACTTCCACTGACACTTACAGAACAGCTATTTCATAATGATGATGTAGCTTGATTATTTTGGTTTTGAGCCAGCAGGTCAGGAAATAACAACTGCATACCGGGTCATGGACTTTAACATGCATCAATGACAGAAGCAAAGTCTTGCAATTAACATTTTAAAACAAAGCGCAAGTAAAGTACACACTCTACAGCACTCACATTTCCATTAAGAAAAGTGGTAACCATGGTTGGTTGCTTCTTTCATCAATATCCCAGATTACCAAAAGAAGATTATGAAGCCTGGTGCTTCTTTCATCTCTTAACTAACATAGAAAACATTACACACAAACACACTCAGATTTACCCACAGACGCGCATGCACAGACTCGCATCACGCTGAGCCCTTTCATACACAAATCACTGGCGACTCTCCACACAGGCCAACATGGCAAACTCACCACGCATTTAAACTAGACCACAAGGAACAAGAGCACGCAGCTCTGCGCATAAACAACATGAGAGGTAGGTTTACAACAACAGTCATTTCAGAATAGAATCGCTTAGAGCGCACAGTGTAATTATGGCATTATTTCTATGGTTTCTTCCTTCTTGGACAAACATGAATTTTCAGGCAAATGAAGACCAAATCCCCACCAGGCTGTTGCTGAAGTGAAACTGCACAAGCCACAAATTAATGTGATGCAAATATATGTATCACCTGACAGTTTAGTGCTCATTTTATTTTAATAGATTCATAGCCATAATAAAAAATTTCTTCACCAAAGATTTTACACACAAAATGAGATTCTATTATTTAAGCCATGCAAACATGTGGTCAAATTACATTTTTGTTCATTTTTTAAGAAAACTGTATGTGAAAGTCAAGCTTACTGATGCTTTAGCAATAGCTTGCAGTTTAAAGTGTCTGAAATGTGATGTAGAAATAAAACTGTGGATGTCAAGAAAGATTTGCACATTCACTGGGAAGAAAGATAAAGCAAAAACCCTGATGTGACTGCAAAGTGCTTGGAGGACGGTTTAGCTGACACAGCAGCAACAGCTCTCCTTTCATGCAGCATTTATGTACAAAAAGGTTCTACATGAAAGAATCATCAGAAAAACTTTACCTGCTACCTCATCACAAATGTCAGTAGAGCGACGGTGAACAGAACAGATCTTTAGTTACAACCATTTTGGAGAAAAAGAAGGTGGGGAATATTATTAAAAGAACACATTTCCTACTGAGGACTGAGGTCGAAATAGAATTATGAATTTTAATAAGTCAACTAATTCTTGATGGAATTATCATGCAGTCAGTCCAGAAAAGTAAACTAAAAAGATACAGAACTTCCAGGATAATTATCCATGTAATGGGAGGAAATAATAATAAAATTAAAATGAGGTAAGACAGCATAAAATGTAATTCCTAAATTCAGAAGCTTTTACATTATCTGTATCTATAGGAGCTTCATTTTGGTGAGGAAAAAGAAGCACAAAAAGAACTCACCTGTTACTCTGCTCATAACTCCATGTTCATGCCCAGGAGAACTAAGTATTTAACTCAGTTGCCAGATTTGGGGGGGGATGGGGTAAGCTGCTCTAAATCCCTGACAGGGGGCTTCACCGATTGTAAAGAGACAATAATCATCATGCAGAACACGAGACTGAAAAAACTCTGTGCTACAGACAAACTAATTACAACCAGATGGTGAGGCAAGCCAAGAATACATGTATGATGCACAGGTAAGCTGGATGTTCGGGAAGGACAGAGATGAGGAATGACAGCGTGAGAGAAAAAAAGGATAGATGATACGGAGGAAGAGGAGAGAACAGAAGAAGAAAAGCTGTCATAAAATCAACAGGGAATATATATGTTTTCACAGAGTGACACTTGCTGAATTTTGAGCACACAGTGAACAGAAGTGTAGGTGGAGCTGCCCCACAGAGCACCGATCTGTTTAGGAACGCCTAGTGAATAAGATATGGCAGCTAATCTCCTTAGGAGGCACAGGGAGCACTGAGGACACAGGATGAATATGCAGAAGGAGCCGCTCAAGAGAGTGATTTAATATTTTTACTGTTATTTTAAATACTACTGAACTGGAATGCTCTGGCATTGGACTTTAGACTACAAGCCATATTTAACAATACATTCATTCAGTGCTTTAAAATTGCTAATTAACCTAACCAAAGCATGTCTTTGGACTGTAGGAAGAAGCAAAAGTACCAAGAGGAAATTCAAAAAGGCAGGGAAAACAGGCAAACTCTACGCAGAAGGACACCAGCTGGGGTTTGAACTAGGAAACTTCTTCCTATGAGATTATAATACACTGCCCACAATGACTGTTGACTGGTTGACTAATTGACTAAATTGTGCAGTGTCAAAATACACTGTCATTCATTGAGCAAAACATTGGCAACTTTTGTAAGCAAAAAGGCGATTTTTTTTGGCAGAACTGGCAACAAGTCTGGACCTAATTTTGACCATGTGCTTTTGACTATCCAGCCTCAATACTCTGCCTTACCTGCACGTAACCTGTACGTTACAATGTTTTCCATCTTTATGCACCTTCTTACTTCATACTCCCAGCGGACTCTGAGTTCAATAATATTGACATACTAACAACATTTTCAGCTTCCTCTGGCAGAACAAAAGGGTAAATAGACTGGTGCATGTATAATTTTCATCTACACTTACTAAACACTTTTTCAGGGCTTTTTTACAACACTTTTATCACACACACACACTCTGAAAGGAGTGCATAATTTGGGATTCAAGGACACTTCAAGATGCAGACTGGAATAGCCACGGAGCGAACAACTGACCTTCCAATTAGTAGACGGCCCACTCTACAGCCTAAGCCACATCACCCCAGTAGTGCTGTTAACTTGCTGTTCAGTGTCTCTAAGGTTTGCAAAATGATAATAATATGCAGTGCTAAAAATCAACTGTTAAGAAATCACAGTACAGTATAGCAATAATAATAACAGCAATAATTACAGAATTCAAATGTTAAGGGACTTAAGATCAAGTAAAATCAGGTAAGGCTTTTCTTATACAAGTATATTTTGAAATGTGACTTAAAAGAACTGACTGAACCAACTGATTTCATAGCCTTGATTAAAAAAAATGCTCTGTCCTCTTTAGTTTTCAGTCTGACCCCAGGAACAGACAAAAGGCCTCTCCCCAAAGAACTTAAAGCACATACTGGTGCAGATGGTACTAAGAGGTCAGAGAGGAACCACTGCCTTTTTTAGTGGTTTCTTCCAGCCTGGCCTCAGAGCAAACAATAGGAAGTATACTTCATGGCATCAACACTTCTTTCATTCAAAAGAGGGGACAGAGAGAGGACAAAGAGGGGGCATGTCACCATGGCAAACTGGAAAACAGAGCTCTGAATGAAAAGTCAATTGGTGTATTTGAACCCTAACCATGATTATGGCTTTATACACCTAACAAAGAATTTGCTATTGCCTAAACACAGCAAGAACGTAATCCTGCATTAAAAATCTAGGCAAAAATGAAACATGTTTGAACCAGCCACCGTGCACATGGTGATATGATCTATGGAAGTTTACCCAAAATATACTTTTAAAATTTCCACGAGTGAATTATCAGATAAAAAGATACAACATCCAGTGTACCAATCCTTGTTTCTGTTACTCTATGTCAATGAGACTAAATGAACGCACTTTCAGTATTAACACTATCATATATTCCATGACATTAAGGTTAAACTTCAGTTACAGAAAAAAAATCTTGCTAAAAAAAAACAACAACTAAAGTTTGGGTTCAGGTGGTGACACTTCTAGTGGATGTTAAAAACAACAGCTAATCGTGAGAATTCAACTGGGAGGAGCAACTGATTTTGCATGGGATCACCCCACTTTGCTGTTCACTGTATCCCAAATATCAGTGCTGCCAAAAGGAGCTGATTCTGTAGAGATACTGTAAAAACATAACTTCGTGCCTTGGGAAAGCCAGGTAAGAAATCTACAGTCTTCCTTTGATCCACAGTTTCAGGCAGCATCAATATCCTTTCCCCCCTAACCACCTCTGCTTTACAACAAGGACTTCCAGTACTATAAAGAAAAAACGTGTTCAGATATACAAACAACCAAGTACTACCAGCCAGTCTGGTGGGCTGTGGGAGCCACAGAGCAAGAACCACCGTTGTGAAGAAATCTAACAGCATTACATTACAACTTACCTCGTACAAACACAGTAATGGGTCGATACTGGAGATGAGATGACCAAGAAGACTTGAGGGATTTCATGATGGGCAGATTTCACAGCATGGGTCGGTTGCCTTGAAAACAGCAAAACTAAAGAGGAGAAAAGACCCACCCCTGTGTCACCATGGCACACGCACCACAACAAACCGCCATCAGTAAACAGGGTTCTGGGGGTTTTAGAAAACGGTTAAACAGCTCACTTCACGGTTCGTCGCTGTTAGAGTAACGTTGAGAGTAAACCGTTAGTAAATGTAAGCTAGTTCTACAGCAGTCACTGCCAGTTTTAGAACTTAGTTGTCGTTACTATCACTAATTCCTTATTCTCTAGTTAAAGCAAACCTAAAAAACCCACACTCCGACCACTTTCAGCTACATTATGTTGACAGGTTAATTCCGACGCAGTTACACTGCTACACCCATTTCTCCAATAAAAAGAAAAGCTGAATTTTCTGATAATTATAGGGCTAATTATCAACCTTGGACGTTGGAGGAGCGTGGCACTGATTTAGCTGGAAGAACAGTTACTCGAGGCGAACTAAATGGAGAAATGTTAGCCCTGAGCTTATACTTCAGGCATTTTATTCTCTTCTAACCACGTCGTGCATAACTTGGCCTTTTTTTAAAAGGTGATATTGACGACAATGATAACGCTTTCCACCCTAGCCTAAACTCAGTGGTTGAACAAAGGCGTTTGTTGCGACCAGTGAAAACCTGACAGGCAATAGTGAGGAGCATATTTTTAACATACGCACCCAAAGCTTGAAAGCTTCAACTCAACATCTGAGTAGTGATTGGTTATGATGGTGCTCAGGGGCGGGACTTCTCTTAAATCAACATACAAGGGAGGGTGCTGTTCAAACACGAGACCACAAGAGGGCACCGTTGCACATGGTTTAATTTTTTTCCTCCCATATTTAAAGGGAGGAAAATTGATCTTATTGATACTCCGCACAGATTTGCACAAACTTAAAGACACAATTAAACAAAATAACACAAAAGTCATAAAATTCCTTTTTTTTGTTGTTGTTAATGAACTACTGTGTGCTCTAGGGAGATATTAATTTTGTTGTATTCATTTAATAACAATAAAGGTGTTCAATTCAGTTTTTAAAAAGGTAAAAGGGAATTTTTAATACAATGTAAAGGGGAGAGGGTGTACAGTGCTGTGCAAAACTCTTGAGCCATCACTCATTTCTTTATAGTTTCCATTGCTTCCAATATGTGAGGATTCTTTTAAAGAGTCACCATGATCTTGAGCAATAGTTCTCCAGACTTTTTGAAGGCATTTCTAAATTTTCATTTGGACATTGGCTGTTTTTTTTTCTTTTTCAGTCCAGTCTTTGTACCTGACACATTTCAGAGGAATCTATTTTGGTTGTTAAGCCACTTAACACTGATCTACAAATCATTCAAGCATAATGAAGACACCTACCTCAAATGACACAAATATTAACAGACAACTTAACAAAGAATCAGTTTTAAAGTGTTTCTTCAGGCACCTTCTGTGATTTATGGTTTGGAGATGGTGGCACTGACAAAAAGACAGGAGGCAGAGCTGGAGGTGGCAGAGCTGAAGATGTTAATATTTCACTGGCAGTGACCAGAATGGATAAGATTAGAAATGAGTACATCAGAGAGACAGCTCAGGTTGAGTGATTTACAGACAGTTAGAGAGGCAAGGCAGAATTTCTTTTGGACATGTGCACCCTTTGTTCAGTGGATACAGTGAACAAAGGATGTTGAGCATGAAGCTATCAGAAAGGAGGAAAAGAGGAAGACCATAGTAACAAAAAAGTCAGAATGAAAGAAAGGAAATGTAAAAAAAAAGAAAGAAAGAAAGAAAGAAAGAAAGAAAGAAAGAAAAAACAAAAACATGGATGTAGGGAAAGAGGATATGAGGTGTGACAGAATGGGACTAGGGAAGATGGAGGCAGATGATCTGCTGTGGCGACCAGTAAAGCAAGCACCCAAAAGAAAAAGAGGAATGCACTTTTTTTTACTGTCAGATTGTTACTAAAACACGTCTTTTTTCCCATTTCTTGAGCTCAATTTATGAAAAATGCCAAAGATGACACAGTGTGGAATGCATTAAGTAGTACTTTTTGCACCAAAAAGGTGATTCCCAAACAGCTACTAGCTGAAAACTTGGCATATCCATACCTGGCCAGGGTGTACCCTGCACCAGTCCTATGGGAGCTACCCCTGCGACCCTGATAAGGATGAGCAGCAGAGAATAGATGGATCTGACACAGAATCTGTGAGATGCATCTAGCCCTTCAGTTGATCCATCTACTGTTAGCTGAAGGCTCATCAGAAACGGCCTCAGTGGATGGATGGCTGTAAAGAAGGCAAGAAAGCCAGAGGTATGCTAAATTACACAAGAACTAGACTGGAAATTGGTGACAACAGATATGATGGAGTAATGAATCAAAATGTAAAAATTGTTGCTCAAATGATCATCTATAAATACAAAGGATTTCAGGAAATAGGCAAACAGTACAGCCATCTCTAAAACATGGAGGAAGCTCTGTTATGGTTTAGGTCTGTGTTTTTAGCCTGTGTTTTTTTTATCTTTTCAAAACTGAACTGACTGAATTACGAATGCAGAAAAGTACCATCAGATTTTGATCCACCGTGCAATACCATCTGAAAAGCATCTGATTGGAAACAGTTTTTTTTTTTAGCATGACAGTGACCTTAAACACACCTTTTATTTTTAAAAGGAAAGCCATAATCCCCTTTGGTAAGGAGCAGCAACAAAAGACAAACTGTGGTAGATTGCTTTCTGGCTTTAATAGAGGGTGCACAATGGCAGAGCTTTATGTGGTCCCTGGCACAGAATTGCCAGTTGCCAGGAGAGATTACCTGTATGTTTCCTGTTTCCAGGAAAATACATTTAACAGGGTTTTTTTTTCCAGATAACAAAAAAGTTAAATATACCAAACAAAACCAAGTCACTACCTTATAATCGTCTTTTGAGATCTGACGGCAGACACACAAGCTGGTGACATGAGGACTTTCAATCATAATCTTTCTTAGAAGCAGGCATGTTGTAGCTGAATATCTGTCATCTTCTAGGAATTTGTATTACCATTACTGTTTCACAATGCTCAAGGGGATGTGTTCTGATTACAGTTCATCATTGAAATATGCAGATGTTACAATGACAAATGAAATAACAGGAAATATCTCAATAACCCTGGGAAGTATGAGTGCATGGCATTTTTTATTTTTAGTATAAAAAATTGGTCACTTTATTTAACTGACATTTTGCCCCTACAAGAAAAAAGAAAAACAAAACTATGATGTAACATCATTTACCAGATTTATATTATCAGTAGCTTAAACAGAGCTATCGAGGCTCTCATGAGTCTCAGCTGGAGACAGAATTGGATTTGCGGCTTGCTGAGGATGGGCTCTGCTATTTGTGCAGCACTTGCTCGAACAGGATACTCATGCTTTCACACAACACTAAAAAGATGAGCAGTTTACAAATACAATTTAATAGAGGATGTTCCAATAGCGAAATAAAAGCCGTGGTTTTTTTAACTGAAGAAGGGGTTCACCTGCTTCCAGTGCAACTTCAGCAAAGCCAATAAATGCTTTGGTCCAACAATAAAGTTGTTTTACTTGCTGCAAGTGCTGCTGGCTTTGTGACCTCTTTATGATTTTTCAAATTAATATTCAAATGAATGTATTGTTGAACTTGAGAGAGGCTTGTGTATTACAGATAACTGCATTTTCTTGCTGCTTTTATATCTTTGCTTTGGAAAGGAAGACCATCAAAAACAGTAATACTACTGTTACAAAAACAGTAACAGTAGTAAATCGGAGGATTGTGAAATGAAAAGAGTTGATGAACAGCTTAAAAGAACCCAGGCCAGTGTGCATATTATCAGAAATGCAAATTTGGCTCTTAACTTGAGGGTCAAGGGAACGGTGCTAAACGGAGTTAATGTGAAAAACAATTTTATGACGCCACAAAAACATAATTTTAAGGCTAGTTTAGATTGATTTTTTTCTTCTGCTTCTGTCCTTGAACTCTCAGAGCTGCACACAGATTGTGTACTCAACAATGGAGACTTAATAAGTTTCTCAACATCTACTGGACACACAAAAAATGTAGAAAAGCAAATAATCCAAAGCAAGGGAATTGTTGCGTTGAGCATTTCGAAAATCATGAGCATTTATTTCGAGCACGCAGAACGAAGCAGAAGCGGCCTGCTAAGCTGTCTCAAAGCAACACGAGCATGAGTGTTGCCCGGCCCTCATGTTGAGTGATGTGGCCTGTTTCACAGAGTCAATGTTCCATTCATCCATGTTTCAGACTGAGTTCAGGCCAAGGCTTCAGGCAGCCCAGAGAGGTTCTTTCACATTAAACTGGAAATGGTCTTTAGCCAATTTTGTCAGTTACCACTTTAAAACCCTTGCTTTAAAGTTATAGACACTCTGCAACTTTCCTTTTATCAAAACTAAAGGACCAAGCTAAAACTTCATGAAACAGCCACAGAGCAAATTGTATGAAGAAAATGTTTAAGATCATTTGAAATAGTTTAAACAAGAAAATGTAGATGCTGCAGTCAACCCCAGCCTTAAGGACAAGCTGCAAAATAGACCACATTTCACAGTATTTCAAAAGCATGTACTCTTTTTCAATATGTAGTATTATTTAGCTGTAGGCCTCCAGTCATATTACAGCATTATTATCTTTGGTCGTATTTACTGAATAGCAGTTATTAACTCTTCTTTACGTGTAGAATAGTCAGTGTGCAGATTCTATTCAGTCTCTATAATTTAGTGAGAGTGAAAAAAAGGAAATATGTGTGATTTGTGCTCCTTTTTTCTGCTTTGTTGTTCTTTCACAACAGATTTTATCACATCTGCAGTGCATGTGAATTATAAACCTGTGTTTTTGGGAAAAACCCCCCCATTAAAGTCTAAAAGGGCCAATTTTGTCACGTAACCCAACAGATGCAACAAGTCATTTTGTTTAATTTTGTTCATCATTAGCTTCTCTTTGTGTTATAATGTGCTTCCAACAGGTGCTGGTAGCACTCCTCAGGCATATTGATTTGATAGCATCACACAGTTGCTGCAGATTAGTTGGCTGGACATCGACAGGATTGCTCTGTAGGACTGAGATCTGTGAGTGTAGAGGTCATCTGAGCACAATGAACTCACTGTCATGGTCAAGAACCCAGTATGTGAGATGGTATATTATCCTGCTGGGAACTGTCATTAGTAGATGGGTACACTGTGATCATAAAGGGTGAACGGTCAGCAACAATACTCAGGTGACCAGTGGTGTTTAAAAAAATGCTCGGTTGGTATTAAAAGGCCCAAAATGTACTAAGAAAATACCCTTCATGGATTACGCCACCACCACCAGCCTGAATCACTGATGCGAGGCAGGTTGCTTCTGTGTTGTTTACACCAAATTCTGAGATTATGATCTGAATGTCACAGCAGAAGTCAAGAACCATGAAACCAGGTGAAAGTCTTTCAGTCTTCTATTGTTTGGTGAGATCTTGTGAACTGTAGCCTCAGTTTCCTGTTGTTAGCTGAAGGGAGTGGGACTCGGTATGGTCTTCTGCTGCTGGAGCTCATTTTCTTCAAAGTTCAACATGATGCACATTCAGAGATGCTCTTATGCATACCTTGATTGTAACGAGTGGTTTTTTTAAAGTTACTTTTGCCTTACCATGAGCTTAAAGCATTTTAGCGATTCACCCCTGACCTCTGAAAACTTGACATTTTCACCAACTGCTATTCACTGGATTGGTTTGAACTTCAGCAGGTCATCTTGACCATTTCCACATGTGTGGTACGACTACTCAATCCACTGAGGTACTTCCATGCGATTGGTTGGTTAGCTATTTGAGTTTAGGAGCACTTGGATGGGTGTACCTAACAAAGTGCCCTGTGAGTGTATATTTACCTGTTGTGTTCATTATAGGAAATGACATAAACACGTAGCGGCATTTGGACATAGCTGCATAGTGATCCCAGCCATTCCCACCCTATTACCCATAACAAAACACTTGGCCCTAGTGGGCACAACAAGTCTGACACAAGCTACAGTAACGGTGTTCCTTAGAAGTCAGTAAAATGGCAATAGATAGAAGTTATATTGGATAAATTCATATAGAGGACAATATTAAAACATAAAACTAATTAAAAAAATACTTTTAAGTTAACCAAAGAGTTTTTAGTTCGGTTCAATTTTAATTTATGTATATATGGCTAATTCAAAAAAAGAAATACCCTACAAGACCCTAAAATATTAGAGCAAAAAACCCGACCAGTAGCTCAGTCCCCTATGAGCAGCACTTTCCTGATCAGTTTGATATGTTTTGGAGAGTACCTGCTGTCTACCTGATTATCAAGACGAGTCTAAATTAGAATTTGCTTCGAGTGTTTTGACTGTTGCAACTGTCCCCACTTATACCTGCCATTGACATAAACCAGTAATGTCTCCCACCTCAAAATAAAAGCGCACAGGTTGACAGGTTTTGTTCAGTTATCTTAATTGAAAAATTAAACACACTTTCTGTGTAAAGAGCAGGTCAAACACTTCTCATTAACATGCAGGGAGCAGGTAAAAAGCTGGGCTGACTGGGAAACAAAAAGATGCAGCTGAAGAGCAGGAAGAGAAAGTGAACACCAACAAAATCCACTTGTGCAGCTAATAAAGCCAGAGGCACACTCACTGAAACAAATAAACATTATCAATAAAGTCAACAGGTGGTGCTGGCAACGATATGAGTCTGACATTTGCAGAGGAGAGTAGAGGGGCGTAGTGTTGCGCATAGCCACACCATAAGCAACAAGTCAGCGCGTGAGCTCTGGAGTTTCATGTCGGAGCCAAGGCCAGCACCTTTCAGTCTCGACTTCTGATTAATGGCGCTGTCATCTGCTGCCATCATTTCTCTCCATCATCACTTCCTCCTGGATGGCCCTTTAATATCAAACAGAATATTAAAGAGAAGGTCGAGCTGCTGCTGACACCTGTATAACACATGGGGGGTTAAGTCATAAAAAATGTTCAGATCTTGCACTTAAAATATGGTTTTAAACGTTTGTTTAATATAATTATGGCTGCTAAACAAGATCACATTAGAAATCAAACAGCAATTTTTAAAACCATATTATTTACTGCAGTTCAGTAAAAAACATATACAATACTTGCATATTCTAAAATTATGATATCAAAATTTATATATATATATATATGTGTGTCTCAAAGATGTACTTTTCTAGAACTATATCTTTGAGATAAAAAGATAGACAGCTATTAAAGTGCAACAGCCAACAGCAAGTGAGAAATGGACAAATTGTTGGCTTTTTTCTTTTTATCCTTTAAAACCTTTAAAAATTCAAGAGGCTTTTGTAGGAAAACATGAAAAAGGTTAGGCAGTGGGTATTTTATGGTAATGATGTTCCTCTAAAATTCTTGTAAAATCAGATAATCCCTTAGGAGGAAAGCAAATACTCTGTAGTTTAGTTATATAGACTTAAGAGAGCAGATCTAGGCAAATTCTACATCATTAGAGCTATTGTATGTCATTGTTACCAGACAGATTTACTATTTTTAATATTTGCTATTAAATTTGTGGCCTTTTCTTTTCCCTCTTTCATCCTCTCTCTGATGGTATGAGTCATCTTTATGTCTGCAACTACTTCTTACATTTGCTGTTTCCATCTCTAACCTACCTCATAGTCATTCACACACAATCAGTCATTTGCACACATTCACACTGATGCAGCTTGTCTTTTTCAGTTTATGTTGGGCTGTGAATAGATCTTAGTTGATAAAACTAAGATAAAACTTAGTTTCCCCTGATGCATCCATATGAGGGTTCGTGAGAGTGCTAGAAAAGTGCGTGTGTGTGTGATTGGATGAATGAGATTTATACTAGACGTCCTATATACGTACCAGCCTATTTACCATTTATATCATGACGGGGTTGATTTGGTAAAAACTCTTCCACAACCTTCTTTAAATGAACACATAGGACCAAAGAAGGAGATATGTTTAGGTTAGGTCTTTTGTACATCAGGCTACTGCTGTCAGTGAAGGTGTTTCTGTATGCAGATGGTGGTATATTGATTCAATTTTATTTATACAGGGGTAAATCACAACAGCGGTCCCCACAAAGGTGCTTTATAGTAAAGGTAAAGACGCCCAAATAATACAGAGAAAACTCCAACAATCAAACCATCCCTGAAATCATCAAAAATAAATTAACAAAACTGTGCAGATATCAAGCTTATACTGTTTATGCCAATATGGTTTGGAATTCAATAAATTTAACCTTGTAGGACTCGTTTTCTGTGTGACTTTATCAGTGTCTCTCGTCATGATTTTGGCCCACTCCTCTTTACAATGTTGCTTCTGTTGTTTGGGGTTTGTGCGCATTTGTTCATGCACAGCTATTGAGATCTGGACTTTGACTGGACCACTGCAGTCTTGTGGTTTGATCAGATGCAAGTTTGCAAACCTAAGCATGCTACCATGTTCTTTTCATAGTCACACTTGGTCAGTCTTTTTCTAAAGGCCTACAGAGTTTGAGGTGCAGCTCTTTTGTTTTGTTTTTGTTTTTCATTTCTACTAAATGCAAAACAGCAAATAAACAATCTTAGAAAACAGTTTTGCCTTGAGAAAACATTAAGTACTGCTTTTTTTTCTGGGTGGGTACGGTTCATTTATTCACTTGGATCTATTATTGGAAAAAGAACACAGGAAATCAATCCTTCCATTGGCCAATGGAAAGATTTCCAAGATAATTTGGAAATCTTCTAAAAGACCCTGTAAAGTGCCTCAACTGTGCAGGTTAGACTTAATACAGCAGAGCCAGATACAAACTGTTAGAGATCAAATACATGAAGGAGACGCCTTCTTTTGAGATTTTAATTGCCTGGGCAAAACCGTCCAGTAAAATATTTAATTTATTTTTGTGGTTTACAGGTTCCAACATCTTAAGAGAGGGCACAGATTTATTTTATTTTATTTTATTTATTTATTTATTTTTGGAGTGTATGATGACACAAAAAGGACAAATACCCTGTATTTCATTGCACTTTCTACAGTACATTCTTTCTTTATACATTTATTTTCAAATATTTATACTTAGCTTTTATCCAAATTAAGTTAGGATGTACTCAGACGAACTTGGTGGATTAATGGACACACTCTAAAGCCTGAACAATCTTAAAGAGCTTTTCCACATTTCCCTCAGATGCTACATCTTAACACACTGTAGTAGCTCACTAAGTTTTCATCAAGCATTTCCAAAAACACACTTGTAACTGTCAAAGCTTTAACTGTTGAAGAGTCATAGTTAAAAAGTCTGAATGTAAAAGATGTTATGTGAGTACAAAATAAACTAAGTTGCCCAGTTTGACATATTTTCAAATGAGCAGATGAATGGTTGATAGATTTCCTACCAGCCAAGTTTGGATTATTGCTAGAGATGCACTTACTCAAGTTTTTTTTGGCAAGCGGGCTCCAGTTTAAAGCCAAAGTTTTATCATTTTATCTTAACAATGCTTCAGATGACTTGGGTACAGACAATCCTGTCTCATAGAAAAGATGTGTCTATACAAGAAAAGTGCAATCGCAGCTTTATATTTTTAAGGTAATGTATTTGCATCTGTCTTATGTTTTCCATCAATGTAATTAGACGTCTTGTGTAGATTTGCTGGCATTCTTGGGATCGTTGTGATGTGAATTATGGCCAAACATCTCTATTTTATTCTTGTCTGTTCAAAGGACATTGTTCTTGTGATTTGCTTAGATGTAACTTTGCAAATCTAAGCTCTGCTACAATGCTCTTCATAAAGGGAATATGCTTTCTCTTGGAAACCCTTCCATAGAAGTCATACTTGTTCAGTCTTTTTCTAATTGTACTGTCATGAACTTTAATATAATACACATCCTCTAGGATGTGTTCATCCACTTCAACCTATATCTTATTACAGCTATCCCAAGGTACATCTAAACACAAATGGTTAGAAAATTAAGGGTTGCAGAAATATAATTTCAAGTAAATCTTTAGTGATATCACCTTTGTGTGTCTTGTTTTAGCTCATTTGATTTGAAAACCACATTTACTGAGAAGCCAGGTTTTTCTTTTTTGTATGATTGACACTGAGCATTTGGTTTATTCATTCCACACGCCCAAGCAGTGAAACCACATCCATGCATATACTCTGGCCAAGTCTGTTTGTGTTTATTTTTGCCCCCGACTGATCTCAGAACTCTCACAAAGCTCTAGTTATTTTTACTTCCCTCCAGTTTCTTTAAAAAAAAACAACAACTTGTTGTTTCATCTTTGTGAGCAGCTTTGTAAAGCCATGGGATACATTTTTCATCATTAGAGATTCAAGATCTTGGGACATTTAAAAAAACAAAAAAATAAACTACCAGCTAATCAGACAGTTTTAGTATCAGCATAAAGCTTTTTATTATTAAAGAAAACATATGACATATGAAAACGGTCATATTTTTGTCACTGTCTTTTTTAGAAAACAATAACTCCCCATACTCAGTTCTATTTTATTATGGCAACACAATGCAATAATAATTCTATATTTGGTAATACAGTAATGGCTCTCATTAAGACTTTTTTTTTACTGCAGGATATCTAAAGATGAGCTGGTATAAACAATCCAAAAAGCCAGACAGAGATAAAGAAATTGATAATAATGGATTGGATTTATATAGCGCTTTTCAAGGCACCCAAAGCGCTTTACAATACTACTATTCATTCACACACTGGTGGAGGCAAGCTACGGTTGCAGCCACAGCTGCCCTGGGGCAGACTG
This sequence comes from Perissodus microlepis, assembly GCF_051167445.1. NCBI lineage: Eukaryota > Metazoa > Chordata > Actinopteri > Cichliformes > Cichlidae > Perissodus > Perissodus microlepis. The sequence goes on along the minus strand of NC_140467.1, from coordinate 33,476,880 downwards.
ACAGAAGCGAGGCTGCCATATCGCGCCATCGGCCCCTCTGGCCCTCACCAGTAGGCGGTAGGTGAAGTGTCTTGCCCAAGGACACAACGACCAGGACAGAGAGCACGGGGATCGAACCGGCTACCTTCCGGTTAGAGATGCGCTTCCCAACCCCCTGAGCCACGGTCGCCCCATGACATGATGTAGACTACACCAGAGCTAAAATGAGAGATATGTGTAGATGGATTAAAACTTTTCTCTTCAGAGCAAATGTAAGAACTGTACAGGGAGTGCAGAATTATTAGGCAAGTTGTATTTTTGAGGAATAATTTTATTATTGAACAACAACCATGTTCTCAATGAACCCAAAAAACTCATTAATATCAAAGCTGAATGTTTTTGGAAGTAGTTTTTAGTTTGTTTTTAGTTTTAGCTATTTTAGGGGGATATCTGTGTGTGCAGGTGACAATTACTGTGCATAATTATTAGGCAACTCAACAAAAAACAAATATATACCCATTTCAATGATTTATTTTTACCAGTGAAACCAATATAACATCTCCACATTCACAAATATACATTTCTGACATTCAAAAACAAAACAAAAACAAATCAGCGACCAATATAGCCACCTTTCTTTGCAAGGACACTCAAAAGCCTGCCATCCATGGATTCTGTCAGTGTTTTGATCTGTTCACCATCAACATTGCGTGCAGCAGCAACCACAGCCTCCCAGACACTGTTCAGAGAGGTGTACTGTTTTCCCTCCTTGTAAATCTCACATTTGATGATGGACCACAGGTTCTCAATGGGGTTCAGATCAGGTGAACAAGGAGGCCATGTCATTAGTTTTTCTTCTTTTATACCCTTTCTTGCCAGCCACGCTGTGGAGTACTTGGACGCGTGTGATGGAGCATTGTCCTGCATGAAAATCATGTTTTTCTTGAAGGATGCAGACTTCTTCCTGTACCACTGCTTGAAGAAGGTGTCTTCCAGGAACTGGCAGTAGGACTGGGAGTTGAGCTTGACTCCATCCTCAACCCGAAAAGGCCCCACAAGCTCATCTTTGATGATACCAGCCCAAACCAGTACTCCACCTCCACCTTGCTGGCGTCTGAGTCGGACTGGAGCTCTCTGCCCTTTACCAATCCAGCCACGGGCCCATCCATCTGGCCCATCAAGACTCACTCTCATTTCATCAGTCCATAAAACCTTAGAAAAAACAGTCTTGAGATATTTCTTGGCCCAGTCTTGACGTTTCAGCTTGTGTGTCTTGTTCAGTGGTGGTCGTCTTTCAGCCTTTCTTACCTTGGCCATGTCTCTGAGTATTGCACACCTTGTGCTTTTGGGCACTCCAGTGATGTTGCAGCTCTGAAATATGGCCAAACTGGTGGCAAGTGGCATCTTGGCAGCTGCACGCTTGACTTTTCTCAGTTCATGGGCAGTTATTTTGCGCCTTGGTTTTTCCACACGCTTCTTGCGACCCTGTTGACTATTTTGAATGAAACGCTTGATTGTTCGATGATCACGCTTCAGAAGCTTTGCAATTTTGAGACTGCTGCATCCCTCTGCAAGATATCTCACTATTTTTGACTTTTCTGAGCCTGTCAAGTCCTTCTTTTGACCCATTTTGCCAAAGGAAAGGAAGTTGCCTAATAATTATGCACACCTGATATAGGGTGTTGATGTCATTAGACCACACCCCTTCTCATTACAGAGATGCACATCACCTAATATGCTTAATTGGTAGTAGGCTTTCGAGCCTATACAGCTTGGAGTAAGACAACATGCATGAAGAGGATGATGTGGACAAAATACTCATTTGCCTAATAATTCTGCACTCCCTGTAGCTTCTTGAGGAGTTCTGAGGAAAAATAGCTTTATATCTAGTGGATTTTCTTAGGACCAATCTTCTTGAAAAGTGCATTTTTAATCCCAATAAGGCTTTTAAAAAAAACAGATAGGTAAAGCATAAAAATAGAGATCAGCTAATGTTTGAAGTTTTATTGTCACAACAAAAAAGGATCTTCAGGCAGTCCAAGAATTTAATCAGACTTTAGCCTATTATTTTTTGCCCCATAATATATATTGGTGTCATATTTACAAGTACAAACATAGTGGATGAAGATATGAGATTAAAACAAATATTTTTTTTATGATGATTCATTGAAGGTTGACATTTTACCGTCACACAAGGATATGTTGTAAAATCAAAGCATGAACACAATGCTCTCTATTCTCAGTTTGTGTCCAGAATGAATCAGGCATCTTTGATAGCCATTTCTCACAGAGCTGCACTGTTGGCATTCTTCTAAAAAGCCCGGACTACCAGACTCCGGCTCCCCTGTTTGTGTCTCGTCCAACAGCTCCCTTGATGGCGCTTACATGTGTCTTTATTTGCTGTCTCTTTGTTTTCAAAATGTTCTTTTTTTCCATAATTTCATGCGGTATCTGCAGGCAGACACACACCACTTGCATAAAATGCTTAACGATCACACGTTCACACACAGAGCACTTGGATTAATTACTGTAATCACTCCAAGTTTCTACCTGCAGCCTAATGTGAGTCTCTAGAGTGACACATGCAGGATGTTTGCTGTACATCCTCCCCACGCTTGCACTCTTCCTGTGAGGAAGCAGAGCATCTCCACAACAACAAGTGCATCTCATTTGTTACTTCAGTCACTCCCTCATTGTCATTCTCTCTCACTCCGTCTCTCACTCTATGTCATTGCTTATCTCCTAATTGCTTTTCTATAAATGGATAAAATGTGACTGTGCATCCAACCACAAGTGCAAAGGAGCGTTACAGAAATCTTTGGCAGTGTCGTCCTCTAAATGTCCCATTACTCCCTCCTTGGGAATAATTACTGCACCGACCATGGCTTCAGCAAGGCCCCCCTGGGTGAAAATAATTATAACTCTGAAATTATGAAATAAAATCATCAATTGTTATTCAGTGGGGGGGGGAAGCAGAAGAAAAACTGAGCAATCCGAGAGGGGATTTCATGATCTTTGAGAATACCTCCACACTAAGCTAGCCAAATCTGAAAAACGTATCTTTGATTCAGAGTTTTGGGAACATAAACGGGGAGCTCCAGAATCCTTTTGCAGGCAGAGATGGCAAAGGTGCACACATTTGTCACAAGTACAGATCCTTGTGTTAAAAGGTACTCTGGTAAAAGCTGAAGTACTGATTCAACTTTTTTACTCAAGTAAAAGTGGAAAAGCTGAAGCTCGTTATTAAAACAAAACAAGGAAAGGCAAACTTCATTCTGGCTTCTATTCTATTCTAATTCTGCGATATAGACAAAGGAGACAAAAGTAATGGGAATTTTAAAAAAGTAGCTACAGTACTACAAACTAACAAATGTAGATAGGTGACTGTTTCTGCACATAAACAGAAAAATTTGTATAGTCTAGAGTTAAAGTGGGATTCAGCAGGTGTGGGTGCAGCATGGGGAAAAGAGTCACTTAGCAACCATTTCCATTGTGTGGTCCAGTAGATTTAGTATACAGGCTGTGATCAGCGGCTGCTGCTCGTGGATTTAGCCAACTGCCTTCAACAAGTTATAAACCAAAGCTCAATGAGCTATCACGGCTGATTTCCATCTCATACACACCTTTATATTAGAATAAAGCTAATACGAAAGTGCAATTCAACTTAAATTTAATGTGATATCTGCTACTCATCTCAACCTCACACTGACCGTGAAGACCACAGCCTACTCTGCAACAGACGAACAAAGTATTTCAACTAACCACTGTAACCTGCACTAAACTGCCTTTCACGCAACCTCTGAGTAACAAAAAGTTTGTACACCTCAATTTGTGGCAAGGGGTCGCCACAGCGGGTAGCTCTACATGCTTGATTTGGCAGATTTCTTTCTGGCAGATGCAGGATGCTTCCTGACGCTACCCCCAAGGGATTGGTGTTTCCTCCCAGAATCAAATGGGGATCTTTTGCTGTTAGGAAAATGTGTAAACTACTACCCTACACTACACTAATATGAAAAAAAGAGACATAAACTGAGCAACAAATCATGTATATCTGTTAATAAAACAACAACTCTAAAATAAATAAGGACATTAAATGTACATTTTAAATTTCCAGCCTATCAAATGTCACCTTATAATAATAATTTCTTTCTTCTTCTCCCATCCTGTCTTTTCTCCATCTTTCTCCATCTCTGAGTGAATTAGTGGTGCAGTTTGTGTGTATGCTGATGATCTCTGCACCAGAATTGCCTCTCTGGATACCCCACATGGATTGCCATTTATATGTTATTGTTCAACCCAAATAGGTTCAAGGCAGTTTGATGTTTGAAGATGCACAGTGACAGGAAATACTCCCCTCAAATGTCTTAAACCTCACGTAACAACCCTGCTCCGAAAAGGTAAAGAGTAGAACGTGAAAATAAATACTGAAGTAATGTACAGACACATGCAATAATGAGGTATTTTTATTTTGTTACTTGCAGAAGTAAGGCCTGATTTATGAGTGTGTAGATAAACTGTAGCAACGCTATAGTCTTTAAAGCTGGAATCTTACACCTTTGTTTAAAAATCTAAAGTATGTATTTGCAATTTTACAGGCTGTGTTAATCCGTAGGGCGGCTTTGATTCATATTCATATTAAGTAATGACCATCTTGCTGATGTAAATTACTCCTAAGGCAAAGTGAACATTTTCTCTTTCAGATGCTAACACCATTAAAAAGGTGAAACAAAGAGCGACTTTTATTGTGAAGGAGTCAAAGATAAACAACATAATTGTCACAGTCATTGGTCTATGAAAAAGTGCATTTAAAAATAATTAAGATTAAATCAGTTTTAAATGTTGGGAGTAATCAAACGTTAAGCAGCAGGCACTCGGAGCCCTTGGCTCACTCCTACAGCAGTGCAACCAACTCTGCTGCTGTTATGTCCAAAAATAATCGTGATGTGTTTAGAGTCATATCAGACTCTAAACACATCACAACTAACATTTTTCCATCGTGCAATCATGAAAAAATGTCTAATTATTGGCTGACGGCTCTAGATAGTAATGTTGTTTTGGCTGATACACCAGCTGTTTGTGATTTTTATTGGCCCCTGAGCAGTAAACGCTACTACTGTTCACCCGGTTAACAAGTAGCATTTATGAGCTCCACTCAAGTCACTATAATAACCTAATTCAGGAGAGAAAAACATACCAATTAAATTATGATATTGGATATAATAGAACACAGTAGAAGTCCTCCACAGAGGTTTTGAATATGATGCAGAATCCCGTTTTTGCATATCGTACTGTGGATGGATAATATTTTCCAATTTGGCTGTCCTAATGTGAAGGCAGAGTTTTAAACACAGATATAAAGAGAGGTGTGTAAGTGCAAAGTCAGAGTTCATGTCGGAGTAAACAAATATCAGTATTTTATTTCTATTTTTGTCAGTATGACAAGAACCCCCCCCACCCCATTTCCTCTTTGTGAAAGGATGGTATTTTGCTGATGGTCACCGTTATTCTGGTAAAACTTGTGGATTCATGTATTGTCCTGAAATCATCACCATATTTCAGATATATTTAGCTATATAGATGATGCGACAGAGGTTACAGGTTCTTTTTTAATTCTATAGGAGTACTTTTATGTGTACATTATATATGCATCTGTATCTACATTTGTCCATATACAAATCCAAACTTGTAAAGCCAAGCAATCAGTTTATCTTAGATGTGCAGTTGTCTCAGTTAAAAGCAGAAAGTAAGTAAAATAAAGTTAGCATGAGACATGGGAGTGTTACGAGAAGTTCCAGAAATCCACACGGTTTAACACAAAAGGTACAGGTTTTCCACTGCAGCGCATAATGTCTCACAGTGGGGAGGTAACAAGTTGAGGAGAATCCTGGACAAAGTCCACGGTGAAAGTAATGCCTTGTAAATTCAAGAGTGGGTTTTCCGAGAAAGGAGAAGGGCTCAGATCAGTTGGTGGTTTGTTTAGGTCTATCCAAGAGTTGTGCCATATAAATCAATAGAATACTTGAATATTTCTGCATCATCACTCCTTTGAAGTCCTCTTCTCTTGGTGCTACCTTCGTCATCGTACTCCCTCCTCTTCCACTCAGCTATAGTGCCACATTGAACTCAGTCACCAAGAAGTCTACGTAGTCTCTGTCTTTGGTCTTGAAGGCCTCGGCGATGAGGCGCGCTGCATCCCTGTGCTCGCGGCCCCTCAGGGAAACCCCGTTTACCTCCAGTATAATCTGTCCCACCTTCAGCTGGCCGCAGTTATGAGCTGAACCACCCCTCTGAGAGAAACAGACAGAGAAAGAGAGGGGAATTTTAGGGAGATCTTATTTAAAACCCGCCATGATTACATCCAAAATAAATCGGCCTCTTGTGGGAAACACTTGTACTAATATATTTGTTCTTAAAAGAGTCAAGGAGAACAGAAATTCCTCTAAGGTAATAATGGTAAAATAAAATTCATGAATAAATTTGTTAAATTTTTGTCTCTGAATTTTCTGGACCTGCACTGTGAATACTCTTCTTTTTCCTCCTGGATAATATTTTGGTGAATGATATTTGCCAGCAAATGCAGAATTGGCAGCCTTGGACAAGCCTTGCAGTCTGAAAGTGTTATTTATATGAATTTTAACTTCTAAAAAAAAGAATGACAGAGACATAATCTTGAAATTGGCCTTTAAATCTCCATAATGACTAATAATAAGTCAAGTCAAATTATACATGAGGTTATATATGTAAAATATTTAATAAATATGAATAGAAAAGGCATTATTTTAGATAATTAAGCCACACAAAAGCTTCAGATTCAAGTCTATTCCAAAAAGCAACATTTATTTGCTTGTTATATGGTCAGAGTTTATGAAAGTGATTTAAACTGGCTTTACTTTTCAGCCAGCCAGAATATATTTGTTTCTAACCTGCCAAACAGGATTACTTTACCACTTACTTTACCAGGTTTAAAAAGCTTCCTAGAGTTGATGATAATTACTGTCGTTCACTTACGCCAAAGTCATTTAAATAAAGTTTCGGTACCAAATAAAATGTAAATAAGGCAGCATAAATATGAAAAAAAGTATTTAATCAGCATAAACACACCCAATCATATAAAATACAGGCATTAAGATGTTTTTCTATCAAAAAAAGTTGAAAATATTATAAAAATATTAATACAAATGTATAAAACACTCTGCATGCACAAGACATGACATGATTTCATGGTCTTTGTTTTATGATCTATTGTCTCTACAAACTGTCCCTGTAACTGTTTAGTGCATGTTTTGTCAAAAAAATATCAGCTTCCAGTGTCATGCAGTCAGCTATTAGGTGCACTCAAGAATCTCAGTCTAGTAATAAAGTAATAGTAGCTTGGTTTTAACAACAGATAAGTTTGGAATATGAGAGGATAAAGGGCATAATTATAATATTCAGTTTATAAATTTATACCTTCATAATTTTTTACATTTTTTTTATTTATAACCAAATCCAGCTTCACACATTAATATAATTGTTAGTATGTATCCACATTATTATGAAATTATTTCACCACTATACTAAATAGCTTTGCTTCATTGCATTCCTGGCTATTATTTTCTGTTTTTGACACATTTCTACTCTTTTACATATTTGATAGCCAGAATATTAGAACGACCTGTCTAATACTGTGTAGCTTCATCTTGTGCCAGCTAACACACCTCAGCTTGCTGGCAAATGGACTCAGGATATGTGGTATCTATCACTGGGATACTGTCAATGGATTGTTTGGGACCACTGATGAAACTTGTTCATTTTGCAGGTGTTTGATTAAAATAGGAGTTCAGATGTCAGATGTCAGATGCCTTGGACTTTCTGAGGAGCTTCTACATTATGAATTGTTGGAGAGGCTGGTGCAGTCAGGGAGTGCTGTTATTCACTTTATCTGAGTTTAGGTAAAGACTGTTCTGCTGTACATGATTACCGTTTTTGTCACCAGCTTATTACCTCACTATAACAAAATGATTGCAGAGCTTTGATGTTAAGGGCATCAAAATCCAAAAATAATTCTTTAAAGCCAAACATAACAGGATGCATTTTGAAAATAGTTTTCTTCTTAAAGAAAAACAACAAAAAAACACCAGTTTTATGTCTTTCTTCCTGTGACCCTGCTAGGTGACCTCATTATATGTGACTATGAGAGCTAAAAACATCAATATTTCTTTCCAGACAAGGGCTGCATCATCATGTTGGTTATTTAAGCTACAACAATTACTCAGTGTTAGGGGAGCACTTGCTCATCATAATGTGAAGATGGCTGTGATAAAGAGCTGTCGCTTCAATGAGCAGTGATGGGGACTGATAACAAGTGGAAAGGCCAGCCAGCAGCAGTGTTTTTGTCGTCACTTCATCCTCTGTATTTGTGATTGAAGTGACCTAAGATGACAGCCCCGGTGCCCAGAGAGATACGAAACACATAAGCCAGTGGTTTGCCGTATTATGACTCCACAGTGTTTACTTTCAATACTGCAGAGAGTGTGCATTGTACAGGGTACCTGCTCTGATGTGATGCCTGCATTTTTCCCCTGGGTGAGGTGGATGCCAAGTGGAAAGCTAAAAACATTTTTTTTTTTTTTATTTCCAGAGCAAGTTTATCATTCTGATGCTTGGTCCTGACTGTGAGAAGTACTGAGGTTGTGTGCCTTGCTCAAGGGCCTAATAACATCGAGTTAGCATTCCCCGGGTGACAGAGCAAACTTTTCACAGCCTTCTTTTCCACCTTGAAACCTGAGCATGTGGAAAGTCTCCTTTCTCTTTTGTTACAAGTGACCTTAAGGCTGCCTTATTATTAATGTCTGTAAATAACTGTGAAGCTATATAGCATTATTGTTCAGGGATGTAGCAATGGTATCATAAAGCTTGTGGTTTTGTCTTAAAGGTAATAACCTCAGTGAACCACTGTGCTGAAAATGTGCTAATTAGAGTCTCAGAAATAACTTCGACTTGATTTTAAAAATTGATTTGCATGAATAATTTAACTTATCTTTAGCTGAGTTAAACTTCTCTCATGAAATGAGCTCTAATCTTGTGTCCAATGGCTCCACTGGGGCTCCCCATGCAAGAAAAAGCACCTACTTCCTTTGCTATTAGCCACTGCAGTGAGGTACTTTTTCACGTTTATTACTCTCTTGGAGAAGTGTCTGAGGTTAAAAAGAAATAGTTTGGGGTCAAACCTTTTGAGTGGTTGCATCTTTGTTGAACTTCCTTGCTCTCTGTGCTTATGAAACCTTTGATATCACAGACCATCCGGGGCTGAAGGGAGGCCTGCTGGCTTGCATATCAGAGTGGCAGCTGAATGAAAGTACAAAACAGCTGCAGTGATAAGACACCACTTGCTCATTCCTTTCGAAAGCTTAGTTTAATATTTGAGCTAAGCAAAAATGCATAAAAAATAAGACTTGTACTGTTTATCTCTTTAATACGAGAGCTCTCCTGATAAGCTGAGCTTCAGGAGCCTACGATGGACCAACACAACGCCCGATGATGCATGATGCAGAAAAATCCATTCAAGCAAAACAAGTGCTATCTGAGATTTTCCTGTTTATTAAGGACCTGGTGTCTTTTTTTCTCTCACTGAATGAATGAACATGAAACTTCTATTGAGGATTGTACAATAACCAAAGAGATGAATGTGAAACAAAACTTTGTTCTTCTTTGAGGAAAACACAAAAAAGGAACATAAGACATTTGAAGGGTAGAGAATACTTGTCTGGGAGATTTGTAGCACTAGCACAGCTACTAGTGCTTCAAATCCCTTTGCAACCCTCCTAACAATCACTTTTGAAACACCCACACAAATACCCAAATACAGGATCTACCCACCAAACCTCCAGTTTATCATCTGTACAAATCCTCCTCATCCTTCTTCTCCTTATTAACACTGCTCTCACTTTTTTGTGTCCTTTACTCACACTTGCTGTCCTTTCTTCCAGTCTGCTATTTGATTTTGAATGTGCTGATTTCCAATCCTTTTATCCCTTCCTTTGCAATCAGCCACCTTTTTTTATTTCAATCACCACCTCTGTGGAGTGGGAGGCTGAGAGACAGCTTTGACTGGAGAGTAGACTGGAGTCTGTAGCTACTCCTAGCACTGATATTAAAATTGTAACTGTCTCATTGTCTGTGTTTAGAAAATGATTAGCGTTGCATATAGTCCTGAACTAGAGCAAGATTTGTTGGCTTGCAAATTATCATGGCAGACAGATATATGCATTCACAGCCACAAGTAATACCTTTCTTTAGAGGTGACTAACCTGCCATTTCAAGCAAAGCTTTCAGAATTTTTCTGTCACTCCGCATAGCTGGGAGCTCAGAATTTTGAGTATTTTTAAATATGACAGATATGCTATGAATGAAAAAGTCTTTGCGGGAAATATAATTGCAACTCTAATTAGCCGCAGCATTAAACTGAACATTAAATATCTGAAATGAGCCGATGACTTCTACCTTTTAGATAAAAAGGTGCTGTGTAATTTGCTGTTTCTGCCCTTTGCCTTTACCCTTTAACACACACACACACACACACACACACACACACACACACACACACACACACACACACACGCACGCACGCACGCACACACAATACCAAGTGCCTCATCCCGACAAAGTAATTACCAAAATCTCCAGGCAGCTAGGGCTTATACATGTAGGCCATTAATGTTGTAATCATCTCTGTAGAGCCCCAATGACGACAAAATTAGCAGAAATCTCAGTGTGAGTTCAGCTGCTGTGTGAATCCTTATGAAGCCTTAAAGAACACAAGATTCCAGCTGGAAGGTGTGCACGTGGCACTATTACAGAAAATCCAAAGTGTTTCAAGGATAAAGAAAACACAGCTCAACCACGCAAGGACAATACTCATGAAAATACTGCATGTTAGCAGAGTAAGCAGAGAACTGAATTTAGCAGTGTTATTATGGTGACTGTTCATTTTAAACGCATATTAAAGATTATTCTACTCTTGGTTCAGTATATGAGGGGATAGCCTAATATGGTCATCTCACTGAAGCTCTGGTTGTGAGTCCAGAAGTCCCACATATATATGGTTCCTCCATTCAGGTGGAAAACGTATTGGAGTGACAGCACTGTGTACATCAAATATCCATCTATCAACCCCTTAGCTGTTCCTAGGCTAGCTGAGAGACATAATCTTTCCAGTGTGTCCTTGACTTACCACGTGGCCTCCTCTCGATTGGATATGGTCAGAACACTTTGCCCTGGAGGCACCCAGGAGGCATCCTAGTCAGATAACCAAGCAACCTTTGCTGGCTCCTCAAACTATGAATTTTGTTTTACAGGCACAAAAATCATAACCAATCGGTATAAGTAAGTGAGGTCCAGTTTAAGATAAATATGCATTATTTTGAATTGTTAAACATGGAAAGCTACTCTACTAGTGATACACTGGAAATGAGCATAAGAGGTCCAACTTTCAATGTTATTTTATGTTCTTCCTGACTTACCTGTATTGTCACAATTCGTGGCAGCGGCTGGCGAGTGTTGGCTCCACCTTCAATGGCAATACCCAGGGTGCTGGCAGTCTTTGCCACCCTCACTAGTGTAGCGGTAGGCTCCAAAAGCCCTGGCTGAAATAAGGCAGAGTGAGGAACACGAAATGAAAGGCATATTTATAAATACATTCATAACTTTATAAGATAATCTGCCTTCGATTTGTTGCAATTTGCATAAATTACACTGTACTATACTGTATGTTTGGCTATTTTAATGGAGCAACAATGAGCATAGACCTTCCTAATGGTTTCCCTTGTTTATTCTGAGTGAGCAATCAATTTAACACCTTCACAAGTCAGAGTCATGTTTATGCTGGGTCTTGTACAGTTTCCTTCCATTTATAGGTGTTTATTTCCTTTATAAATGAATCTGAAACATGTTTTTGGGTTTTTATGTCCAGGTTTCAAGATCAGTGTGAGTTAAAGGGATTCAGTGTAGTGGTTAACTTGTATAACATGTATAATTTAAAAAACATTAACTATTAAAAGTTCCAATGTGCTTTGGGCTTGGGTGTACTACAACAATCACTGGATTACTGAATACTTCAGACATCCTGAAAACCTGTTAACCGAACCATTATTTCTGTTATAAGAGATCTTGGGCCTGGATCCCTGATAAACTCCCAGAGGATCCAAGGAATCAACAATAAAAGTGCTTTAAGAAAAAAAAAAAAGGAGACAGAGAGGTTGAATCAGAAATAAAACAAAGGTTTAACAAGCTACACTTTCTGCCAAGAACTAAAATAAAAACTACAACAGCTCGTTTTTTTTTAGTAGTAAGGAAAGGGTTACGTTATTAACCCTTTAAGACCTACCATAGAACCAAGTCCGCCAGAGCTTATATTATATTTTTACATGTTGTAGAGCCATTTTTGGGAGCATTTCAAGTTGCTGTACACCAATACAACCATTATAGCCCAAATTGTAATAATATGTATGCATTAAGTGCATAGTAATTACATAAATTGCAAAAAAGTGCAATAAACTACAAAAAAATTGAAAATCGTTTTGTTTTTTTAACATATATTTCTAGTTAGAGAAATTTAAGAGGCTTATCCCTCAAAACTGTAAACACAAAAAAGTTGCACAAAATAGTTTCCCACCACAGGAAATTTATTTTGAGTGTCTTCATAGTTTTATTTTTGAAATTCACCAATTTTTACATACTGCAGGAAAAACGAAAATAAGTATTATAATGCAAATTTGCAAAAAAAAAAATAGCATATGCATCAAAATAAACTATTTCCAGCAGTGCAATATGAGTCCTAAGCATCCCAGAAACGACACAGAAAGTCATAAAGTCAAACATAACTTATAAAAACACCAGTATAGCCTTACAAGGCCCTGATGGGTTGTACTGGCTGTGGTTTAACAGCTACAGTTGCTAATATATTTATAATCATGGCTATTAGACAGTAGAACATTAGATTATTAGATATTATACTATAAATAGACTCATGCAAAATGGCTGAGTAGGGACTTCAGAACTTGCCAGAACAACCGCCCATTTCTTAGATTTCTTCTGAACCACCCGTGATAGTTGTCAGTACATTCAAAAGGAACTGTTTATAATTTACAACTTAAAATGACTCCCACACTGCTGCCACAGTATAACTTAGTTTAACACAGTTAACCGAAGCCGTCAGTCACTGAGATGTGCGTGTCAGTGCCTTGTGATGGCTCATAAGAGGCTCAATTACTCCCTTGGTTTCCGCCCCCAAACTGTCAAAAGGTTTGAGTTGAATTTGACAATCAGAATTCAGAATTCAAGTGTGTTCCCTGTGACAGCATGTATAGCCAAAGCTCTCAATAAGCAGAAATTCTCATGGGTGTTGTGGCTGCTTTGTTCCCTTGCCTGTTAAGCTTCACAAACATTTGTTAAATTTGTGTGTGCATACTTATATTGGAGTGGCAGTAAATACCTGCATACAGGAGTGTAACCTCTCAGCTACTATAGCCTCACCGACTAATGAGTTCCCCTCAGCACACAGAAGAGGCAGAGACTAGTTCATGCCATCACCAAACTTCTATTCAGATCTGCCAAACACACTCTGTGCAATGACACTTACCCGGTGGGTAAAGTCCACTCAACTTCACTACAATAACACAGGAACACAGACTTCTGTCCGCTGTGATTCCTTTGTCTCAAACGCCAAGTTCCAGCATCCAACTGCAGAATAAGTAAGATACTAATCAGTTACCATTTGTAACTGCATCAACTTACTGGGCAATACTCCACCTGCAGTCTCTAAACCACACTCCACTGCTACATGGAGTTACTATTTTTCTCCTGAGCTTGTTTTTAGGAGGCTTGTATAGTGCCATACATATTCCTGGCAATGAACTGGCAATTGGTCACTAAGGAAAAGTGAGTGTTCCCCAATTAGCTGCTGGCAGTTGATGTGAAATTGGCTACAAAAGCCCAAGTCACAAAAACCTTGAAACCAGTCAGTAACTCCTTGGAAACCATCAGTCGCTAGGGAAAAATGAGTAATCCCTGACTGGTTAGTGACTGGTAGATGGATGTTGCTGTTGCAAGGTGAAATTGGTTGCAAACTGGTTTGTGATGGTGGATTCAAAACCTCCTTACAATTCCTTTGGGTTGCTAGCAGATCCTTATTGTTGCCTGTAATTTGCACTGAAGGTCCTGCATTGTCTGCAAACACTCACCAACTGCTTGCTAAGAAAAAGTGAAACTGTGAAGAGTGCAGTACAAACTGGAAATGAACATCAGTAGGCTTTAAAGTAAAAGTTGTGCCTTTTGAAATGTGTTGGTTTCAGCAGTAAGGCATACATTTTACTTTGGAGGTCAATGTGCTCCATTTCTGATTTGGATTATACGAGTGTCTGCAGGCATGTTGGCTTCTTTCATGCAAACAAATGTTTGCAGGCAACCAACACAATCACAAGGATGTTTCCTTTTGGATTTCACACAGCACCAGTTAGCAATCTCCAGCAACCACTTGCCAACCAGTCAGGTAGTACAGATTTGACCGAAGACCAGCTAAAACAGGTGGCCAAAGGGTTGCTTACAGGCCTGTGTGACTGAGGACTAAGAGATATGCTTATATAATCATCCATACTCATTTTAGCCTTGCGTAAGTGAGGGCTACATCACCTCCAGAGTAAAATATCTAGCCCTTTAAATGCTTGACATTCTATCTCTCACTTTGTTCCTTTTGTCCGTCTCATATTTTGGATCCAACACGTCTTTTTCCAAAACCTTTATCAAAACCTGTTTGTTTTACTCTTGGATTAAGAAAATCAGTCTATGAGTGACCTTTCTGACATAAAGGAGTGTGTAGTAGGGATGTGGTTTGGAAGAGATGGATGTGGGACATCCATTAATCAACTCTCTCTTTTATGCAGTAGCATGCTGGAACTTGGAGACAATGACAATCTAGAGCTTCTTAGTGAAAACCTTAAGCAAAACAATTCCCTACACCACTGACATACTTCAATAGCCCAGAGAATATTATTGCTTGGTGCCAATGAAAGGAAGTTGTGAATGCTATTACCCAGGACAACATCAGATACTCATCTATCTTAGAACATGAACGGAAGACCCACAAAAACATGTTTCAGCATTTTAAAACTGGCAAGAGAGAAATATCCAGTTACGTGATCAGTGGTTTACTCTATTTTCTTGAATGAATTCAAGCCATACTTATATACTTACTCAGGTAACTGCCCCACAGTTCTGCTTTCTGCTGTCTTTTGTTTGACATAAAGATGAGAAGACTTAAAAATGCCTTCCTTAAGTTTATTAAGGGCAAGATTTTATGAGCACATAACTCCACTCTTTTCTGCAACCACTTGCCTGACACTCAGGAACAAGCAGAAGAAAACATTTTTGCTTCTTGGTAGTAAAAAAGCAGCTTTTTTTATGTTACACAATCTCTTTGGATGCTGAATTTATCAGCTCTCTCTCCATAAACAATCAGACTACTCCCATCCTTGCTTGTTATTCCTTCCATCAATCATTAAGAACCAGAGAGGGATTTGTGAATTTCATTAGGCTACAGCGCAGTCAGTGATTAAACAAATGATGGAGCATGTGACTCGATGAATGACATGGGTAAGAAATAAACAAATGAGTGAGACAAAGGAAACAATCTGCATGAGCAAACAGAGGGAGGAGAGAAAAGATCAAGGTTAGGATTAAGAACAGACTCTCGAGGAGGATTAGCAATTAAGTGCATACACACACACACACGCACACACACACACACACACACACACACTTGTACTTCTCTGCTTGTGAGGACCCACTCTGTCCTTGGACGGACATTCATTTCTTAACACATAAATCCTTAACTACAAACCGAATACAGTTCTGACCCATTTCCCCTGAACCTGAGCCCTTTGATGAAGTGAGGATCCAAGAAAATCTGTCCACTTTTCATATTTATTTTCAAAAAAATGTCTTTACTTTCCCACAAGGTTACCAAAAATGCCCTTGAGTTTAAAATACCAAAGATATAGCTTTCAAAACTGCTTCTAAAAAAGACCCACAGTTTAAAAAAAGGTATTTTTCAGATTTCCAAAACAGCTGTTGTTCAAGAACATCCCCACCTTGGAGAAATGTTATTTAATATTGAAATGTGACCTTAAAAGTCCAAAAATGCCCTTTAATTTCTAAATGTGGCCATTTAATAAAGCCTTTTTCACAAATGAATAGCAGCACAGGACTGTTGCAACACTTTTGTAGTATAGAGGTGCTTGAAGAATGAAATTGTCCCATGGAGTTGTATCACACATTAGCTGTTGTTTAATCAGGACAATGTATGAATAGTGGAGGTACTAGTCTGGTGGATTTGCCTCTAGCTCCTCGGCATAATGAGTAGTTGCTCTTGCATGATTTACCTTGACCAAACTGCACAGAGTAATTCCACTAGTGAGAATGTACCTTTGATAATGTCTGAGGTGCAAGTGTGAAAACGACTCACGAATGTCATTCTTAAACCATAATCTGGTCCTCACAAAGAGAGAAATACAAGAGTACTCATGGCTAAATTATACATGTCTAATTTCCTGAAGTTTAAGCGTTAATTCAATCTTCCATGCATGTTTAGCTTTGAGCTGCACTGAAGAACCCCCCTCACCGGTTTGGAGGGGTTGTCCCCCCCGCCTCCCTCCTGGGTGTCTCGGGGGAGGTGTGTGCGTGAGGAATGGGAGCTACTTTCTTTCCTGATGTGTCCTGACTCAGCTATGTCCACCCCGCTGTCCTCACTGAGGGTTTGGCCACTGTCTGACAGCTGAGACAGGGTGCCACCTGAGGGGAAGCAGGCACACATTAAGTCAGGGAATCTAAACATAGCATGCATTTTTTTGACCTCTAAACCATTAAAATTCAAAGTGTGTATATAGCTCACTGAAGTAGAACATGGTATCAAATAAAGGAAAGTTTTTTAGGTAAAGATGTTATTAAGCAAAAAAAAACTCCTATTTTTTGATGTCTTTTGGAAAATTATCTTATTTGATGCCAAATTAAAAGCTTGTTTAGATTAGTGATGTTTGCATACAGTATGAGTAATTTCCAATCTTCTGGGTATTTGCTCAATTAAGCTCATTAAGCCCAAGCAAACACATATTTAGAAAGATTATACACCGAACATTTTTCACCCTCCTTTATATCTGACACTGCATATTTAATAATAATTAGCAAATCTGAGAATTTGAACAGTATCAGTAAATGTGTTCAAACTTCAGCACGTTTAATTCTGTCAATTCTGTATCCAAAGCACAGTTTCATAACCTGCTGACCAGGATCCCACTGACTGAAAGGATTACAATTGCAGCAAACTGCCCATGTGAATGATGCATCAGTCGTTTAATTCATAGATGTTAGATTAGATCACACAGGGTTAGGAAATCCCAAGACATTAAATATTATCCCTAAATGCAAAGCACAATCTTTTAATTTGAGTTTGTCTGTAGTGCTTAAATTATCAGCTCCATGTATTGGAACAGATTAATTCGTGCAAATAATTTTTCATTTTATTTTTGAATATTTTATAGATAAATACCCAGTCACTTAAATTGAATTATTAACAGATTAATTTTAAAACAAATCTGTAACCATATGTATCAAATTCTTTAAAAAACAAACAAACTTCATCCTCGATTTATTTCATTGTTTGGTTCATTTGGTATATAAGAGACGGCTCTAACTTTCAGGTCTGAAAATTGAGAGGCTTTAAACCTGCATTCTTCCTAATGGTCAGCAGGGGGTAACTGCTTTGGATGCGTTTCCCTGTGACCTGAGTAAACACTTTTTCAATGAAGGTATAGTCTCAAATGCCAGTTTAAATTCAGACTAAAGACGAAATGTTTATTTTAGTAAATTACGGTCTTCAACCAAAAAGCTAAATATGACTGGGTAAAACAAATGATATCAAACCCCTCAGCTAGAAAAAAAAACTTCCTCATATTAAAAGGCAAAGTAAAAACTTTTGAAAAGCTTTGAGGATCATTTTTAGATTTGCATCTAACATAAGGTCAGTTGGAACAGCAAATTTTTAGAATTTGTATTTTTACTCTTCATACTCTTCACATGTACCTTTGTTTTCTTCATGTGTGCATTGGTTTCTCATTCGGATCTAGCTCTCAAAAACACCATAATGGAGACAGTGAAACATTTGACTTTAAAATGGGACCAAACATAAAGGTCATTTGGGCTGTTACCCATCTTTTCTATACAGCGCACGATTTTCAACATATCAGATCTGTAGCTCTGTATTTCATACCTCGAGCTTGGGGAAGTGGCCGCACCTCATTGACATCAGGTTCTGCGTTGGGCCTGTGAACCTCCACTGTAACAAACTGCTGTTTAGACCCAGGAGAGGAGGTGGGGGAGGATTTGGTCTTGGACGCTGCCTTAAGGGACAGAGAAGGGGGCGGAGGAGGGGCAGGGAGTGGAGGAGGAGGCGGAGGTGAAGGGGACGGGGCAGCGGGTTTAGTGCCTCTGCTGGGCGACTGCACCCTGGGGAAAGGGCCAATGTTGTGCTGAGTGACTGTGGACAACTGAGCGGATGTTATTTTCTGTTTCTTGGCCAATGCAGAGGGCTCTCTCTTTCTGATAGCTGCGTATTCTTGAGACGGGTCCCTCTGGCGTTCTCGTTTGTGGTGTAAAGAGGGTGAGGCAGGAGCGTGTCCTGGCTCGTTGCCGTGGTTCTTAGAGGCTGTGGCTGTAAAGTACAAGCCTGAGTGTGAGGATTCGGAAGAGGGGCACTTGTTGAGCGGATCTCTTCTACTTGGGCCCCTCTGCACCCCTGGTGGGGGCGGAGGCTTGAAGGAGGGAGGGGACTCAGCTGTGGCAGACTGAACATCATCCTGAAGTGAGAGGATATATTCATCATCATTGATTAGGGGTGTAACAAAATATTGTAGCATAATGTGCTGTGATTAAAAATGTAACCATGTGATTGATGGAGCTGAAACTCGCAAAGCAAAGATCAGTTCTGCCTCTGGAAAGGTTCAACTTTTGTCTGTAATCATTAAACACCAGAGGATGCAGCGACACTGTCAAATGGGTCGTGCGCTAATATTTTGAAATTAGTTTTTTAGACGATTTGACAGAAGAATTTTTATGATCTGTTTATGTGTAAGTCTATAATATGCTGGGTCGGTCAGTGTACCTATATTTAGTTTTATGGTGATATTATATGTAATTTTGTTTTTCTTTGTCAGGAGTTTGAGACTGCTGAAATGGACTTTCTTTTTCTACTTATCGAAAAAATTCACTACACACCTGAATGATTGGAAGGTCCCTTTAAAAAAAACAAAACAAACCCTTTGTTGAACCAACTATGCATAACTCCTGCACAGTGTCTTGCAGACTGCCAAAATATTTATTGGATTATCATATTTTGGGCTTTTTTCAGTGTTGTTAAAATGTAATTTTCCCTCTCCCCCCTGGAGGAAATTGGTAAAGCTTTTGGTAAATTAGATTAAATTTTCAATCCATATTTATTCTGATAAGTTGCTTGGGAAACTCACAAACTGTGAGAACAAAGTTATAATAGCAGTTAAACAAGATGTATCCAAAATTATTATCCTTCCTTATATATTTTTTTCACCTTAAAAACATGGCCAGACGATGAGGTTAGCATATGTAGAAATAAACCCAGTGGCACAAGGCTGCATGCTTTAGTCCTAAAAGCTCAGTTTCCAATTACTTTTTCCCCCAACATAGTTTTTTAATGGCTTTAATGTATACAGTTTCAGTGAAACTAATGAGCATTTTCAATTTTGCTAAACTGTTATAATTCTCATCACTTTTGCAACCTGCTTTTATGATTTGAAAGCAGTTAACGACAACCACACATTGATTTCTAAGCACCTATAATTTTACTCATGTATCCTTCATTCTGATATATTAGTAACACTCAGTGCATACATCAAAGTACAAATTTTAGTGTGAAAAAAAAAGACATATATTTTTTTGTAGTTTTAAAGATTGTTTTTGAATGCTCTCCCTTGATTCTTGGGCAATGCTGAGAGTTCTCTCGCCAGGAACAGGAACAGGTGCTCACAAGTACTGTGTCCTGTTTGCAGAAACCAGGCGAGGGGCAACCAATCAGAGAAAGGTGCATTTAAAGCAAGAGTAAACTTAAAGGGGCAGGATCTACACACTTTACTTCAGACAGTAGATAGATTTTGGTTTAACGGCTTCTAGTGGAGTCCATCACTGAACAGAACAGAACATAATAGGTCCCCTTTAAGATGAGTTCATATTGTTTTCTTGTCATTCACATAATTTTTTTTCACTCACTCCCTTGCATTCACATATTAGACACACAATCAACAACTCCCACCAGCTTCACCACCAATTCTTGTTGAATTGAAGTCATTTAACTTGGTGGTTTGATGCTGCTGGGATCCTGGGTTTACAGGTAAGAGTGCTCAAACAAAAACTCAACAGTGGAATGAACAACACTGTGTGACACGAGTGCTTTGCCAGCATGTGGAGCGAGACATAAAATGGGTGTAAAAAAAATGGTTTAAAAAAACAAAAGGTATGATTTGAGCAGCAGGTAGCCTTGGGTGATAGCAGGCTGAAAGCTTTCTCCTTAACCTCACTCTTTTATCCTTCTGCAGACAATAAACAAACGAGCCCCCTGATATGTCTATAACTTTGGAAACTGGGGTTGCCATGGTATCTTTTTTAACACAATAGCGCAACAACATGGCTAGCTCAGGTAGGGAGCGAATTGGACAAATGGCACAAAGTGCTGAGTCTAATCTCTTCTTTCTACACTACAACAAAAAAAGGACAGAGTGTGCACACGCTCTTACTTTTACAAAGCTCTACCTCTGTTTCTTTTTGTTTTCGTGAAGTGCAAACACTTATCATCAGTATAAAATACAAACCCTGCAGGTCACCATGTCTAAAGCATCTCTATCCAGCCTCCACACACAAACACACATCTTTTTCTACCTGTTTTTCTCCCACCCCTACTCACTGCTCCCTTGTGCAGTATCCATCTTTATCAGGCTAAAGCAGGGGCTATGCCTGCCTGTCTGCCAAGCTCACCAGAGAGATGTCGGTCAGCAGCATGTTCAGGCTCTCTGGGGGATCCTCCTCATTACTCTCCACAACGCTGTCATTCTGGGAAAAGCAGGACAGAAGCAGAGGAAGAGGATCGGAAGATGGAAAGGTGAAAGAGAAAGAATGGGATGGTGAAAACGGAGACCAAAGACAGAAACAAGGGGTGTTTGAGTTTGATTCAAGTGAAAGTGAGAAAGCTTCTGAACAGATGTTAAACACAGATGTCTATTTATCCCAAAACAAAGCCGAACTGGGTTTGGCGAATGTTCCTCATCTCCTAGAAAAGGAAAAGATGTCATTTCTGTTCGCATTTGCTTGCCAGTCTCAGAGGATGGCAAGCAAATAGGACACGCACATACACAACCACACTCACTGCATAATGTCTTCTTTCATAAGCAAAACACACATGCTGCGAAATCGATAAAGAACCATCAGCTCAGTTCAAAGCAGGATTTGCAGGCTCAGTCCCACTGGCGTGGTAGAGAGGAGGTAATTTGCAGCAGATCTGTGAGCGATTCCAGAGCAGAGGAACTGAGTTCAGAATTGCTGCCCTTCATTTAACTCTGACACTAAACCAAAACAAAAGCCCCATCAATTTGGCTTAATTACCCCTCCTTGCCGCATGTGGAGCACTTACAGCCAATTTATTTATCATAAGAGTCAATCGACTTTCTACGCGGAGAGATGCAATTTTACACTGTAAGCAGTCAGAGCCTGCTGCATTTGTATGTACAGTTTGTATGATTATGCTTAGCCACAGTTACAATCCACAGCAGAAACATTACATAAGGTACAAATGCAGGAAATACTGAGATGTTTGTCGCCTGGGAAGACTGCTGATTCTCCAGTTTTAAAACCTAAGCAGTTATGCAAGTTATACCATTCGTGTTGGTGTGATGTCTGCAACTCACGGCTTTAAATGTTGATATTCCGGATCATCTCTTCCCTCTTGACAAACTGCGAGCCAATATTGGTACTACACGCAATCTCAGTCTTAAAATCTTGCCTTTTCATTACATTACACTGAAAGGCTACACACTGCTCCCGGATCAATAGTGATGTAATGGTCAATTTCATAATACTGTGACAGCAAAAGTATCAATGGCGTTGAGAAATGTGACACTATAAAACAATATGTTTAACAGGCAAAAGACTAGTAGTCTGATTTCAGCCTAAGTGAAGTAAGGCAGCGGTCCCCAACCTTTTTTGCGCGACGGACCGGTTCATGCCCGACAATATTTTCACGGACCGGCCTTTAAGGTGTCGCGGATAAATACAACAAAATAAAACTAGTACAGGTACCGAAAAAAAGAAGATTTATTCATAACACACGTGAAAAGACCAAGGAAAACCGAGTTAACAATAAAAACGATAAAAACCCTGAAAACCATACATTTCACATCCTGAGCCTCAACTCTCGCGGCCCGGTACCAAACGACTCACGGACCGGTACCGGTCCGAGGCCCGGGGGTTGGGGACCGCTGAAGTAAGGCAAAAGAAAGTGAGATCTACAGAAACCTAATGAATCCTCCCATCATCCTGCTGCACTCCTGCAGAACAGCGAAAATGGCAGATGCTGGTGTTTTGAGGGCACAGATGTAGGAGAGAGATGATTATGGAACTGTCTGCAGCCGACATCGCAGATGCTCATGACATCAAGACTGTGTATCAGCTTTTATAAAGTCTCTCATGCACACATGATATAATGGAGCATTGCACAGTGCGATGAGGACTCAAAGACCAACACGTAAGTAATGTTGTACTGAAAGACTTTGCAGAGTGATACCAAGGGGAACAAGAAGAGTTTGTAAGAGACAAACCTGGTCCTGTTTTAATTGTTCATTGTCCAGGTGTACAGCCAGTAGGTCGTTTTACTTTTACTGGAGGTTTTTGTTTCAAATTGACTTGACTTCTTTGTTTCTTATGCTTGCCATCTTTCATAACATGAATGATATTATATGGAAGGTGGTACTAGCTAGCCAAATCTCTTAAAGGAATGTAAAGACACAGCACCTTGTCCAGTGGTGTGTCTGAAACCTGCTATCTAGCAACATCACACACCAATTTTGTTTTGTCATGATCACAGGTGTATACAGGTCAGTAGTAGGAAATACTTTTAGTGCCTGGTGTAGCTCACTGTCCTCATAAGTGTCAACTTGATGGAACTGAGAGAAAAATAGGAAAAGCCATGCTGGACTTCTTGTTGTCTAGCCTCATCATAAGGCCTCACTCACACTAGAGTGGAAAAAAGACAAGAACCTCAGTGTTGCCAGGAAAAACCTGTGGTTGGTGAGTGATTGCACTGAATGTTTTAGCTGTCTCAGACTGATTGCATGTACAGTCGTGGCCAAAAGTTTTGACAATTACATAAATATTGGAAATTGGAAAAGTTGCTGCTTAAGTTTGTATAATAGCAATTTGCATATACTCCAGAATGTTATGACGAGTGATCAGATGAATTGCATAGTCCTTCTTTGCCATGAAAATGAACTTAATCCCAAAAAACCTTTCCACTGCATTCCATTGCTGTCATCAAAGGACCTGCTGAGATCATTTCAGTAATCGTCTTGTTAACTCAGGTGAGAATTTTGACGAGCACAAGGCTGGAGATCATTATGTCAGGCTGATTGGGTTAGAATGGCAGACCTGACATGTTAAAATGAGGGTGATGCTTGAAATCATTGTTCTTCCACTGTTAACCATGGTGACCTGCACAGAAACGCGTGCAGCCATTATTGCGTTGCATAAAAATGGCTTCACAGGCAAGGATATAGTGGCTACTAAGATTGCACCTAAATCAACAATTTATAGGATGATCAAGAACTTCAAGGAAAGAGGTTCAAGTTTTGTTAAGAAGGCTTCAGGGTGTCCAAAAAAAGTCCAGCAAGCGCCAGGATCGTCTCCTAAAGAGGATTCAGCTGCGGGATCAGAGTGCCACAAGTGCAGAGTTTGCTCGGCAATGGCAGCAGGCAGGTGTGAGCGCATCTGCACACACAGTGAGGCGAAGACTGTTGGAAGATGGCCTGGTGTCAAGAAGGGCAGCAAAGAAGCCACTTCTCTCCAAAAAAAACATCAGGGACAAATTGATCTTCTGCAGAAAGTATGGTGAATGGACTGCTGAGGACTGGGGCAAAGTCATATTCTCCGATGAAGCCTCTTTCCGATTGTTTGGGGCATCTGGAAAAAGGCTTGTCCGGAGAAGAAAAGGTGAGCGTGACCATCAGTCGTGTGTCATGCAAACAGTAAAGCATCCTGAGACCGTTCACGTGTGGGGTTGCTTCTCATCCAAGGGAGTGGGCTCACTCACAATTTTGCCCAAAAACACAGCCATGAATAAAGAATGGTACCAAAACACCCTCCAACAGCAACTTCTTCCAACAATCCAACAACAGTTTGGTGAAGAAAAATGCATTTTCCAGCACGATGGAGCACCGTGCCATAAGGCAAAAGTGATAACTAAGTGGCTCGGGGAACAAAACGTTGATATTTTGGGTCCATGGCCTGGAAACTCCCCAGACTTTAATCCCATTGAGAACTTGTGGTCAATCCTCAAGAGGTGGTGGACAAACAAAAACCCACTAATTCTGACAAACTCCAAGAAGTGATTATGGCAGAATGGGTTGCTATCAGTCAGGATTTGGCCCAGGAGTTGATTGAGAGCATGCCCAGTTGAATTGCAGAGGTCCTGAAAAAGAAGGGCCAACACTGCAAATACTGACTCTTTGCATAAATGTCATGTAATTGTCGATAAAAGCCTTTGAAACGTATGAAGTGCTTGTTATTATATTACACTACATCACAGAAACAACTGAGACAAAGATCTAACAGCAGTCTAGCAGCAAACTTTGTGAAAACTAATATTTGTGTCATTCTCAAAACTTTTGGCCACGACTGTAGTTGCGGTGACCAGCTGGTTGAGGTTGAGGGTGCTGACACACTAAGAGTATATTCATTAACACACAGATGGCTTGGGATCAGATGGTAAATAAAGTTTTGTTTTCTTCTACACATCAGCTGTTACACGCAAATTCCAAGTTCGTCTGGAGAAAGAGTTTGTGACAAAACAGCTCTATCTAAACCAAATAATAATTCCTGCGCTTCACCTGTGTCTCAGTTCTCAGGTCCACACACAGACCCCATCAAATTCTAACAGAAGAGTTTGCCGCTATATCATAAACATACCAATTCTTCTTCAGCCTCCCCTCGTTCATTTGAACTGCCGCACTGTTTTCACAGAGAGAAACCTGCACTTATACTATATTACTTTCTGATTATGTGTCCTTATTTTTGAGCCCCCTAATTGCACTGCTCTCGGTAGAATGTTGGTCATTAATGAAATAAACTAACTCTTTCCTTTTGTTTATAAATTTATAATTTATAAATCTAACCCATGGATTCAGCCCAGTCTTTGGCTGAGAGAGTCCACCTGATGTGTGGATTCTGTGCAGCCGGTTGGTGGTGAGCCTGCCCCTGGATTCGCTATCGCATGACATGTTCGATATAGACAACAACAGATTTGCAACAGAAAAAACATTAGAGATTTATCACAGATAATCAAAGTATTGTGGAATACAGATTGCATGTAAGTGCCAACTTAACCTTGTTCAATCGAAAACTGAAAGACTGGAGTGTTTTCTTCTGACTTCCCAGACTGAAGAAATGACTTGAAAAGCAGCTTCCAGATGAACAGAATCAGCTTTCTGGCCTTGGTCTCTAATCATTGTTTTCCTTAGTGTGACTGTAGCCTACGGCAGCATGTTTTTTTTTCTATTAGGAATTTACAACATCCTGTATAATGTGTAACAATGATCAACTGTGCACAGCACCTATTTCCATTCCCAGACAGATGATGCCCCTACATTGTTCAGCTCTTACCATAATCAAGCTTTTATTGTGTAGCCTGAATCTAGCATGATCTTCTATCTTCAAAGGGAAACATTATACAGTCTGGTCCTGTCCATCCACAAATCCATTTTTTTGCAACTTATTCAGGTCCAAGTGGTTGGAGCAAGACTCTAAGCAGACAGACCAGGACCCCCTCTCTCCCCAGCCAGCTTCCGAAGCTCTGTTAGGTGAATAGGAGGCAGGATGTCCTGGGTCTCCTTCCCATAGAACATGCCTGAAAAACCTCCCCTTATAGAAGCATTCAGAAGCCATCTTAGTCAGATGACTGAACCACCACAATTGGCCCCTTCCCATGCTCTGGGGGAACTCAAGCCCTGTGAATGACCAAGCTCCTCACCTTATCTTGAAGATTGGGGTTCTTCTGTAGGATGTTTGGGCTCAATCTTCTGCTTGTATCCACAAACCAATGGTAATATTTTAATGTTTAAAATGTAAATAATGTTTAGTTAGAGTGTTCAGACTAGGTCCACGAGGTTCACGTGAGGGTAAGGGTGGGGGTTTGGCATTTAGTTGTAGGGTAGAAGTTAAGAAGTCAATGAGTATCCACACTATTATAAAAACATGTGAGTATCAGAGGGTGTGCATTTGTATTCACTTGAGTATACCATGCTTTGACTCTAGTTCAGAAATCTACTGTTTTTATTCTCCCAAACCCACCCAGCTCTCTAATCTACTTTACACAGCAGTGGTAGCAGTCACCCATGGGCCCAAAACAGCACCAAAAGACACACACATAGATGCAAGGTAAGAATGCAGACCACCACGCACACACCCAGTATCTGTCACACATGTAAATGTCGCTTCTCAGAGGGGAAAGTATAAAGGTAGGCAAAACCCATCCTGGGCATCTGAATGAGAAGGACTGTTTGGTGAATAAATCTGCAGACAGTCGACAGCTTATCTCCGCTGTCAGCTTAGAAACTGTGTGTATGTGTGTGCAGGTTTGCGTGTTCGTGCGTGCAACCACTTATCTTTATCCAGCCAAAGACCAAGATGCTGACACACTCACTACATGCTTACATATTTGTGTTTGAGTTGCTGGCATCTGTAGTGGGATCTACTGTAAATTGAACTGTGCAAAAAGCATCCTGGTAAACCAGAGCTGTGATTAAAATTATGCAGACAGGCTCATTGTCCCTTATCACAAGTACATTGTGATCAATAACAAGGATAAAATCAAGGAATCTGGTATATTCCATTGCAGGGTGTGTCAGAATGGCTAAATCCAAAGTTTTAGTCTTTGCCCTAGAAAAGCAGCCTTTAACTACTTGGCAGGAACAGCAATTTCCCATGTGGAGCGGCTGCAGTATACTATAGAAAATATTAGGCTCATTAGGTTAGTGTCATATAATAAATGCAATGTAATGACCATTGTCATTGTTGCCTTTTGGTAATAACACCGCAGAGAAAAATGAGGGGATGTAATATTTGCTGAAAATTCTTAATAGAATTCCTTCAGAGGAAATAGACCTGGTGATAGTTTGTTGAACTTTTGTCTTAGTGACAGGAATGTCATTGAGACTGAAGCTGAGGGCAAAACAGCAACCGCCATTGGGTGGAAAACGAAGCCAGTGAGGACATGACAAAAACTATAGGAACTGACTCATATTTAAAGCCTCAAGTGGCAATTAGAGGAACTAAAAACTGTTAAAAAGAGTTATAAATATTCTGATTGTGAAGTTTATGGTTAATGCTAAGCACCATTACAGTCAAGCTCACTTTGAGTGACAAGTACGTGCATACGCAGGAAGATGTAGATTGGTGTAGCCACTGTTGGGTCACCCACCTGCACTTCAGTTTTGTGAGTTAGTGTTTCTGACTTTCTGAAACCAAAACTGAACATAATTAGACAAGCAGGTGACATTATAAACAGTATAAAAGTTGAATGGAGCCTCTGATTCTGAAAAGTAAAGTCAGCTATGACTGGCAAGTCATTAGCCAATAAACTCCAAAACAGGATTCTAAAACCAGTAGGTGACATCATGGCAGCTACGGCCATAATTTATACTGTCTGTGATTTAATTAATGCTACAAAGTTTGGCTGTCAGGTAATTCTTTGAAAAATACTTCAAAGGCACTGAAACCCACAAAAACAGTCAAGATGTCCAGTGAGACCTAGCAGCCAGCAATCAGGTACAGCGACCTGTAGGGATGGGTACCGGTATCCGGTGCCATGATGGCACCGGTTCTGACATAAACGGAAGTAACCAGACCGAAAAGCAGCGCACATTTCGGTGCTTTATTTCGGTACTTTTTTTTTTCCTGAGCTGTGATACACTTTAGATTCTAGCCAATCATTTTATGTTTCCGAGGATAGTAGGCGGGTCCAGGTACGTACGTTCTTTTAGAGCAGAGCTACAGATTAAAAATGCCCAAGGCGAAGCGGTCAAAAGTCTGGCTGTACTTCACAGCAAAAGATGCAAACTCAGCAGCCTGCAACAAGTGCTTTAAGGTGATACTGTGATACTGTCAAAGGAGGTAACACCTCAAATCCGATGAAACACCTGGCGACGCATAGCGTTTTTTTAAAAAGCCGAGAAATGCGCCGTATTTGATAGCTTGCTGCGAGACCTCACACCGAGCACATCTACTGCGGGTGTGCTGCCTGTTATTGGACCCGGAGTTAGCAACATCCCCCAAAAACCCGAAGAGGAGAGTCCTGGCCCCTAGCCCTGCCAGTGTAGCAGAAATGATGACGGATGATGATGGCAGCAGCAGCCGTTCTTCTCTGCGTGAGTAGCTTAATGTTGTTCGTGTGTAATTTACGTTGAGTACGCTAACCACGTTATTACATTAATGCATGTAAGGTGAACTAGCAAACATCATCATAGCTACATGCGGCTGTCTTCTTGTTTGATGGCAGATACTCCCTTCACCCTGGCCAAAAAGGCTAAAATGACCAAAGAGACCAAAGTGGAAAACAGTTAAACATGAGAGGTTTTTGGACAAAGTTGGTGTTTTTTTCCCCCATTGTTTAAGCACTGCTTCCAGCCCAGAGTGATACCATATATGCCCCATAGCTGCAGAAAAGGCTAACATTGTTATCTTTTTACAAAAAAACAGCTGAACATGAGAGGTTTTTGGACCAATTTTGTGTTCTTCATTCTTTAAGCACCGGTTCGAGCACCGTTTAAGCACCGGCACCGTTTCAAAAGTACCGGTTTGGCACCGGTATCGGATAAAACCTAAACGATACCCATCCCTAGCGACCTGTGTGGGGACACGTGTGACACAGTCACTGTTTCATCCCCAGTGACTATGGAAACCTCTAGTTGACTATTTTTGCTGTCACCATCTTTGAAACCACCAGTGAAGAGCGACTGGTGGTGCTGAATGAGAAACTATAAAAAAAAGCACGCTCATTGGCGAAGTACATGTGATCAACACTAGCATATCCATTCAGAATCTTAACAACTGCCACATTTTACAAAATGAACTTTATGAACTTTAAACTGGTGGTTGGTCTTGTGATTGTAGTTATGGCAACCAACTGGTCCCCCAAAGGTTGAGTGTGCAACACCATCAGCCTCTGGGAAACTATTACTACTACTTTTCATTGCAAGGCAGTTGCTGCGGTTGCCCAGTGGGAGTCAACCAGCCTTCAAAAACATCATGGTCTGACTAAGTGCAATCGCTCGAGTTACAAAGTACCTATATCATTTTGCAGTTAAATCAGGATCCTGCAGCAACTATGTCACTACTGGTGGAGCAATTTTTGAATTTCTCTTTCAAATCAATGAGACTCTGAAATTAGGTAGTTAATGTGAATTTCTGTGTGTGGCAACAAATTTGCTGACTTATTGCCATATAGTCATAGATTGTGCTAACTGTAACTGTCAAGATGTTCCTATTCAATTGCAGACTGATAGCAGAGTGACTCCAACTTATTGATGTTTTATCTCCATCTTAAAACACTAAATGTGCTTTGAACACAGCAACCAGAAGCTTGCTGATGGCTGCCAATAATTTTGGTCATGTTGTGGTGTGAAACAATTGTTTTGCCTATTGTGACTGTAGCATTAGCCAGCTTTAGTTGATAACTTATCACCTGTAATAGTTTAAATATGGGACCTTGTGGCTCAATAATGCCAAGAAGTTGATGGCGAAATTGGGACATATCAGCTTAAAAATGTCAGTCGTGGATGTATTCACATTCCATGAAACCATTTTATATAATATCCAGAGCAGTTGGCGCTTACACCTTTTTGACATTTCTGGTTCAAATTAAGGAAAGAAAGAAAAAGGCAAGAAGGAAGAAAAGCACTGCAAACCATTTAAAAACACCATAAACCAAGGTGAGAGTTGGAACGCATGCATGTCTGTCTGCCTACGGAGGAACTTAACTCGAGTGTGTATCCTGTATGTGTGGGTCTGTGATGGAAAGCATTCATCATTTTCAGCAGTAATTCCTACCTCCATAATATCTATCAGCCACAGCAGCCTCTCCTACAGAGGGAGAGAGGGAGGGAAGGTTTTTAGGGGTGAGATGGAAGTGAGGGGGTTATCAAGGTGGAAGAAAAACACAGCCTATCAAGTATCAGCAAAAAGACTTTGTAATCTCAGAAGGTAGGCAGCGAAACATATCACTGTTCAGCCAACAAAGTCCACACCAGAAGAGTATCTATTCTGCAGTAGACACTAATAATCCACGGAGATATATCACACTACCATCTCTGTCTTTCACACTAAGCCAAGAGAGACAGAGGAGTGAGCAGACGGCCAAACAGGAAAGGAAGAAATTGCAATCCAAACAGTCAGACAGCAAGGCGAACTAGGAAAAAAGGAAATACTCCAATCCATCCATCATATTATATGCAGCAGACTAGACTGCTGCTTTGCCCTCAAAGTGTCAGAAATAAATAGTAATAGCAGCAGGTTCAAAATTACTGTAAGGAAATAAATTAATTTAAATGTTTTAATGTTGTTTTCTATTGTAAACGTTCATCTTAGTTAAGAGTACCCACTAATTAAGTAGAATTACATAATCATTCCACTAGTAAGCACTACTTACCCGTGCAGAGCTGAGGGTGGTGTTGGTCATGAAGCTGGCTGAAGATGATGTCAGAGTGTCTGGATATGACACCATGGACAGGGAGTCTGGCTGCAGGGCTGAGGCGCCAGCTGCCCCCTGTCGAGCTTTAAGGGCCTGAATTTCCCGTCGAAGGACCAGCCCATCAAAACGCTCCAGGTCCTGTGGCGCAACCAGGCCTCGTACTTCAGACAGCAAGGAGAACTGAGGGGAGGAAAGTACAGAGAAGGAGAAACAAGGAGACAGCGTGATTTAACAGACTCTGTTGGGCGACTGATCTTTAATTAGGAGTAAATCCTTTTTTTTTCTAATGGTAATGCTATCACCTGGAAACTGTTAGAACAACAGTGTCACTGTTCACAGTGAAGTTAGTTTTACATCACCACGGACGAACAAGAGGTCAACTGAGAAAGAAGCCCCTGCTCCACGATCAAAGCCAAGTCCCTTTTTGGAAAAAAAATTGTAGTCAGATAAGACAAAGGTTGAGGTTTTTGGCCACAGTGATAAGAAGTATGTTTAGAGAAGAAAAGGTGAGGCTTTTAAACCTATACTGTTAAACATGCTGTTGGATGCAACTTGCTGAGGAACAATTAACCAAATATTACTGGGGGTGTGGACTTGTTTACAAGTTGAAGTAAGTGAATTTATTTATATCGGGCTCTTTAAGATACAAATCATAAGTTACTTAAAACCAACCAACAAACCAACCAACCACAAAACAAACATCCCTCACCCCATAAAAATCCAACAAAATCCCCCTACCAAAATAACAAAACCACCAGGATTTCAGAGATAAAAATAAAGATAAAAAACCAAAAGAAAAAATAATATCCAAATCCAGAACAAGTCCGCTGATCTTACAGATTGTAGACTGGAGGGCAGAGTGTTTCAAAGAGTGGGGGCCATGACACTTTAGTCCAGATTTAGGGGTGGATAGAGAGCCCTCATTAGATGACTTGAGAGTCCCGCTTGAGAGTCATATATGGGTGCAAGAGTTTGCTGATGTGCTTCACCATTCAGAGACTTAAAGGTGAACTCCAGAAGCTTGAAAGAATTCTGAATAATGGGAGCAAGTACAGTGAGACTGGCACAGGTGTGATGTGAGAGTGCTTCGAGGATCTGGTAAGGAGCTTTGCAGCTGCGTTTGATCCAGGGAGGCTTTACTGAAGCAGGTGAAGACTGAGTTACAATAGTTCTGGTGAGAGAAAATGAAAGCATGGATAGAATGAGCATGAATCTGTAGGTTTTGATGTACTGATATTTCTCATCCAATTCCCCATTAAATGCCACTCTCAGGGAGTAGTGAGTGAACCCAGTCCTCACAATAACTGTAGTATTTAAAAATGAAACACTGACTTTGTGCTCACAGCATCATGCAAAAGTCTTTTATTTATAATTTATGAGAAAATAGGAAATAGGTCCACCAATTTATTTAAATACGCAAGAATATGGAAAACAGAGTTCATACAAATCTAATAAGGCTGAAAGTCAATATTTTATATGACCAACTTTATTCTGAATCTCTTAGGCAAGCTTTCTTGTAAATTCTTTTAGTAGTTTTCAGGAATAGTTCTCCAGGCCTCTCGTCAGCAGACACTCACTGTTGCACCTCTCTCCTGACCTCTTATGTACTTATTGATGACAATTTGAGCCAAATATTTCAAATTTGGATCCATTATTCCTGCTGCTGCTAATTTTTAGTCCAGTTTTTTTGTAATTTGACACATCTCACATTTTCCTCCTGTTTCCCTTCCTTAAGAATGGCTTCTTGATGAGGTCACTCTCACATTATTAGATTTTTGTGACAGCCTGATATTAAAAATTGAAAGATACAATTTAAAATTGGTTCTTTGGTAATTAATTGTCTGTTATTTGAAGACAAAACACCGATTAATCTCTTCACTTAGGTGCATTTTTCATCTGTGAACAGGCCAGTGTAAGTGGCTTAACTAAAAACAAACAAACAACCCCCCCCCCCCCCCACAAATAAAAGGCTCAGGTAGAAATATGGGACTGACAATGAGTGAAAAAGCAGTTTACACTGAAAGACCACTTTAAAAATTACAAGGAAAATTTGATTTCTTGAAAGCAAAATATAAAAAGCAAGGGACAGCTCAAGACTTTTTGCACAGAACTGTACAATACATATAAATTATACATGATAATATTGTAAGTCATGCCACAGTGGTTCTTTTTCTGTGGTTATAGTTATACAGTTACACGGAAAAGGGACAGAACACACAATAAACAAACCCAACGAGTTTTCCTGATATTTTGCTCCTAGACAGTAACAAGTATGTTATCCTTGATAACACACTCGCTGTATAACTGTGTGGTAAAAATCTGATATTGTAACTAGCCCTAGACTGAACTATTTGAATAATACATTATTTTGATGTAGAGAACCAAAATACAATTAAACCGTGTATCATCATAACTCTACAGATGCAACCATATACCAGCAGACCATATTTTCTTTCTACTTTAGCTGATCTAGCAGCAACACTCCTGTCATTAACCTGTAATTGTGTTTACTTTTTTCCTGGTGATGCAATGAATATAAAGTAATTAAATTTGCAGCTGAGCAGATTGGTTATGACTGCCGGTCAACAGAGTATTTATGAGCAAATTGCATTCCCATTTTACTGTCTGAACTGGCAAATATGTAAATGGGAACAACTGTGTTGTGAATATGACTTTGTTAAGGTGCAGTAAGTCATTGCAGAGAGCAGAGAAAGGCCAAACACAATCAGACAGGTGGTCTCCTTCCCTTATTCCCTCCCTTTATCTCCTGCTTCTTTCTCTCTAACCACAAACATAATTTGGTTTGTTTAAACAATGTCAGAAACAAATAAAATGCGCCACTGAGTTTTAGGTTAATTGCTAATAATGAATGGCATTAATCTACGCTCTTAAGTGAGCTGCATCAGCGGCTCTGATAAAAATAGATCCAATGCCTAAGGATAGCAGAGTGGACAAAAGAGCTGGGAATGAGTCACTCCATATGTGCAGTCAGTCGACAACACAGACTGTCTACAATGGCATCAGATCAGCTGCAGTAACCATGGTGAAGCTGGAGCACTATCCAGTCCTGGGTACATTCTCCAGTTAGATGAAAAGTACGTAGTGCATGAGGTATTTGGCTTCATGTGAAAAACTGTGTCAGATACAGAGAATTATGTTAAAACATTTCCTGCGTGAAAATGAAATGAGGGATTTTTCAGTGTTAGGTTTACCTGTGAAAAACAACCAACACAGGCTGGTTTTTGAAATTATTGTAAATTGTGTGTGTTTTTTTTTTCATTTGTGGGGTTTTTTGGTACATTTTACACATTATACTGAGAAAACTAAGCGCACTAAGATGGAGCTTCTTTATTTATACATTAGCTTTATTTTGTGGCCACTTTGGCTCATTGAAGTTGAATAAAATCTAGTTTTCTAAATTATTTTTTAAATGAAATTGCTTTTTGGTGTACTTGCTGGTACAGTATCCCTAAATACATTAATGCCATTTGCACAGGCTTTCTGTCGGCCCATGATACTGCAGTGTACTTAAGAAATTGGAAATAAAATGTCTTTGATTTATCGTGTTTTTTTATAAGGTGAACTTCTGCAGACTATGAGAAAATCACAACACTTTTAAGAGCTGGGGAGGAAGGAAAAATAAAACAAGCATAAATCTCAGAAGAGCTAAGAAAACTTCAATCCCACACAGAGACTTTACAGGAGAACACAGGCAGAAAATGTTTTCTCTTTTGATCTTTCTCTTTACTTTGTCAGACTCACACAAGCCGCCTCATAGATTACCTTTGCGTGCGTGTTCAGCAGCTCAAACAGCGCCATGACCAGCTGCTCCACTCCTATGTGTCCGTCCCGGTACTCCTCCACGTAGTAGACCATGGTCTGTCGCTCCGCCTCTGTCAGCAGGTGGCGTGCCTGCTCCTCCATCATGGCACGGGATTGATTCACTAGACTGGACAGGGTTACCTGTGAGCCTGCCACACCCTTATAAAAGCCAGACTAGATAAAAGAAAAGAAAAGAGACAAATGATTGACAAAGGCAATCAGGACTTGTATTATTTTATTTTTAAAATTGATTTTGATGTCTTGTTTATTTATTTGGGTGATGGAGTGAAGAAGCAAGCTGAATTGAAGGGGTGAAGAACAGGTCAGGGAGAGGAGTGGTGGTGGAGGCAGTTAAATACAATTAAGAGATGTTTTAGTGAAAGACGAGGCCATGCCCGATGGAGGAGGAAGAGGAGAACATGGGATGAGATGAAGAAAGAAAACCAGAAAGAAGTAGATGTTACAGAAGTAGAGGCGTGTTCGAGTGGCAGGAAACGGATCAAGGCAGACATAAGATGTCAATCCCATACACACAAACTATCCATCAAGCTCTTAATTCCTCATATAAATTATCATTCTACTTCCCTTTTCCAGCTGTCCTACTACCATCAATTATCATTCGCGCTTTGTGGTGCCAGCACCACAGCTTGCAGGAGGACAGATACTGTGCTGTTCACACATGTGGGTGGCGTTTACAGCCTTTATATCCATCTCTGTAGTGCCAGCTGGTTTTTCTGTCAATCATAAAAACTCTCTGCCACTTTGGCAACTTATAAATGCCAATATCACTTCTTCCGCTCCTTTTCTCTCACTGTCTCTTCCCTTTCTTTTCTCAGTTATCTGCTAGCCTGCACGCAGCTTTTCTTTAATTAACTCCTTAATCAAAGACACAACTTCAAAGTCACAGCTTCAGGGTCTGTGCCTGTGTTTGTACAGACAGAACCAGGAGAAGGAAACAGGCTCGGCGCCGCCTTCCCCTCCTCCCTTCCTATTCTCTGCCTTCACCTCATCCTCAACTCTTTTTAGCACTTGACCGTGTGTATCATCGGCTGTAGCTGTTGCAGTGTCCCAATCTCAGCAGAGCCAACAACTGTTTAATGCCCAAGGTGAACTGTGGCACTACCACACCCGAATCTTAATCGCTGCAATGCTTACCGCGAGAATTTCTCTAAAGCGTCTATGTCCCAGTTATTTACCTCAAGGGCACAGTGGATTGAACTGAAGAGGCCACAGAAGGCATGTTAGTCTGTCTCTTGCTGTCATATTAGAGGGCAGATTGGCACTTGAGGGAACTAATGAAATCGGTCATCAGTCTACTGGAGTGGAACACCTGCAGACTCGTGCTAATAACTTCTGCTGGAAAATGCGAGGATGGAGAGAGGCCGCTTTTACTGTAAAGCTGTGGTTTTACAGTTAATGGATATCCGGAAAAGGCCAGCCTGTTCCCTGGACCTGGTCCATCTCTGAGGTCACTCATTGGCAGGGTTTGTTAAATGCCAGATAAACGGATTGGCAATTTTATCAGAGTGACAGACAACAACGGCTAGGACCACAGCCGACATCCAGTCGATAAAGAGCAAATCAGATAAAGTCAGTTCAAAAACTTTCCCATTTAAATGTCACAACCCTTATCTTTGCCAGAACTTGACTCTGTTTTAAAATAAGGAGGAAAACTTGAGAGGCAAAAGGTATGAGAAGATGTGTCTCGTTGAGTCAGTCTCTGCTCGTGCCAAGGTCACAATAATGTAGTGTACAGCAGAGTATTATTCCACTACATCTAGTAGACAAGTAGATGCTGAAAACAATGAGCAAAATGTGTATGACAGCTCCACATGGTTGTCACACTCCATTCTGTACCAGTCTGAATTCTGTGTGGGGAATTAAGCAGTAGAACAATCACAGCTATTAAAAATTTTTCTTACAGTTTTCTTTAAAAGTGGTTATATGCTGTTTTCTAGAGCTGAACCAATATCGGCTTAAAGTGACCAGTCACAGACATACTGGTATCGGCGTATATTTATTATCTGATAGAAGAACATAATTAAAAATAATGATTTAAGCATTAAAATAACAACTAAAAATCCCAAAGAATGTGCGAAATACACTACTGATTTATAAGCTAAGTGTTAGGTTCATCGCCAGACATAATTGCTGAACAGACTGTATATCAGAGATGAACGTAGTCATCATGACACGAGCCACTGGTTAACGAAATCCTGTTTCAAGGAATTTAACTGTTGCTAGCTTAGTCTTTTGAAATCAAATGTGATGTGGAAAGGATGAATCTGAGAAACCAAGGGACCCTCATGTTTCAGCGACTTGCCAATCAAATGGTGGTTCCGCCCTGAAGAATATCTTGTTTTGCTCTTCTGTTTTACTCTAAAACTGACCTTTATTTATGAGCATCATGTAAATAAGATGAGGCACTAGCGATTAAGATCATTAGCCCCACAATTTCTCTACAACTCGATTTCTTTTTGCAATCAGAGGAGGCTATCAAAAAGAATGAGTTCATTTTTCATTTCCTGGAAATCATACCTATTTTTTATATACAGCCCAGATACATATTTTTTATATCTTTAAATTATCACTCAGACTGTGTATGTGGTTAAAAGTGGGAGTGGCTATGGTTATGACTAGTTTAGAAAAACGGGCCAAAACAGCTACACAGACTAAAACCCTGTGGAGGAGGTTGTCACATTTGTGTTTCAGTTACTGGGTAATATTCTTTGATGATTGTTATTCCTGGTTTTGGTTATCTTTCATTTATGCTCAGTGATCTTAGTTCTTCCTTCCTGTGTATTCTTCTTAGCCTGTGTTTAGTCTCTATCCCCATGTTTTCTCTGTACCTGTCCTGGTCCCACGCCTCATGTCTAGTCACCCTTGTCTCTATGTTCCCTCTGACTCCGACTCAGTCATGTCTCAGTGTGAAGCCCGTGTCTCTGAGTCTGTGTCTTTGCGTATGTGTCATGTTTCCTGTTTTACTTTGATAGTCTCGTGCGGTATGTCAGTGTGTCTAGTTTTGCTTCCCCTTGTCTCGTTATGTCTAATTAATCCCAGCTGTGTTTCCCTCCTGTTTCCCATTCCCTCATTACTCCCTTGTATATTTAAGCCCTGTGTTTTCCTCTGTCTGTTGTTGCGTCATACTCTCACTATACTATGTGGTTCTTCCCTCTGTGTTTCAAGTCAATTCAAGTTTTCAATTCCTGGTTTAGTTTCTAGTTTTGCTTTGTGTTTGGATGTGAAGTTTTCCAGCATTAAAGCTGAGTTTTGAGTTTACTCCTCCGTTTATGAGTCCTGCGTTTTGGGTCCAACATCCTGCCACACAGCACACCATGACAGAGGTGGTCTCAGTCCAGTTTCAAAAGAATTCCAGAGTGGTTCTCATGTGGTGAAAATGGGCTCTAACCTTGTCCGGGTCTGAGTTAAACATTGCCATGTATATGTTTTCATTCTAGGATACGAAAGAGCGCGACAGACATTCTGACTGCTGTAGATGGTAGGCATAAAGTCAATGTAAATTCTTCAGTCAAAAACACAGCACCATCTCCATGTATTTATTATTGTAGCTCTCAATAAGTGGACTGATTGTTCTCATGTGGTTTGTAGTGACACATTTTTGCTTATTTCTCTGTGTTACAAGAAACCAAATCACTGGAAAATGCTGTACATTTTACACACTCATTAAATGATTCAGACCACAGTAAGTATGGTGGGAAATAGTTAGAAATGGATTGAAATCTGTTATTACATGACCAGATATTATAATAAATGAGGGCTTGTTCTGTATAGCTGTGCCACACGCCCAACCCCAACAAAGAGATTAAGTAGTCAAAGAAAATCAACAGCATTGTAATATGATTGTGTTTTTAGTTAATTTTGTTACAGCAGCTTCCAAAAAATAAAAATAAAACTACTTGTTTAAATATGACAGCTGTGATTGAGATTAACCCTGTGATATTAACTTGACAATGAATTTGTCCATCCACACCGTCTTGAGTTCTAATTTTAATGAGGATGCAGATTCAGTGAAAACAAAGCTATATATTCGTGACCAATGAAATTAATTCACGTTTTTCTTCTTGACTTTTGAGAACAGTATAAAGCTGACAAGAACAATCACAGGCTGCATATTTACAGCTCTTTTTTATCATGAAAACAAGTTCAATCCCCACTAAAAGTGCAGATTTCCACAGTTTCTCACATTCCTGATCTCTGTTTGTGGACAGTTCAGTACCATTTTTCCTCACACAGGTTCATGCACCTTTATAATGAGTCGAGGAAAACAACTGGTGAAAGGCTAGAGGGAAGATTACCATGCTGTAGCTGTAACAGTTGACTGCAAATAATGATGGTACAGATCAGGCCTGACCTCGGAGGGCAGAGCTTAGTATTAAAACCTGACATGGTTTCTTCTGGTGTGTTGAAATATTAGAACCTCAGAAAAACAGAATACAACAGCTTTTCGACTCCATCATTAGCTTCCATCTGTCAGAACCTGAATATGTTAACTTTAAAGAGGCATTATGGACCTACATTCGTAGGGTGATTGTGTTTGAATATCCGTTTGAACATCATACTCCATCACCGACAGAAGCAGCCATAAACAAGCGGGTTTAATTGGTGGATTCAGATCTCGTGAGCTGTTTTTATTCTGCACACATCTCAGATGTGTGCAGAATTCACCTGTGGACTGCAAATCAACTTCATTAATGGGACGGGTGTGGTCGCTTGTTACTGCAAAGGTTTCTTTCAACCCATCCATCCATTCGCTTCCGCTTATCCTTTTCAGGGTCGCGGGGGGCGCTGGAGCCTATCCCAGCTGTCATAGGGCGAGAGGCAGGGTACACCCTGGACAGGTCGCCAGTCTGTCGCAGGGCCAACACACAGGGACAGACAACCATTCGCACTCACATTCACTCGCACATTCACACCTAGTGGCAATTTGAATTATCCAATTAACCTATCCCCACAAGCTGCATGTCTTTGGACGGTGGGAGGAAGCCGGAGTACCCGGAGGGAACCCACGCAAACACGGGGAGAACATGCAAACTCCACACAGAAAGACCCCGGCCTGATGTTGGAATTGAACTCAGGACCTTCTTGCTGTGCAGCAACAGTGCTAACCACCATGCCACCGTCTTTCAACCCAATGTTTCCCAAATAAATATGAACGAGAAAAACTTTAACTTTTTGTCTTTGGGAAAATCTTCCATGTATTGGAAAATAAAAATTAGTAAAGAAATCAATCTGCGACAGATCAGGAGTGTTTGGCACTCTTAGAAGACGGGCTAATTTACAATATGTGGTTATAAAACACACAGCGCTTTTTGATTACCTCTGCTCACAATGCATGTCTGCTGCCTGCAAATGCTCACATCTATTATACATCTGTCTCATAGACAGAAAACATATTTCTGTACAGCTGAAATTATTATTATTGGCAGACTTGATTTTGCATTCATATTTGATTGAAGTTTGAGTGAAACTGTTTAATTAAAAATATGCACAAACTTCTGATTTGTTGATTGCTTAAATGGATTTAATGTAGAGGTAGTGTTAAAGCAGATAGATAGGAAAGTAAGATAGTTAAGAATTGAAAGGAAATTAATACCTAGCAATACTGAAAACTGGACTGTTTTCCTAACTTGACATTTGCAAGGCACCTGTATGGGTGTGCCATAAAGTTGCACAGTTGCACTCAAGGAAAAAAAGGTTTCCCTTATAACAGTGTAGCACTTATGTTCTAAAAAGCTGAAATGAAATAATAAAATGAAATCAAGTCCTTCGGATTTTGCCAAATCCCACTGAAAATACAAAAAAATGTCTTTTTTTAAAAAAGTCAGACCACACCTTGTTGTAAAACTTATCCAGATGTGCAAGCAAACCCACATCTCCTATCAGAGATTTTAGATTTCATTAGACTTGCTGTCAATATATTCAGACATATATCAGCTGCAATCTTTAGATTGCTAACTCAGATGCATTGGCGAGCTTCAGTGGAGACCAGCGTGCTGACAGACGGGATCCATTGGTTTGGAAATCACACCCTCTCAAAGTTTGTGCCCGATCAAGCACAATCACTGTGATAGTTCCAGTTTACAGCTGACAGAGTTTAAACGTGTGTGTATTGGTAACATTTACGTAAGAACCACTGCAATTTGATTTACCATCAGTCATTGCTTCAGATTTATCTGCTTTGTGTTTGTACTGTTTCTGTACCTATTTATCTTTACACAGACTGATGGTAATCATTCCACACTGTAATCTGATCTGTTGTACTTGGAACACACTGAGCAAAGGTATGCCATTCAAATTTCTAATTTGCCTTTCAAATTTCTACTGCTTTT
Organism: Perissodus microlepis; assembly: GCF_051167445.1. Taxonomy (NCBI): domain Eukaryota; kingdom Metazoa; phylum Chordata; class Actinopteri; order Cichliformes; family Cichlidae; genus Perissodus; species Perissodus microlepis. The sequence continues at coordinate 33,435,669 of NC_140467.1, read as the reverse complement.
TTTCTGTATATTTTGCTTTTTAAGGAATCAGAATTTCTTGCAATTTTTAAAGTAGTCTTTAAAATTTTGAATTCAATTTTTTTGTTAACAGCAGGTCCCATTCCTTCAGTTAAACCTATGAAAAATGCCAAAGATAACAAAGATTGCAAGGCATAAAATGGTATTTTGCACCAGCTAGGTGATTTCTAAACAGCTATTAGCTGAAAATGTAGGCTATGCTGTTATTTGAGGAAACAGGACAAGTGGAGTACAAAAGAACTATCTAAAGCAGATGAACAGTATCTAAAAGTCATGTCATAGAAATAGAAAAATAATCCAGCTCCAGATCTGAGAGATGCATCTGGCCCTTCAGCTAATGCATCTACTGTTCACTGAAGCATGATCAGTAAAAGGTCTCAGTGGAAGTGTGGCTGTTAAGAAACATACTTAAGGAAGTGAAAGAGAAACAAAAAAGTCTGAGGTATGCCAAATTACACAAGAACTGGACTGTGAATCAGCGCCAACAGGTCAGATGGAGTGATCAATCCAAATTTTAAAATTTTGGTTCAAACCATTGTCCGTATGTACAGAGAGGATCGGGAGAGAGGTAAACAGTGTGTGTCTACAGCCATCTGTAAAACATGTTGGAGGCTTGATCATGGTTTGTCATCTCAGCCAGTGGTTTTGGGATCTTGTCAAAATTGATGGAATTATGAAGGCTGAAAAGTACCACCAGATTTTGATCCACCAACAGTTCCATGTTTGCGCATGACAATGACCCCAAACACACTGCCAATGCAGTAAAAGCATACCTGGATAGAAAAACACACAGTGGAACACTATCAGTCATGGACTGGCGCTGCTTATTTGCTGTAATGCATTTTGTTGTCTCTCAAACAACATTGACTTGCTTTAGATCAGAGCCCAAATGGGGTCAGAGCAGAATTAATGATTGAGGATTGCTGTGTGACCTATTCTTAATTAATTTGCTTATCGGTCTGGTTTGGCCTTTGGGCTGCAATTACAGGATGAAGGGAGTGAGGAAGGGGGCATGTAGGACCGCTGGGATAAACTGACTCTACAGCCACCAGCCCGAGGATGTGATGAGAGGAGGATACAGGAAATTATAGGATAAACAGAAACCCCTTTGCTTGTTTAAGCAGCAAAATCAGCAGCAGATCACTCTGAGAGAGATTAATATTTATGCCGAGGATGTGTTGCCACAGTGTGAGGTTAGCAGCAGGGGTCGACTCTGACAGTGGCTGCCTAGCTCATGCGGAGGAGCTGCAGAGCTGTGAATTATCACCTTCCTCCGTTCTGCTGAGCCCTAAAGCCCTGCTGTTATACATCTTACCCTCTTAATTCGTCCCCATGCACCCCCTCTTTGTCTTTGTGTGCATCTCTCCCTCACACACACAAACACACAGACATACACTCTCTCTCATACATATGCAGCATATTTGAGTACAGAGCCTCCACTTTTCCTCGGATATACTGTGCATTAGCTGTTTTTAGGTTATTCTGTACTCATGCATTTGGTTTTATTTCTAACACTGCTTTATTTTCTCTACCTGTGTGCCTACAGAAAGCACCTGGTGTTGTTACAGCCAGCTCAGGGATTTCTAGTGATTCTGTAGAAGGCTGTGCTTTTATATTAAAGCAACTTTAAAGTGATACAGAACAAAATATATTGTGTGAAAACCCAGAAAGTATGTGGATACCTGAACATTGCGAGTGGGGCCCCAGGTGTGGCTGGGGACATCCACAGGAAAAAAACACAACAACAAAACAGACCACAAACCATACAAAGCAGCAAAGAGGCAAGCAAAACAAAAAGTCAAAAAACTCCAAAATACCAAACACAACATACGATGTAATGCAAGAGCTTATTCCCACAGACAATCAGACTCCCGAGGCTTATTACTAAGCAGCAGGATTTCTTCTTCTCTAGGTAACATAAATGTTAACAGGTATGAAATCCTACTGACCAATCAATTCTCTGGGAAATAGCATCGCTATTCCTAGAAGATAATTCTGTGTGCAGATAGTAGGAGGGTCTCAAGTTTTTGTTATTAGTGTCTTTGTCTTGTAGAGCCTTGGATGCACCTATATTGCTTAATTTTTTTGCCCTGTTGGCAAAACAGATTTTCAACAATTGTATTGTTTTCTAAGCTCCTAAAGCAGAGCATCTATTTGTACTTGCTGAGCTTAGAACAAATTTGCACAAAGACTAAGCCTACATTTGAAATCTGTTGTTGTACTCTCATAGCTTTAACCACCACCGGGGCTACAGCTAAAAGAATTAAAAACTAAAACAGTCTTTTAAACATTTATGAAATGAAATCCTCGATTATAATCCATCAGCTTCTTCATGCCTTAATGATAGAATTGTGATACTGATGAGCCCATTAACTTGCAGTACACAGTAAGCACTTTTGATGGCTTTTTTTGCCTGCTTCAAATAGGCTAAGCTTTTTTTAAATTTAACAGCTCGTTTCCAGTCTTTTTGACTAAAACATTTGAAGCACTCACACATTCATACAGCACCTTTAATACTAAACTACTATACAGTGCTTTTATCTCACACACAGTCACAGAGCTGATTTATCTGTGACAGCTCTCTTACTTTCAGTCTGTATGATGTGTTTAACATTTTTACATTTCCCTGATATTATAGTTCTTTTGCAAAATCAGCTACTCTGCTGCCAGTACACTTATCCATGCTTATGACCGGTCAGCTTATCCTGATTGCAAATATTAAGGTCAGTAAATACAGATAACAGCACGATACTGGGTATGCCTAAGTTGCTTCGTAGTACAGGGCCCTGAACCCTCTTTAAATATACATAATCATAAACTATAAATACTCACTCCCAGAAGTGTTATGTATGTGAAGTCTGTTTCCTACTTTATATCTAAGAGAAAAACAATTTCATTCTACCACACTCTCCTTGCTTTATGGCCCAAGGACAATAAAGTTAACTTTGACTTTAAAGGAAGGAGTTAACAGAGCTGAAATGACTTGTTTTAGATAAGGATGAATCCAAATAAGGATTATTTTGAACATCAGTCATGCAAAGCTGCTGCTATAGAGTCCAAGAATAAAAAAATACCTAATTCAGCATTTACAGCCACTGAATGCATTATACACAACAAGATGCATAATCTGTCATCACAATTCTAATACTGCAAAACACTGAACATCTCAAAGAAACAACATATACAAGGTATATATATGTAAATACATTTACTGGGATCTTTGCTTCTATTTTGGGGGTGGCTGTGGCTCAAGAGAGAGAGCATATTGTAAGGTCTGTAGTTCGAGCCATGGCTCCTCCAACCTGCACAGTATCCTTGGGCAAGATACTGACCCTGAGTCGTCCCTGAAGCATCTGTTGGAGTTGAGTGGCTGAACGTTAGGTTAATAGTGCTTAGTAGGGCTGGGCCATATTATACCGTTGATGGTAATACCGGTACAATGTTAGGCAACGATAAGAAAATGAAATATCACGATAGAATATGGGTAAAACGCGCATGCGCAGTGCCTTTGTTTTCACAAACGCACATGGCCGAAAAAGCACGGCGGCAACGGAGAATGAGAAGGGGGAAAGCGGATTGTTGAGTGAAAAAGATGAACCAGAATTGGTTTTTAAAAATGGTGCAACTTCAGTGGTTTGGTGTTTGTCTGTCAGATACACAACAAAGCACATTTTTTTGTAGAACATGCAAGCGGGCAGTCGTTATTGCCGTATTTGTCGGACTAAGGTGCTCCTAAATCTGGGAGTAATCTGGGTCCTAAACTCCGTCCGATTCAGGTCCCAAAGTCAAATGAACACTGCAGCATCACTGAGATTTAAAAACTGTCTAAATTCTTTCATCTTTAATAAAACGATCAGCATTGCTGCTTTACCAGGTGTAACTATGAAGTTTAACATCCAGGCATCCATGAAAACAGAATTTATTACATTTAATGGCGTTAGAAGTTAGCAGGAAGTTAGCGGAAGTTAGCTCGCTAGTTACCTAAGCATGATATAGCATGTTCTGACTGAGAGATTTGTGAAAAATTCAAACGTACAGCTCTGCTATCACTTTCAACATAAATGAAGACAGGAAACTAAACAGCAGTGACGTTTGTAGGGTTACTGAAGTTGGGCTAGCTGGTATATAATGATGTGGTCACTAGCGACACAGCTATGTTAGCATAACAAACAGTGAAGCTGCAGGATGAACGCTAACACTTTTCCACTCGATAAAAGTTGACGTGAAGGTTCCTGATGGTTAGAGACGAATGCAATCGCATGGCAGGATGCTGTAAACGGACCAAACTTCAGTCAGGAGAACAACTGAGATAATCCATCCACAATACGAGGTCAGTCAGTAATATACTGCAACAACATGGGAATAGAGCAGCTGTGATACAATACAGCATTAATGAATCAATGGTACAGAAGTGGAGGAAGCAAGAAGAATGAGTTGAATAAAGTTTGATTTATCTGACTGCTTATAATCCCGTGCACCTTATGGTCTGAAATATACGTATTTGACTTTTTTATTTGGCATACTGCAGTTTAATGTTGCAAAGCACCTCTTTTTAACTTCAGTGGATATTATACATGGTTATGCTCAGGATATGTCAGCCCATTTCTACTGGAAATGCCTTTTGGTTAAACTTTCAGCAAGGAATTTGCATTTGCACTGTTAAATGTTTATATAGCTTTAATGCACATAAAAAAAAACAGCTGCTTGTTTAAGTGAAAAAAAATGGATGTGTTTTTTTTGCGCTAGTAAAGTTGTGAAGTTGTATTTTGGCTCGCAGAAATTATATCGTCAGTTATATCGTTATTGCAAATTTTCAAATATATATCGTGATATATATTTTTGGCCATATAGCCCTGCTCTAGTGCTGAGGCAAGAAAAAAAAAGCTCTAGTATGAATGTTGGTGTGAATGAAGCTTGTAGTAAGAAAATGCTTTGAGGCTTCAAATTGAGTAGAAAAGTGCTATATAAAACTCCCAGTCCACTTTTTTCTTTAAGCAAAAATGTATGTCCTCATACTAATTCTCCGTGCTGGCTGCAGGCAGGCATATAAGCTATGGTGTTGTGAATTTAGATTGAATGCAGAGAACATGCCACACGATGACATGGCGCAACTTACAGGTTTTTATTGGTTATTCATCATTTTATCTATGTTGGGATCTAAGAGTGGTTATAAAACTTACATTTTTGGAATCCTCTACAGTAGGGGTGCTGAAATTCAGCCTTGCTTTCAGAGGGGACAAATCCACAATGTTTTTGATGCAGTAGTTTTCATTTGCTCACAATCTCATGTGACAAATGGCACATTCAGCGAGGATTATATAGACTATTTGTAGACCAGACAAGCTCTTTGGTAATAAACTTGGAAATTTATTTTTTATTTGTTTTTTTTTTTGGTTTTTTTGCCATATTAAAGAAGGAATGAGCACTCTGAACTTCTGCCTGTGTAACTGTGCACACAACTTCATAAAACATCCACGAATCTGTAAGTTTAGGAAGCTGATTGCAAAAAATAGGGACTAGCAGGGGAGGGAAAAGCAAACACAAAACTCAAACAAGCAAGGAAATGATATACAGTACAAAAATCCACTGGTACACACAGCTGTGTAAAGGTATGCACATTGAAATGCACACGAACAGAATTCTTTGATCTAGAGGATCAAAAGGAACCACGACCATCGTGACAACATGTATTTCATCAAGGACAGGCTCTACGACAGGGCTTTCAAATGGATGCACAGTATGTTTCAAACAGCATGATACAAGACCAGTGATATCACACTGCTGACACTTTAATAACAGTATCAGACAGTATTACTATCAAAGCGCTTCAGTGACCATGAGGAGTATATACATTATAAAGGACCGGTATAAACTGCTGGTTTCCAGATACTGAAAGCGCTCACTGCCATGTATGAATAGACAACCATCTAAGCATCAGGTTGCTGCTGTATATAAACATATTTATTGCTATGAGGCGGTAAGAGCCCAGAGACTCCCAGGGCTCACTATGCTGTCACTCTATGCATTAAGACGAAATGTCTTCATAATGAATGTATGCCTGTTTTGTTTTCCCTGCCTGGCACGGTGGTGAGTTGTAGCAGCTCACACTGTCGTTTTTATTTATTTATTGTTTTGATAGCTTTAACACCTGTTAAAGTTGATTTTTTAAATTTGTGATTCAAGGAACAGTGAAATGGCTACTTTTTATTTTGCAGGTCTTGTAAAGTCAGGTTTTACAAGTCTATTGGTTTTTCTTTGCACTTTGGCCACCTGAGAACCTTCACCAGCTGATTATTTCTATTCCTCAGAGCGAGGCTCGAGGGGCCACAGAGGAAACGATGGGGTTTTAGCACTGTTCTATGATCATTATGGGGCATGTGAGGTGTTTGGACAATAATATGGAAGATCTCGGTGACCTGATTAAACCCTAGAACGAGCACTGTGAATGACGTGCTTCATGGACCGTTGCAGCATGGCAGTGAGATCACATTCACACGGACAATCTGAGCGGCAAGAGGAAATGTGAAGGGACTGGACCGCGTGTGACTGAAAAGTGGTGCAATCCCAAACATGTTACTGTGAATAAATGTTCTTGTGGTCTGAATATTGACCTGATAATTGCTGGTATAGGTCTGTATTACTCACAGAGGGATTTCATCATTGCTTTTGCTGTTTGGATTTCTCAATCAGGTGACACTGAGGTCATCCAAATGACTGTGGCTGTGGTTAATAAACAGATCCACTTACTGGACATGCAGCTGAACACTTTCTCTAACATCTGTCTAAGCTCTGCTGCCACAGAAAACCTGCATTTATTCTTGACTAACGCTACTTATTATACAATATTAGATTTTGATTTATTGAACTCTTTGCTTTTTTGTATCATACGTATCATTTAGATTTCTTCAAACTGGTAATTGTTAGTTAAGTATGAATATGGTAAATATTATGTTGCAAAATTGCTCTTTCCATAAATAAATAACGTTGGTTGGCTTGGATAATGCAGGTTTAAGGAACTTATGCACTGGCTTTACATTTCACAGATGATACATCCACCTTTTTTGTACAGTTAATAAATCTAATTTAAGCTACAAACACTTCTATGCACAAGTCTGACAAAGCAAGGCCTCCACTGGTTCCATCACTAGGACAATGTAATAACTCCTTGCAGACAAGAACTAAAACTGTGCTGTGTCTAATATTGCACTATGTGTGAATTATTTGTTGCCCGCTAAGCTGTCATTAAAATAGCACTTTAAAGTCCTTTTGCGGAGAACATGCCCTTTGCAGTCAGATTATAAATATCTCTTTAAAAGGAAAAATTATGACTTGTTGCTCTTTCTAAAGTCCAGGGGTGTAGGGGCATTGTTAATATTAATTGTCTTTGTCAAATGAGCTGAATACTGTCTGATTTTATTACTTGTGCCTACTGCCCTGCTGTGGTTCAGATGAAAATCAAAGGCTCCATTGACGTCACAAGCAAGAGGGCACTGTTTTAAATTTGTAGCTGAAAACCAAACAAATTCGATCAATAACAGATCAAAATACAAAGCTTTGGGCTTTGTATTTGTATAAGTCCATCTTTGCTTCAAAAATTACCTTAAAACGATGCCAATTATTACTAATTTTTAATTGAATTAAATTATTATTATAATTTTTTTTTTGATTGGAACAAGATTAGGCTATATTTGTGAGGAACAGGTTAAAGCAGGTAAAAGTGCAGAAAAATGATTCTCTTTCAAAAAAAAAGTAGGGCTGATATTTAAAATGTAAATAAAAGAAGAATGCAATGATTTGCAAATCTCATAGACCCATATTTTATTCACAACACAGAGTTAGGACAGGTACAAGTTTACCATCTGTTCTTCTTTTAACAACATCTTGTAAATGACTGGAAACTTATTTTTAATTTCATGATGCACAAACTGTTTAATGCAGGAAAAGTCTGGAGTGTAGAGTCCGCGCCAGTACAGCATCTGGACTCTTCTACTTTGAAGCCGTACTCTTATAATAGATGTACTTGCAGCTAAGGAAGGCCTTGCCGAAATAAAGAACCGACAAGTTTTTCCCCCTGAAGATGGCGGTGTTTCTCATGTTCATGTTCACATATGGTTTTAACCTGCATTTGTGGACGGCACAGTGAGCTGTGTTACAGACAGCAGCCTCTGGAAGTCTTCTGAGCCCATGCAGTGATTTCCATGACAGAATCACAGCTGTTTTTAATTCAGCGTTGCCTTGAGACCCAAATCACAGGCAACCAATAATTTCACTTGCGTACAGAGATTTCTCCAAATTCCTGGAACCTTCAGATAACATTATGTACTGTAGATGATGAGAGTTTTTTAGTGTTGAGGAACAATTTGTAGATGCAGTGTTAATCCACTGGTGAACCTCTGTTCATCTTTAATTCTGAGAAATTTAGCTTCTCTAAGATGCTCTTTTTACACACAGCTATGTTATTTAGTGACCTTAATTAGTTGCACAGTTCCTCCACCCATTTCCTTTTAGTACTACTTCTTTTTTAACTTTTGTTGTCCTGTCTCAACATTTTTGAGACATTTAGCTGACATCAAATTCAAAATGAGGTAATATTTTTCAAGACAAATTAAAACGTCTCAGTGTAAATAGTTCACATTTTTCTATGTCCTATTGGGGATAAAATATGGGCTTTTGAAATTTGGAAATCATAGCATTCTGTTTTTATTTACACTTTACTACACCTATTTTTTGAAATAGGGTTATACTTTTTAAAACCTGTGCTAGTGATTGATGAAGTCTACTGCTTTATAAATGTCTGCACATTTGAACACCTTGCGAGAAATGTTTTAAACACATTTTCATCAAATTTCTTCCTCTTGTAGTATTTGTTCTTGGCATTGATGCATAGGCACCGAGTGAGGAGATTCGCAACGACACCAGTTATAAAACTGCAACATCAAAAGCTCAAATCCACCCTGAGACTTGGACTTTTATCCTGTTACCTCAAATTTACAGTGAACTGCAAAATGAATCTGAAAAGCCAAACAAAAACCTAAAAGGTGTCTTTCAACAGAAACGCGATTGGCAACATATATGAAATTCTCAAGAAGCAGTTAAAATGCTTATGAATTTTGTGCAGGGAAACCGTATTTCCAGCAATGTCCTGCAACATTATATTTAGCACGTTAATGGTGTCATCTAGTTGAGTCGCAGTCCCACCTCCACAGTTCATGTATGCAACCAATTCTGGGAGTTTTTCATCAGATGCCAATATTTCTCTGCAGACGCTGGATAGCAGAGTGGATAGGATGGCAAGTGTCCTGTAAATTCTTGGAGAAGATGAAAGAAACTAAGTGGTCATAAATTCTCCTGGCTGAGTCTGCTGAAAGAGCCAGAATGGCTTTCCACACATGACTAACACACAGAGCTTGTAATGCAGGGGTAGAATCCACATAACAATAATTGTAGAAATGTATGGCGCTGAAATGGCAATGCTTTTACTCCGACAACTAATGACGTGCAATAATATTAATAAAGTTACTGGTAGACAAACGTCAGGTTACTCTCCTCTCTAATTTACAAAGGTGGGGGAAGTATAACACTGGTAAATTCAGAACATGAGTCTGAACAATTTCAAAGTGTGTATGATAATCAATAAATCAGGCAGATAAATAAATAAAGACATGCTCATGTGAAGAATACAGATCTATTTAGAAATCTATAAATAGCCTACCCGATATTAACAAAATTGATGATTAATGTTTAATCAATCAAACAGAGAGTAGGGAGAATGTTTTTTTTTATTATTATTATTTTGGAACATGTATTCTTTGAAAAAACAACTTCTACTATGTACTGTTTTAGCATAATTATGTAACCCTAATGAATAATATTTTATTGAAAGTGAAACTGGATCATCCGGGGGCGTGGCTGGAGCCAGCTGCCACAGGGCGGGCGGGGGTCACCCTGGTCAGAGGGATAACAATGAAAGACAGACAAACATTCACACTCACATTCACACCTACAGGCACCACCACAGAGCGCGATGTGAGGTGCTGCTGACTGCTAAATTCAGCAAATGGCCCAAAATTTGAGCTGTGCTGCCCACTGCGCTCTATCTATGCTCTCATTTTTTTGATCTTTACACTTAGTCTCTGTGCTCACTCCCTGTCAGCCTTTGTTACTACTGGTCACACAAATGTACATCACAACACGGTTGTTGCATTCATGAGTGCTCCCTGGACAGTGTGCTGCTCTTAGCTCAACATAGCACGAAACTGTTCATGCGTGGCACAGGCCACTGGAAAAATGGGTTTCAAAAAAGCAGAGGTGCCATTTATGAAGGGCCATTTATGTTTTTTTACTGCGTCACTGTTTTGCGGTCCCTCTTCATGACCCTTTAAAGAAGAGCAGATGCTCTGCGGGAAGCTAAGCAAATGTGTTGGGAGCACGGAAAAGTTCTCATGACAGTGTCAAGGTCCTACTTGAACTCTGTCACCACGTTCCCATAAAAAATACAAACAAGCATCGCATGTACAGTTTCAAGATTCCCTTAAACCCTAATTTCTCTTGATTTGATCGATGCTGGTGGACCTGAAAAACCTTTGCAATAGATGCAGGTCAGATCTGACACAGAGCAGCTTCAACGTTCAAATGTTTTAAAATACTTTCATCTTTGACAGAATCCATTTAATGCAAATCAATTTAAAATTGAGATAGTGTTTATTTATTGATTTTTTTACTGTTTGTTTAATGTCAAGAGGGAACACACGTGGCCTAAACAGTATGTAAAGTCAAATTTATTTATATAGCACATTTAAAACAAAAACTGTTGACCAAGGTACTGTACATTTAAGATAATCAAGGATTAAACGTAACCATAGAGATGATAGCCCTGACAGTCAAACCAATTTTGCTATCTTGGCAGATTATATCCATTTGCATACAGCGGGATTACTGCAACGTTATTTCTATGAATAATCATACCTGCATATTTAACCTTTTATCTCTGAGCTCCTGATCAGTGAGCACAACCCTTTAGTTTGCATGGCACAAGTTAGCTTTCTTTCCAAAATGGAAACTCTGACACAATACATAGAAGACATTGCTGTGCAAAACAAAGTCTATAACTTACTTTTGGGATCATGTCTGGAGGAAATGTCTTTTATTCTCAAAATACCCCTTTGCCTCTATCTTCCCTGCCTTGGCTCTTTCTTACACAGGAGCTTCATGGCCTCCCTGCTCTGTCAGGAGACTGTCCATCAGAGCTTCCATAATGAAAAGTGAGCTCTCCCTCTCACCATCTTTCTCTGCAGTCAGCTGCTGTCTCTTCCAGCTTCCCTCTTGTTTCTACAGTCCAGCACACTTTACTCTTGCTTTGCAATGTCACGGTCAAAGTCAGCAATAAGGACAGCACAAGTGCATTTTATGGTGAGTGAATGAAAATTTAATGGGTTGGGTTTACCACATTATCTGGGTTGATTTAATGTTTTAATAGTGAGTAAATTGTATTAACATGTGTATTAACATGTGAGTGTAAGACTGAAACATGGATTCTTGTAAACAATGTATTACGTAAAATCCCCAAGTGGCCTTATTAGCCCAAATCTGAACTGTACGTGCAGAAAATCTAAAATATGCACAAAATATATACTTAATTTAAAATGACTGCAGTAGTGTCTCCCCAGCTCCTGACAAGACCAATCAAAGTATCTGAAAGTTTTCAACACCAGCTCTGCAGCACATCTAGACTTATTGCCTCTTTTTATTCACACATTTCCAAATTAATTGTCAGTGTAATGTACCATGACTGGTGAGACTTTTAATGATGGAGTTAGCCTTTAAAACTGAATAGCACAAAGTCTTACAAAGGTTATTAGCAAGCGACATGACCTTAGCAGGAGAAATCAGGACAGGATCAACAACAGCAAGTAGCTTCTTTTTTTTTTTTTTTCATCAATGGACTGATGGAATGACAAATGCAGTTGTCTGCAAATTCAGAGTCAACAGTGAAGAAGTGCTCGACATAGTGAGTAGATTCAGAAAAAATCACAGAAAAATGTGATCCTCATCTTTTTTGTTTGCTGACTAAATGCAAATGTAATTAATTAATGAACTATATACTGTAGTAATCGTTGTTATTGCTTTATCAGTGCTTGGGTTGATTTATTGTAAACTACTACCTTTAAACTACAATTAAAATATGTATCTAAGAGACTAAAGGTGAGAATTTACAGGCATAACTTATTCATTCACAACCAGTAACTGAATCAGACTAATATACTATGGTATGCTATGATATTATAGCTTGATACTGGCCTAAAATAGATACATCAGTATCAGTCTGCGTATATGCTTTTCATCCCAGGGTGTAATATTATGCTCTTTTCTCAGTTGCCACCTGTGTCTCCACCTTTTGGCATCAGTACTGTACCCGTATTTGCTGCAGCAAGATAAAAGTCCTCTTTAGAGTCTCTATCAAGGGGTTCGATGGGTGGTGATGTTATAAGTCATGTTTGTCAACAAGGAGTGCCACAAATTGGTGAAGACAAGATCTAAATGTAAGAAGCGGAGGTAGGTGGTAACCAATCAATAAAGCAAGCATTTGGTTGCTGATTAGAGAATTTAAAAAAAAAAACACAAACGGAGGGCAGCAGACAAGAAGAGAGGCAAGACTGTGCGTATACATTCACACAGGACAGACTCAGCACACGTGAACGCAATGAGACTGGGGCCAATAATCACACAGGAGGGAATACAGAGACAAGCACAGACATTCAAGGAATTGGGATAAGATAAAGCGAGAAAGTCCAGGGATGGGTAACAACACATGGAAATGTAAGTACTAAGGCCTTAGTTACACAGGTTAGCAACCTGCAAGAGAAAAATGTGTATTCTTCAGGTGGTCAGTAAGTTGTTGCTGGAGGTGTGATAACTGGTTGCAAGGCGTTATATGATGCTCCACCAAAAGTGTCCTTGTGATTCCTTTGGATCTGCAAACTACTTGATAAGTTACAGTGAAAGTGTAAAAAATTGCAAAACAACAGTTGTGCCTTACCAACCCAACAAACACAATTCAAAAGGCACATCTTTAACTTTGACAGCAAATGTTTTCCATTTCTCGTAGCTTGTGAGTAAATGGCCAGTGTTTGCAGACAAACCATGTTTTCATGCAAACTGCAGGCAAACACAGAAATGTCGTGGCAAGTAAAGCAATCAAAAGTAGACTTTTGGTATAGCACCCTCTTTGTGACCAGTTTCACCTGGCAACAACCAGCAGCCTCCAGCAATCACTCTACATCCAGTTAGGGAATCCAAATTTTTTTCCTAGCTACCAGAGGTTGCCAAGGACTCGCCAACTGGCCTGTGGGCCTGTGTGACTGAGGTCTAAAATTAAACAGGAAGTAGAAACAAAGTATGACACAGACAAACCAGATGGAGACAAAGACAAGAGAAACATTGGACACTTTTACAAAAATCTAACATCAGAAATACAAGAATGAAACAAAACTAATAAATCAAATAAATATGAATATCAAAATAAAAGCCCAGGACTATAGTAAGGAGGTTGTAATTTGTGCCGTTTTGGGACCTCTGTGCTCGTTGATTTGCTTGGTTTTCACCCAATTTTATTCATTTATTTCTTCATCTAATTTTCCATTACTGGTTTGGTTTAGGCACTAAAAACAGGTTAGGTTTAAGAGAAATGCATGACATCTTTATTTCTGTGGCTGTCCTCATGGAATTATATCCATGAGGACAGCCACAGAAATAAATTATACCACCTATGAAATACTAGATGCACACAAACATATATAGCTTCTGTGTACAGCTTCCAGTGCATGCACATAGAAAGAGCAAATTACTTGTCTTACCTTTCCTGATGCAGAAGCTCCTTGATCCACAGAAAAGCTGCGGAGAAACAAACAAAGAGAAGAAACAAACCACTGAGTCTTAGTGACCATGCAAAAATTAAACAAATGCACTTGTCCTTCCTTGCAGAAATATTTATTCTTTAACTGACAAATATGAGGCATTAATAATCAGCCAATTAATGCAGCACCTCCACCACATATTTCTAAAGTATGCCTACGTATTATCTATAGATACACTAACAAACACTACATTAACACACATTAGTAGATGTCGCAGGCACACTGCAGCAAATGTGTACACACCCTTCTCCAATGAGTGTAAAGCTTTTGTGTCTCGTGTGACACAAAGTATTGCCATGCTTTCAAATGTTTGGTCAGATCCTATAGATGCCCTAAATATGTCCTCACAGTTCTGACTTCTGACGGTGACACATTAACCTAAACATCAGACTACTTCTGCAGGAATGAAAACAAACTGTGCAAAGCAAGCTATGATGAGTGACATGGCCAAATATCAAAGAATGGTTAATGTAGTGACAGATAAATGTGTATTAGCCGCTTTTTTATTTCCTTTATGACGCAAATTTGATCCAGTTTTCCAGACTGAAAATACCTTTTGACAGTATTGACTGATAGGAATAAATAGATGTGAAAGCAAAGCTAAAGTGGCAAGCAATACCGATGTTCAAGTACGATGAGTGCACATACAAGAGATCCTCATAATGGGCTCTTCTGCATTAAAGGAGCAAACTTTGAGCCTGTCTAAACAGTTAATAGCAACTCAGTTTCTCCAGCTCAAGTACTTTCCTCTCTCAAATACAAATATATTTGGAGCTTTGAACTGAAAGGGGGATTTGATATCTTGAAAGGCCACTTTTTTTTTTTTTAATATAGTTTTGAAAATATCTTTCAGTTATCACAGGCTGATAAATGCACACTACTGGAGATTTGAAGTCTTTGTCATGGCTTAGAGATGTGGCAGAAACAGCTGTGCAGTAAGGCATTTCACTAGGAAATGTAAAGACGTGCTTGTCTTCAGGCCAAGCTTTCCAGTAAATATAAAGCACACACTAAAATTCATTTTGGGGGGGGGGGAAGAAAAACACCCACACTCTCTCTTCAAGGACATGAAAAGAGGGATTTTCAAACATGTGTCATTTTCTCAGCACCACGTCTCTATTAGAGTGAAATGACTCGAGTCTTTACATTCTGAAGTGCCGGCAATGTAAAAGGCTCTAAATCCACAAGTAAATGTGACAACTCACCACTGCCTTCAGGAGCAGGAATAAAAAACAGAATATAAAATTAAACTGGAAACACTGCAGTGCAACCGCTCAGTGACACACAGACACACAGTGTGTAGAGCTTGTTTAGGGATTTCAATTCAATAAGACCAGTGGACTTCTGAGACCAGTTTAGCCATTTATTCTTTCTTCTTTAAGTTTTTTTCCCTGTGTTTTCTCTTTGGCCGCTCTCTTTGTAATGCCAGATATGTGTCATGTCCAGTGGTTCTTAAACTTTTCCTCCATGTACCACTTCAGAAGTTGAAAAAAGTTAGCGCTCAACACGCTACAATTTTTGGCAATCAGTGAAAATAATCATGGATCCAAGCTAAATGTAAAGTGAAACATATTTCAGCACTGTTGTATCAGATCCCTGGCTTGATAAGATCCTCATGGAGTGGAATGGGATTCTGGTGTACAAATCTGCCAAATTAAACATGTGGGGCTTCCCGCTGGGGTGATGACAATAAGAACAGTCAAAAGAAGCTTCTACTATATTATCAGCAAGAAGGGGGAAAAACAATCAGTCTCATTTTATCTATAAAAATGATGGTGATGAAAGGGAAAACTCATCAGGGAAGCATATAAGCTAAAATGATCACTATCAACTATTAATTTAATTATAAATAAAAATGATGCATGGAATGATCAACATTTACTGGATTCCTGTTTATTATCCCTGCTTGAGCATAATCCATATTCATAAAAATGTAAGAAAAGTGAAACTGAATTAAAAACCTTGATGGAAATTCACCTATGGAATTTATGGAAATACATGCAACCAATATGCTGAAGACATGAGTGAAGAGAGGGAAAAACATCTTTAGTATTTGAGTTTTTAATATTTTTCCCTGCCTCGTGGTGCATGTTCCACCTTCTTCTTTTGATGTTATTAAGACACTGTGTGAAAATTATGTAAATGCACTCATTGCATTTATGTAGATTTATTAAAATGAGAAAAGTCTGTTTAAGTCAAACGAAAATGACATGTAGTTTCAGCTATGTCTTAATGGTTTCACAGAGAGATATCGTACAGAAACCAGTGAACACAAAGTATAAACATCTACCTCACAGCTGAGCTGCAAGAATCCACATAATAACCATGAAGAGACGTCTCAGATGGGAGAAATGAGCAGATATTCATTGTGAATGTAAACAGATTTTTGTTTAGCCCTTGGTGAATCAGAGCACTTTCAAGTTCTGGGTTGCTGGGTCGATGTGTTGTGTGCTACGGAGTTGATGAGAAAAATCAGTCTGGCATTTACATCAGATTTTAATTTGGTTGTTGGGGAGCACATTAATTCCAGGTTGTGAGCTGCAGATGAGTTGTTCAGGTGTGGCATTTAGAGAGGAGCTCCACACTGGAGGGGGTGGGAGTCCCGCCAGAAGTCAGACATCTGAATACATTAGATGCTTAAAGACGCTAAAATTCATCAGAGACCAACAGGATGTTTTCTGTTGACTAATTATAGATTTTCAGTTTCTCTTTGGTACCTGCACTAAGGTAGATTTAGTGAATCCCAGGCCAATCAATCTAATGACACTGTGTTTTTCCACAGGCCAGTATTAACACTAAACCCCTAAAGCATAACAATTATCAGTTCATTATTTATGATCACGTTTTTCATTAAATCGAATCTTCTATAGCAGATTCCCTGGTGAAATCTAGTGTATAATGAATACACTAAAATGCTAAATGCTAGACCTTCTGTGACATGTGCATCAAAGGTACGTCATGTAAACCTCTGAAGCTAATAAAAAAAATATTAATGTGGCTGAGTAATATTCAGTGTTTTGCATGCAGTGTTGAGAACAAGTAATAAACCCTCATTTAGTCATTTAAAAACACATTATGAAACACGGAGCATCACAGCAGCAACCACTAAGCCATTGATCCGTGACACTCTTAGAACTGCTACTACTCTCCTTTAGCACTGACTCACAGCACGAACTACACAGCAGCTGAATGACTGCTCACCGTGGAAAGTAAGTCTACTCCGAGGAGAAGATATTGTAAGAGGATTGATATCACTCTCATGTCTGAATGTTTAATAGAGGATAGAAATATGGGACAGATAACTCAAGCAAAAAGACTGTCAATACAGTGAGCCTCGTCATCAGGCAGCCTCGGATGGACTCCAGGCTGTGTTGGCTTTCATGCTTTGGTTTTTGCACAAATCAAACAAATGACACACAAACTGGTATGTTGTGTCATACTGTTTGTATGACACACAAACACAGTTGATGTTTTGACTGGTTTCTTTAAATCAAAACAAGGTGGTCACTTATATGTTGATTAATTTATACATACATAGAAAGTCAGGAAGATCAGCACAGGAAGGGAAGGGAGCAGGAGATTGATGAATTGGTGCAGTGTCTGCAGTGATGCGGACAGTGTACCAGCCTGCTGTGGTGAAGAGGAAGCTGAGATTGAAAGAGGAGCTGTCGATTTACCGGTCAGTCTACGTTCCCAC
This sequence comes from Perissodus microlepis, assembly GCF_051167445.1. Taxonomy (NCBI): domain Eukaryota; kingdom Metazoa; phylum Chordata; class Actinopteri; order Cichliformes; family Cichlidae; genus Perissodus; species Perissodus microlepis. The sequence continues at coordinate 33,418,041 of NC_140467.1, read as the reverse complement.
TGTCATGTATGACCATGAGCTGTGAATAGTGACTGAAAGAATGAGATTCCAGATACAAGGAGCTTCAAAGGGTAGCCTGGCTCTTCCTTAGAGATACGGTGAGGTCATTTTGGTGGGTGCTACTCCTCCACTTTGCTGGAGGGAGCCCTTTGAGGTGGTTTGTGCATTTAACTGCTAGGCCTCCTGAATGCCCCTTATATGAGGTGTTGGGACATACCCAACTGGAAGGAAACCCCAAGGCACACCCAAGAAAGGCTGAAAGGACTACAGTATGTTTTTTGGCTGGTTTGGGAACACCCCAGTGTCTTCAAAAGATATGGAGGAGGTGGCTGGAGAAAGAGGCCTGGGAATCTCTGCTTAGACTATGGCCCCTGCAACCCAGATTAGCAGCAGAAAATGGATGAATCGATGAGATTTGCCATATCAGTGCAAAAATGGGTATCAGCCAGGGTATTAGCTAAGCAGCTTCTTCTGCTGAGATTGGCTTTTATCAACTGATACATGGGAACTGCAGGCTAAGCTTAACTCTGTGCCTGGCTTAAAGTAATGGCTCAGTTTAACTTTGTCATAACAAGAGTGAAATCTAGAAAAAAATCTCAGAAACATGCTGGCCTCCAGGACTACTATGAAGAGTCATTTTTGGCCAGAATATGTTCTTTAATATGTATACTAAACAAACAGCTCGGACCAACAAAACTACAGTGGCTTGCAAAAGTATTCGGCCCCCTTGAACTTTCCCACATTTTGTCACATTACAGCCACAAACATGAATCAATTTTATTGGAATTCCACGTGAAAGACCAACACAAAGTGGTGTACACGTGAGAAGTGGAACGAAAATCATACATGATTCCAAACATGTTTTACAAATAAATAACTGCAAAGTGGGGGTGTGCGTAATTATTCAGCCCCCTTTGGTCTGAGTGCAGTCAGTTGCCCATAGACATTGCCTGATGAGTGCTAATGACTAAATAGAGTGCACCTGTGTGTAATCTAATGTCAGTACAAATACAGCTGCTCTGTGACGTCCTCAGAGGTTGTCTAATGCTGGGCTTACACTGTGTGATTTTTGGCCCATTTTGAGACGATTTTTGAGTTGTGCGACCGTTTTGGCGATCGGCCCGATTTTGGCCTTCATCGTGCGTCGTGCATCGTGTAGTATATGTGGAGTAACGAGAAGCGATTAACATCTCACGACCAGCTCCCGATCATCAATCGCTTGGTCGTGAGGCTGTCACCGCAGCTTCTCACACTGCGCACGCGCAAACACAAATGTCAGCGAAAAAGACGGCGCAGCACGGCAGTGTAGCGTGTGATCTGGACACAAGCGATGGAGGCACAACTTGTAGAACTATGGCAAGCTCATCCGAGTCTTTTCGATGTGGCCTCACAAAATTATCACAACCACAACAACCGTGAAAATAGTTGGATCTACATTGCTGCTCAATCACAGCTGCCTGATCAATGTTTTTCATTAGCAATTTAGCAAAGTTGATGGTGGTGGTGTGCGTGTCTGTGTGAGTGAAAGACAGAGAGGGAGAGCGAGCGACAGAATTTCTGTTATAACCTTGATTTTATGGACGCACAGTGTGAGCACTCAGGTCACATCAGAGCATCGGGCCGTATAGTGTGAGACCCTGCATCGTGACCTACGAACTTCTAACCCCTGCGAGTCAATTGTACAGTTTGAGCAGGAGCTGAATCGTGCGACTGAAAAAAATCGCACAGTGTAAGCCCAGCATAAGAGAATATTGGGAGCAACAACACCATGAAGTCCAAAGAACACACCAGACAGGTCAGGGATAAAGTTATTGAGAAATTTAAAGCAGGCTTAGGCTACAAAAAGATTTCCCAAGCCTTGAACATCCCACGGAGCACTATTCAAGCGATCATTCAGAAATGGAAGGAGTATGGCACAACTGTAAACCTACCAAGACAACCTAAACTCACAGGCCGAACAAGGAGAGCGCTGATCAGAAATGCAGCCAAGAGGCCCATGGTGACTCTGGACGAGCCGCAGAGATCTACAGCTCAGGTGGGGGAATCTGTCCATAGGACAACTATTAGTCGTGCACTGCACAAAGTTGGCCTTTATGGAAGAGTGGCAAGAAGAAAGCCATTGTTAACAGAAAACCATAAGAAGTCCCGTTTGCAGTTTGCCACAAGCCATGTGGGGGACACAGCAAACATGTGGAAGAAGGTGCTCTGGTCAGATGAGACCAAAATGGAACTTTTTGGCCAAAATGCAAAACACTATGTGTGGCGGAAAACTAACACTGCACATCACTCTGAACACACCATCCCCACTGTCAAATATGGTGGTGGCAGCATCATGCTCTGGGGGTGCTTCTCTTCAGCAGGGACAGGGAAGCTGGTCAGAGTTGATGGGAAGATGGATGGAGCCAAATACAGGGCAATCTTGGAAGAAAACCTCTTGGAGTCTGTAAAAGACTTGAGACTGGGGCGGAGGTTCACCTTCCAGCAGGACAACGACCCTAAACATAAAGCCAGGGCAACAATGGAATGGTTTAAAACAAAACATATCCATGTGTTAGAATGGCCCAGTCAAAGTCCAGATCTAAATCCAATCGAGAATCTGTGGCAAGATCTGAAAACTGCTGTTCACAAACGCTGTCCATCTAATCTGACTGAGCTGGAGCTGTTTTGCAAAGAAGAATGGGCAAGAATTTCAGTCTCTAGATGTGCAAAGTAGAGATGGACCGATCCGATATTACGTATTGGTCCGATAATGACCTAAATTACTGGATCGGATATTGGAGAGAAATAAAAAATGTAATTCGATCCATTCAATATCACAAAAGCACCTCACAAAACTTGCGACATGGTGTAACCCAGCTCATAACCTTAGCACGTCGGAGCAGTATGCGTCATGTGATAGAGCGGCTGTGGCGTGCGAGACCTGTCGGCGGTCTGGTTGAGCATTTGGAGCCTCGCTACCAAACCGGCATTTAATCTCCGACAAAGTTATCTCAGAGAAAAGTAAAGCAAGTGTGTAAATTCACCTCTGAATGTTTGTAAAGCATTCCCAGCGAATGCTGGGAGCGACTGCCTCTTCCCCTCCCTCTCCTGTTGCTACTTCAATCATGAAACTGATCAATGATCAGCTTTTCTGTCGCGAGTCCGTCTCTTGTTAGTTTATCGCCCACTTTGCGCCAGAAAGAGGAAATCAGCGGATAAACAACAGCAACACGTTTAAGCTTGATAAGCTGTTGTTAGAATTTGTTTAATATTACTTTTTACACCAGGATCTTTTTCTACGTAGCTGACAGCTGGTAACTGTGCAGGGGCGAATCTAGCATGGTTTAGCCAGGGGGGCCGATAGGGCATGAACGGGGAAAGGGGGCACAAAGAAAGACTTTTCTTTCTTATTGTCATGTCTAGCTTTTAATAAGTAATTATCTGAATCTTACAACCAAAGTTTTCATCTGATGTAAAATGTATAGAAGTCCATTACTGTATATAGTAACTGTTAAGTCTAATATACCCTAGTAAGCTATAGTACTAGAAGAAAGATGTTGAATCTATTTAATTATTGTAGAAAAATTATTGATTTCTGTGCATTTTCTTTTACATGTGTATTAAATTAAAGTTGATTACGTCAATTAAGCATTATGAGGCAGAGGGTGGGAGGTGGTTCCCTATTTTTTGGGGTTTTTTTGTTCGGAGTTGGCGACCCTATTAGTTAGGTTGCTTAATATTTCCACTAAGTACTCTTTAAAATACCAGAATACGGAGGATGGAGTAGGTTTAAGTTTATTAGATTGATCAGTATTGCTGATCTATGAAATATTTTGGGTGCAGTGTATTTTTTACATACAGGTTTAACAGAATAGCTTTAGTTTTGTTTTGTTTTTTAAACTTGAGTATGAACTTATACAAAATGCAGCAAGATATTTAAAAAAAACATTTTATTGATTATAAAATACGCTACATCGGATTTATATCGGTATCGGCAGATATCCAAATTTATGATATCGGTATGGGACATAAAAACGTGGTATCGTGCCATCTCTAGTGCAAATCTGGTAGAGACATACCCTAAAAAACTGGCAGATGTAATTGCAGCAAAAGGTGGTTCTACAAAGTATTGACTCAGGGGGCTGAATAATTACGCACACCCCAATTTACAGTTATTTATTTGTAAAAAATGTTTGGAATCATGTATGATTTTCGTTCCACTTCTCACGTGTACACCACTTTGTATTGGTCTTTCACGGGGAATTTCAATAAAATTGATTCATGTTTGGGGCTGTAATGTGACAAAATGTGGAAAAGTTCAATACTTTTGCAAGCCACTGTAGATACAGTGATGCTGAAAAACTAGGCCATGTCTTCGGTATGAGGCTGGACTACTATTATTCCCTTTTTTGTTACTTTTCTAAAAGCTCAATGAAAATCCTTCAGTTCAGGATTCAAAGAGTAAACACTTGGCAACGGTGTGAAGGAAAAACTCTCTTTTAACAGGAAGAAACCTCAACCTCAAGAAACCTGACAGATCCACGCTAATGGAGGAGCAACCATCTGCTGCGACTGGTTGAGAGTGAGGGGAGGGACATAGAACAAAAGATGCACCGTAAAGGAGAGTCTGACTTTAATAATAACTACTAATTAAATGCAAACTGGTGTATAACACATAGAGAGGGAAAAGAGGTGAGTGAAGAAGACACACTTGGTGCATCACTGGAAGCCTGCAGCAGCCTAGGCCCATTGCAGCGTAACTACAGGAGGTTTCTGGGTCACCGGATCCAGTCTTAACTGTAAGCTTTATCAAAAAGGAAAGTTTTAAGCCTAATCTGGTTGGGGCTGGTTCTGTTTTTCCCTTTTGTTTTCCCCTGTGCTTCAAGAAAACCTTGTTTTCCTGTGATATTTCAGTCATCTGGCTCTCTCTGGACCCACAAAACCATATTTGGCTTCAGAGAAGAACTGCACTTTGCAAACCTTAAGCTTCCTGCATTAACCCACCTGGCTTCCCAGCTCACCTGCCTGCCTGCTCTCTATCGCCATCTCATCTCCCCATTTGTTCCTGTTGTTTCATTTAGTTACAGCCACTTCTTTATTTCTAACGCTGGTTTTCACCCTCTTTCAGATCACCCCGCTAAATCTGTACCCGTAGCGATTCATTATTTTAAGTTTTTGTTTAACTCTACATAAAATCCTTTCACTGTTTTCATTTTTTGTGAGTCTGCTCCTTGGGTCCTTTTGGCTCGTTCTGATGATATTATGCCAACAGAGTACACTGCAGGTTTCTAGATTTTCTAAAAGTAGAATGCCTAGTAGAGCCTTGATCCTCTCTGTGGAATGACTTCCCAGTTTGGATTCCAGAGACGATCCGGTCAAAAAGGACATCACTAGGCAAGGACAGCCCATCAGGAAAAAAAGTCGGCTTATAGGGAGGATAGCTTTAAGGGGAAAAGGGCTAAAATTGCTTGTTTTTGACAGTATGCGAACTGAAGGGCTGCAAATCCCAAGATGATTAAGGATTGTTTTAGCTGACTCATGTAAATCTACTTTACTATATTGCAAGAATAAAAATAGCTGGAATCTGGAAATGAGTATAAAAGGGCCGTTTAATATTTCATGCAGTATCAGAAAGTCATCTTTTTCAAAACCATCATATCATTTTGGGACTGTGTCAGGACTTACCTTGCCACGCTGCTATTGGCAGAGCTCTCTGCAATCTGTGAGCTGGCGATCCACTTGGTCTCACCCACCACCGTCCTGGTGTGCGGCAGGCGGCCTACGTCTTTCACTGTCATCATCAGATGGCGTGATGACTTCAGGACTCTGACGGCCTCATCGTGCGGGATGCTCAGGAAACTGCGGCCATTCACCTCCAAGATCTGGTCACCAACCTGAGTGGGGGGAGGGGAAGAGACAGGAGTGGCGGAGGGGACTGAGCAAGGCGTTGAGGGTGGAGCAGGCAGAGACTGCCACATGCACAGGTTGACAGGTCAAAGGTCAAAGAAAGGTAACAGTGGATGGAGGTGTTGGAGGTGTATATGAAGTATAAGGTGTGTGATGGATGAGAATTAGAAAATTAGGTTACAGGTTTCTTGTTAAAAGTTTGGGCTCTTTCAGATTGGGCGGTGAACAGAAATAATTACACAAAGATTAAAGAACTCCCTGCTCACTGACAGGTTGAGGACCAGAACTGTTCAATATGTAACTGAAAAAGTTTTCATATGTAATTTCACTTTCTATCAAAGAGCTGAGCCTGGAGGCAGCGGCAGAAGGAGAATAATGATGTCCATACTAAACACCACCTTGGATCGTACCCTCTGTCTCCTGTAATGAGCTGATATATTGTAGCTTTAACCCTCCGAGGTGTGTTTTATTTCAGTGCTGGGTAAAGATGAACCTCCAGGACTGCCTCAAACAGCATCTCTTTATTTCTACAGTTATGGCATTTACATATTTACATATGTATGTACAGATGAAAACTTGCTCCCAAGGTTGGGCTACTGAATATGGGCAATGAGTACTATCTTAAATATATACAGTTTGAATACCACTACATGAATGCAAAAAAGTGGTCTATTTCAACCTGTTATATTATTCTTGAGCAACAGATTAAAAGTAAGGTTGGCGATTTGAAAAAGACATCTTGCCTTGGTGTCAATTTTTCTGTGTTTCTGTTTTAGTTTTTCAAATTTAGTGTAGTTGCTGTATAGTACCACAAGACAGTTCCTCTATCCTTTTTGCAGTGATTTACTAGACTGGAGGACAAGCATAGACCCTGATGATTAGATGTATTGCAATGAAGACCTGGAAACATGGTTGTTATGAAGTACTGCAAAACAACGGATCAATGGGGAAGTCTCAGTTCCTGTGTCTAACAAACTGCTAAGCTAGCCATGTTGTAGCTTATGTTAGGCCTCAGTCAAACAGGCCTACAGACTGGTATGCAACCCTCTGACAACCTCTGATCCTTAGTCAAAAATGTATATTCCTAAGCAGTTGCTGCTGGCAGAAGCTGCTTAGGAAGCTTCTGCCAGCAGGTGCCAAGAGGGTGCTGGCACCAACAACTGCCTTGTGATTGCTTTTCTTGTTAGCATTTTGCCTTGATTGCCCACAGTGTGCACTGAAGACACTGACTTTACTCACTGGAATGTGCAAGGTTCAACAGTTCAACAGTTGCTGTTTTACAACTGCTTAGATACTGAGTGTTTTTTGACCACTACAGTTGCAACCAGTTTCACTGGCCAGTCTTTAGGCCTGCATGAATGAGGCTTAGCAATCAATTTCACAGTGACTGACAGCAACCAATTGCAACTGGTCAGCAAATACTCATTTTTCCTTAGGGACTGGTGGTTGCCAGGCAGTCAGCAACCACCAGTTCCTTTCATATCAAAAATCCTTGAAAGAGTAGTTGTCAAACAGCTAACAGATCATTATAATCAGGATGTCCAAAAAACTCGCTAAAAAGCCTTCAGTTAATCCAAAATGCTGCAGCAAGAGTACTGACAGGGACTAGAAAGAGAGAGCATATTTCTCCTGTTTTGGCTTCCCTTCATTGGCTTCCTGTTAAATCCAGAATTGAATTCAAAATCCTGCTCCTCACACACAAGGTCTTAAATAATCAGGCCCCATCTTATCTTAATGACCTTGTAGTACCATATCACCCTATTAGAGCACTTTGCTCTCACACTGCAGAACTACTTGTTGTTCCTAGAGTATTTAAAAGTAGAATGGGAGGCAGAGCCTTCAGTTTTCAGGCCCCTCTTCTGTGGAACCAACTTCCAGTTTGGATTCAGGAGACAGACACTATCTCTACTTTCAAGATTAGGCTTAAAACTTTCCTTTTTGCTAAAGCATATAGTTAGGGCTGGACCAGGTGACCCTGAATCCTCCCTTAGTTATGCTGCGATAGACGTAGGCTGCCGGGGATTCCCATGATGCATTGAGTTTTTCCTTTCCAGTCACCTTTCTCACTCACTATGTGTTAACAGACCTCTCTGCATTGAATCATATCTGTTATTAATCTCTGTCTCTCTTCCACAGCATGTCTTTCATCCTGTTTTCCTTTCTCACCCCAACCGGTCGCAGCAGATGGTCCCGCCCCTCCCTGAGCCTGGTTCTGGTTTCTTCCTGTTAAAAGGGAGTTTTTCCTTCCCACTGTCGCCAAAGTGCTTGCTCATAGGGGGTCATATGATTGTTGGGTTTTTCTCTGTACCTATGAAGCGCCTTGAGGCGACTTTTGTTGTGATTTGGCGCTATATAAATAAAATTGAATTGAATTGAACAGACAGAGCCTGTAATTCACTAACTCGCTTGGCTGTGGTTAGAGCCAACGGCAGAGCGGTTTTAAGAGAGAGAAACTTTAACCCCACTGCCCCGATAGGCTCAAAGGGGTGGTGGGAGAGGGCGTCTAAAACGACTGACAAATCCCATAAAGGGACCAGTGGTCTAGAGACTGGGAGTGTTTGACGCGCCCCCCACATGAAGCGACATACTATGGCGTTATTTTTGTGCCACTATTCTGAGTGCACGTAAAAAAAAAATTGAGCACACGTAAAAAAAGTTTGCGGGTGCAAGTGTTGCATTTTGAGGAGAAATTTATTTTGAGCGAAGAAAAGCTGAATTTGAGTGAACAAAATTCATTGCTGCGTGCAAAAAATGTATTTCAGTGTTTGCTATTATCCACACACACACACACACACACACAACTGCAGCCCCTTTTGCTCAGTTTTTGTGGCGGAGTTTGAAATATTACTCTTTCTGGGTCACAAAATAAACTTTTAAGATATTTTCATGCGAGAATGGTGCTGTGTAAACTTCAAATATCTGCTCGATTTATCAAGACATCACATATTTCCATAAGTGCTCTAACGTTTTTGGAGACGCCTGTTACCCACCAGCTGACCGCATAGCTGGACTGGCCGTTGGGCATACCGGGCATTTGCACGGTGGGCCGATGATGATTTTTCATTTTTATGTTTGTTTGTTTTTGTACCGGTATAAACAATGAAAGGTGGTGGATTAGCCAATTGGTCATTATCAACTCTGGGCTGGACCAATTACAATACATCCGTATTGAGGGGAAAAGGAACGCGATTAGTCCCGGACTTCAGCTACAATGAAAAAAAGACAAAGCTGGATTTATTCTGTCGTTACGCTGCACAGCCGACTCTTCTCCCCTCATTCTCTCTCCCTCCCTCCCTCTCTCTCCTGTTGCTACTTCAATCATGAAAGTGATCAATGATCAGCTGATCGTCTCTCTTGTTTGTTTATCTCCCACTTTGTGCCAGAAACAGGAAACCAGCGGATGTTGCGCTAAACAACAACAGCAGCACGTTCAAGTTTGATCAGCTGTTGTTAGAATTTATTTAAAATTAATTTCTAGTATCAGCTGATGTTTGCTGGAGCCACAGCTGTAAAAGCTGCTGCTCATGATATCGGTTTGGAAACATGAAGGTGATACGAATCATGCATATATACCAACAAGACAGTGTACATCACTGTCACAACACCTTTTATTTTTAGTTCAAAGGCTTTTTTCCTATAATACCTGGTGGTGTAGTCGGTGATCAGATTTTTTTGCATCCAAGTCTGTGATTGGCTGGCTTTGTGGCACAAATATAACGGTGTACAGAAAGAGTTGAGCGCGCACGGGCAGAAATGTTGAGAGCGCAAATACAAAAACTAAGCGAGAGGGGCTGCTATTGTGTGTGTGTGTATGGATAATAGCAAACACTGAAATACATTTTTTTGCACGCAGCAATGAATTTTGTTCACTCAAATTCAGCATTTCTTCGCTAAAAATCAATTTCTCCTCAAAATGCAACACTTGCACCTGCAGACCTTTTTTACATGCACTCAGAATAGTGGCACAAAAATAACGCCATAACATACAAGAGGGTGCTGACCGGCAGGTTTATCATCAAACCCCACTCGACAGACTGAAATAGCTGCCAAATAGACCTTTATGGTGGAAAAAGCTCTCCTTTTGTCCATCAAGTCCTGAAGAAAACACAACAGCTCCACCACTGAACACTGAAAAGGGATCATCTGCTTTTCATGGCACCACTCTTCAAAAACCTGGAACGAGTGGAAGAGGCTCTAGCATTCTGAATGGTTTCAATAACCTTCAGAGGCATGCCTGCCGCCTTCAAATTCCACTTTTCACGGGCCAGGCCCAGAGAGAAACCAAGGGAAAGCATACAGCAGTGTGTATGGATGCGCTGGCCCATCCATGGCCAGTGGTTCATCTACGTCTGACAGGGAGAAAAACAGTGGGCAATGTGCATTTTCTCGCGAGGCGAACAGATCTACGGCAGCCTGGCCTGGCCTGCCAAATCTGCTCCACCACCTGTGGGTGAAGCCTCCATTCTCCGAACAGTGGATTCTCTCTGGACAGGAGGTCTGCCTCCCTGTTCAGAATTCTTGACACGTAAATTGCCTGAAGGGAGAGGAGCCGTGTGCTGCTTCACACAATTATTTAAGCGGATGTAACCGGAAGGTCGCTGGTTCGATCCCCGGGCTCTCTGTCCTGGTCGTTGTGTCCTTGGGCAAGACACTTTACCCTACCGCCTACTGGTGTTGGCCAGAGGGGCCGATGGCGCGATATGGCAGCCTCGCTTCTGTCAGTCTGCCCCAGGGCAGCTGTGGCTACAACTGTAGCGTGGCTACAATTGTAGCTTGCCTCCACCAGTGTGTGAATGTGAGAGTGAATGAATAGTGGCATTGTAAAGCGCTATATAAATCCAATCCATTATTATTATTATAACCTGTGTAGCTGCCTAGAATGGGTACCGCCCTGGTGGTTAATATAAGCAACTACAGTGGAGCTGTCTGTTTTCACTAGAACATGTTGTCCCTGGAGATATGGCAGAAAATGCCGTAAGGCTAGGAGCACCGCGCGGAGCTCCAGCACATTTATGTGATTCAGAGCCAGTCTCTGTGACCAAATGCCATTCACTGCTCTGAACATCATAGTTTCACCCCAACCTGCCAGGGATGCATCTGTGGTCAGTGTCACCCTGGATTATACTGCCCCGAGAGGTACCCCCACAGCGAGAGCTGTCGGGCTCCTCCAAGGCCGGAGAGCCGCGATACACAACTGCGTTATTTTCACACCAAGACTGAGATGTCGACAAAGGCACAGCTGCAGAGAAGCGACCCACGGCTGAAATTCTCTCATCATAAGCAGCCCCAAATGTACCACCAGTATTACCGAGGCCATGAGGCTGAGGAGGCGGGGACAGAGTCGGAACTGCACGACTTTCCCCAGCTGAAAGCGGGAAAGACAGTGAGTGAAGGATGCGGTCCTCCACTCTGAAAGTACGACACGATAAGAGATGGAGTCTATTCTGAGCCCCAGATACTCTGTATACTGTGCGGGTTCCAAGTGGCTCTTTTCCAGGTTGACTGTGAAACCGAGCTCCGTGAGGTGACACTACCACCCCGGAGTCTTTGATTGCCTGCTCGTGTGATGCCATTTTTATTTTTAATGGAAATACCAAACAAATAAAACTAATGGGGCACATCACTGTGGCTACATCGATCCTTTAACTACAGTTTATGGCTTCAAGACATTCTTTATCTGTTACATTAGGATTCATTGACTCGCCAACAAAAATAATTACATATGTTTTTGCAACCATTGACTGTGTGTGTGATTGGTGAACTAAATGACCTTCTATTAATATACTGACAATCGGCCAAACTGAAAGTGGGTGCTTGGAAACTTGACATATCACCCAACATCTGTAGAAAATAGCAGGTCAGGACATTAAATAATACTTTGTCTCCTAAGTATACAGGAACAAATGAATTCTGGTGGTTTGGTCATCTCTGTGCCTTATAGTGACTCTATTAAATATAACTGTCATCACAAGTATGTTATAAATTAGTCACAGAGGATGAGCACACCACTCCCCCCTGACACTGTCACTTGTCTTTTTAATTACTTTGTTCTGGCATTTAGACTTTGTGTAGCATTTATAATTTTTAAAGTCTACAAATGTCACTTTCTACCTTTTTTTCCATTCAAATTTTATTGTGGTCAGCCAACCAATCCTCACAATCCTTTTAATATTCTGCTGGAGCAGCGACCAATGCAGACCGCAGACTAAAAAAAACATTCAGAATCTGCAATGTTTTAGTTTCTTGCGTATTTTCCAACAACCCGAGTTCACCCAACTGCATAGCTGCAATACTAATGCACAGTACCACCTCTACCGCTCCATGTCTAAGCACAAAAAAGCTCTGTCTCTGTAAGCTTCTGCAGTACCATGTTTAATCATTTTTAGTGAGGTCATTTAAATTTGCTAATAGAAATGACACACGTAGGTATGCAAAAGCAATCAATCAAGAAGGCTAACAAGCACCACTGCAGTAAGAGCTGATGCCACTGCAAACCCTTTTTATTTGAGCTGTCAGACTGAGCTGAAGCCTCAGGGACACAAGACAGATCTTAACACAGATTACAAGCTGTTTGTTCCAGCTGTTTGCTTTACAAAAAGCCACTAAAAGGAATCTAGCTGCAGTTCTTAAAGCGTTTGAGAACAGCGCAGCTCAGTTTACTCTGAACTCAGCCCGATTCATCTTTGTTTTACTTGGATTTCACACGGCTTAACCGCAGACGTCTGTAGAAGACATTTAAAAACGAGCTAAGACATAAAACTCTTGTCACCGTTCTGACTTTAGTGTGCCTGTACAAATATATATGAATATTATTGTCTCCAGAAAACAGTGGTCTCCATACTCTGTTGGGTTCAAGTTAACTTTCTGACAAACCAAACACAGGTTTTTAGAAAAAGAAAAATAAATTTTTTAAAAGTCAAAGACTCAAATCTGAGTTTTACTTTTTTTTTTTTTTTTTTGGCTATTTGGCTTTGATGAGTCTATCTGGCAATACATGTCTGAGAGCAGGCACTAATGCGTGCATAATTCCACACTTAAACTGTTTTGTGGTTCTTAAAAGACAGCCAGAATGACTGGAGCGTTAGCTTAAATATACAAGTCAGCTTCCCTGTAAGATAAACTAAATGAGATTTGCTTATTTTATTTTATCCTTTAAAAATTCTAGTCTTATCAATGTATTTATCTGCAGGCTTGAAAAAAAATGGCATAAAAATTGTAGCCGTTAGCTCCATTCACTCATTTTCACTGAAGACCAAAGTGCCCTTTGCTTTCTCCTGGCTAATAAGCAACCAATTTCTGTGTGAAACAGCTCTCACAGATCACTCATCAAACTTTTTTCAGGTAGTAAAAACAGGATAGCATTGAAGATGACGCCAGCACCAGCTATTTAATTTAGCTTTTAAATCTGCCAAAAGTTTGTCGTTGCTCTGTACCATTGTGTTCAGTTTCCTCCCATTGCATACAATGACATTATGTTCTTCAGTGAACATATCTGAGAAAATCCGAGAATCTATGGAAGAAATATTTAAAAAAAGGTTATTGAACAAAACATGCTCTGGAGCAAACACATCCTCAGAAAGATTACCTTTCAGATAAAGAATATAGACAAGACAACACTGGAGTGTTCTCATGATAAGTCTATAAGTCATGTTCTTAAAAGGCTCGGTCAAAGTGTGGATGTAAATGCCATAGAACAGCTACAGATTTTGGACTCTTGTCTAAGATTCAAAGCTTACAAAAGATGCTAAAAAAAAGCTCTAAATGTTTTTGATCAAAGTTCTGATGCATGCAAGTTTGCACCCAGGATGTTAGAAGGTGTGAATGACATATCACACAATAAAACAGAAATCATTATGATTAAGGAACTGACCTCCCAGTCCATTGTTCCTTCAGTGGGCTGGTTTCAGTCATTATGCAAATTTACTGTTTATAAGATTTGGGGAAACCTGCAGTCAGCTGAGACTGAAGAAGTCACTTGGATGAGTGACGAAACGTTTCTCCTACAAAACGCTACGTCCAAATCAACAGAATCAACTTTTGGAGATTTACTTCCCTGGATGATTGAGAATGCATCAAGACGTTTTAAAAGTAGGGGAGTTTGTGAGGCGTAGTTTATAAAAGTGAGCCAGCCTGCACAGAAGAAGCTGTACACACTATTTGTCTCTCAAATCTCTGGAAAGTTCTGACTAAAATCGTCAACACTTTCTGCTGCATCTCCATTCAGCCCACTAACATGAAGACTGCTGCAGCGACAAAATCTCCTGTAATGAGAAGGTGGGTCAAAAGCTACTAATTTCCTCAATGGGAATTTGTATTAATAAACTAGAGTAAAAGTAAGAAAACACTAATACTGTGGCTAACAGTTTTAGCACTATTAACCATACTAAATATGGTTTGGAGTAGTTGTATATCAGTTAATGCTTAAGCAGAATTCATGGCATTGTAATTGTATCTGTTTGTGTAGGTATTTGTCTATGCAGAGTGAATTATTCAGGGTATTATGCACCCAATGCAGACAATCTTGTATTCAGTCCACCAAAAAACCAGCACTGTAAAGCCTGACGATGTTGAGGCTATGCATAGGTAGAATGATGATTTTCGGAAAAGTTGACTTAAACAGGAAAGTGAGCATGTTCACCACGAAAGGGGAGAAGTGCTAAACTAACACCGCCACTGAAAATCAAAAAAAGAGCCCAGGAAGCACATAGAGTGACTGCTGTGGACAGTTTTCATTATTTTTGCCAATGGACTCGCAACATTACATCTCATGAGTGTTTTTGTGTGTTTGATGGATCATTTGGTGGCACATTCACGATTGTACAACTGCAAAAGTGGAGCATAAAGTAACTGAATCTAAGTGACATAAAAGTTTTCGATGTATGTCTCTTACCCAGGGGGGACATAATGGAAGGAACAGAGACATAGAGGACTTGTGGTCAAAAGAATTGGTTTTTCCCTTCCTTCAGTTTTACATTTAGAGGGAAATCATGTACCATGCCAGGCTCTGTGTAGGACCAACATGCCAGTCTCTTTTAACAACCTACATACAACTGTTCATTTTCTGGATCAAGAGGCTGTGGATGGAAGTGTGCTTTTGGCCTCTTCAAATAAAAAGTCCCCCTATAGAAGAAGCACTAAAACTGTATCCTTGTTAATGCTCAACTGGTTGCAAATATACATCCGGTTTACTCCTCTGCGTTGAAAAATGTCCTTCGACTACCTTTTTACTAACTTCAATAAACTTCTCAGTGAGACCGTGGGCTTAATCACTGAGTGCAAGTCTTACTGAACACAATGTCATGGAAATTAGGAGTGAGAAGGGAGGATAAGCACACAGTACTGCTACTCACTTGATATGCTGTGTTTTGAAATATCAATATGACGACAGTGGAAGGACTGTTGTGGTTACACTTTGACCACATCCATGTTTTTTATAGGGTTTATGGTAGTAACAGGTGGTCGCTTAACCAATCAGTGAAATAGTGTTATGATTACATTAATACTTAATTAGAAGTCTGTTCAACTGCTTATTAATACCAGTATCTAATCAACCAATCATATGGCAGCTACTCAATGCATTTAGGCATGTAAACATGATCAAGGTGATTTGTTGAAGCAAAGTTAGCATCAGATGGGGAAGAAAGGTGATTTAAAAGACTTTGTATGCAGAATGGTCGTTGGTGCCAGACAGTCTGATCTGAGTATTTCAGAAACTGCTGATCTGCTGGAACTTTCCCACGTAACCACTCCAGGGTTTACAGAGAATGGTCTGAAAAAGAGAAAATATCCAGTGAGCAGCAGCTCTCTAAGCAAAAATGCATTATTGATGTCAGAGGCCAGAGGAGCATGGCAACACTGTTTCAAGCTGAAACAGTACATACATACGTATATACATGCTATACAGTAACTTAAACAACCAGTTGTAACAACCAAGGTATGTAGAAGAGCATCTCTGAATGCTCAACATATCACACAACGTGAAGAAGACTGAGGCTGCAATTAACATGGGCTCACCAAAATTAGTCAACAGAAGATTTTGATGAATTGTTGCCTGGTCTGATGAGTCTGCTGTGTCATTCTGGTAGGGTCAGAATTTGCCATAAACAGTATGAAAGCACGGACTCACTCTGCCTTGTATCAGCGGTTCAGCCTGCTGCCGGTGGAGTAATGATGTGGGGAATATCTTCTTGGCACACTTTTTTCCTCTTAGCACCCACTGGGCATCGTCTGAACACCACAGCTTACAGTATGCAAATATTGTTGCTGACCATATCTGTCCCATTATGACTGCATCACAAAAATATTCTGATGGCTGCTTCCATCAGGATAGAACACAATGTCACAAAGCTCAAATCATCTTAAACTGGTTTCTTGAACAGTAAGTTCGCTGTATTCAAATGGCCTCCACATTAACTAGATCCGTTCAATACAGCACCTTTTACATGTCCTGGAGTGGGAGATGTGGATCATGGGTGTGCAACTGACAAATCTGCAGTAACTCCAAATCTCTGAGGAATGTTTCCAGCTCCTTGTTGAATCTATGCCATGAAGAATTAAAGAAATTTAAAAGACAAAAGGAAGTCTAACTTGGGACTAGAAAGATGTACCTAGAAAAACTAGGTAAAACTAGGTGAGTGTAGTATTTCTGGTGCCAGATGGCTGTGGGAGCAAAATTTATTCAAATTGTTTGTTCAGCTAACCTCTCAAGTACTGCCATGTACTGTATACCAGGGGAAATGTGCATACAGAAGGTGTGAAAATATGAAAAAATAAGGCCCTCTCAACACTGTATGTAACTGATGAATTAGTTTGTTAGAGCCATGCTGTGTATCAGCAGCTGTTAATAAAATCACATTATTTACACCTGTTTGATGAATTAATACAACTTTGATTATGACTCTAATTACACGCTGATGAAGTTTTATGACCCTTCACTCAAAACCACATCATTAATTACAGAAAAATAAATTGGAGAATGCCAGGATGCAGCATTAAATTTCCTATAACTAACTCTATTATTCTAATGGCTCAGGACAGACCGATCAATATTTCAGAAAAACGAATACCCTCAGGTTATTTTTGACTTTATCTTTGATAATTTTACAAACAGGCATGTTCTCTGTGTGTACATCCTCTGCAGCAGTTATCAGCACGCATGCACAAAGACATGTGGTTAAATTTAAGCCACTTGCTGCTGCCGTCATGAAATTGCAGCTGACGTGTATCACTTCCTCTCCCTCTCTCTCCTCATTATTTTGCTCTTCCATCCTCCCCTCCTCTTGCTCATTATGCTTCTATTTGAGAGTAGATGGGCTGTGTTACAAGCACTTAATTTTTTCTGATCGACCTCTTGCGTCACATCAGAGGAGTCATTGCGACGTCGCATTCTGGACAACTAAGCAACAACCGCTAGCAGTGGTGTTTGCAATTCTATTCCTAATCATTGCTGCTGTTTTAATAACAACAAAAACACAGCCTTCGCATAAAGGGGCAAAAACAAATCAGGTGGTTGCGTGTAGTTCAACTGACTGCAGCAAAACGCAGCACACAGCTTTAGTGAAACATTGCCAACTATAAACTCTATATGTTTAAAATGGTTTCCCCTGTAAGTGAACAAACAGCTGGACAGGGCCACGCACACGGTGAAATGTTTCTCTGCTATTTTTGTGCCTGGATGGACTGTTAAAGGGAGGTAAATGTAGGTAAACAACCTGTCAGTACTACAGTGGCATTTCGGCATAAATTACTTTAACAGCTTTTCACAGCTTGTCCAAGAAATGTGTGTAATAAAGAGTGATATATGCTGAAATCATTAAAATGCTGTGTGAACGACGGGATGCTTTTTAACAAAGGAGAATTCTCCGGTGTGCAATGAAAGTCTAGTAGTAGCTTGCTTGTCCACACCTTCAGTGTAGTAGTAAAAGTGCGAAAACAATTAGAATAATACTGCAATATTAATAATAAACTTTCCATATATGTAGTACTGTGTAAAACTTTTTTAGCCACCCTTCATTTTTTTTTACAAAAGGGAAAAAGGTGCAATGATTCACTGAAACAGACACCAATGGAAATAGAGTATACAAGGGTGCCTTTTGTTCTGTTCTCTGTCAAGATGATCCCACAGTGCTTCAATAATGTTGTGACTCAGGCTCTGGGAGGCCAGTCCATGACTGTTAGTCCTTCATTTTATGTTTTTCTATTCAGGTGCGCTTTACTGCATTGGCAGTGTGTTTAGGATCATTGTCATTCTAAAAACTTAAGATGTTGTTAATCTGATATTTTCCAGACAGCATTGCATGGTGGATCAAAATTTGATGGTACTTTTTCCTCAATTCTGACAAGATCCCCAACACAACTGACTGAAATGAAGCCAATAACCACAACAGAGACTCCACCATGCTTTACAAATGACAGTAGACACTTACTGTTGCACCTCTCTCCTGACCTCTTCCGTACACAATTTGAACCACTGATATCAAATTTCATCACTCCTGTTGATGATGATTTTTAGTCCAGTTCTTGAGCACTTTGTCTAACCTCAGACTTTTCTTCCTGTTTCCCTTCCTTAACAATGGCTTCTTGACAGCCATCCTTCCACTGACGCCATGATGAGGCTTCAATAAACAGTTGATAGATCAACCAAAGGACCAGGTACATCTCTGTTTCCTATTTCTACAGGACATGACTTTCAGATACTGTTCATCTGGAGCAGATTGTTTTTTTTT
Source organism: Perissodus microlepis (assembly GCF_051167445.1). NCBI lineage: Eukaryota > Metazoa > Chordata > Actinopteri > Cichliformes > Cichlidae > Perissodus > Perissodus microlepis. The sequence continues at coordinate 33,399,430 of NC_140467.1, read as the reverse complement.
TATATCTCCCGCTTGTCCAGTTTCCAGTCTAGTTTGTCGAGTTTGACACAAGGTCACTACACAGCATGCCAAGATATGCCAAGTTTTCAGCTAATAGCTCTTTAAGAATCACCTTGTTGGTGCAAAAATACTATTTTATGCCTGTCAAACCGAGTTATCATTGGCATTCCTCATAGTTCAGCTAAAGAAATGGGAACAAATGATGTCCCTTTGCAACCAGCTGCTAGTAAACAAAGTGTCCAAAGACACAATTTAAAACTGGTTCTTTGTTTAAGTTGTCTCTTATTTATAGACAGAACACCATTTAAACCCTTGTGTTTGGTGCCTTTTTTTAATGCTTGAATGATTCACAGGTCAGTGTTTCAGTAAAAAGAGGACTTTTTGGTTATTATTCATTCATTTATGTATGAATGAGTGGATAAATATTAAATGAATACTTAAGGTTAAGGTCAGCATGACAGTGCCAGCAAAGTCTTATTTAATTGGACGATAAAAATCTCATTCATCCAGTTTACCTTGACTGTGATTTTCCCTCATCATTCACGCCTCGCCTGCAACATTTTTTGTGCCCCAGCATGGGTTGCCTAGTTTGAGAACCACTGCATTACACCATGTAAAAATAAAATGAATCTTTTAAACAGACATAAAAATCAACATTTACCAAATTTCCCGGAGGAACCCACCCGAGGGATTAATGAAGCTTTATCTAATCTAATTATTGAAAAAATTAAATTAAAACCAACCACAGTCCAAAGTACAAATAGACAAACATCAAGCTGCATCGGGTATATAGATGTGAATAAACTGTAGAGTGCACATTGTCTATACGCAGCCTGACGAAGTTCTAGTACAGAAATGTTGCAAATAAATATATTTTTGCAAGTTAGACAGTCTGCAGGAATCTCTTTGCGATGCTCGTCCTAAAACTATTTTAAAAAGCAGAGAGACGTTTCCACTGGCTTAAATGTTTCTGTGTGACCGTGCACATGCATTCTCTAGTTTATTTTGAGTCAGTGCTGACTATGTTGGGGCTCCACAGGAGAAAATGATCTTGCCAGTTTTATTTACTCTTTAGATGAATACAGGGTTGATGAATATACAATACCTTTGGAGAATGAAATAAGGTATTGTCACTTGTTGCAGGAAGGCCAATTATAAAATGCAAGGATTATTATCATGACTAGTTACTCAAGCAGCCCAAGTCCAAGAATCATAAATAAAAATGTAAAGCAAGCTTGATCAAATTTGAAGTTTTACACTCGTAAAACTAAGAAAACGGAGGAAATTCTTATTCATTTCACTTGTTTCACAGTGTTGGATAAACGCCATAATGGGATTCAGTCACTGATTTAATTTGCAGGGCAGGATTACAGTGATTATACTGTTTGTTGAAGCTGTGAAAGTTTGGAATGGAGGAATATGCACAGTCTATTTTGTATTGTTCATTTGTGGCTGCTTTGGTGGGTTGTGGGGTATTTTTCACTCTTACCTCAATAACACTGTTAATGTCCCGTCAACAAGAACACACACAAAAAATCCTTTGTTAAACCTGATTTACTTCTGAAGATGAATAAGATGTTTTTCTAACATGACAGAGGTACAGAGTGGTTCCTTTGTCGTGTACATATGCCCAGAGAGTGCAGACCTTCATGTGATTTTGGTGGCACTGCTGTGGCACATGTAAAACATGTCTCCTAACAACTATTTTCTTTCTTTTTTTTTTGTCTTAAGTGTATCTGTCTTACAGTTGCTAGAGATTCAAAGAGAATTTCAACCCTGCCTTCCGCCATCTTGCCCATCCACATATCAAAAACAGTTAGAAACCTTTGAACGAGAGATGAATGCTGACCGTAATCACTCGAGCAATTTGCTTCATAATGGCTGTGAACTTGCAGTGTGCCATATTATTCCAGTGCAGTAATGTGACTGTCACTGGAGAGTGCAACACATTAGTCATGTAGCAGATAAGTTCTGCAATGTAACATGCAACAATTAAACAAGTAAATGTGTACTGTAATGCATGACAGAGTGTCTAACAGACCAGCGGTAAAAAGATTAAGCCAGAAAATTACAGGACCACTAACAATTATTCTCCCTCTCCTCCGTGTTGCTTTACAAATAATTCTTAAAAGAGAGTGTAGTCTCCATTTGTAGAAAGATTTAAATGCTAATTAAAGTGCATCATTTGGCAAGTGGTAAGTGATGAATCATATCCTCTGTCTTCCTCTGCTCACACTAATTGCTCCCCAAAAAAATCCATTCTGGCTCTGTCCCCAGCTCCTTTTCTTTCTGCTTTTCCGAGGTGACTCTGATCACAGAAACGCAGTCCAACGAAAAAGGCATTTCTTCAAATATAAGTGTCTTTTTTACTTTTTATATCATGAGCAGGTAAAAAATGTAACAGTTGTGCAAAAGTTATCATTAAGAGTCGCTGGTTGAGGACATTTCCAGCGCTTGAAGAAGTCATCTGACTCCTCAAACTTTGCAGTAATGCTCAGCAAACATGGACTTTGTTGAGAAAGTGACTGAAAATCAATGCTTTTGATGGCTGCAAGAACGAGGAAAGCTATAAAAAAGATATAAAAGGGTTTCTGGCATGCAATTTCTACTGTCCAACCTGTCATTAAGAAATGGCAGTTACGAGAAGATATGAAGGACAAGAGTTATAAGACGAAGAACCATTCGCAAAACCCCCAAAACGCTACCATTTTGTCAGATGCCATCTGGGTCTCACTATGACACATGAAGTTAATGGTGCCATAGTGTACTGCCCCGTTTTGGAGCAAAGCCTATTTTAGGAAGTTCAGGCAGTGGTAGAAGTTGCTGGCTTATCTGCTTGGAGACTAGCTTGCCATAACCCGGGACATGGCAATGACATTGACCTGAGCTGGCACAGGAGTGGCAGTGCAGCGTTTCACTGTGTGGTGTTGGTGAATGAAGAAGCTCAACAAGTAACAGTAATCAGAAAGAAACCTTACCAAAAATCTAATTACAAAAGCCCTTTTCTGAAGTCTACAAAGAAACATCTGTATAAGGCATTTTGGAAAAACGTTTTGTACACAGATGAAGTTCAAATGCAGAAGTTCATCTGATGAAAACAATGCCTTACCAGCTGTTGAGACTGGATATTAAAATATTCAGCTTTGGCAGAATAGCAGCCAGTGGTATGATACAGATGGATTTCAGTAAAACCTGTCTAACGACAGGTGCTGTAACAGGACAATTATCCAAATTATCCATACTTCAAAATCTGTGATGACTAACTTCAAGTAAAGTCTGGATGAGACAATATTACAGTACTTGAAGTCATCTGAGAGTGGAGAAAATAACAAAATTAACAATAATAAGACCCCCAAATCATTTTTCAAGCTGTGGCATTGACAGGCTTCATGTACTGATGTAATTGAGCACCTAAATGTGTCCAACAGTTTTTTTGTTTTTTTGAGTGTCTCATTTTTAGGGCTATAATTACATTAGCATTAGGGGTAAAAAAGGATGTTGATTTCAAAACTGGGGTGTCATGACTTTGGCTCTCATGATAGTTAATACTGTGTGTTCCAGTCTTTAAATACCATCCGCAGCACAGCTTTGTTACTTCACAGCAGGGTTTTACAAACCTCAACATGTCCTGGGTCGTACAAATATGTACCTGCTGCAGAGCAGTGACAGAAAACAGAAGAGGCAAGGAGAGAGACTATTACACTACCTCTGAAATGTCCTACTAGAGCTGTTCGATCAGGACTATTGTCAAAGATTCATCTGACATTATCAGAGCTCTGTGATGAACAGTCCAGGTCAGACAGCTCAGCTCTGAATGGTGGTAGACAGAAAGGGGAGATACAGGGATAAAGTGGCAGCCACAAACCGCTGATCCTTAAAGCTACATTGAGAACAGGGAAGCAGCTTTATCAGGTCCTTTGGCACTTCCTTCACTTAAATGCTTCCTTTTCTATCGCTCACTCTAAGATATCAGGTCATTCTCTCTCTAAACGGCTGTTGAATCATATTTAAAGATTCTTGCACCTATAGCTCAAAGTCAGACTGTGTCTAAAATTTCTTTTTCAGTTAGAAAATACTCAAAATACTGGCAAAACACTGATAACCATCACTGAAAGCTGCTCCTGTTGACAAAGACGACTGTCACTCTTGGAGTTTTAGTGAAGGCCTAGTAAATATTAGTTAATAAAACTATAAATTACTATATTTTAACATGAGCTATGCCACTAGAAGTCTACATGTAAAAACTTAATAATTAAAACCAGACCTCTCAATGTTGTTTCTGTTGCTGGAGCCTTTTGAAGCATTTCTACTACAACTATTTTTGCTTTCTGTGCAGTTAATTATACGAAAAAGAACCATCTGCAAGTCTGTCCTCCAGTTTTGATGAGTAAGATTATAGTTTTGTATTTGTATGTTACTTATCCACAATTTGTATATATCTGTGACTACAGATGTAACGTGCTAGCCAAGCCTGCAGGGGTTAGCTTTTAACATAAAATTCCACCTTCTTGTCTAAAATCAGTTTACCCTAGAACACTTTTAAAGCTTTGAATCCAATATTAGCGATTATGACTTTTTTTTTTTTAAATGTATTTTATTTTATTTTAAGATGTCCCAGAATCATGTAACACAATCAGTGACACAGCAGTAAAACTGTAGTCATATCACATCACATCTTACAGGCCATGCTGGCTCAGAGATGTATCGCAATCACAGCTGCATTCAGGGCTGCTCAATCATATGAGAAGTGGTAGAAACAGTGTGGGCTGCCTGTCTCCAATCTCTTCAGGTCTCCTGGATTTCCTTCTATTTCCTTCAGTCCCTTGGAGGTTAGAAGAATGTCAGAGCGTCCAGATACTGACTTCAAATAGATTCAAGTTTATAGATGATTTGTAGCTTCTTCCAACACGCAAGCAGACAGAAAGAGTGTGCCAAAGACATCACATTTATCTCTGTTTGAGACCTTTATTGGAAATGATTAAACTTTAATTAGGCCGTTTGGCTTCCCTAACTTTCTTTGTATTGCTCATGATTATATGGGCTGCTTTTAACAACTAATTTCCTGATTCTTTTATTACTTTAGCAGTCTGACTTTCATTGTACTTTCCCCTAGCCCACACTGTCTGCTTGCCTTCCTTTTTTTATGTCTGTGAAGGTTCTCAGTCATCCAGGTCATCGTAGTCAAAGGAGCTTGCAAAGAAAAGCGTCTGGACTTCTTTAAGTTACTTGAAGACGTTTCACCTCTCATCCGAGAAGCTTCTTCAGTTCTAAGGTCAAATGGTGGAGAGTCCCAGATATAAACCTAGTGGGAGTATCCCCCCACAGAGGGACAAAAGGACCCCCTGATGATCCTCTAATCGCCTGAGCCAAGGTGTGAAACTGGGTGTGGGTCCCAATCAGCCAGAGTTTCGGGTGTGTTCATTGTGAAACCTGGCCCCACCCTATCATGCGAATTCCTGAGGTCAGATGGCCCAGGATGTGAGTGGGCGTTAAGGCGTCTGGGAAGGGATCTCAAAACTGGATTATAGATGGCAGAGAGTTGGTGTCGTAAACCCCCGCCTCTGTTCAAAGATGGTCGCTCACAGTGGACATAGATGGCTTCTTTCACTCCTCTTTCAAACCATCTGTCCTCTCTGTCCAAAATGTGAACATTGGCATCCTCGAAAGAGTGTCCTTTATCCTTAAGATGCAGATGGACTGCTGAGTCTTGTCCTGTGGAGGTGGCTCTTCTGTGTTGTGCCATGCGCTTGTGAAGTGGCTGTTTGGTCTCTCCAATGTAGAGGTCTGGGCATTCCTCGCTGCACTGTACAGCATACACCACATTGTTAAGTCTGTGTTTTGGCGTTTTGTCTTTCGGGTGAACCTGTTTTTGTCTGAGCGTGTTGCTGGGTCTGAAATGCACCGGGATGTCATGCTTGGAGAAAACTCTCCTAAGTTTTTCTGATACACCGGCTACATAGGGGATGACAATGTTGTTGCGTCTGTCCTTCATATCCTCCCTTGCTGGTGTCTGGTCTTCCTTTTTTTATGTTTAATTTTCTCCTCTTCTATTTCTTCTTTTCTCCTTTGTCTTTTCCTAATCCTCACCTTGTGTATCTCCCATATATTCATTCTTTACACTCACCTTTTTTCTTTCCCTTCATTTTATCTCTGTATGCTCTGTCCTCTACATCCAGGCACATGTGCGGCTAACCAACATCAGGAGTGCTTATCCACCATCTGTAACTCTGCACATTTCTTAACTTGCACCTTCGCGTTTTATAAAGCTAAATGAAATTCAACTGTGGAGCCAAAGAACCCCCTTAATAAGGCTGTTTAGTTAAAACATGACTTCAGAATATTACTGCCACTGTGAGGAACTAATCCATAATCATAACATCCATCCAAACACCCGAAGAAGCTGACCCTATAATTCAAATGAACTATCAAACTGTGATATAGCCCCCCCTCCCTTCTTCTTTTATGTATTGAGGTGTTCCTTAGTAATTACCCTTATAATTATCTGGAGTCTCATGGCATGTTGCTGAATAAGCAGAATAGTTTTCAGCAGGGCATATATTGATTATACTTAGGTCAGGACTGCTTAAATCAAACAACTGTAGTTGTTTTCATCTGCAGTAAATTATATTTTGCAGCAGAGATTTGTTCTACAATCTCTCTGTACTTCATCATGCAGGAAAAGAAGGATCAATGGCAACAGACGTGATGCTGCTTATGGAAAACACAGCGTAAAAAGAAGAAGCTGCAGTGGAGGTGGGTTGCAAAGTGGCTCTCAGAGGCAGCATTAACCGTATGCAGGCTAAAGTTATATATAGTGTTTGTTTTGTTTAACTTGTACAACACGTTGGTCAAGTTAGATTGTTGAAAATGTGCTATAGAAGTAACCTCTGACATAACTTAAGTTGGCTGTATCAATTGGTGAAATGGCACGTACCACAACTTGTTAAAAAAAGGACTCTGGGAGGAGAGGCTGACCAACCAGCTCAAATAAAAAAGTGTGCCGATTTTCAGACATGATGTTCAGGCTACACATTATTCAAACTGAAAAACATGTTCCAGAAAGCAGGTAAATTTTATCCAAGTGCAGCCCTTGTTTTGTTCAAGAAGATCTTAGATGTAAAAACTAATTAATCAAATCTTCTCTCTGGGGCTTTTTGAAACTTCTCAAAGGTTAACTCTTGGACTAAAAATAGATTAATGAGTAACCTTATTTTGTAGGATGAAATTTTATATTTCAAACTTAAGACACTGGACAGGACTGACCTTCAAAGGAAAGCTACATTTGGTCTAAAAACGTCATGTAGAAAATAGTTACAGATGTTAAAAATCTTTTTCTTTATAAAATAAGGAAAATCTTTTTTTTTTTCACTCCAAATAAAAGTTTAAAATAGGTAATTATGCACTATTCTATGTCATGGTGGGAGTTTTGGAGTATCCTATTTGTGTTATGCATCTAACATGTTTCCAGAAAGCTGGATAAAATTTAATCCAGGTTTGAATCAATAATGTGACATCTGAACACCTGATCCAGGTTTCTGAATATTCTTGGTTTGTATAAGTAATTTTAACTGTAGACACAATTACACATATGATTAGAAACCTGTGTTAAATTCCATCTACACAGAAATATAAATAACCAGGTTTCTCATTAAAAAGACAACAACTGGGAAATCATATTGCATGCGAAACACATTTCATTAGTAAATAATTAGCATCGCCTAACTTGCTAAATCCTGGCGTGTGCTGATGGTCATTTTGGAAACTACTGCTGTGTTAAGAGGATTTAGGCGCTCACAGAAGGCTCTGATATCTGCTGCGTGGCTGAGGATTGACAGCCAGATTGACAGTTTCAACGCCTGCTGTTATAAACTCAGCCTGCCTCTGACATTTACAACTTCTGTTTAAGAAATTAAGAAGCAATTTTCTTCCAGACATGCATTTCTATTGTGTTTGCAGTTAAAGAGTTGGACTTAGTTTATCCCACTTTGTGGAGTGCTGTGAAAAAGTATTTGCCCCCTTCCTGATTTCTTTTTCTTGCATATTTGACCTGAGTGAATTCAAAATGCAGCTTTTAAGTGATGATTTAATTTACTAAGGGGAAACTATTCAACTTGGGCCTATGTGAAAAAGAAAGTATCACCCCTTGATAACATATAAAAATTAACTCAATTTCTCATCTCAAAAAGCAACACACCACGTGATGATCTAAAGAAACAGTTGAAAAACAAAGTAACTAACATATATTAGTCTGGAAAATGTAGCAAAACCTTTGGGACTCCGGTGGGCCACCGTTAGAACAGTGGTGACCCTTTCTAGAAGATTTATCCAAGAGGTCAAAGGAGGTAAGAATAACATCTAAAGCCTGGCAGGTCTCAATTGCCTCGATTAAGATCAGTGTTCATGATTCAATAAGATAGAGGGGACTGGGAAAAATAGCATCCATGGAGGAGTTCCAAGGCAAAAACCCCACATTTGCCAAAAAAAAACCAAAAAAAAAAAAAACCATCTTGATTATCCCCAAGATAAAAAAAAATATTCTCTGGACTCATGAGACAAAAGTTTTGGAACATAAAAAATTTAAAAGAGAAATCCCCCTAACCACACAGAAGAATTTCTTCTTCACCCATCTATATATTTATATACTCTTTTGAAGACTGCTTCTTTTTCAAAACAAGCTGATAAGCAGAGCAGGAAAAACATCTTAATGATGCAACTTTGACAGCAGTGAAGTGCAGCACAGCGAGACGCACTGCGTGAAACCTGAGCATTTAAACCTGATAGGCTGATCATGTGTGAGCATACTAATAACCCACTCCTCCAGACTCCCATCACATAATCCGTCCGCACCACAGTGACATATAAACGTGTGGCCAAAAGTTCAGATCGGTGTAAAAAGTCGGATCATTTGTTATCAGACCAGCAGGAGCACTTTCTGTTGTGTACCATCACATTTCAACAAAGAACTCCTGTTGATAGGGGGACATGGATCGTTCCCAAAACAAATTACGTGAACTGGAATCTATGGAGCTTCTTTTGGACGTCATCCAAACTTACAGATGTTAGAATAACATCGCAAACACTGGTCCGATTTTTTATATGTAAATACAAAGTGATTCTGTTTGTTATTGCATTGTATTACACAGAAAATGGATTTATCCAGTATCCAGACTGCATAACACAGATGTACTGATGTAATTATAACCAAACTGGTGGCATGGCGCAATGGGGTGCAATATCATTTCATAGACCCACCAAGTTGGTCTAGACTTAAATACCTCAACAAATACTACTACTGGCACTTTAATACCTATATTCAAGATTTATAGGTGTTTTTCTCTAGTGACAAGACAGTAAAGATGACAACGTTATTAAAATTTGGTATTCCCACCACCCTGAACTTGCCTTGTTTTTTAAGGTATAAACATTACAAATTAGGCAATGAGCATGGTTAATATTAAACTCACGGTCACTGTTAACACGTCACTGTCACCTACACACTGAAATACAGTTCTGGTTATAGGTTTACATACACATATCATGGGCATGAATGTCATGGTAATTTGGGGCTTTTAATGATTTATTTTAACTGCTCTTTTTCCAGTGTGTAATGATTTACAGCATACATCTTTAACAACTTAAAAAAACAAGAACTAAGTGCACACATTTGAATTTATGCTGGATTTTCTCTAATCCACACACAGTATATATGCATGTTCAAATATATGCATACACCCCCATTAGTATTTGGTTAAATGTCCCTTAGCAAGCTGCACCTCCATCAGAGACTTTTAGTTACCATTGACAAGAAGCATATTTCTCTTCTTTCACTATTCTTGGCTGAAATGCTGGAGATCTTAAATTAGCAGGTTTCCTGTCATAGACTTAACTTTTAAGGATAATCCACAATAGATTTCAATAGATTTGATGTCGGGAGTTTGGTAAGGCCATTCCAGAAGCTTAATATTAGCCTGCTGTATCCCTTCCAAAACCAGTTTTGATGTTTGTTTGGGATCAATGTCCTGTTGGAACACCCAACCGTGTCCAAGTTTCAACTGTCTAGCAGTTGATTTGAGGTGAAGTTAAAGAATAATGATGTAGTTTTCCTCCTTCATTATTCCACCCGTGTTGTGCAATGTACCAGTACCACTGGCAGCAAAACAGCACCAGAGCACGACACAACCACCGCCATGCTTGAAAAATGGTACAATGTTCTTAGGTTTGAAAGTCTAACCTTTAGTCCACCAAACGTCTCGTCACTGTGGTCAAATAGCTAAATCTTTGTCTCAACTCGCCATAAAACCTTTCACCAGGAAGAATTCAGCTTGTTCACGCGGGCACCTACAACTTCCAGCCAAGCTTGAATGTGTCGATTTTGGAGCAGAGGCTTCTTCCTTGGTCAGCAAAGTCTCAGGCCATGGTGATTTAAAACTTCCAGTTCATGGCAGGCTTGAGCATTCGTGGTTACTGGGTTGTTCTGAAAAACATCCTAATCCAATTCCTCTCATCAGAAGGTGACTGTTTGGGTCTTCTTTAATACCTTGGTAAAATGGGGATAATTTCAAACACCACGCACTTTCAAACAATTGTTTGAACTGATGATCTTGGAATCTGCAGTTGTTTAGAAACGGCTCTTGTCAATCCATCCATCCTCTTCCGCTTATTCTTGTAGGGGTTGCGAGGGAGCTGGAGCCTATCCCAGCTCCCAGGGAGAGAGACAGGTTACACCCCTGGACAGGTCGCCAGAGTGATGCAGGGGTCTTGTACACCCAGTTTTTGTTTTTTTAAAGTAATTAAAGAAATATGCTGTACAGTCATTCCACTTGGAAAACAAAACTTCAAAGAATTCATTAAATACCCTAAATTACCATGACGTTTATGCTTAGGGTATGTTAACTTCTACCCACAACTGTAAGTGCAAAAGTGCAGGAATTACTCACATATAGTTAAAATGCCACTATATTTTTACATACAAGGGAAAAAGCAGAAACAGGAATAGCATGATGTGTTGTTTTACTATACAAAAAGATTCACCCTCTCACCATTTTTAACTGCCCCCTCATCCACTCTATCCTGGCGCCAAGCCTCAAGTGCAGTCCACTTCTGTCAAGTGCAAGCCATCCATTTTTTATGCTCTATGACTCTAATCATTGATGAAGTCAAAGTGTTTCCTCTTTAAATTTATGACAATCAAAATACTTGAAAAATTTTTTTTATGGCTCACCTACCCAATTAACCAGTGATTCCACATACAGAAAGGTTCTTTTACTAAAAAAAACCCAATACAAAACTATCTGTGGTTTAATTTGAATCATAGTACCAGTAGGCTTTTATCAAGACTGAACATCAGAATGTGTGGCAAGACTAATATCTTTAAAAAGAAAAGAAGGGTTTTGCACAGGTGCACCATCTTAGAGAGGAGTAGTTGCGCTTTTACCTATTTTATGTTGCGTTAGTACGATTATAGAGGTGGAGGCTTGCATTGAACATGGACAAAGGTTTTTAAAAATGAGATCAGCACATGGACAAATGATTCAGATTTCAGACTGCTTTAAATGCTTGGCTGCAGACCGGACTTTTTTCTCTCTTAGCTGTATGATGCAAATGAAACTGGATATTCTTAATATACTCATCTCAAATGCAAAGCTCTAGCTGTGAGCATACAGCATACAGACCCAGTATAAGATTAAAAAGGCAATATTTTGAAATGTGGTTTTCAACATTTAAGAAATAAGCTGGAAATTAGCGAAACAGGCCTCCTTTAATGTGCATTGTTTACACTTCCAGGCTGTACTCAACACTATATGAGGTGTCACTCGATTCAGCTATGAAAGCAGAAAACTCACCACAAAGGACTGTGCATATGACACAGGGCTACCTATAGAAGTTTGATACCAAAATTAACCAGGAAGTAAAGAAGTCCCAGCTAGACATTTACAAGAAAAGTCATGATCATCGACAAATGTTTTTAACTATATTCTTTCTTAGCAAAACTAAAACCTTACAAGTCCCTAAACCAAGTTTTTAATAAGAGGTTTGAGAGTTTAGAGCTCACAGACAACTACGCAGATCACGACTTTAACTTGTAATCCTGTTTCAAACATGGCATTCATTTCTTGGAACGTTTTTGCTGTGGCAGCGACACTTCTGTTGGCCATTTTCCTATCTCTGGTTACTGAAACTATAAACATGTACATTTTTAAAAACAGAAACAGAAGGGATTATAAAGACTAAAAACAGCCAAAGGAAAAATATTTCCCCACAGATAATTTTCTTATTTTGTGGAAAAGCAGCTGCACACATAAGAACAGAAAAACAAGGACACAACACCAATGTAATACCTAATTCTGGATGAAACAAAAATTATGTTTCTGTTCAATATGCTTGGAAAAAATTAAATGTGAGATATGTAAGCAGCTTTCTGTCAGCTTCTTTTAAGCAGTTGCCTGTTTTTCCCCAATAAACACATTAGTCATTTTAAAATCATATACTTATTTTTTACCTTTCTGTTTAGTCACTTAAGCAGAAGCTCTCTGCAGTTTGGGGTTAGTCACTGTATTAGCTACATATGTCATTTAAAAGTGCTCTTTTAAGTTAGCTTTCTTTAAAAAACATCCATAAATCTGCAGGTATTGTTCTATTAATCAATACACAGTGTCCTTGGCATCTAAATAAACGCACCAAAAGAGAGTGTAAGCCTTTTGTTGCTGCACTTGCCAATTTACAGTCTGCCTTCTATAGGAATAAGTCATAATAGAAAGTGGATCAACACTGACTTAAACATTCAGGTCTTCTGCAACTTATCAAGGGTTGCATGTTATCATCTATTTAACACAAATAAATAAATAAAAAGGCAAAATGCAGAAGCAGTGTGTCAGAAAACTAATTAAGAGCAGAAGTAGCAAATCAGCAAATCAAATAATGTGACAAAATCTATAAAAGCAGATGTTTTCGCAGTTTTTTTGCCCAAAGCATTCGGGTGTGTGTTAACACAATGTCGAGGAGGAAAAACATCAGCAATGATCTAGATTGATGAAAGCAAATACTGCTGCCCACCAATCCTGGATGGGTTACACGGCAATTTCTGAAGTCCATCATTTTACAGAAGGAAAGATTATTCACGAGTGGACGGCATTTTATGACAGTTGTCAATCTGCCCACCAAAATCACCCAGAGGTCAGGCTGTGCAATGGTCAGAGAGAGTGCAAAAAACCCAAGAGCTACATCTCACTGTTAAATGCTGAGAGTACAAATAGAAACAGACTGAACAAGTATGGCTCTTTTGGAAGGGTTGCCAGGGAAACACCTCTTCTCTCTAAATAGAACATAGCAGCACAGCTTAGGTCTGCAAAGATGCATCTAAACAAACCACAAACTACTAGAACAATGTTGTTTGGACAGACAAGACCAAAGTGCAGATGTCTGTCTATGTTTAGCCAAAACCAAACAAAGCATATCAGCACAAAAACAAAACTCTCACGCATGAGGGTGGTAGAGTGACGATCAGGCCTTATTTCACAGTCTTGATTTTGAGTTGATCATGAACTCTTCAGTATACCAAAATGTTCTAGAGTCAAATGTGAGGCATGCTGCAGCGGTCCAAGGTCCAAACTAGGGCTGCCTCAAATGATTATTTTGAGTCGACTAGTCACCAAATATTTTTTCCGATTAGTCGACTAATTGGATCATACAAGGATGTAAAATGTACAGCTTATTGCACCAGCATGCATCTGCTCTTATATAACTATCATTAGCTTACAGCTTGAGGTGTTTAAGTGTTTATGACGTGTTTATGTGCTACCTAAAAATAAAGACAAGATGATAGTTTATTAAACTTTTAGTCAAATTTGCCGATTGTCTCGGTAGAGTTTAATAAACTCAGTCGTCTGCTCTCTGCTCCCTAAAACATAACAGAACACTGGAGTAAAATCTCGACCATGTCACACTTCTGTTTAATCAGTTTTCTGTTTGACGTTTATTCAGCTATGTACAAACTGTAACTTTAATCTCAGCCAAACCGATTTACTCAGGAACAAATAAAACACCGAAAAAAGCCAAACAATAACATTTTTAAGTTATCTAAGTGACTTATATATCATGTTTAACCTGAGTAGCGAAAGACCGCAGGGGGGGTCTGAAAACTGTAGTTTTTGTGCTGGGAGTTCGCTGTTCTCACCAGCTCTAGTGAGCCTTGACCTCCCTGTCAGCTGTCGAACGGGTGGGTAACAGACATCTCCGAAAACGTCTGAGCACTTTTGCAAATATGTGATGTCTTGATAACTCAAGCAGATATTTGAAGTTTATACAGCTACATTCTTGCCTGAAAATATCTTTTTTTTTTTAATTTTGTGACCCAGAAAGAGTAATATTGAAAGTAGCTGCCGTCATTGTTGTAATCGATGTAATTGATGTAATCGGCCTACAAATGCCACCTCCGAAGGATGCGGCCCCTGAATTTGGACACAGCTACGATTCCGGAGACTGATTCTTCTTCTTCTTCAGCGTTTAACGGCAGCTGGCATCCTTGTAGATGCATTACTGCCATTTTTTGTTTCAGTCCGTTATTACAATCTTAAACCCTACTACTTATTCCTGCGTCTTTCAGGATCTCACAAAAGTTCAAACGCCACGTCGACTATTAAATTAGTTGTCGACGATTTTGATAGTTGACATAATTGTGAGTAGTTCACTAATCGTGGCAGCCCTAGTCCAGACCTCACTTTGATTGAAAAGCTGCGGTAGATAAATTAATGATCACAAACCTCAAAGAACTGAAGCGCAAGTTATCAAACAAGTGGGCCAAAATTCCTGCTAAAGGTGGTTTTACAAGTTACTGAATCATGGGGTGTATTTTCTCACACACTCTTTCTGCACTTTGGCATAAATCGTATTAAATAAATAATGAAATATGTGCAACATGTCATGTGTTGTTGCTTTCATGCTTTATCTGTTTTTATGTCTTGTCACATATTCATAACATGTGCAGTCAGCACTGAATTGGAGAAACAAAAACAAAACGCAGTTCCCATGTTTGTGCTTCAGAAACGAAACAGACGGTTGTACTTGATGTGACTATAAGGTTAAGATTTCTCTTTTTGTGAAGCATTTGTTTTGATATGGTCTACTGACAAAGGCGTTTCTTTATCACCGAGCACTTGCGCCTTGAGGCACAGGCACTTTTTTTATGCCTCTCACACACACAGAGTGTAGACTTGTCTCATAAATGTGTAGATTCTATCTAAAGCATTCTTTTTTTAAGATAAAAAGGGATGCGCATTTGCAAGTAAATGTTTGGAAAATGTGATAAAAGCTCCTTTAACCGAATTGTCTGTAGTGTAAACCTGCGTGCCCACGTAAATGTTTTAAATCAATGTTTACTCCAAGCTAAAGATGGAAAAAACATTTTACCCTTACTCTTTCCAAAAAGACCAAATTGAGTGAAAGAGGAGAGAAATGCAACAGAGCACGCATTTGTTCCATCTGTGTTACTGGCTGGCAGCCTGATAACCATGAGAGTACAGTTATTGACAGTCACTTTCACAGAAAATGTGCAGCTTGCATTTATGAACAGCACCTTTCCAAAATCCACAGAGCCTTTTCCCATTTGTCCTCTGTTGAAATTGTATCACAGAGCCGTTGCTGTGACTTTGTAGTCGTAGCCAGTAGATATGATACAATTACCAGTGTTTGGCTCAGTGGGGCAATTGATAATGTAGCGAGAACGCTCTGCAGGAGCCACATCACAGAGAAACAGATGGGCTGTATTCCTGCCTTAGCCTAGCTCCTAATGTGAGAGAACATCTGAGTGTCATACCAATCAGAGCAGGTGTGGCTACAGTAAAAATATATGAAGGGAAGGAACATTTAGCAGAAAGACTGTGATTAAACAAAAATGTAATCCTCAGTTCTCAGTGCTAGTGTTTATAATCTGTTTTTCTATCATGATTATTAAGATTTTCACTAGTTGCTACACAACAATCGTCCCTTTGACTCCTCTGGTCTGGGAAAACTGCAGTTCCTACACTGCAATGAATCGGTTATCCTCTTATGCACCTCTGTTGCAGATGTAGAACTGGAAGCAGTCCAAAGTCCCATTCTGACCCTTTGGAATAGCGCATGAACATAACGTGCTGGATCTCCTCTACTATAGCAAAAGGTCAGCCGTTTAACTTAAAATTCATTTAGGTGATGAACATACAGTCGCAGGATGCCATATTGAGCTAGCAGGGTGGGCAGTGCATGATGATCGTGTTTGTACAATAAAAAATTAAAACGTTTTTTCTATGTGCCCTTTGAGGGAGTACAATGGCATGTATGTATCTGAGGCCATTTGCAGTAAATCTCCCTCTGATATTTCAGCATGTAACAGTACTCTGCTTTCACAGTCTGAGCCTGGGGGACAAATCCATAGCCCACTAATGGGTGAATGTCAAAAATACAACAATCCTAGCACGATACATGTCCTTCAGGCTTGAAGACTGCAGGTTTTCCACTGAAAATAACTGTTTTGTCTCTAGGTCGCAGCTGGAGACTCCCTCCTATTCCCCCTTAACAGGAAAGCTGGATCAGTTTGACACAAAAGCTGATGTCTGCTCTTAAGATCCTTGATCACATGTGAGATTTGTTTACATTTTTGGCCACTCCCAATAGAGTGTGTGTGGGTGTGAGTCGCTGTGCCCTCCCTGTTTGCTGCTGAGAAAGGTAGAGTCTGGTGACTGGCCAATTCGATGAGACTGCTGTCTCTGGAGTTGAACATTGGATGGACAGCAGCCTCTTAAACTTCAGCTGACATCTCACCCCTCTCGCTGCCTCTTCTACAGCTAAAAATGGGCCAGCGGATAGTTTATTTATTGACTCAAGAGCTCTGTGTAAGTAGTGTGCTGTTAGCTGTGAGCTACTTGAAAATACAAAGTCGTACATACTGCAAATATTTGGCACTTTATTATTAGGATGAGTGAGAAGGTGTTTTGCTGAATACATTATCCTCTTTTTTTCTAATAGGACATTAGGTTGGAGAATTGTCATTTGCTTGCTTTTTGACTTTTTCTGGGGAAAAGTACAATTCGGTTAGAAGCTACATTTGTTGTTTTGGAATTGCCTATATCTGAGACAAATAAACCATTGCTCATTATATTGAATAATTATGGTGTTCTCCCTTTTTTTGGGAATAGGAATAGTGGAATACAATGGAATCATCATACCTTCTTTATATATTTTTTAAAAAGATAATGTTCATGACAGCAGGAATGGATCATACAGTAAATACAGTCCAGCACTTAATCGCTTTACATACCTGATGCAATGTGGAGACCTTTCAAAACAAAATAGTGTGTTTTTTCTACAAAATCCAACGCCATAAAACTTGTAATGGACACCACTAGAGGTGAATAACATCTGTGCCACTTAAATATATAAAATTCTGAAAAAAAGATTTGCTTGATTCTATAATTTTACCATAAACGGTTGAGTTTGCCAATACCACTGGACACACAGGACAACCTTATTGATGCTGTTTGCAGGTAGCAAGGACTGAATGAGTCAACTTCACTTTTACATATAAAAGGGCAGCTCTTGGAGAAATGCAACAAAATCACAGGACTTTGAGTTGAGCTACCGGTTGTCTTGCCCCTCCTCTACCTTTGGCTGTTATTAGTAAACAACCATGGATTTACTAAAATACTCGAGAGAGTGCATTTGCGTGACTAATCTGCTTGTTTGGTTTTTACTCCAACAATATTGACTAATAACAGAGTAAATTTGCAGTTAGTGCCATCCATCCATCCAGATGGATCATGGGCCCAGCAGGCTAAACAGAGATGCCCAGACCTCCATCTCCTCCACCCACCCCTCTAGCTCATCTGGGGTGAATACTGAGATGTTCTCAAACGAGCAGAGTCATGGATCCATCTTGGATATTTTGTCTGCGTTTTGGTCTTCTTTATGAACTTAATTTTTTCTCCTTTTTAATTTTTAACATTTTTTCTTCTGTTTTACTTTTGTTAAGTTAATGCATTTTAAAACTAGAAAACAAACATACAGTCAACTTTATGGCAGAAAATAACTTGCTTTGTTAAAAATACTGAACATATAAATTGTGCTAACTGCAAAAGTACAAAATCAGAGAGTTTAAACAGCTGGTGGTGAAACGGGTATTGTTTTCATGTGAAGAGCAACAGTTGTTATTCACTTCTCAATGGTCCCCGGTGAGCCGGGAAAGTGAGGAAGCTCAGGTGCCTGTCAACAAGCCACACTTTGATCAATGATCCTTTGGATAGCAGGAACACATTCCTGTTGTCTGTGGAGTCTGTTGGTGCATGCCATATTTGAATCTCATGTTTGCTAAAGTGAGAAACAAGGAAGGCTTCTCCTTCCTTCAAGCTCAGCAGGGGTTTTCCAGTGGTGTGGACCGACACAGTCATAGCTATAATAAGTAGAAATAAATGGCCTGCTTTGCCTTTAAACTGCTTTCCAGCTGGGAAGTCAGAAATAGTGCAATATGGAGCACTGTTTCCACTCCACGGATCAGGCACATTGTAAAACTGTTTCTACTGTACCTGCAGCCTGGATTTTCTATTGGATCACAGGGCCTCAATGTTTTATATAAGCAATGAGAGGATCAACATGTTTTTATGCTTTGAATATTAGTTCACTAACTGTTTATTCTACAAAGGTCCGTGTAAATACAAGGACAATAGTTGAGCTGTTTTAAATTATTTTTAGCTGATGTCAGCCAGTTAGCGCCGTCTGTCCTTGAAACCATGGGGTACATAAACAATGAGCACAAGGTAACTGCAGTGCTTGTTATTCTCTCTACCAGGGACTCAATTAGCATCACACAATTTTTACCGAGCTGCCAGTTTACTGTTGTGTATAGATTATGCAATGCAAGCTTGTAAGTGGTGACATATATGATATCATCAACTCAGTGTACTTTGCTAAATACTCTGACATGACTGTGTTAACTGCATTACAAAAAAGAAAATACTGGCAGCTGCCAATGGTACCCCTCACACTCCTAGTATCACCTCGCTCTCAGGTTTTCGCATTTACAAGATTTTAAGAGGACTCACTCTGACCTTGTGGTTGATTTCACTGAGATTCGCCCCAAATTTTTAGTAGATCCTATGGGATCATTTTGAAGCTTTTACGTCGCCTTATTCTCGAGTTATTACATTCACAAACTTAAGTGTACGCCTGCCTGCACGCCCGGTGGGATGACGACAATACCCAATCAGCCTTTTACTGCCGAGTTACTGTGTTTGTACGATCTGTACGATACAATGGCGGGGCACACTTTCTAAACAGGAATAAAGTAAATACAGCATACAAGTATTTACAATGCATGTCTGCATGTTGCCTTCTTGGATACACAAAGTGTTTTTGCATCACAATGAAATCCATCAATAAAAATACCACTGAGTAAATGTGCTGACTAATAAACCTTGATATGCAATATAATGATTGTAAACAACTGTTAAATAGAAATGTCCAACAATCTAGTGAAAACGCAAGTGACATATTTTGTGGACGCTACGTTTGAATATTTAAAAATATAATTTCCAGTGTTCCTCCTTAAATGAAAACGCAATCACCTGTCCACTATATTAGGTACACCTGTGTTAATGTAAATAACTAATCAGGTCACTTCCACAGTGGCTTTACTATTCAACACATACTCAAAATAAGTGGTACAGTGGACATATATAGATACAGTATGTATAAACCTACTCTTTCCTAGCTGTTCAGCAATATTTTACTTCTTATTCTCTCCCTGTAATTTTTAGATTGGTTTGCTGGCTACCTTTGACCAGAACACAGACATATTTCCACGCTGAGAAGAGTTTGCGGATGGCTCAGTCACCAAATATTCAAAAAATGTTGTAGGGAAGGGTCACATCCCAGACATTCAATACCATTTATGGAGAAATGCTCTTTTAAAGATTACTTTTATGGCATTTCTGCTGTATTAGACTGCTCACAGTAAAAAGAGGAAGAAATGATGGGCAAGAGAAAATGTAACAAAGCAACAAAAGGATCCTGGTCAATTTCAAACCCATTATAACAGAGCAGCGAGCTCACCAAGCAAGTTGCTATTTCATATTCTGTTTTACCTTTTCTATGAGCCTGTACTGAATTTTCTTCTTGATAATCACAGTTGCTTAAAAATATTTCCAGAGAGAGGATAACACAAGCGAACAGCTCTGTTTCAAGTCTGGGCAACGTTATATGTGTTTAAAGATGTTTTTTTCAGTGTCTGACATCTTCTTTAAGTCTGTTGAAATCTCAAACACTTCATCAGCAGGAGGAGCAGCTTTTAGTAGAGATACCAATTATTGCTGTGGGATTTTTGCATGTTGTGGCTATAAAGTCTACATGCTTAAAGTTTGCTGATCTTTGAAACTGTTGCTCGCCATGCTTTCTGTATTTCATCGTTCATCCTGAGCTTCCACACTATAAACAAGTAGCTGAACAGCCCTTCAGGACTTCAGCAAATGCAAAACAAATAGCACTCAATATTCAAGTCACTGTGCTCCCAAAGGATTCACTAGACCTGAACCAGTGAGGCTTCAACACCTAGAGGAAGTTAACTCTGGAAATCCAACACCAAAAATAATCTTGTTTAGTGCTTTTTCAACAGGAATGGATGGAAAACCACCTCTGTGTAAACTTTAATCCATCCATGTGTCACCTAGTTGATCTCCTTAAATAAAAGTTTCTTAAATGCCTGATGAACCAACAACAGCAGGAAAAGGAGGAGGTCAAATCCATCTTACAAAGTCTGAAGTGTGCCCAGATGCCACTCTGGTTAACTTCATGTTTTGCCATCACAGTAGGCATGACCTTTCGCTCGGCCTTAATTAAATTAAAACTGAACCAGGCAGATGTCAACCAAAAGGGCACTGGGCAAGGCTGACCTTTCTTCTCTCTTAGAGTGCAGTGGGTAGGCAGAAGTGCAATTTTAGTAGCTTGGCATGTATGTATGTGGACTAACATTAATGCTACATACTAACAGCAAAGGTTTTTATAAGACTCACAATGCAAAGTGACAAGAGAGCACAATGATGTAACATTTACTCAGCCGCACTTTCATTTTCTCTGCAGGCAAAGGCAGTGACATCTCAGCGGTGTGATGATTATAGAAGCCTGGGAATAATACAAGCCATCCATCACAGTAGCCAGATGAGAATAAGCTTATAGACACGCAGAGTGAAGCAGTCGGCTGCAGGGTAAGGAGCTGAAGCGTTGTGGGCAGTTATGAGGGAGCATCCTCTCTCCTCCTGAGCACTGACAAGACAGCGCTCAGAGACATCTTTAGTTTACCCGAGACTGAGCCCCGAGGGTGTTTGCAACACCAGTGAGAATGCGCGGTCTGATTTATTACATTAAAAGCTCAAACATTCTTGGCTCTTCTGTAACAAGGAAAATCCTAATTTGAAAAATAACTAAAGTGGTTTAGATTGAACAATAATCACATTTGTTCAGAGAGTCCTTCCAAGTGTTACAAGCCTGGAGTTGTTTGAACCTGAGCCTATTAGTGTCTCCTCTGATCTCCTGCGCATGCGTTTGTGGCTTTCTCTCTCCTTCTCCTTAGCGAACGTGCTGTGTTGCCTGCGTGATGGGAGGCAGGTAAGCCTGGGTGATTGGCTAAGTAAGTGATTGTGACTGTGGTTGTGAGAGAAATGATTTGTTTCAGCCAGCAGACACAAGGCTTCCTTATCTGACCACGACTAATCTGTGTGTAGGATGTGAAAACATGCCTAGATCAGTAGTTACGTTAATCACTTCTTTTTCTCTTATCAAGTAAGTGTAGGTTGTATTCTATGGGTTACCTTAAATGGGGAAAAAAGCAGTCTCATGTATTCATGTTGCACCAGGGTGTCCTTAGGCCTGATCATAGCACGAACGGAATTCTGAATCAGCAAAAAAGTTCTTATATATTATTTTTCCCTCCAAGACCTTTATCTCCAGTCACAAATGAAAACAAAAAGTGTTTGGCTGAGTTCCAGGATGAGCCATAAAGAGACCAAGGTATTAACCTCAGTCACTCATCCAGATAAGATAACACAGACAAATCAGGGTAGAAATACTACCCAGTGGGACACCAATACACTCCGCTATTATCACTGCATCAAATTTCACCAAAGACCTTATTAATACATAACTGAAGCTGAGTCTAATACAAATGCCAAAATATGCCTGTCACTTGTTTTACAAACAGGCGCATAATGTTGCATATGAGAGGCCAATATGGACGCTAAGGTCTAAGATAGCTGCTTACATCCTCATGCGCATACAAATCTATAATAAAGGTGTTTGCAGAATCCGACAGCCTCGTCAAGCAGTTGGAAAGGTCAGGATGTGACATCACACAATGATCTATAACTATGCTAATGTTTAGTATGTGGAAAATCAAGCACAAGTCTAATTTGGATCTCACTGAATTTCTGAATATTTGATGAAATTACTTTTTTCCAAATATATGTATACTAAAATGCAAAAAAGTAAACAAATTGCCTGTCATAATTTCTCACGAGGCACAGGTAATGTTTTTGTGTCATTGGGTTTGATTAGCAAAAATGTAACACACAGCACAGACTGCCAAAACAATATTTAAAAAAAGGCAAATACACACTTTGAAGCTGAAACCATCCTTGTGGGTATCTATTTATTTTGAATGTGCCCAGCCATCTGTCAGCCTGACGTGGAGGACTATACAGTACTTTATTCAGAAAGTGCTGTGCTGAACCATAAAGTCTCAGTACAGGTGTAATTTGCCAAATTCAGCCTTTTTTTTATCACAAGGTATGAAACCTAGTTTAAAATTCTTATACGACTGGGAGATAGCCTGTGAACAGCATTCAAGTGTGGGTAGAGTACATATTTTTTTTATTCATGGCCCAAGACAAACTCAACCCAGCTTTAGTACTACAGCATTACGTTAAATTTGTTAGACAGAGCTCGAGGGCTCCACACAGCCCACAAGCCGTACACTTCAGAATGAGTGCACGTTATAAAAACACGCTGCTCTGCACAATCTTGAGATCTTTTTAGGCCAGAAGTCTGAGAGCAGTGCAGACTTCCTGCTGAGTGATGAACCCCTGGTCTCTGAAGACAGCGGGGAGCTCATCATCAGCGCTGACATTTGCTGACACAAATATGGAAACACTGACGACGACGACGCATAAATACATCAACAATAAGGTCACTTTAATGTTTTCATTCTTTTCTAAAAGTTTTGCTCCTATGTATTCTTTGTGAAAGTATATACATTTGCATAGCTGTTTACATTGCTGTCCTTTATGATAGTGCACTGTGGTCTTAATTTTGACAGTTTAACAAGGGCAGGCTTTAATTACAAATTTTCAATAAAGCAACAGTAGCAAGCTGTTTTTGTGTTGGTTTTGGACGCTTAAATTAGCATCCACTGAATATTAATTCATTTTTTTTCTTTTTTCTTTTCATGATATCCTGACAGACATTGTTTAAATACGGAAAACATGTTTTAACAGCTTTTGCTTTGGACAGCTGACAGTGACTGCTATGCTACTGGTGTCAGTGGGAAAGGTTAGTAATTAGAATTTCACAGACATGAGGCCGTGTATTCTGCAGGTAAATCTGTGACTCATTCTAATGACTAAATACCATAACAGAGATTAATTTTCTGTATTTTTGGGCCTCACCAGATTTCACACTTAAGGAAACTATTTTGGTTTGACCAAAATTCTTGCAACTATGTGCAATAAGTTTTTGTTGCCTTTCGTTGCTCTGAAGACTGGGATAGATCTGGGATCACTCATAGTGAGGTGATACACTTATGGTATCAATTTGAAACTCCTACGTCGCCTTGTTCTTGAGTTATCACACTCACAAACTTGGGTGTTCAAAGAGTCATTATTTGCAAATCTCATCAAATCTTAGAGTGACTGCAGTCTGTCTGAGTCGGACTGAAAATGTTTAAAGACAGGAAGGCCGAGGTCAAAGGTGTTGCATGCTCAACATCTGGGCAACTATTTGCAATCATTTGCCAAATATAAAAAAATTGAATACAATCACTAGCAATCACAGATTTTTCCAAGTCACAAGAAGGTTTCTGTCCTATTTTTTCTCTAGTGTGAGTGATCCACATGTGAAAGATTATTTGTGACTGTGTTTTTTCCTCTTCTCTTGCGGGTTTCTTGACCTCTTCCTCAACCTCTTGAGACAGTGTTTGGCATTTGGCCCTGGAGGTAAAGCCAGGTGTGCGGTGGAGCATCACTCTAAATCAGCAAAGGCCTGATGGAAACATATTGTACCAGGGAGAAAAACAAGCTTTTTTTAGAGCTGTTACTTATTTAGT
This sequence comes from Perissodus microlepis, assembly GCF_051167445.1. Classification (NCBI taxonomy): domain Eukaryota; kingdom Metazoa; phylum Chordata; class Actinopteri; order Cichliformes; family Cichlidae; genus Perissodus; species Perissodus microlepis. The sequence goes on along the minus strand of NC_140467.1, from coordinate 33,375,096 downwards.
TATTTATTTATACATCTGAGCCCTGGATTCAAGTGTAAATGCGCTTGTAATAGAAGTGCCACTGCTTTGTTTTTTATTCAGGTGTTTCTTAATGAGAAACTTCCACTCCACATGCTAAGCACTAGGCACCAAAACAAAGAAAATGGGGGAAATTGGGGCAAGAGGAAAAAACTGTTTGAATGCTGAAAAATCCAGTTTGATGGTTTCACAGATAAGAAGTGGCTCCAAGTAGAAAACACATATGAAAAATAAAAGGAAACAGAAAAGGGGTGAAAACAAATTTCATTCTTATTTTCTTTTTGATAAAAGTTTTTTTTTTGTGGTTGCTAACAGCAATCAAGATATGCTATGCTGAGTGTGTATACCCATGTGGGCCTTTTAATAGGAGTCTGGCTGGTTGACGAGCCGATTGCTAACAGGCATGAGATGAAGGGCTCAGGGGAGGAGATGTCCATCCCTCTGTTGCCATGCCACAAAGAATACACAAATCTGTCAGCAATCCAACCAAAGCTATGCACTCAAAGGATCAATGCTGTACTGCCTGAGAATAAAATGGTCAGTCTAAGCCCAGTTTTTGTTTAATAGTGTAAAAATAAATAAATAAATAAAATTGCCGCACCATTTAGTCTGTCATATTTGTAGTTTTACTTCTGTTTATTTCTCTTGTTTCCTCTGGGCTTTTGTCATTTCTCTAATTTGTGCCTCCCCATCTCATCTGTCCTCATACTCCTGCCTGTGACCCAGAAATTACTCTTAGCGCACCATCTTGAATGGGGGCTTGCTGGAGAAGCTATAATCGGGGAAGCACAGGTGCATCCTTTGTGTTTTCACCCTTGAGGCATAAAAGAGGCATGGCACACAGCTGGAATATACAAGCCTATCATCTACAAAGTATTTCTTTGCATTAAGTTCATCTGCTTGATACTTTATCCCTTTCACAGCTAATGGGTGCATGGTAAACAAAGATATATATGATATCATTACATTGTGGCACATGAGAAGAATTTTTATCTGAGATCATAAAACACAGTAATAGGCTATGAAAAAAAGAGAACAGATTGACTCAATACACACATCGTATTTAAGTGACATCGTTTTAAAATTATGGATCCTAATTAAGAATGTCTGAGTTTGTTAATTGACCGTTATCTCGACTCTATTCATGTCTCCTCCTTGCCTCATCTGCTTGCATCTCTGGTAGGAAGGACTGAGGCGTAGAGGAGCAGGTGAGGTGAGGAAAAGAATCAAGTTTGTACAAAGTGAAAAATGAGAAGATAAAGAAGTGTTTTTCTACATGTTCCTTTACCTTAATGGGTGGCTGTAGCTCAGGAAATGGAGGAGGTCATGTATTGTTTGGAAGGCTGGTGGTTTGATCCCTGGCTTTTCCAGTCTGCAGTATCCTTGGGCAAGTTACTGAACCCTGAGTTGCTCTCAGATGTGTTTACTTGAGTGTGAATGTTAGTTAGAAAGCACTTGTGCGTGGAAAAAAAGTATTTTTATGAATGTGTGTTAACGGGTGAAGGCATGGTAAATAAAGTGCTTTGAGTGCTCAGGTAGAGTAGAAAAGCCCTATTTAAGGACCAGTCCATTTACCCTTTACCTTCTTCTTGATTGCTTTGATTGAACAATTTTTGTTCTTTGGAAGTAATTTCCAGGTTATTAAAGCCTGGATTTCCTCTGAAAACTGAAAACAGCACATCTTGTTTCAGCACAGCACAGCATGCCCCCCCCCCGTATGGTGAAGAAAAATAGAGATATCAGTTTTGTTAAGGAATGGTCAACTGGTTTACTGGTAGCAGTAAATATGTATAGAAAAAAAAGTGGTGAATTGGAAAATTCCATCTGTTGTTTGCAGGTTCACTGAAACATCTCTCAAAGGAAATGTCACAACTGGTCAGAGATTTCCTGTTTGAGACGACAGAAACAGCAGATGCGAAAGGCAAATCTGATTCTTCTAAGAATATGTGCTGGCCCATTGGTTAGAAAGATCGCTGTGCTGATGCACCATGGCCCCACATGGCTGCTTGGCAGTTTTAATGTACACCATTAAATACCCACCACCTGTTTTATGTCTGACCCTCTGATCTGACCTCGTTGTAGGACTAGCATGTGGCATAAATGATTTTCTGCTAAATTAGCTATCACTTCATGCTGGTGCTGAGTTACACTCACTCTGATCATGACCAAGTAGTTATTGTTAACTAGTGACCAACAGGATAGTGTTTCCTGAACGTTTAAGTGTTTGGTAGTTTTTCAGGAGGTTGTTCATTAAACTGTTGATCTAAACTTGTTCTTTCTTTTTTCTAATGCTTAATGTGACAAGTTTGTAGAGAGAGGCAGATCCCAATGAGAATCCACAGAACACTTGCATGAAAGACTCAGTCACTAGTTTGCTCCAGTCCATAAAGAAAACCATCCATCCATTTGCTTCCGCTTATCCTTTCCAGGGTCGCGGGGGGCGCTGGAGCCTATCCCAGCTGTCATAGGGCAAGAGGCGGGGCACACCCTGGACAGGTCGCCAGTCTGTCGCAGGGCTAACACACAGGGACAGACAACTATTCGCATTCACATTCACACCTATGGGCAATTTAGAGTTTCCAACTGAGTCCATTGGAAAAGTCCATATACGGTAAAAGTCCATTTACCCCGCATTCACATCTATGGTGAATGCAGTCAATGGTCAATTAACCTATCCCCACAAGGTGCATGTCTTTGGACAGTGGGAGGAAGCCGGAGTACCCAGGGAGAACCCACGCAAACACTGGGAGAACTCCACACAAAAAGACCCCGCACTCAGGACCTTCTTGCTGTGAGGCAACAGTGCTAACCACCGTCCCACCGTGCTGAGAAAACCATGATGCATCATATTTTTTTTCACTATAAGGGAGACTATAATGTACAAAATAAGACTTGAAACCGAAAGCACATCTATACTGGCTTCACTTGACCACAAAGCTCTTTTATAGTGAAGTGTTGGTTGTAACATGCAAGTACATTACTTTTGTTGTATCAAGTCACATAATGCATTAGTTTAGCAGTTCAGATAAACAAAGGGATCCACAGCAATATTTGTTTCTGTTTCTTCTCCTCTTGTAAGGGCTGTTGCATAATTTTTGAGTGCACATGTGTTGCTTAGCTAGAGAGACAGCAGAAAGGATAACCTTTATGTGCTGGAGGCATTTGTATTATTTTGAATTTTGTTAGTGGAAAGGACAAAAATAACATCATCGTGTAAATTTCCAACTGTGCCTGGTTGATATGTGTCTGTCACCTGGGAAGAGCTCTAATTTCAGATGCTTCTGCTGGCTACGCACAGCAGCTCCACAAAGTGGTCCAATGGCGTGATTTTTACAGAGCCGGCCTTAGACGATGGCACAGCTTCGCTATTTTGCTTCTGCAGAGCAAATTTCTGTAGAGAAAATACTGACTGCAAGGTCGAAGTGGCTTTTGGACTGAAAATATGCTTTTTTTGTGCAACCTTTAATTAATTACAAATCTGGAACTATTGCTTATGTTATTTTTTTAAATTGCTGATAATCAGAGAATGGCAGATAGACAGACTTTACACAGGCTTCCTCATTACCTATATGTACATATAACAATAATGTTAATGATAACAAACAACAGCAATATTCAGATGAGCAGAGTGAGAATTCGACAGAACTGAAAAGTAAAATCACCCTCATATTCAGCGTTACTCCCTTGACTGTAATGCTGTAATATTTACTATTAACCCTTAAACACATAATTTCCTCTCAGTGCATGGGGGGTTTTTTTTGTCAGACTTGAAAAAACTGAATATTTATCTTGCTCCGTACATAATTTGGACTGTTTTAAGCTCGGCCAGGTCAATAAATTTAAGTGTGTTTAATTTAAGAGTAAGTTAGATGGTGGATTGAAGCAAGTTTTATTAGTGACTTTAATTGCTCATTTACAATGTAAATCAAGACTGTGCTGTGAAAATGTATCCAGGTGACATATCGAGAAATGTTTTTGGAAAAGGTATTTTAGAAAAATTTAATAATTGTCTCCAGTCATTAATAAATCCAGTTCTGTGAATATATGACTCACATTAAGTCTTCATGATACGTTTGTGGGGTGGTTAAAAGGATGGCTACACTTTAGTTTAGCCAAACCTTAGCCAACCCCTTTAAGCCAACCCTTTAATCTGCTCCTGGGTGCAACAGCACCTAAAAAGCAATCACTCACTTTGGTTTCAAGTAAAACAACTTAGTTTTGTTACCGACCAACAAAGTAACATTACAAGACACTGCTGGACGTTAAATTGTAAATGGGACTGATACTCATATAGTGCCTTTTGACTCATCACAGCAACATGGGGTTTAGCATCTTGCCCAAGGATACTTCAGCATGCAGACTGGAGTATGGATCGATCCACCAATATTTACAGTTTAACTGCTACTCATGTGCTCCTCCTTATATTGGACAATTGATGTCATGCATATATGTACGTATATGTACGTACTAGAATTTCTAAAAACTTAAAAATATCAGTATTTAATGTCACAGGGAAAAACTGAGTCCACATCATTTCAATTTGTAGGTACTCAGTAGATAAATATAACATGGAAACTAAGACGAATGACAAGAACACAGCACTGTGAGAGAACAAGAGGAGGCGGTGCTATGCTGGCAGTTGGTGTGTGTGTGTGTGTGTGTGTGTGTGTGTGTGTGTGTGTGTGTGTGTGTGTGTGTGTGTGTGTGTGTGTGTGTGTGTGTGTGTGTGTCTGCACGTCAGCTTGCTGTTGGAGCATAACTGGCATCAGCCCATTAATACTGTGAAAAATAAGTGATGACAGCTTAGAATATTCAGAACTGACATACAATGAAAAAGTCATTAGATTTTGATAACATCAGTTTGCAATTCCATTTGTAGTCATCAACTACAAAGATCGACTGAGGCACACATCTGCTCTCCAAATCACTTGCCCTGTTCAAATTTTGGGAGAAAAAAAAGAAAAAAAAAATGAAACCAAAAGGGAAAATATATTTTCTATATTTGTGTCTTCATGGCAGGTTCCTCCTGCTAATGTCAGTTTTCAACGCTCGACCGTAAATAAGCTACTCAGCCGAAACACATTAAACAGCATGTACAAGTCACTCGGGTCTGTTGAGATGCTGCCGGGCTTCTTGCGCCTCAGCACCACTAACAACATGCTGTCTGCCCGTGACATGTAAGTTACAGTGCGAGTTTGATTACTTTCTCTCTCATTCCTCCTGATGTATCAGCAGCAGGCGGCTGACAGACAAACACAGGAACAAGAATGACTTGAGCTGGCCTTTTCAGCCTTAGATGGTTATGTGCATTTATCTGGCATGCCTCCCATCCTGATGCAATAATAATATTGTTTACAATAATATTTTGAAATTCGAGTCAGGTCAGTCAGATCAATGCTAAAAGAGTAATAATAAAACAATACAACACATTCAAGTTATAGTTATGAAAAAAATAGCTCTGTCTGGTTTAAAAGACAAGTTGTAAAAATTTGTTTTATAACAGTCCGAAGATTTTGCAGCAACTACTGTAAAAGAGACGATATCCTTTATATTTAAATCTGTACAATAGGACATCAAGGATTACCTGCTCAGCAGATAACAGTGAGTAACGTTTAAAGATCAGCGAGGTAGATGCCAACCCATGTAATGACTTAAAAACGAACAATAAAATCTTAAAATCTAACATGGGTGAAATGCAGTGTTGTTTGCGAATACCAGGTCAGAGTCCCTCAGCAGCCTTTTAGACGAGCTGCAGTCGAGCAAGAAACAACTGACTGACACCTAAATAGAGACTATTGCAGTAGTCACGCCGAGATGAAATGAAGGCATGAAATACCTTTTAGAAAGTCTCTGAAACAGAGAAACGGTTTCACCTTCACAAGTATCACTAAGTTGAAAGAAGCTAACTTTGACAGCAGCATTTATTTGTTCATCAAAAGAAAAAAAACTACTGCAGAGGATCGATCCCATGTTAAAGGTTTTTTGTTTGGATCCTTAAAGGATCGACATTGTCAGGTCAAGCCTTTCCAAACGATGTTTCTGATCGTTTAATTAAGAACACCTAGTGGCATCCAGAAACAAGCCACAATAATGTAATACAGCTGTTAAAAGAAAAGCATTATGCATATATATTTTTTAACCCAGTGGTTTATCTGATGGCAAACCGAGCAGAGCCTGAGCTCAGCAGAGGAAGCTGCAGATGTAGCCTGCAGGTACTTTTGCATTTGTAATGAACAATCTCGAACAGACCATATAAAGAAGCTATTTCCTCAAATCAATACAGTGAGATGCACTGTAAAGCAATATAATGAGACTTTTGGCATACAGCAAGTGTTTTTGGCATGAAAACCGTGTGGGGGAGGAGCATACTAAAATGATTTCAAATAGCTAGCAAATCTTCTCATGTGAATTCCAAAGTATAACTAGCTATGCTGCAAGACATAAGTTAGATAAACAATGTACGTGCAAGAAAGTGAGAGAAAAATGAAATTGAAGCAATACCTTCAGTCCTCCACACTCTGCTGCTGACCCTTGGTCCACTCCAGTGATGTAAATACCCAAAGCGTATTCTGCTCCCCCTCGGATCATCAGACCCAGAGACCGGCCATCATCTAAAACCAGGTTGACCTATTTAACACAAAGAGAGAAACCAATAAAACAGGATGAATAAGAGTATAAATATCTGAAGTATAATATAAATATCAGCATTTTAAATGACACTTTTAAATGATTGTTTTCCTTGACGGGCTGCCAGATTTGCTCATGGAGTCGGGCTGCTCACATTGAAATGAAGTTGTGAAACACAATGCATGGAGCAAATGACAGCCCTGCTCTGAGATGGCATTTGAGAGCAAGGAGATGAAGAATTTCAGGAACTACTTAGATGCGGTGAGTCAGCACCATTAATGGGGGAGTCAGAATCTGTTTTGATTAGAGGAACGGCTCTCTGAATTGGTCAATCAGTTGGTTCACAAGGCTCATCCGTGTCATTTCCTCTGATAAGCAGCATGGACAATATCGGACACAGTTTGAATTCAAATAAACCACCACAGGAATTATTGGGGGACTACAAGATATCTCTGCTACACCACCCAATTAAAGTGCTTCTGCAGGGAGTGAGTGATATGTAGACGATGTACTGTGCATGACTAATCCGGTGCTTCCCTTAAACGTGTTTTCAAAAGATATTCCACTAGAACCACAGCGTTTATTTGGTTTGTGGCCTAGTGAAAAAAAATGTGGTCTCTGATAAAATATGGCCATTACCAATGTTATCCTTGCACACTAAAATAATTGTGCTTAAGGGCACCTTGTGTGCATCACTCAGATGCCACTGGCTTGGCAACAAAGTAGTACACTGCGAGAAAAGAGCAGGTCAATGAATCCGACTAAACCAACTAACTAAAACACTGACATGAATTTAAACCAATTCAAATAAATATGGTCAATAACGTAAAAACTTGTTGGCATATTTTTTTTTAACCAATAAATACAATTCTGTTTGTTTATATTCTTGGATACTATTGTCAGATTTTATTCTACAAAGTTAGGAAAGCAATGTTTAAGTCAAATCTGATTTTGCCTCACACATGCAGAGAGGAGATGCTATGTTATAAAGAAGTATAAATGTAATAAATGTAAATGTGTCTGTTTTCTTATACTTTCAAAACTACAAAAATTAGAAGACAGTATTTATGTGTTTTCTTGTTTGTCATGTATACTGTCACAGTACATGCTCATCCTAACCAAAGTTTTAAATACTGAGGTCAGTGTGTGTACAAGCAATCACAAAATCCCAAACTTCAGACTGTTGTAAATGTTTATTTTAGATATTTTCCCTATTTTTTTAAACAGTATGATGTAACTGAAGGGGGTATGCTTAATATATCATGTAATCTCGGGCATTTTGAGATAAATAAAGATTATCTTGACATGTGAATCAGGAAAAGCTACTCAAGTAGAGTCCTTGAGTAAAATTATGGACCTGGAAATGAGCATAATAGTTCCCCTTTAATACAGGCATGGCACTTTTACCCCAGGTTATATATAGCACTGCAGCTGTAGATATTAACCACCCAGCTGCTGCCAAATGACTTGGTTAGCAGAAGAGTTTGAAAGACTTAGGTGGTCCTATTTGCAGTCTGTGCAAGTGTAATGATGGGTTCATTCGACTGTTAAACCGCTTTATTGTAAACTGTCAGGAATTCTAGCAGGGCATTGTTTAGTGCCTCTGGGTCATCTCATCAAGACTTTCCTTCAACTCCACGACTATTTGCATTGGCCCTTGAGCCTCTAGCTCACTTAATTAAGTAATCTTCTAATGTCAAAGGCATCTCTTATTTTATGACACACAACATTACATGCTAATGATTTTCAAATGCGATTCTACCCCAAAACAACAATAAAAAGATATTAGGAAAAAAAACCTTCCCTCCTAGGCCCATTGTTTGCTCCATTCCCCCCCTTCTACTACTTTATACCAGAGCACTAAGCCATGCTTTTTAATTAACAGTTGTTCAAGCTTACCCAGCTTGAACTTCAAAACACTCTGGTTTCTCTATAATTGCCATTGGGGCTACTTGGATGAACCTAGCATTTGTAGAATATCTACATTTGGAAAACAAAGAAACAACATCAAATTTTACTCTGTCCACTTGGGGAGGCTCAGTATTGCTTAGCTATGCCAGACTATAAATTGTGCTTTTCTCCATCACAATGAGGCTCTTGATTACTTGGTTTGATCCCAGTGCAGCTGTCTCTTGCCAGATTTGAAACGAGGGATCAGTTGCACACTGGCGGCTACAAGATGGCACATATGCTAATATCTGTATTAAACAATGTCACTTTCATCCAAGTGATATACCCCTTGGCAAAGACTTGACATCTGGCGCAGAGGTTTTACTTTCATTCAGAGCATATTGCACTGTGGTCCTCCTTTTTAATAACAGCTATCTGCCTATCGGAGATAAGCGAGCCACCTTTGCTCACCTCTAGGAATATGCAGGCATTCATGTTTTCTGTGACATTTATGCAGGACATGGAGCATAGTTTTAATTACCAGATTCATTCTGCTTTTTCTGGCACAATATAGCAACTATTGGTGCACACTATATTCCCCAGCATCACTTTAATGCTCTGTCTGTCTAAAAGAAGTCCCAGTGTTCTAATGTTTCTGTTTTCTAAGCAATGGCCCTTGAGACCTGTTCATTTGGGACAGACAAATGCAATTATGTGTGCAAGTTATACTATTTTACTGTATTGAGTGGAATTTGTAGGTACTGTATAAAAAGTTAAACTGTACCACTTCTCACTGATAACGCCATGCCAGCCATTCATTTGTTAAGTTTACTACTGGGCTGAGATCAGTTGACTGACCAGGCCACTGAAGAAGTGGCTTGAGAAAGTCTTGAGTTACATTTGCAGAATTTTCTTCTTCAGTATCCACTTGCACTGCGAAGCATCATCTGATCGTTTTGCAGCATGTGACTGAGTCTGAGCAGAGATTATAGCCCTGCATGCTTTAGAACGCTTTAGAATCCTGCTACTGCTATCATAAATCAGAGAGCGCAACTCTTCCCCCAAAGGGCAAGGGCTATACTAAAACTCTGACACTCTCTCCATGTCCATGCTCCATTTTTTTCATGGTCAACTTTGATCTTGGGTACTAACAATGAACGTCAAGGTCAAATGCTTATTGTTGTTTTTCACAGAACTGTGCCAGCTGTGATGTGTTTTTGGTCTAATCTGGCCTTTCTGCTTCTGACTATAACCACTGTTTTGCATCTTGTTGTGAACTCTCTGTATATACATTCATGCTCTTGGTGTTGCCTTGGCTAGATGTTGTGAAGGATTCTTGACCAGGGAAAGAGCTGATGATCACAGAATTCTTTCCATGGTTTAAAAAAAAAAAAAATCTGTATTCATCAATTTTCTGTGATGTTACTGAGCTGGCTGGTGTAAAACTTTTACATTTTTAATTTATTTTAAAAATATTTTAAGTACCAGGTTGCCTAAAGTTTTGCTATTTCTTTATAGGTTTATTTTACTTTTTCAAAATTTTACATTGAGTAACATTCTGAAATTTTTCCACAATTTGTAGACATAGGTATTTGCAGATTCATGCACATTTGTCCATGTTTACTTCTGAGAAACTCTTAAATGCTCTTTTTATATCAAATTATGTTATTGACTTGTTGCCAATTAACCTAGTTACAAAATGTTCCTCCAACTTTTTAAGCCCTCTGTTGTTCCCATTTCAACTTTTTTTTTTTACGATGTATTGCTGTCATCATATTCAAATTGACCAGATATTCATCCATCCATTTGCTTTCGCTTATCCTTTTTCAGGGTCGTGGGGGGGGGGCTGGAGCCTATCCCAGCTGTCTTAGGGCAAGAGGCGGGGTATACCGCATGTGCAAGTGCCTAATGTAACAAGTGACAAGTGATAAGTGGCATCATATGGCAGGCAGAAAATACCAAAATCAGACAAACCCGCAGCCAACAACACAAAGTAATTCATTAATTTATTGCTGCATGGTCTGAATTATTTACTACCAAGAAGTTATGATCCTAAGCTAAACCTGAGCCTTAGTTGGCCAAACAGTGATTAATTTCTGAAGCATCAATATGAGTGTCTGCGGCACCCAAAGCCAGAGGCGTTTTGAAAACCAAGTTAGATTGGAGGCTTGCTACATTTTAATATAGCTAATAAAAAGTTGTACTACAGTAGAATGACAATAAAATACCACCTTCCCGAAGAAGTAGCTGAGAGAGCATTGGATGTTTTAAGAAATTTGCCAATAAAAAGCAAAGCCATACATGTACTGTCCGGATGCTACAAAGCAACTTTCAGTAGTTGTGGTATTGATACAAAGCACCTGATTGGACTTGGATGCCGTTCACTTACAAATTCATACATTACAAATTAATGAATGATTAGTAGGCTTCAGATTATCCAAAAGGGGAACAGTTCTGTCATTATCAGAACAGCTGTGGATCAAAGGAACTCTAGCTTGCATAATTCAGAGCATGGTCTCACCCACAGAATAGAGAGCTGAATGAAGCAATTCCAAAAGAAAATAAACTTAATTGAGACATATTTTCTAACATATTTCTAATTCCATCCTATGCAGACATATCATGACTCAAAATTAATAATATCAGAAATAGAAACTAGAATTTCAATGAACTGCCAAACTCTATTTAGTACTGGATTAATATTTGCTCATCTGCAATGCAGAGCTGAAGTCTGCATTAATAGAGCTGAAGCAGTTAAGATTAATATGTAGCTCTTAGGTGCTAAAAAATTGTAAGTTCTAGTGCAATAAATCTTTTAAACAGCTCTGATAGCTCCTTCCCTGCAGGTCATGAGGTGATGAGAGCGTAAGGTTTTACGGCACTCGAGGTCCAATTATTTTTATCGTTTAAGTTTTTAATTTTAGCATCCAGTGTTATACACTTCTTTTACTGTGCCTAAAGTTAGCCGGCTCACACAACCCAACTTAAAACCAACTCCCATTAAAATTCAGCATCTGAAACATATCTTTTCAAATTTATTCAAACTGTTTTTAAATAGACTGTCTCATTTTAAGAAAATTAGAAATTACAAGGTAGGACTAATAATTATCCAGTGGCTGTATTTGTCCAGTCAGGTGATGAAATGGTTAAAGTTCAGCCTCATGATTATTGTTCTCTAAGGTCAGTTAATTGAACTCTATGAATATGTAGGATGAATGGAGGATGAAGCCTTTTCTAGCTGTCACTGGATTAGAGCTGGGGTACACTGTGAACTGGTCGCCACCCCATCAGAAGGCTAACACAGTGCAATAGGCAACCTTTTCTCCTCACATTCCCACAAACAGCCAATTTAGAATTTCACCAGTTAACCGAACAGGTACGACTTGGAGAAGAAGCTGGAGTTCCCTGTGAGAAAACATGCAGTCACAAGAACATGCATTATAACGCCACACAAAAAGGCCTCTGCATGAACATTTTCTGCAATCCTGGGATGTGATCAAATAGTCAGTTTTGCTTAGGAAGGTTCCTAAATACAAATAGTTGACAAGCAGTGCAGGTCGTGTAAATGTTAATTACCAGTGAGTCTTCATTTCATGCTACAATGTGCTGATATGTTCTGAACCTGAACAAACTGTTAAACCCACAGGTTAACTATAGCAATTATGCCGCAGTAATGCAATCTGTCTGTTATGAAGATCAGAGTGAGCTTAAGGTTTAGTATAATTCAGCTTGCATTAGTTATGTGCTGAGTGTTGCTGCATTGCCAGCCTTTAGGATTATAATTAATTATTTTGCTTTAGTCACGGAGGCTGAGAGGAGCAATAAAGGCAGGAGTTACCCTGCATCATGTCTGTAGTGGGAAGAGTGAGGGGACAAGATAAATGAAAAACATTTCACTTCACTTTACACATTCCCTTTCTAAAAATTCTAGCCTTGATAATAACGTCACCAGTTCATCTGAGTTTATAAAGCCTGCGTCAAGCAGCACAACAAAAATAAAGTATCTAAAATGGGCTTGGGGACATTGTCATTTCCACACTGCAGACAAATGTCAAAAATACCTACTGTCACTTTATTAAACAGTGTACTCCAAGTGGAGTCGGATCCTCGGATCCTCTTTTCTTTTCCTAAGTGTATGAATCTTCTTGCTGTTTTTTGTTGAGGTCAAGCGAAAGTGACAGGGACTTCAGAGAAAAACATCAAGTTGTGCCTCAAATGACTCAAGTAAGAGTTAAATAGAGTGGGCATCATGGTCCAAACAAAGCAGTGCTGCATGGGGACTCGTTGATCTGTATCAGTACAGTGAAAAACCTTCCCTAAAGTGAATACTCCCATCTCAGTCTTAAACCTTGTTCACAGCGTGACGTCTTTTCCAGAGGCAAATTTTTAGTCTGTGCCACTGGAGGAAGTCGAATAGGATTTTTTTTTTGTGAAATCTATGAGATGTTTGATGATTTATGTATCAAATGCTTTTAGACTTTGTTACTTACTTTAGCATCACAAAATTTAGCCTTAGCATACACCATTAATCTTTTGTGGGTGCATTCTTCTGCCCCTTCCGCCCCTTAAAACATACAGGTCAATATAGAGCGTCTCTCTAGAAGTTCTGTGGATGTCTGTGTGCAAGACAGGTGCAGAACACTGACAGGTTATCAGTTAACTGTCCATTTAATTTCAGTTTGTTGTTATGTTGGTGAACTGCTTGTCAAAGCAAACGATTCTTGCTGTTATTTCCGCGTACTGTCCAAAACCTAATAAAAAGATATAGTAAATGACAGTTGGCTTCTTTCTGACCAATGCTGAAACTAAAAATGTTTTGGAGGCTTCTTTGCTCCAATCAGTGCACATAGTGTAGTGTAATAGTAAACTTATAGCAAATACAGGGTGTTAAAAGTACAATGTAGGAACTAATTTTACGTTTTTTTAAAAGGCATTTTTGGTCCTCTAGTTTAATGCTTTGCATGTAAGGTCTCTACCTTCTTCTCATCCCCTTCCTGGAGTAGCTGCATGTTGCTTCGGCGCTGACTGTCAGTTCTTCTCAGAGTGGCGCTGCGATGCTCAGGCAGGTCAGGAGGAGGGGACACGCTTCGGCCCTGAGGGTCAACCCAGGTATAAACGTGGTTGGTGACATAGCCGCCTGGAATGCGACCGACTGAACGCACTGAGAGGCAAAGCTTTTTACTTCCCTTGAGCACCTGAGGAGAAGAAAAGAGAGCGGAGGAGAGTAAATTGAGGCCAACTAAAAATAAAAAATAAAAATTTGCTTTTCAGTATGTGCTTGAGTTGAAGGAGCAAAGTATACTCGCATATCTACACTTGAGTCAATTTAATTTGATTTGACAAAGCCAAAACATACTCCCACACACAAACATCCATGGTTATAAAATCAGTGTGAGGGCTTAGAAGAAGATATTGAAGTGAGAGACAACACACAAAAAAAATCAAGCTGAAACGACTGTTTGGTTGAAAATTAAAGATTGCAGAGAGAAATGGCCAATATTTGGAAGGCTTTTCTAATATCCAAAAACCCCGAATGACCAAACAGCACCACCACCCACACACACAAACAACAACACTTCTAACACATTTCTACAGAAAATTGCTGTTGGCTGTGCCTCATTGCCTTCTGATAGCTTGCCATATGTGCAATTCCTCTGCAGATCGATGTATTCCCATGTGCCTCGTGGTCTGGAGGAATCAAGCTGAATAGGGTTGAATCTCTTAATGATCAAAAAAATCCTTGTGTACCACCAACACAAAAGGACTCTCGACTTTCATTTCATACCAACGAAACACACACTGTTGATTTTTAAAACAGATACTGCAACAATCTCAAGATTTGTGAAACACTGGCTCAGTATAGAACTAGAGTCCAAGACTGTCACAACAAAGACCACACCACAGCGTGGTAAAAGACTTCCCAAAGTTCCTCTTTGTCAGGAATCCAATTTAATTTGTTACACAGTGTCCCTCCATTCTCTTCTTTAGTGAGCTACAATTAAGCTACCCCTCCCATCAATCTTTGTTCATTTGTCTTCTCGCTACAGTTCTCGCAAGGAACTACTAAATGCTTCTGTTGAAATGCCTATTAACATATGCTCCGAGCAACAACTAAAATCATTACTTGTCAGAGTGCTGTGGATTGCAGCGGAGGCCCATCTCTTTGAGCACAACAACCCGACTGAATCAATTTCACAATTTTGATTTGTGCCGAGAGATAATAACTTCAATTCTGAGGCAACAAACCCCTGTCAGCAGTGAAGATGCCTGATTGTATTGCCATGCCTTTGAGCGCTCTCTCCCTCTTTCACCTCCTGCTCCCTTTCTGGGCGGCATCGATGCAGAACTGTAGCAGATAAGTTGAGTAACACATGAGCAAAGAAGGAAGAAATGTGCGCATATAATATCCAAGCAAAACCACAAACTGCATGAAGTAGAAAGGGAAAACTGCATGTCTTCGTGATTAACTGCGTCAATTATGACTGTGGTAACGTCAAAAACAATCTCCTTGTTTTGAGCAATGCGTATTGTCACCAGAACATGAAATGTGTTGCATCCGTCTGAGCCAGAAGACATCACCAGGGGGTCCTGGGAATCAAAACATAATCACGATGGAAGGCTGATACTGAAAAAAGCAAATAAACTTCATTCATTGTTTAGTCAGCATTGGCATTCCCATTGCTGGGTCCATTAATAGTCTAACAGCACAAAACTAGTAAATTAATTTTTATTACCTACAAGCATGGTGAAATAAGTAAGAGTCACTATATATTACTCTAGAACTGGGACACAGCTATAATTACAACTATAGTTATTATAGAGGAAGACAGAAATTTGTATTGCATGGTGATTAAATCACTGCAGAACCTTTAAAAATCAATTCAGGGCTTTGAATGTACTGCACCATCTATAATCTAAAGCGGTTAATTATAGTTGCAAAAAATGTTTTTGGGATGAAGAGTTCTGCACTGATTACTCATAAAATGTGGTCTGACTTTCATCTAAGTCACGATTATAAACAAACAACCTTTGACTAATATTACAACACGACAACAGCTGTACTTTTCAGGTCGTCATTAACACGTTGAATAATCGCACACAGAGATAGTTGAAGTATGTGAAACTGTGATAATCAGTCAAATAAAGTTGGAGTCAGATGTTTCACTTAAGAAGATGGGACTGCAAGTATTAGATGTGCAGACAAAGTCTTGTTATTGACGGTTGGTTGATGAACGTGACCTTACAAATAGCTTTACATAGATGCATTGTGCTGGAAAATGATAGTAAAACATTTCTTAAGATCTGGCTATTTAGTACTTTGCAATAACACAAATGGAAATTCAGCACGCTCTCTTAGGATTGGGCATCTTCCAAGGATTGCACCAAGAGCAGAATGTGCAATCCTGAAATAGGAAAAAATGCTCATGAAGGTAACAAGAAAATTAGAGATACAGTTAAAGTTTTGGCAACAATACAAAAGTCTATGTAGCCGTAGTACTGTGTGCCCACACCAAAACCTTATGCATACTGAAATATTACAGACACACTAGGGCAAATAGCAGTTAGATACTGGCATGATCAAAATTATTGTGACTGTATGCAATGAACTTGCGATCTTGTTGTTTTGAAATGGTTGCTTTAAAGATGCGAACCATATCTCCAACCACTCGCAGTCAGCTGCAGTCTTCAAATCGACTTTAGCCCATTAAGACAGTGATAAAAATAGAAATGTCTGCTATCAGTTTGAGTCAATTAAACACCATCTGTTTGTAATACTATGGCAATTAACTGTGAGAAATCAGTGAAAATTGGGAGTCTGCTGCAATCCATTGCAGTTCTATTACCATCTAAGCACACTCATGTTAAAAAGAAATTCACATTAACTACTCAGATTTACAGTTTACCCCAAACCTTGTAGATTAGAAATAGAAATTCCTCCACAAACAAAGAAATACTTGCTTCAGGATGGCAACTTAACTGCAAAGTGACGTAAGTGCTCAGTAGCCTTGCTTGTTGTTAGGAACATAACCAGAAAGTTGGCAACAAGTTGAAACAAGATGCATAGACGGACTCAGACTAATTGCAATGTATCTGCAATCTTGGCGATTATAAATTAAACAGCAGGTATTGCACACTTCACATCTGATCAAGGCAGTTGATCATCACGACTACTTGTAATAGCAAAATTACTGCAACCACCAACTGATACTACTTTTCGTAGTTGTAAGGAGTCTGCTATCCTATTATATACTTTAGTGTGAATGAGCCATAAAGCATGGTGGTGGTATGAATACAGTTTAGGGCTGTTTTTGCATTGGTTTTCTGCGTCAGTCTCTGTAATGTAAGCAGCTATGAAACATCTGGCCCCCTGTAGATTCTCCTTTAGCACCAACAACCTACAAGATACAAAAATCAAGTGTTTACTTATCTATCCAGCCTGTAAGTGATGATTAAACTGCTTGTTTTTTGTTAATTTAGTCAGATTTTGTTTTACAATAGCTGACTTAGATGAAGATCCTGATTCCAAAGGCTTTAAAAACTTTTTGCTCTAACTGTGACATACTTTTGTGGCTTTTTTTGCAGTGATTGCTTGGTCCAGGGGTAGGCTGGTTTCCTTTTCCAACCAGCATGCACACAGCCTCTCTTTGATTTATAGCTCCACGCAGGCGCTATCATTGTGTGTGCTGGTCTGAGAATCTTGACTGCATTTAGAGGAAATGGAGGGGGAAGGCAAATGAGCAGTGTTTAGACGCAATGAGAAGAGGGAGAGCAGGGCGTTAGGGTAACATGACACACAAGGAGAAAACGGGAAGATGGAGGGTAATGGAGGTAGCGGTGGGAGGGCAGCAGGTTTAACAGGGTCTCTCGTCCTGTGAATAAGAAGCAGCAGTAATCAACAAAGCAGCTGGGGTACACTGGTCCTAATGCCTCATCCCTGGATGAAAGTGCTGATAGTGACACCGGGCTGATGAAGCTCACCACTGCTTCCGAAGCAGAACAAAAACCGTTAGGAAAATAATGAAATATATAGTAGGGGATAATCAAAACGGCAACGGCAGGTGAACCACTTTCATACAATGCCATACTCTCACGGGAGTCCAGGCAATCCATTTCATACGCAGAAGCTTACTGCACAAAGCCCGGCTGCAGAGACCAACCACTTCCATCTCTTAGAAATGCACAGTTCTATACTGCAGGAGGTTCGTGGTAGGAAAATTACTGACTAAGAAATTACTTAGGAGGTCTGAGGAGTCAAACTATAAAGCCTGGTTATATCGTCCCTATGGTATTGTAAATAATTTTCAACTGGGATAGCTAAAGCTTCAAAAACACACTAAACACAAATCCTTTGATTATGTTCTATGCCTCTTATATGCCATAACTACAAGTTATGTAAATACTAGTTCCTCAATTAGATTTATAACAGTAAAATCTTTAAATACATTTAAATAAAAAAAATGATCGTTATGAGGTTCTAGCAACATCGCCTTTACCTCTGCCCATTTGTGGTGCAGCAGCAGTTTTACAATATAGACCCACACAGTGTTAAACCACACAATAAACGTGGGGGTAGTGAAGACTGGATATACTGTGGTTCCACAACTATTAGTTAAGACTTAAGAGTTATATTATCTGAACTTTATCATAATTGCTATAAGCTTTTATTAAAGCTCTGTTACAATATTTGGATGGGATTAAATCATTAGCAGCATTAGCTATATTCTAGACAGTTTTTCATTAGGTGCAAAATTATAGAGACAGAGAGAAAAAGAGAGTGAGAGTAATGTGTGCAAGCTGACAAGGAGACTAATATGAGCTAATGATATCTGACAGCAAGAAGAAGAAACGTTATTCATTTAAATGGTCCTGTTTTGTTAGAAAAGAAGTTAGGAGGACAAAATAGGTTAATATCTATAGACTTATGTACCATCTATCCTCTGATCCAGTGGCTGCTGAAATAGGCCCAGCTTGGCCACGACCCTGAATTAGGTAAACAGTTATACATGTGATGTCACCTGCTGGTCAAATACGGTTTTCTTTAGCATTTTGGCAATTGCCTTGATTTTTGTGTGTTTTTGTTAAATAAATGTCAAAAGTGCATCTGACATTTTCTACACATCACTTGCTAACAAAAGGTACGGTAGCTATGTCGTGCATCTTAAAGCATGCCTGTCACTAACTCTATCCCTGCAAACACAGAGGTCAGCACTTGGTACCCATTAAAAAGAATGCAGACCCAGAAGTTCTTTTATATACAGTCTATGGTTCAGATAAGGCAAAGTAATATAATCCTTTAGTCTTTTGTTACATTTATTTTTTTTTTTTGTGTGCTGGCTGATGATTTGGCTCTAAGAGATTAAGCCAGTCAAAGCTCATTTTACCAAGTGACTTCACATGCTTGAGAAATTATCATGACTGTGTGACCCCCGTACACAGTCACGCACAGAGACACAGACACACAAAACAAGCTGCTAACTCACAGATGTTCAAGTACAACAAAGCACAGGTAAAACGTCTTTCATCACTTTATTTACTGCTGTCACAACACATTTGTCAGCAATAGGAGATTCTTTTTGTTTATTTTTACAAACGTTACACAAAGGTTTGTTCACTCACTTCCACGCTACTACTATTAGCACAAATTATTTTTATTTTTTATAACATACCTCTATATTTAAGTACTTCATACACAGTGCTCCTGGGGACATGTCTGGGGACAAACATCTTTTTCCCATTTCGTCATTGTGCTGGTCGATTTATTAATGTTTTATGTAAAAAAAAAAAAAATCCTAATTCCAATCACAGTATCCTGCTCACAGGAGAAATCGAGCATATTCTGTAAGGAAATACGCAAATACAAACATAAAAGCCTACATTCTTTTTATTTGTATAAGTGTATACATTTTAAGAAAGCATAGGGGTTATGCTTTAATTTTTAGGACCTTCTATAGGTTACGCCTCATGCGGTGATGGATTGCTTCCCACTCCTGGCATATATTTACAAGTGATACTGTCTTTCTGAAACCCTAATGAAGTGTTTAAGAGGTTTTTGTTTGTTTGTTTTTTGTTTTGTATTTTTTACTCTAGCTTATAGTAACAAATGAATGACAGCATTTAACTTGAAAGAGTTTCCATTATTCTCCCCGCAGCCCATAATATTCAGACTTCCTGTATGATTGAGTTGTTGGAGCTGAATCCTCTATTTGAGGCGGTTTCACTAGTTTGTGAGACCCTGCAAAAGGTCAGTGTTGGTGGAGTCTTTTGGAGCATGATGATTTGATTGTCTTTGTTTTTGTTTCCGTCAGAGGCCTCAAAGAAAGCATAGAGTACTCTAATCTGTCAAGAGATATAAAAATGTTTCATGTGAAAGAACAGGTTTAGAACTGGATGATCATACCTGATATATTAACAGTATTTTTAAAAGGCCATAGATGTGTTTTATACTTATAGATGCCCAACTGCAGAGACATGCAGTACTTGCTTTTTCCTTTTTTAAAAAACAAACAAACACACCAACAAAAACAAATACAAAGACGAGCCTATTCCTTAATTGTATAAATAGAACATCCCAGAAAACTGACACAGTCAAGTCCCATAAATACAAGCTTATTGTTACCCCTTGGCCCCAGAACTATTCCAAGACTGAAAGGCTTCTTGCAGCTGAAGCAGAGAAAGATCCAATCGATGTACATGAGGAACAAACTCTGAGACAGCTGATCCAACTTTGGTTTGACTTCTTCATAAAAGCAGACTGTTTTCTACAGATTTACCAGTGAATGAATTTAAGGAAAGGTCTATGAAGGTTCTCAGTCATCCAGGTCATCGCAGTCTAAGGAGGAAGGAAAGGGTTGTCAACAGTATTGTCTAAATTTTTACTATAGGAAAGTTGCTTGGACTTGAATATGAATAACAACATATGTGGAGTCACTGTTATGGAAACTGACCACTTTGTGTGTCACTCGATGCTGGCAACATGGAAAGGTCATTGACCAAACAGACCGTACATAAGTAAAATATGAGTAAATGTGAGTAAAATACATGTAACAGCTGTCCAATGCAATTTTAGAAAGGACTGGAGACTGTAGTGAATTGCCAAATAAGTGGATCCTCTCTTACTTACTTTTTGTATAGAAATTTGCTGTCTGACAAAAGATGTCTAGGCTCAGTTTTGCTCCTGATTTACAAGAGCTTTTGGTAACAATACTAACAGTTTTATTTCCATATTTGGTTCCAAATTTAGAAGAAACTGACTGCTGGAATAAGGTCTCAGCAATTCTGCAATTCATGTCAAGCAAGGCTTTCCTTGTGACAAATAAGATTTCAAAGTGAATTTTAAATTCAAACAGCAAGAACAATATTGATGTGTGGTAACTGGCAAGTTACCGGCTGCTAACAATAACTTGCATTACTCAGGGAGGACTGAGTTGTTCAAGAAAAAAGTGGCTTACAATCTAGATGGAAGAAAATCAGAAAAGTGTGAAGTAAAAGTTCAAAGTTATTGACTGAAAGAATGTTTTATTTTTATTTCAGCTTTTTGTAGCTGAAATAACCAAGACTGGATGACTGGAGAGATGTGAAATCCAATGTTCAGTGCCGGTCAAAAATAAGATTCTCAGTACAGATACTGGGGGATGCTGTTTGCTTTCCACTACCTGATGCAAGGTGTTTTGCCCAAACTGGGATTTTCTGGCTCTATTAACAATGCACAGCAGAAGTAAGTAAGTGCCAGAAGCACAAAATGAAAAGACAACAAACAACAAGCAGCGTAATTCTGCACCCACATTATCTTAGAAAGGCCTAGGAGATTAAAATGACTGATTATTCTTTGCTGGCACTGCTACATTGTGTGTTCATAATGTGTGTATGTGTTCAATTACAGCAGGCCTTGGGAGCTCCAGAGAACAAGCGAGCTGCAACAAAAGTAGAACGTGCGTTTGTTTGATGGCTTGTTGGAAATCCGAGTGCGGCTGGGAGGAAAGCGGATCTGTCAGCGGTGTCAATGGATCATAGCTGTGCAGCGTTGGCACAATTTTCAAAGTTCGATCTATCAGCTGCATGCGTTTGTGCCTTTAGGAGAAAGGCGAAGCGTGTGAGCGTTGATGAAGTGCGTTACCCCGACGCTGAGCGGAAACAGAACAAACGCAGGAATCACACGAGCTCGTTTCCACATCAGTTGAGCTTGCATGTGTCACTCTGACAGGTAGGCCCACAAGGTGTCAGCTTCACAGCACTGGGTGCAGTCAGTATGCATTATGACAACAATATGTTTTTATGGTAGTGAGCTACAGTCAAATGGACAGTGAAGATTCAATATCCCCATCCCTTGTCCAATAAAATTGGACGACTATGTACTAAAATGTTTTTAGTACCTTCAGTTTTCATCAGACATGATACTGTGTTATTTTCTGTTATTTAGCACACAATAACATTTCGCTGCTTAGATATTGTATCAGTCACACCTTGAATGGTAAATAGTAAATGTACTTACATTTATACAGCACTTTTCAAAGTCTTAATGACCACTCAGAGCCACACATTTACATGTGCAAACACAGTCACACTGTGCTTTTATTGTATGCATAAATCTTTATCTGTCACACAAACATGCACTCACACACCAGTGTATGCCTTACACCACCCACGTCCCAACTAGTGAACGTGGACCAAACCACTGCGAAGGAGTAGGATTGTCTCCATACTGAAAACTGCAAGCTTGATATTATACACAGAAAAATATTTGATAATATTTGACATTTTTGATACCACATGGGCCAAGAATCACAAAAATTAAGAGGTAATATTATTATTACTATTTATATATCAATATTAGAACAATACAACTTACCAAAAGATTATCTTAGGTAGTGTAAAAAAAGTGAATAAATAACAGCAATATTTTTAGGTTATTTGAGGTAGAATAGAATAGAATTAGAATAGAATTCAACTTTATTGTCATTGCACATGCACAGGTACAGGGCAATGAAATGCAGTTTGCATAATAATAAGTAATGCTGTGCTTTAACTGAATTGAAACCATATTACATTGCTGATCCAATAGAGTTGTCTCAGCTTCAATCTGGGGCTTTCAGAGAGGCACAACACTTTGTAGACACCGTGTAATGTTGCATAGGTCCAACGTTTTATTATTAGCATTGCCTCTAGCTGCTATCTTAATGATAACTTAACAGATGGCTAATGTGGCTATCAGATAATGATGCTTTTGGCTGCTCCTTCAAGTCTTGTTTAAACTTTCTGCATCCACAAGTCCACCAGGGTAGGCTTGGGTCTGAGTGACATAAATTTAATTAACAAACGAGCAGCGGACAGCCATGTGCCCGCCTGTTTTTTTTTGTAACCACGTGGATTTGTCCACTGAGATTTAACATCGCAATGCACCAACTGTGTGTGTGCTCCAGGCAGTGGACTTCAAATAAGTCTAACAGGAATGCCTACTTGACCATACTGTCTCCAGCTGTCCCTGGTCTAGAGATTTATGTCACTGGGACCTAGAGGAATAAATAAAGAATAATAAATAAATAAATAAAGAATAAAGCTACTTTTGGCAATTCAGTTGCCACAAGGGGTGGTACTGCACACTTGATTTGGCAGAGTTTTACACCAAATGTAAAATTCTGATAAAACCTCACAAGGGATATGTGTTTCTGGCTGGAACTCAACCAGCAATCTTTCCTTTGCTAAGCAAAAATGTTAACCACTACAACATTGGAGACATTTGACACAGAAAGTATAATCCTGGTTTAATCAACTTTATTTCCCAAGGGATTTCCAGAGCAGATGGAGCTTCACGTTTGGTTTGGCTAAGATTTTACATCGGATTCTCTTCCTGAAGCACCATTCTCAATTCTGTGACTCCCTGAAGCTCAGTTTGTGTCCTTTAGATAGTTGCTAATAGCTAAAGGGAAAATGTTAACATGTGCATCAGCCAAGTTAACTTTTATGATAACTGTTTAATACTTCAGTGTTGGTGAAATTGGGGCTATACTGACCTCTCAAAAGTCCTCATAAAGACTTTTTCAGTGTTGTGACATCAACTACTTCTGCTGTGAAGGAAGGAGTTGCGTGTCTGCTGTTGTCATGCTTTGCTGAGTAAAGTTCTGTGTCAGCTGGAGGGAGCAAAGATGGTGCTGTCTGAATCAATATTGTTGTGAAAGAGTCAAATTCTATAATAATTTTTAGCATCAATTAGCACCTGATTATTGATTTTAGTTTTTTTTGGACAACCTTATGAGTGGGTATGTGCATTTAAAACAACAACAACAACAACAACAAATAAACATGAAGCTTAAGAGCTTTCAGTGCATATCAGTATATTATGCAAAGTTTTATAGTGATAAAGGTGGATTGAGGATGAGAATACTCAGAGACCCACTTGTTCCAACCCACCATAATTTCCACCCATGGTTACATTAACATACAATACAAATTGGGAGGTGGGTGGGGGACTATAAAGTTGTTCTCCAAATGGCGTATGTGAGAAGAAAGCTGCCTGTAATATACAGCCATTTTCTGTAAAATAACTCATCTGAATTATATGTGGCAGACTGTATAATGTTTTTGTCACTGGACTTACAGCCTTTACAGATATGCAGAACTTACCAGAAAGAGTTAGTGCTGACAGCAGTGGGATAGCAAAACTGTTAGCTAAAAAGCACATCTCATTTTTTCACCAATTTCTTTTTTGAAAAATAGCTCTGAAAATTTATCAAATCTAACAACAAATTAAGTTGGTAATAAACTGAACTGAAGCATGATCAGACAAATCCAAAGCAGAAACAGAATCCCTGTTTATCTAAAGATTGAGGATCTGAATAATCCAATATTTGGCTAGTTCCAGTCTTAGTATCTCACTGTCAAAAGGCCTTTAGTGAGAATTTTGGGTCATCTTTTATCAAACTGATGATCTTTCTTGCCATTTTAGTGATTTTAAAATGTGAGCATAGTGGTGTGCTATGTGTATAAGCCGACACATGCACATTTGTTAGACATAGGGAAGCAGTTTAGGCTCCAAATGAAGTAAACACTTCAAGGATTAATGAGTAATTGACAGGGCTGCAAACACAGAGACTTAATGGAGCCAAGTCATCACTCACAGGGATTTGCCAGAGGAAAACATCTACAATGCATCTCCGCTACCCAAGCCATCTTCGCTAATCCTTCTATTCCCTAATCCATCTTGAACTGTGTTTTTTTTTTTCATTTTAATTTGAATAAATAGCTTCAGCTACCTGCATATGTACACACGTATGTGCACTTATCTCTGCAAGTTGCATACAAAATACAAAAACAGTCTGACACCAAGTATGCCGAAAAAAGACTCGGGAAGCAATCAGTACACTGTATCTGCCTACGATTTTCTCTGTGTTTCATTTAATCTTTTCTGCTGCTGAGCCCATCCTTTCATCACAATTCACAAGGATGTGAATTATTGTGCCTAGAACTCTACTCTGTGATTGATATCTCTACTTTAAGTTAAAAGTAGAAAAAGATTGATGCTAGCTTTATGCAAATGACAGGATGGATAAAAAAAAAAAATTCTCTCAGTGTGGCAACAAAGAAAAATCTAATGTTAAAGACTGTTAACCATTTCATCTTATACAAAGGGCAATCAAAAAGTTCTTCAACTTCAACCAAAAAAGAAAAACAAGAGTCCAAACCAAATTTAAATGTGTCTGCCATATCTGCTTGTGTTACTCAGTACTGCTTTCAGTCTGTTATGACCACTTGATTGTAAGTGTTTCAGTTTCACAATGCATCTCAAACCTTCACAGAGAGCAAACGTGTTTAGGATCATCACTGGTGGCAAAAGCTGGGACTGCCTATGAGTAAGAGATGAAATGGCAGTCTTCACTGTGCAAGCCCAAAATCTGCATGTCAGCTGAGGAGTGCAGCCAGAAGCATGATCATCAGAATTTTCTTGCATATCCACTGGTTGTACACCATGAATCTGAGCCCCAGGATCAGGCTGCCAATGAGAGTTCCACATCGCTCATCCCTTCGTTGCTGATTGTCAGTCCAGTCTCCAGTTGCCAAGGAAAGCCCCTTATTTAACATCCAGTCAGATGTCAATTAATGGCATCCTGTGCTCTCATTAGTAGTCACTATAATCGTTCACCTTCAAGTTGAGAGCAGTTTTAACTCTTTTGCATTGCCAGCAGTTATTTCACCAATCCTCACTTGAAGCCACTGAATGTCATCGGCTTTCGACGGCCTCTGGTCATTACATCACTGCTAGTTTATTCCTGTGTGGACAACTTATAAGATTTTGATGTGTCTAAGAGAGTATATAGTGGAGCAATCTGGAACAATTTTTGACCGCAGACTTCACACTCAGCCCTCCCGCATTCCCGAAATTCTTCAACTTCATAGTCAGTGGGGCACAGGGGGATAAACTTGAAGGGGATACCAGCCACATTCAGACTTTTTGATCACACCTCATACAAAAGATTTCACACCCACTGGTCCTGCTGCACATAGGCCATATGAAGCGGAGTGTCCTTGGTATAATGCATTTTTTGTCCTGATTTCATGAGTTAAATTACTGACACTTTGGAGAAAATGCCGTGGGTCTAGAGTATGCACGATACACATTTGCGAGAACCATAAAAATGCAGTGGGAACATGCATGTTTTAAGAAATTTCAAGCCCTCCTACCTGCAAACAGTGACACCAAAGACTAATAGGAGGATACATCTATGGCTAATAAGTTACAATTATGCAGTGATCAATATGGACACTGAAGTGCGTAAAATTGTACAAAGAGAACGAAGTGTCAAGGCGGCAAGCGTTACTATGGATTAATTTACCCCCCACTTGTTCCTTTAGACCACCTCATTAATCAAGCTCGTCTCCGATAGCTCCTCTCCTCCCTGCCATATCTCTTGTATTGAACCCCATATCTCTCAGTGGATGTTATATATGATGCTGCCTCCAGGACATAGATGCCCACCATCTTTCAATGAAATTTACTCACACAGACAGAGAGCAAGAAAAAGGGAGAGGGCAGATAATGAGACCAGCAAATGCCAATTCATTGCTCGCTCTCTGCTTCATTCATTCACAGCCCTATTGCGCTTCACTGCAAATGAGTATAAATTTTCTGTTTGTGTCAATTTAGAACGACTGCATTTGTCATTGTTTTGTTGTGAAACAACACAATAGCGGGGGCACAGTGGTGCAGTTAGCACTATCACCTCATAAGCCTGCTGGTTAACTCCTTTCTATGAGGAGTTTGCAGGTTCTATCTGAGCCTCCAGATGCTCTCGTTTGTCTAAAGCAGGGGTGTCAAACTCAAATACACAGTGAGCCAAAATTCAAAACTGGAACAAAGTCGCGGGCTAACGTTAATATTTATTGAAATATATTTATTCCTCCAGATATAAGAATGAATCTTTTCTTATGGACTCAAACACGTTTTGCTGAAAAACTGAATATGGAACAAGCAAAGCTTAATACTAAACAATATATATATTAGCTGTATAATACCAGTAGGCCAGCTCTAATAGTAATTTGGTATGGCTTCGCGGGCCAAATGTAATTAGGCTGCGGGCCAAATTTGGCCCGCGGGCCAGTGTTTGACACCTATGGTCTAAAGCATATTAGGTAAACTGGTGATTCTAAACTGGCTGTAATATAGATGTGATCTCAGTATGATTTCAGAGCTATCGCTCTTTTCATTAACCTCAGTCCGTCCTTTGTTCTAAATTGTGCAAAAAGCCTATTTTGATTGTCCTGCAGGCGACTGCAGATGCTGAAAGCTCTGTTTCTACCGCAAAACAGAATCAATTAATGCACCTCAGCATTAAGACCTGAGATCTGCATGGAGCCATCGGAAAAGTGCCTCAGATATCAAATTGGATGGTTCTGAGTAATTATCACTGCTGCGGCACGGAGCCTTATGAAAGCATGTGCCAAGACAAACTGAGTTACTGCAGCTACAACAGTAAATTTAGAGATGGTAAAGAAGTGAAGGTGCTTAGCATAGATTGAAAATGTAAATGAGACAAAATGCATTTCTTCATGAAGCATTTGAATGCCTGACGACATGACTAATTTTTTATATTTAGACTTCAGACTTAAGAGGAAATGATTAAATACTGTAAATTATCAGATTTTCTCATCTGAACTAACAGAAGATTTGTATCATTGCCTCTGAGTATTTGTTCCATCTCCAGAATAAAATGATTATTATGGTTCAGCTAATATATATTTTTTAAAAGGTTGGCCATGGTTTAAGAAAATACACTGTTAGTGAGGCTATTTCTAAAGCACTTTAAATCATTGCGCCTAGCATCTGAACTCCAATACATGAAAAATGCATTAAACAGACTGCAATTATATGTATTAAATTGCCTTTAGTGCCTTGCTTCATAAAATACAGGATAAATAGATACAATTATTAACTAGTGGAACTTTAAAGCAGAGGTATAGACTGCTGTATTTGTATAAATCCTTTCATTTTTGTTTACAGCGGAACTAGAAATAGACAAGGTCCAGGCATTTAACCGCTGTGATCACAGCAACACACAGCAATTTAAGAAGCAGAGGGCAGACAGTCTCCTGAAGGACATATTCAGCTGCTGCCTTCTTGGGTGAAGATGATCACACATAAAGGGGTCAAAAAATTGGCATCTCTGTCAGTGGGCAGTGTTTCTAACCAGCAGTCTACTGTCCACAAATATACCGACATCCTGTCAAGTCTGAAGGGTTTATTCATCTGCCCTCATTTCTGTAAAAGACACTTCTGCAGGGAAGAGGCATGAATTATAGAAAACCGGAATTACAGCACCTCAGCAGGAGCTAGTGCATGTCTGCATACGGTAAGACAGTCTCATTACGCACCACTAAACTGTGAGTGGCTCTAAGTGTGCGTGAGTATTTCTGTCTGTGTGTGTTTTCCTGTGTCTGCATGTGTGTTTATCTTTGTTTTCAGGCAAGTTTGCCTGTGTGTGGGAAGATCAAAAGAGTGTGGAGGCAGTAAAGTTTCTACTGTGGTACCTGGATAGGAACTTTTAATGCCTGGAGACCTGATGTGTAACTAACAAGTGTAGGAATGCGCTTTATCCATCACTGTACATGCATGTATACAGTCTGCTTATAGGAGGCATTTTATCATTCTTTCCAGTTATATAATAAAACTTTAAAGTTGCCTTTCATACTATTAACTATTAAAATATGTGTCCAAGATCTAGGCTAGTAACTCCAGCCTGCCAAGGGGAAGAAAAAAAGTTAGATGATATTCTAAGCTTCTGATCTTCTGCCTTAACCCATGTTAAAGCACATGAAAGAATCATGAATGTGAACAAACTGCAGCAATACTTTTAGGCTCCAAAACGGTCGTTCTGTGAGATAGCCTTGGACAAAATTCTCAGTGTCAGTAGACGCATATCATAGCAGCAGTAACACTTAAAATTGGCTGTCCTAAATTTCTACCTATTAGGAAAGAACAATTAAATGACACACGGATCAATGAAACACCAGCAGCATTGTAAACTTAAATGGAAACAACATGGTTTATAAATATAGTTAAGGTGTGGTTGAAAACGCCTCGCTCATGATTTGTCTTCCAGATGTTACCATGAAGATTAAAACATACATCACAGTCTAGGATTCAGTGGGCTTCATTATCATATATCTAGCCTATATCTTTATCCAAGTATATCTGATTCAAAGTTTTGCTTGTAATAAACTTTGCTGAAACTTTACAGTCTGCATCTGACTTGAGCCTTGATTGTACTCTGTTGCAACCACAGCACAGTGATGACATGAGAGTATACAGAAGTATACTCAGAGCTGTACTTGTGTCAGACATAGCTAGTAAAATCAGTAAAGTCATACTATTTAATCAAGTCTTCTGATTAAAGATTCTTTAGATATATCCATCTTCATTTGCCACATTCAAATGATACAGATGACCAATCATAACACAAACTTTAATATTAGACAAATATAAACTTAAAGTAGTAAAGCATACGTACAAAACAACTGAAGTCATCATTTAAAAAATACGGAGAAAAAAAGTTATCCAATTCTAGCTGACTGCAAAAAAAAGTAATTGCCCCCTTGCTAAAGATTAACCACATTATTTGGAAAGCTAAGTTCAATTTCCCTTTAGACACATCCAGGTCTTATTACTTGGAAGACATGTTGAATGAAGAAATCACTTAAATAGAACCTGTCTGACAATATAATGTACGTTAAAGGATCTGAAAAAGCAACACATCATGCCATGATATTTGCCAGGAAACACTATGATGACTCCCAGGACTTTTTGGAAAACATTGTGTGGACTGACGAGAGAAAAGTTGAACTTCTTTTGAAGATTTGCATCCTGTTACAGCTCGTGTTAGCGCTTTGAGATCACCTGAAACAGGCTATTCATGCTACCAAACGCTCCAAAGTGGCTGAACCCTCCTCCACAGTGATGTGAGTGACTGCCAGTCAATTCATTTCAATCCAGTTACATTTATATACTGAAAACACAATGACATTTGCCTCAAGGTACTTTATATTATAAGCTAAAGACCCAATAAGTTATCACAAATGTTTGACTGCAGTTCTTGCTGCCAAGAGTGGTGGTACCATTTATTAGGTTTAGGGGACAATTGCTTTTTCAAATAGCACTAGGAAGGTTTGGGTAGCTTTTTCACTGAATAAAATCATCACTTAACAACTGCATGTTGTGTTTACTTGGATTACCTTTGTCTAATATTTAAATTTGTTTGATGATCTAAAGCATAAAAGTGTGAGAATCATGCAAAAACTAAGAAATCAGAAGGGAGGCAAGTATTTTTTCACTGCACTGTAGTCACCTTTGTCCCTCAGAGCAAAAACAGAGAAACTGGTTTAGCCTTCTCTTCAACATGCCTGTGAAATAGTAAGCAGAGCCTCCAGCAGGTCCCTGGGGTCTGACATCACTGGGGAGAATGGCACACACACACACACACACACACAGACACACACACACTTCAGGCACTACCCAGACATACAAACATAAAAGCGCTGCCTAACTTCTGTTTCTCATGCAAGCAGACACACACATGCCAACACACATGCACATTCATTTTTGTCCTAGGTCACCTTTGATGTGCACAGCTGTGTTGCTATGTGACAATGAAAACAGAAAATCAAAAAAAGAAGATAATTGAGAAAAACAATGTAAGCCAGTGAACAAAGAAATAACCGAGGAGTCCTAGGATACCGAACAATATTATGTGCATTACTTTAAGGATGTCTAGCTACAAGAAGCACCGAGTACCTTGTTTGACAACTACAATGTTATCATATGGCATTAACGCTTCACAATGAATCATAAGTAGATACAACTACATATTAACATGCTAACATGCCTGATGAATTTATTAACATAATAAAAGGTTCTCATCTGGGATCCAGGCCCAGTTTATTATGTTCCAGCTGTCTCTAACAGCAAACATATTTATTGACACCAAAAAAGGTCAAAGTTTATTGAATGTTTGAGTAGATGAATACATAAATAATAAAGATATACAGTAACAAGCATCTTAAAAGTGCTGCTGCAGCACACTGGACAGTGAGAGAAAGAGAGTAAGATGAGCCCAACACACAAGCCAACACAAGTGCTTGTCAATCAGCTGATCAACACTGAAATAGAACATAGCATTTACTATAACATCAAAGTAATTTTAAGCATTTGTAATAATGCAACAATGATTTAGAAGCATAAAAGGCTAGTTAAATATTTAACCCAAAGAGGTTCAGAGGAAAATAACTTTATTGATTAGTAAAATTAACAGAAATGTATTAAAAAGAAGATTGTATCCACAGGCCTATCTCAGCTGAAATATAGGTGGATAAATCTCCAGTCTATTACAGGTCCCAAAGAATACCTATGGTTATTTATATATATATATATTAGGGGTGCAACGATACACAAAATTCACGGTTCGGTTCGGTTCGATACTTTGGTGTCACGGTTCGATATTTTTTCGATACAAAAAAAATGTTCATGCCTTTTTAATTTGTCATTTATTAAAATTATAAATATATATTTTAACTCAAAAGTACAGTTTTTAAATTTAATGTTGCTGAAACAACAAAGTAATAAAAAAATTAATCTATCTATCTTTGGAAAAGAGAGTTTATTACAGAGAAATGGCTCTTTCCAAAATAAAAGCTATACTATAAGCTTCTTCTGGGCTATATTCTCAGCAGCATATTAAACATATCAGGTCCCCATAAGGAGAATCATGTGCTAACGGCTGTCTAAATGACTCGGGTAAAGTTTGTAGCATGCGTGCTTGTTGTTTTTGTCTGCTTCCACTTGTCTTTGAACTAGGATGATGTCGGAGTAAATGTGCAGTCATATTCGTTGTTCCCACTAGTGCTGCCAGCGTTAATCTCGTTGAAATGACGTTAACGCCACAACACGGCAAATCTCCGTTAACGAGCTACCGCGGATCGCCCCGTGCGTGGGGCTGGACAGCGTCAACACGTTAACGAGCTAACTGCGCTAACGCAGTAGTTCCCACCATGTAATTGAGCATTGCGTGGCACATCCGACATACTGTTTTACTTTAGTCCATGACGCGCTTAACTTCAGGGTCATACTTCACATGAAGACCAAAATAGTTCCAAACGCCAGATCTGAATGAGGGTGGGGGAGGTTCAATTTGCCATGTTGCAAGGAGAGCTTAACTTCTGTCTCGCTAGATTGCGCTGTGCTCGGTGAATCTGCATTCGACTACTCTGCCTAGGCTGCACTGTCGAGCGCAGATCCACTGAGCGCTCAACACAGACAGCATCGTCAGAAGAAAAGTTGATAAAATAAATAAAAATTTTGTGTACCGAACCGAAAGCACTGTATCGAACGGTTCAATATCGATACGAGTATTGTTGCACCCCTAATAAATAATTACATTTATTGCCCATGTTAATAAATAAACAGGTTATTGAATGAGGGGATAAATAAAGAAAGAAATTATTTTAAAAAGCTAAATAAATAATCCAGAAATATTTCCTTATTTTGAATTTTATAACTTAATTAACGCCTACAATAATATTTGTCAACGCATTTACTAAGATAGGCAGTCATTTATTTATCTAGCTTAAATTTTGAGAGTTGTGGTATTCCATATAAGTTTTATGTGGTTTACACAAAGCTGGATGCACGGAAATATAAAAGGCTGCTACTTAAACATATGTTAAAACAGCAGAGGAGAAAAGCAAATAAAGTATGCTATAATACAAGGGCACATTGAACCTCTGTAGCTTCAAAAGCATTTGATTTACTGCTCTGCTTTACTGTTTATTTGATTTGGGTTTACAAAAGCAGAGAGGAGCAAGGAGAGAGGAAAATAGGAGGGGATGCAAATGAGTGCATGCGACAAAGGGGAAACAGATTCATACTCCGAAGTCCTGTGCATGTTTTGTTACCCTGCATTAGTCATGCATCATTTACAAACATAAGTCTGGAAAATCACCGTAGAGCTGCAACGTTTCCACGTTTCCGATAACCTCAGTCAATCATAAAAAAGATTAGACATTTAGTTTTCCAAAGGGCTTTGATTTAATGTCTTAAATCATCATACTTCTGCTGTGAGCACTATCTGGGCGCACACATTTACCGCAGCATGCTGAACACATAATCGGCCATGCCATAAATCAATCAATACCAACCGACAGAAAACAACTAACTTCAACTGAACAGACAGTTTCAACTCCAGTTGTTTTATCCTCATCTTTTTATCCTACTCATCTTCCTCCCTTCCTATCAGCCATTGTAAAGAGCCTGATTTAGACACAGAGAACTCATGGTCAGCTTCTCATCTCATCTCAGAAATCAAGAGGAAGAAAAGCAGGTGCAGCCAAAAATTACATAAGCTTTCAGGTAATAAACAAATGCAATCAGCGACTGCCAAAAATGCCATCAAAGCCTATTTCATCTCCATTCTGCTGAATAATCTCAACCGGGAAACCTTTCTGAAATATGAGTGAAAAACATCCAAATAACTTTACGAACACCTTAAAATACACCTTCTTTATGAGCTCCCTGTTCCCCACGTGCCTGGCAAGTTAAAAGCCATTTAGAGCTTTTATATAATATGAGTTTATGAACATACTGAAGCTTTTTATGGGGCCAGTTGTAGGCTGGGAAAGCATTCAGAATACTGCAGTCAGCACCAATAAATAAGCCCTACTCAAGACCAAGTAGCAGTCAATGCCACATCGGTCCATGGAGGATACTTAGGGGGGCAGCCAATTAAATATACAGGTGAGTGGGACAGGTGGTCATGAATAATGCTGCAGAGACCAGCTTATTTGGGTTTAGCCACTTGCACAGGTTTTCCATCTGTGTTTACCTGCATTTGTCAAGGTGCTGCATCTGGCTAAAAGAGATTAAACTTAAACTGAAATGAAATGTCTGTGGCTTTACCTTGGTTCACTCATTCATCTCGTTAATGCTATGCTTGCTTTCCAAATATGTTTTCCTTTTCTAAAAAAAAAAAAAAGAAGAAGAAGAAAAGTCAAAACTGAGACTTTTCTTTCCGAAGTGTGTCTCTGTGTCTCTTCAGAAGGTCTTGGTGCTCAGACTGAATCCTGCTGGAACAATGCAAGTATTCTGCATCTGCAGAGGTCTGCAAAGGCCTGAGAAGAAACTCGCTCCTCTAATTTTAAGGGAGTAAACAAGGCAACATAAGGAGAAGGCTGCACAAGCAAATTATGTTTATTTTGTCAATATTTTTAATAAATACAGGTATAAACTTAAGCAGTTTTAAAGAAAGATCATTTACACATTTTTAGACTCAGCTGTAAATTTTTATAAATTGTTTGACTCTTTCTACTGGAGAAACACCAGCTCTACAGCATTTGCATTTCTGGACAAATGAGTGGACCTGAATCAGGGTTTTCAACGCTAATAAGGCATCCCAATCCACCCATCCATCTTCCCTCATTTATCCAACGCAGGGATTCTACAGCAGCTGGTTAAGCAGGTTTTCGCAGGCATTCTTTTCCTTTTTTTAAGTTTCTCCTGTGGGATGTTGCTGCACTTCCAGGCCAGATGAGATAATAATCTCTCTAGCGGTTTCTGAGTTTACCCCAGGGTCTTCTCCCAGTATGGTGTTTGCTGAAAACCTCCAATGGGAGGTGCACAGGAAGTTTTCTGATTAGATGTCAAAACCACCTCAGCCTTGTGATAAAAAAAGAGAACGGTATGCTTTAAAGAATCACAGACCACAGGTGAAGGTTGGAATGTAGATCGACTTGTAAATCAAGCACTTTGCCTTCCGGCACAGCTCTCTTTACCAAGACCAATGTGCAGACCATCTCATTCTTCAGTTTTCCATCATTTTTGATACTTTAATTTAAGCTTGTTTAGTTATGTGCCAACCGATGACACAAGAACAATCAGACATTGGTGTTAAAAAAATGGGAAATTATTTTCACTCTGTCACTGTTGAAAATATCGTTGTTGAAAACAATATAGACCTCCAATATATTAGAGTACTTGAGATTTTGTCTCATTTGTCACTGCAAAGTAATTAGCTTCTCTGCCCAGCCATTAAGAGCCGTTTAAGCCTTCACTGATTTCAAATACTTATCTCAACTGTTCCATCTAGGACATAAGTCTTGTATCTTTCAGCTAATCACATAAAGCAGAAAGACTGATGCTCTCTGCCTCCGACACAGGCTCTTAAAGCTGAGATGTGTCATTATTATTATTCATTATTATTCGGTCTCATTTCCGGTCTTATTCATATTCCAAATTTTTTTGTCAACTGAAGTTAAACTAGAAATAAAACCTCTAATGTCCAACGTGGAAAAAGTCTCGGTGACCTTTTCATACACCAATTTGTAACATCTGTTTGCTTTGACACCATTTTTTTTAAGGTGGAAAAACTACTCCGAAATTCTTCTCGTACTTCAGGGATGCACTAGTGACAGGACCTTTCCACGGCAGATATTTTGACTTTATATGAAAAGCACCAGGGTCACTAATAACATTACTCCTCAAGTGTTTCCCTGACTGTGTGACAGTGAGTCAGCAATAACAACAGCCGGACGCTTCATCAAACAGTGCGCTAGTGGGTGGAAATACACTTGACACAGTATTTTCACTTTGTTTACAAAAATGGCAGCACCCTACTAGCTTTGTGTATCATGCATTTAAAATTATGCACGGTCAGAAGCGAGCTGGACAGCATTTGTGTCACAGTGGAATTACAGCACCTGTTTTCATTTGCATTTGAATTAAAATACTGTATTTGAATCCCTAATAAACCTTCAGAGTTTAGCTCTTTATTTTACACATGTGTACAGCTAAATCTCAGCTCCAAAGTAACAAGTAGCATCAGACAGGACCATGATGTCAAATGCATGCTGGTGTTTTCTAGCTCCACACTGTCATAGAAATTTCATGGCTATATAAAAATAATGTCAAAGTCATTCTCCAACCCTGGTTGACGTGTAACTTTGCACACTCTGTGACACTGTCCTATGAATTCAAAGACCTCTGAGGAGGCAGCACTGCAGTAACCGCCTGAAGACATACACGCGCTGTCAAGCCACCTTCCAGCACCCTGCAGTTCTGCTCTGTCTTAAGAATGGCCATCTCCCTGCAATACGCAGCTGTTTTTCACGCTTTCAGTGCTCAGCTATGCAGAAAATTAACTCCAGCGGCTACAGCATTTCCACACAAGCCAATCTAAACACAGTCTCCACCTTTATCCACTCCCTACATCTCGTTTCCTCCTCCTTTCTCTCCTGGATGCAGAATCAAGATGACGTTTCCTATACACCTGCAAACATCCATCTACTCCGTCACATCAGCAGCAGTCAATCACCTGCACACTATTTTATTTGCAAGCATGCATTAAATCTTCTGTCCGCACTGTGTACCAGCACATTATTCACAAGGTCTCCTCCCTAAACTCATTGTATTATCTGTCGATCCATCCATTTTCTTAACTGCCCATCCAGCTTGGGTTTGCAGCAGGGCTGAAGCCTATCCCAGCTGTCACTGGGCAAGAGGCACAGTACAAGCTTGACAGGTCAGCAGTCCATAACAATGCCAACACAGAGACAGACAACCACAAAAACCTTCACTTTCATCCCGTGGCTAAGTCACAATCAAGAAGCGCAAGGGGCAAGGGACCTCAAGTTGTTGTTTTTTTTCTTTTTTTCTTTTGCTGCATTGTCCACAGATGTAACATTTAACAAAGAACTTTAATAACCTATAAAGAGTGGAAAACACAGACGTTCTAAGTGACCTTAAAGTGGGCTTAAAGTGCTTAACTGGAAAGCACTTTGGCTCGACTGCAGCCGTTTTAAATGTGCTATATAAATAAAAATGATTCAACTTAAGTTGTTCCCGGGTCAAATCTGGCCTTTGAGACTGCTTGTTGTGCATCCTTTCCCCTTCATTTTCAAGTAATCTCTCCAGCAGCCCTGAAACAATAAAGTCTAGAGCCCTATAATTCTGTTATTTTAGCAGTTGGGTCAGGTCTGATCTTGTAGTGCACTGGCTTGTAGTATAATATGACAGAGGCTATAAATAACATTGAATTTCTACAACAGAAAATTGCCATTAAAGTGTATTCTTTACGTTAAAACTATTAATAAAAACATGGCAGTTGGGATACTGTTAGAATAGAACCAAGATGCCTCCTACTGCTAAATATTATCTCTCAGTTAGCCTCAGCAGTAAAGGGGTGCCAGACAAATCTTCACTGGCACAGGGCACAGACGTGCGCACATACACAAACACGCAATGAGTCTTTCATTTTGCTGTCAGCTGTCACTGTCGCTATGAGCGCCTTCCCTCTTTCCCCTCCTTGTCCACACACCCACTTATGGCAGTGGCAGGTCTAAAAAGACGTGGGAGGACAGGGGATGTAGAAACAGATGGATGCTGGCACCAGCCGAAAACCAGAGTCTGGCAGAAATGGGCCCAAAGAGAGACTGAAAGAGACTACCCCATCTGGGCTTGATTCTGCTCAACCAGCCAGCAGCAAACCACGGATTCAGAAAACAAGAATAAAGTGTCCTGTCGCCTGAACACGTGTTACTTTTCTGCACTGTTCTGATCTGATTTATAGTTTTGGCTTCACAGCAAATATTCAAAGTAACTATGTGAGTTAGTCAATTTGAATGTTATGGTTTTATTTTTATTCCATCTTCAGTGAAGCTATACGTGCAAACAACAAATCGTATGTCATGCCCTCTGCCTCCTCTTCCTACAAGACAGGAGTGTTTCTCTTCCCTTTCTTTCTCCCTCTACATGTCTCTCTGTTGTCTTTTAATTATAAGAGTGGGATCAGGTGCACAGAGTGGGGCAGTCAGCTGCTATCTATCTCCAATCTTCTACTACTTGGCTGCCAGATCATAAACTGCAGCTACACAGTTAGTCATGTTTGAGCTATTCCTCTAGCTTCTTCAAGTCTTGATAGAAAATTCTGCACTTCATGTGCGTGCAGTTGTCCTGGACGTGACTCCTTCCACCATACTCGCTTTTTGCTTGCCTACAATCCTCGCTAGACTTGCTCAGTTTCACTGCTTGTTCTCTCTCTTACTGGCTCTGCCCATTCGCCAGCTCCTGTTACAGGCTCTTCTGCTATCCACCTGTAACCTTTACTCATCTGTTAACACAATCCCTGCTGGATTCTGAATCCTTGCTACTGTGTTTCTCATATTTATAGTCTCTAAAACACAATCTCAAAATCATAACAATACACAAGTACAACCACAAGTACAGTCAGCAACTTTCCGAAATGTGTGTTTGCTTGTGTTCAGTTTTTTCATGCCTTCCAGGGTGCCACTGTTTGAAACTTTTCGAAATGTCTAACACTAGCTATAACAGAAATTTGCTGACTACATAGTATCGGATCAAGATCTCCCCTGAGTTCCAGCTCACAGATATTTATTACTTATTAACATTTATTTAGTCAGGTAACAAAACTCTTGAGATTTTAATCTAGCATTTTTTTTTTAATTGCAAGAGAACGCTTGTCCAAGCATGGGAGAACATGCAAACTTTACAAAGAAAAGGCCTGACAGGGTTTAGACCTGTGAGATACTGATGATAACCACTGTTTCACCATACTGGAGTCGATCCGATAAGAGACGAAGGTAACCACTGAAGCCCCACACCCCTGGTACCTGGGGCAAAAAGGAGGAGATCACGTCTAATCGGTTATAACGCGGGGTGAGAAATATAAGTCCCAACATGTGTGGTATCCACAGAAACCAATGAATCTCAGCTAAAATCTCATATAAACCATTTCTACAACCACCAAACACAACGAAAACAAGCCATAATTAGACAGTTACATAAATGCGCACAAGTCCGCTAAACAAACAAAACCCAACAAGAAATTCTTCAGACTTCATGTAACCGGCTAAAGAAAGGCTGGTTATCTTCCAGAGCTATCACTGACTCCAAACTCCAAGTTTCACCACACTCTGACCAACATTCACTGAATGAGCCGCAAAAGAAGACCACAAAAACACATAGCGGTGCTAATGCGCTAAGACAGAAATTGGCTTACCGTCTCGATTTGCTCCGTTATTTTTGCCGGTAGCCGGTAGCCACGTGATTATCAGCAGTTACCATGCCTACCTAGCCGCATCAGAGCCGTTTTCCGTCAACAACCTCCATTTTAGACCCACCTACAGACAAGTGACTGGACAGATGTCACATGCAGTAAATTTGGGCACATGTGGATTTTGGCCTTGCAACGTCTAATTGGTTGAAGTGGTGAACGTGGCATTGTTACTGTGATTCTATTGGCTCAAACGATTAAAAAGAGGTGTCAATCATGTCTGTGAAGGTTCTCAGTCATCCAGGTCATCATAGTCTAAGAAGTTTGGAAAGAAAAGCGTCTGGACTTCTTTAAGTTGCTTGAAGACATTTCACCTCTCATCCGAGAAGCTTCTTCAGTTCTGGGTCAAATGGTGGAGAGTCCCAGATTTAAGCTCTGTGGGAGTAACCCACCGAGAGGGACAATGGACCCCCTAATGATCCTCTACCTAAGCACATGAGCCAAGGTGTGAAAATGGGTGTAGGTCACAATCAGTCAAGGTTTCAGGTGAGGTCATTGTGAAACCTGGCCCCACCCTATCATGTGATTTCCTGAGGTCAGATGGCCCAGGATGTGAGTGGGCGTTAAGGCGTCTGGGAAGGGATCTCAAAACTGGATTATAGATGGCAAATGCATGTCAATCGTGCAAATTTACCAAAAGAAACCAAAGTTTCAAGGCCAATTAAACTCTCCATGCGCACGGCAGAAAAGGGTCATTGCCATGTAAATGTGTGGGTAATTCTTCACAAATATATATATATATATATTTTTTTAAAGCATTTTAGGCCTGTTAATAGAATTAATTAATTTCTGCTCTTTAATACCTAAAAAATTCAACTGGTATGGTGTCCAATTGTGTGCCAAAATTGGACATTTTTGTACAATGTCTGGATATTCATGTATTGACAGGGCTGTAATTTTTCACTGTTTCACTTCAGAAACGTAAATCTTTGCACAGATGTTGTTTATATGTCGGTCAATGAATTTCTGGAATGAAATGTGAACTGAGGCATATTTTTAAAAGGGTTATATGCTTTAAAAAAAAAAAAAAAAGGCAAGGATAAAATCTACTTACTTTTTCTGTGTTCCAGTCTCAGTTACTTTGACGCAGTAATATCTGCTTCAATATTTACACCTCTGATGAAATTTCACAAGTGCTAGCTTTATTTTGATACCAAGATTGTAAGGACAGAGTTTGTAATTACAGAGAAATAATCAATTAATTTGGGGCATTTCATTTTCGAGCAGGAAGCTCAGAAACCCCTTTGGGGCTTAAGAGGTTAAGTAATACAAATCAGATTAAAGCCCAAATGCAGCTTTATTTTTTCTTTTTTTCCTGATTCTCCCCATTAATCAACTAAAAGACCTCAAGGATCAATATTTCCACTGAAAGTTTTAATACATAAAGCAATAACATTCAAGTTATATTCATTATAGCCTTCTTCCACTGTTGTTAAAGTTAACCTGTGGAGTTTTTTTTCCTTTTGTAAAACTCCCTTATAAGGCAGATTTTTCCTAGCATAGCTCACAGGTGCAGCTGTTTGCATTCATTTGCATTTTCTTGCAATGGCACTATTGAAAGGACAGCGTGTCATTCACATTCAAAATTCAGGAAAACACATGTAAACATGTAATAACACACGTATAAATATTCTTGGTACATGTATTGTTACTTGCGAACAACTTGTAAGTGCTTCATTAGATCAAAGGATGCAATGGAGTGAGGAAACCTAATTAACCAAAACATAATTAAAAGGACTGTTGAAGCACATTATTGCTCAGATTAGTTTGCCAACAGCCATTTTCCTCCCACAGTGTGTGTGTGTGTATGTGTGTGTGCATGTGTGCATGTGTGTGTGAGTGTGTGATAGACAAATGCAGAAAGACAGAGAAGAGGATAAAAAAAAACCTTTTAAAACAATGACATGAAATATATTTGAGATTTTATATAACAAAGATATTTTCATGCATAATACTTTTTGCTTTTCTGCAGGGATTACTGTGACTTAACAGATTAATGACAACACTACAGTGTGCAAATGATCATTGTCTGATCATAAGTCTTGATTTCGACTTGTAAGTAGGGCACTTCAGAAGGAATAATTCATGTCCTTCTGAATCTGTGAAGCAGTGATGAAGCAGAGAACACTGAGCTGTGCTAAGAGAGCTGTGTCAGAGATTATGATTTCGGCTATGTGAGTTGATTTCATCATGCTTAAGATGTCATCACTCAGAAATAAAGAGGGCACAGCTTTTTAACAGTTTCACATATTCTGCATTAGTTAAACTTTCAACATCCAAAGGTGATTTTGTTTTTATAAAAATTGGGTAAAATATATTTAAGTCAGTTGCCACCTGCTTAGTTTAATTTAACTAATTACATTCAAATTCTATGATACTGTAGTTAAATTCAAATCTGATCATTAAACTGCCACAAATCATTAAACAGTGGCAGCAGAAGAAAGTCTCACAACTTGGCAGGGGGAGAGAGCTATAACTTTAATTTCATTGGTCAGCGGGACATAAAAACGAAATGCGCTGATTCGCCAGTTAAACCCATTAAATGTTTTGCTGAGCTTGCCTCACAATAGGTTTTAAAAAGTTGCTTTTTTCTCTCCCTGTGTGTCACATGAAACAGCGCAACATGATTGGCTAATACATTTCTGGTGTTGGCCGTTGATTGGCTCTTTGAGTGCAGGGATGTCTTTGGTGTTTCAGTATTGTCCCACAGGGTTCTCTTCAGGCTTCTTTCAGTGGCGTGTCACTGGTTGAACTCTTTTATAGGCCTTGTTAGGAGAAATCTGAATCCCATTTACCTTCTTCAAGGTCATGGCACTGTGTACGTTGACTCACTGTCACACTGTCATGAATTATTGAGGTTAATATTATCGGCATCAGACAGTTGTGGTGAGCCAGCCAAAGAGCCTTAACTACACAACGGCCTTACTGAAAGAGGGTCTAACATAATGCAGTGTTGTTTTTCTCTCTTGTTATTTAATTTTCGCTGTAGTTATCAAAGTTAAAGTTTCCCTGTTGTTGTTTTTTTTAATTTTTCTTCTTTTTGATTCGATTCTTCTGTAGTTTTGGTCAAATCAATATGCGCTGTACATGCTTCACCCTAATCCACTGCTATAAATAAAAAGAAACTTGGACCAGTTTAGTGGTTGTTCATTTCTACCGTCACTGCTAATATACATAGTGGATCCTTGTTCAGCAGACATAATTTTCTACAGGATATTATGCAGCTACACTATATACAAAAATGTACCGGGCCATGTACAAATTACACCTTCACAAGCTGCTCGATCATGTAAACCCACGCCATGAAGCTCCTGGTGACCAGTTTTTGTGCTGATGTTAATGCCAGAGGAGGTTTGGAACTCTGCAGTTGACACAGCAGAGCACGCTTACGTGCCCGACGACACCACTCTATAATTTTATGCAATCTGCCACTTTATGGCTGAGTTGTGGTGATTCCCAAATGCTTCAACTTTACAATAATACACGTTCTGTATGCCAAAGGTTATTAACTGACCTGCTGTAATAGTGACATCCTACTACTGTACTGTACCACTTTATGCCTGAATTATGGTTCAGCTGGAAATTTAAATCATACCTTATAACATAATCTGAAACCCCTCTTAGCCCTACACTGCAACCTGCCATGCCACTCAGTCAGTGCGGGCTGCATCTATTTGATGTGTAGTTACATTTCTCAGGAGATGCACATAGAGAGTAGAGAAGTCTAAATCAGGCATTAGAATGACCTGTTCTTTCACAAATGTTTGAAAAGGCTGCATGGATAGGTGCTTGATTTTATATACCTTTGGCAAAGTGACTGAAAACACCTCAGTTAAAAGATTAAAACCCAATTGCCTAATACTTTAGTACATATAGTATACATTATGATAGGACAAATCAAGCAGATGGTTACATCTAATTGGGTGACCTCACCTTTGTTTGGAGAAGTCCCAATATTTTGGGGAGGCCTAAATGGTCAGGCCTGGGGAAGCCTTTTTTGAATATGATCACTTGACCATCTTAATTTGGCGTCTTTGCTCTTGCCTCTGTGCCATTGGTACAGTGGAGAACCAGCGGCACTGTTACTTGCTCTATTCTGGGTTTAAAAATATTGGCCAGGACTTTCTGTGTTGAGTCTTCATGTTGTCTGTGTGGGTTTCTTCATTCATGCTGGGTGGTCAATAAGACAAGAAAAGTGCTGCATAAATGCCAGTCTTGTGCCTATCAGTGGGTGTATAAAGAAAAATTCTCTTTGAATCATAACATGGATGTTCATATGTACTGTAACACATGCATATATGCACTGTAGATAGTAATTACTGTATTTTTTGAGCAATAATCCGCTAATCAAAATTAAATTTGGGATTTTTAAACTATGTGGAATCACCGTTTAGATCAGAACCTTCAGAGGATTCAGTGTGTGCTGCAGCTCAGCAGAGCTCACAGAAAGAAAAAGAAAAAGGAAAAGTTATTTTTGACATCAGAAATGTTCAATCGTTAGTGGAGACCTTTTCAGATAAGGTTAGAGACCGGCGACGGAGATGTGACTCAACGGGACCCGTCATCCAGTGTGACTCACCACCGGACAAACGCAGGCAATTAAAATACAAACAGCGACGTCGGTAACAATTACTCTCCAAGGTAACCTGCTAAATATAAAATCACAGGAATTCCACACAGGTGAGGTGACATTAACAGAAGATTTTTAAACTTTGTATGACATACCACTGTCATAGAAACAAGCAGATGCAGGCTCCATCCCAAACAGTCAGAAGTGAATCAACTGATGGAAGAGATTGCCTCCCCCCTCCCCCCTCAAGCTAAAGGACCTAAACACAAACAGGTGAGGATAACATTTAACTAACCTGTTTGTGCCTGCATCAAGGTGCCTGAAAATGCACATTTTGTGGTCATTTTTTTTGTTTGTTTTTTAATAGACATTGCTTTTCAGCATCAATCAGACAGCAGCCACATCCAGTCTTTTGCAAAGTAAGACCCTATGAGTCCCACCCCAAACATCCAGTTTCTATTAGCCCACATGCTGAATGTTAATTATTTACAGAGTTCAATTCTCATGAAGGTAGACCATTAAATTAGCTGCATAAACAGGCAAAAATCCCATAGTAGTTTGCCCCAGAAAACCTACCCGACAACTGCCAATTTATTAATAAAATCATTAATGTGTAGATAAATTGAGGTAACTAATAATGCTCAACTCAGATTAAAAAGCAATGTTTGAATGAAACCACCTACTGAAAGGAGTTTAAGCATTTTACACATTTATCCTGATGCAGAGTAACTTGGAATAAAGTGGAATAATGGTAACACTAACATCTAACATCTAATATCTGAATTTCTAATTTTTTTGGAAAAAGCATTAGGAGCTAATTTACACTCTTGCCATACCTATAGTATACTTATAGGTATAGTTGAGGATCGCAAGGACTAGAGCCACAGCATCCTGAGAAAGGTGTTTTTCATACACAAAACATAAGTAAAACACCTGTAAAAAGTGTAACTGTAAGATATATATTTAAATCTAGTGGTCCCCACTACAGAACCTTCAATAAAAAGCAATAGCCTATAAATAAAGAACAGACTGAGTTAAAAGCTGCTTCCCTGCGGGAGTCCTGAATGTCTCTTATAGACATTTCAATTTATTTCATGACATCTCCTGAAATGCTTATTCCAACATTAGATCACTGGAGGGAGAAAAATGTGCATCCTGTTGCCTGCAAATCCCTGTGATGTTGTGGAAAATAGATGCATGGGTATGACAGTTTGATTTCTATTTATGAGAATATTAAACTGAATACAGTCAACACTGGAAATAATTGGCTCAAA
Organism: Perissodus microlepis; assembly: GCF_051167445.1. Lineage (NCBI taxonomy): Eukaryota > Metazoa > Chordata > Actinopteri > Cichliformes > Cichlidae > Perissodus > Perissodus microlepis. The sequence continues at coordinate 33,330,118 of NC_140467.1, read as the reverse complement.
GAGCTCCTGATACCGTTTTTAATAAGAAGCCTGTACAAACCTTCCTGTAATGGAAATCAGAGCCACATGGCTTCATTTTGCAGCAAATCAAGCAATGCAAACGACCGAGTCCAAAACACTTTTTGTACTTTAAATGTAGCTTGAAATTAGCCACAGATACGCCTGGGTGCCTAGCACTGCCTTAATGTTGGATTATTTAATTCCTTCTCCATGGACTGTAACATGTTCTAGTCAGCAGAAAGACTTAGGTATATTGCTGTGTGACCTACTATAAATACATAAAATATAACATAGACAGGAATAAATGCAAATTAAGTGATTATACACTGTCCTCTGCGTATTAGACTGTGTTAACTTTTTCCAGAAATTTAACTGATAAAAGATTAAAGTTAAAATGTCTATACAGAATAGTCAAATATACCCCAACAAGGGGTTATAGCACACTCAGGTCCCAACAGCCCTGTATAAAGAGCAAGGCAAAATCTCTAATGGGAATCAAAATTTAACTGTCCAGTTACCCTCACGTGGCCCATAGATTATCTGGTAAAGCACACAAAATCCCAGAGAACACTGGTTAGCAAGCTAAAAAAAAAAGTCATGAAAATGGATGAAGGACAAAGTGTTTGTGTCGATGTGAGGAATACTGCAACTAGGGATGTCACCAAAACTAATAACAATGATACTTTTCGATACCTTACATGGTGAAGAAGAAGAACACGGTCCACACAGCACAGAAAAAACTACACATGAAAGATAGCAATAGCAATAACACCGGCCTGACTCACTGATAGCAAAAGACAGTAAGAGTCAAGTATGGAAGGACTATTTATTGAAGGCAGATCACCAAACAATGCCACTGTGCACAGGACTCCATACAGCCTCATCAAAACTCTAGAATACTTTGGTATACAGACGACGGCATGTCAACTCCATAACTTTAAAGTTCCGAGATCCTGTGGTGGCAAAAACAAGCTCAAATCATCTCTCCTTCTCCACCGTGCTTGACAGTTAATATTATGTGTTTGTGTTGATATGCTGCCTTTGTTTTTTTTAACCAAATGCGGTGCCGTGCATTACAATCAAACATCTCCAATTTGGTCTTGTCTGTCCAAAGATGTTTTTCCAGAAGTCTTATAGTTTGTTTAGATGCAACTGGTGCTGTCGAGCTCTCTTTAGAAAGAACAGACTTTCTCCTGGTAAACTTTTCAAGCAAGCCACACTTGTTCATTTTTCTCTAATTATACTGTCAAGAACTTTAAAATTTAATATGCTAACCTAGGCCTGTAGCATCGACATCTGTGATGTAGCTCTTGGAATTGTTACGGGTCCTCTGTGCATTGCACAGCTTGACCTTGGGGTGAATTAGCTGGAGCATCCACACATGGAAAGACTGTGGCAATGTGCTGCTTTCATCAGCTTCTCCAGAACCTCACAGTAACTACCACAACAAACACCCAAACTGAATGGGTCCCCATGACACCACCTACCAAAGCTGGTCTTTATAGTGCACAAAATGATCTCCTATTGTGATCATAGACTGTGTCCCAATTGCGATCCAGCCTCTACACCCACTGCCTTCACGTTCTGTTGCATGTTCACGTGCAAACCCCACCCTACATTATGTGCTATTTCAAACCAACTATCCTTTAGCAGAAGAGGATTATAAAGTCCTTCAGCACCAAGTCTGCACTGAATCAGGATTAGTAACCACACTCTGAAGGCACAGCACCTGTTTGTGTCCGATAGGGAGGAAACATTACACAATGACAGATATGAGTTTTGTGTGAATATTTCAGGACTGTTGCTGCAATCAACACATAGAAATACCTTTTACTGGTCTTCAGTTTGGGTACGACTTTATACCTGATTTTGAAAAGTGTTTTATAACCTTCTTCTGGTGTTATAAATGCCAATGTTAAACAATAAGAAACAAGAAAACAATAAGTGTGGAATTATAGACGATTACATATTATAGATGTGTTTTTCAATAAGTGACACATGGACATAATAAAACCATCTAACAAATGTCGCATAAATGTCAGAGGGAGCCTTCAGCTCCCACACGTGCGATTTCATGCACTCATCACAGAATAATGGGGTAAAGGGCGCCATTTGAATTGGTTCTGGTCCTTTGAAGAGCAGTAGCAGGGGAATACTTTCCAGTAATAGCATGGGCTGCAGCAGCAACAATCCTAGACACAACCACTTGAGATCTTTTTAATGTAATGAAGTTCTTTTACACTGATCAGAGCTTAGAAAATCTGCTTGTTTACCTGAAATGTGGCCCATGTAAGTTAAGAAAACAAAAATAATATCGCTGCAAGTTAGAACATGGTTTTTGTCAAAAATCTAACCCAAATCTAAAAGTTGCCTTTTATTGACAACATTAAATTTTGAGCAGTGCTTTCAGAGAAAAGCAAATCTTACAGAACACAAATGTCCAACAAAAGTAAGGTATGGATGGCATTTACTTGGTGCATCTCCAGTCTTAGTGAAGACACAGATTACTTTACAAAACACATCTACCCATATTTACTCATTATCTTGCCTGAGGGCCCTTTGACATCCAGACTGGAAAAGCCTGGAACGGAACAACTAACCTTATTAAAATCAGTGGACAATACGCTCGACCGCCTCACAGTCACTCCCTAAATGAGCGTCTTGAATACCTTGAATTTTAAAGTGGTCTGTCCAATCTAATCATGCGAAATACCCATCTTGCCCTGACTAATAAATATGCTGGGCCAAGGTTATGAAAATAAGCTTAAAACCTTTAGAATTTATCCCTCATAAAAAGTTTTAATGGTGCCATTAAAACTCAGATGTGAATAGCGTATGCAAATTCTGTGTAGACCATAAACTAAAAACAGGACAGCCGAAAAGCCAAACATTGCACACTAACCTCACATCCAGTGTGTTATTTAAGCCCCGACTCAAACACTCGAGTACTAAATTTCATTACTGCTGCAGCTGATTGGTCCAGTGGTTTTTATGATATTATGCAAATGGGGGCTCATTCGGGGCACTTTGTAATGCAGCTGGAACAAGGAGTGACTCCACACTGTGGATGCAAATGCCTGACCATTTTTACTGGATTAGATTCAAGTCGATGATTAGAAAAGTCAGTGAGCATTTGTGCCAGGCCAAGTAAGGGCACATGCCAGGAGCCAGTCAGCATCAGCTGGCCGGTATATATTTAATTAAGAAAAAAGACATCTGTAAAGGACACAGTTGGTGATTACTGTGATTAATGTAACAATAACAGGACTTTTCTTTGCTAATTTGCCTTCTTTCACACAGAGGTTGAAGTATGAGAAAAAAAGGAGTTGTCATGAGGGATATTTTAGTAGATTTGGCCTTTTGATACCATCCTTATCTAGATTATTATGTTATGCTATGTTGTATAACATAACATTGCATAAGTGTGAGAAAAATGAGGTTGATTTGATATACTCTAGTAAAGTTCACAAATAAAAGCATAAAGTTGGAAACGAATAATAGGCCCCCCTCAATAATTATGACCACACTGAACAAAAGCGTCCAGGTTTCAGAGGCACCACTTCAACTCCCTGGGTTGAGCAGGTGATTCAGTTTGCTGTGTGCCTTCCCCCTGCTCTCTCCCAGCTTTCATATCCAATCCCGAAAATAAAAGCTAAAAGCTCTCCAGGTTTCTGAATCCAGAATATGTGCAAACAGCAGTAATAACCCCCCAAAAATCTTGTTACCAAGGCTCTCCTGTGCATCTGAAAATATCAATCAGAGACCAAACAGAAGAAAGGAGGAACAGACCAACAGGCAATCTGTCTGCAGTCACTCCATCCTCGCATGAAAGTTGTGCCTCATTTGTCACACCAGGAAACTGTTGGGCGGCTAGATGTTTTACCCAGTTTTTCACGCTTTGTGATTAACTGTCTTAATGTGCCACTGTTTTGCGTGTGTGTGTGTGTGTGTGTGTGTGTGTGTGTGTGTGTTGTGCGATCAACGTGAATGCTGGCAACCACTTGTATCTACATGAAAGTCAGTTAATTAAAACAAAATATTAAAACATTCATCTCTAGCTTGATAAAAGAGCAAGAGTACAACACACATGCTGACACACTTCAAAGGACGATATTTAATAACCCGCTGACAATGTCAAGATGTTTCCTGCCTCTCGGCGTTTGATGTGAAGAGCGTATGATCACACAAACAAACCAATTTACCAATGAGATGAGCAACATCATGACTGGCAGCATCTTGATCAACTTTGGATGTCAAAATATTGGAGTTTTTATACTCAAAACCCTGGATTTAGGTCTCAAGTCTCTAAAAGACAGTGCTCTTCAAGACAGTGAAGTAATCTAAAGATATCTATAATGAAATGTTTTACTCTGGCAGCTTATCTTTTGTTTTCTTTTATGTAGCTGTTCTGTACTATCAGTAAATGATCAATGCTGAGGGCGCAAAAAGGGTAGATACTTTCTGTTTAACATGGGCTCACACCACAGTATGCCCTTTAAAAGTTTGATTTTTAAGACATTTGGAAACAGTACAGGATGTAAAGTGATAATGTATGGAGTACTAAAAGTGTCAAAACCCTAAACAAATAATAAACTGTCACTATAGAAATTAATAAATTATTAAAATCTATCATAAATTGATGATCCAATTTTCATTAATTTATTCACTTTAAATATCAATATTTTAATTATATTTTTCAAAAATATTTTAATTTTTTTTTTTTTTGTGATGCACTTACTGGGATATTCATTTGTTTACTGACTTAAAGCTACGATCACTGATTTTAGGAAAAATAGTCGTATACAAGAGGTCACTCATACACCATCTACAGTGCTTAACAAATTTCTCAGACCAACTGTGATTGTGCATAAAAACAAGAAAAAACATTTGTATATATATTCACATTTTTATGTTTAAATTTGAGCTGGCACACTGGAGTTCTCAGAGACATCAGAAATTAATCAAGCATAACAGTCAACCACCAAAACCGATTTTTCTGTCCAGGCAGGCAAATAAATAACTGAGATTAATCTAAAAGTTAAAAAGGGTTTTAAGTTATTTCTCTCTTTTTTTTTTCTTTTTTTTTTACATTTGTTCATGAAAAAATGGATGTTAACACCAATTATATTTTAGCTTTAAAAAAAATCTCAAAGCACTTGTGCACACTGGTGGATTAATATTACAGAATCATAAAAAATGGTTTTGGTAATTAACAATATTCTTCATGTAGGGCACAAACCTGACATGAACCTGTGAAGCAGTCCCAAAAAATGTGTATTGCACAGTCTGTGATGACTGAATGAATAAATAAATGTTAAAAAATTATCAATTGTGTTAAGTTTAATTGATGATTATTTTATTTTACTGTGCTTTCGTTGAGTCTATTTTCGTTTTTTAACTCTTTTTTTGTCTTGGTTTAGATATTTATCTGTAAAGAGCAGAAACTCGCTCATGTTAATGGTCAAACAGGCTTATTGTTGGGACACCTGACCCGAGCATCCTTGTATACCAGATTGTGGCTGGGTGGTTCACTTTTCCTTGACGAGTTTCCATCCTTTCCATAGTAAGTTCAGTTTCTTTCTTCTGGATTAAGTTTTATAGTTTCACAGTACAGAACAATAGAAACTGAAAAACAACAATGTGCATGGACAGATGACTCACCTACTGCAGCTCAAATAGCCCTATGGGTACAGTTAACCTGATCCTGAACTTTATTAGTTTTTGATTTCAGCTGTTTCGGTTCTTCATAACAGTGAAACTGAAAACAGTGTAACTAAGCAGTCAAAGTCATCTGAAACAAGAGGATTTCTTTGTCTTGTGTGAATTTCAGATTTGAGCTCTGCTTGTGCTCAGAGGAAATCAAAACATTCTCTGCAGTAAGTCTGTGTTTCAGATCAGCATGCTGCCCTGCGACTCAGACTGATTCTGAGGCATCTCGAGGCAGCCGGTAGTTTGGCGGCAAGCTTCACATTCATCTGTAGGCAGATGGGGAGGATAAAGAAAACGTGAAGATTAAACTTGTGGTTTGAAACAAACCAACTACTCACTGTGTCTTTGATGTGAGCGAGATTGAAATTTAAAAGAAAAACTGTGCGTCAGTCAAAGCAAAACAAATCATGAAATTGATATTTCATGATTTGTTTTGCTTTGACTCTTCTAATTTGTTCTATATAGTCAATGAAATCACCAAGCTATAGTAGAAATTGCTTTTGAACAAAGTTTTTCAAAACAAGTTGATGATCTTCCAGTTCATATTTTTATTAAATAGAAATAAAATATCACAATGTAACATATTCATGAGTTGAGGAAAATAACATTTTTTTTTATGTTTGGGGCTTTGCAATGCATCCTGATAGCACATCAGTAACATACTGTGTAAACACCACGTCTTCCTAATGTGCTTCAGAAAGAACTCTAACTCACCAAACATTGTTCAGAGGTTTTCTTCAGGCTGACAGGGTGTCCTGCGCAACGTACTTTCTCTGTTCCAAGTTTCATTTGAGTGTACATCCCCCTATTGAAATAGACCCTAACAGTTAAGGCAAGTAGGCCAATAAAACAAAAGAGGACTACTCTTACCACGAGCCTTACAAGAAGATTTCACAACACACGTGTAATGCAGAGTCCTCCCTTATGATACAAGTCAAAGATGTACAGAGGAAAGCAGTCA